>NW_023500909.1:6237562-6956344 GCF_013390185.1 Colletotrichum aenigma | reverse complement strand
CGTTTCCCGCGACCCAGGAACTGACGTGGTGCATCACCTTGGCCAGCACCTCGGCATCCGACCTCCGAATTGCTAAACGCGCCGTGATGTCGAAGAGGGGAAGCGGAGCGTGGGAGGCGAACAAGTCGCGCAGGCGGTCGAGGGACTCCTTGGAGGCGACACGGGCGAGGAATTGCACCCTTTTCGATTTCGAAGGCGGGTTTTCCCCCGTTGCAAGGTCCGCACAGAAAAGTTCCCGGACGGCGCCTGCCGGGTCGCCCTGCGGTGTTGCAGGTCCTGGCATCATCGCTGTTCTGATGCGGTTCCAATCGTCCGCCGATGGGTCGAAAGTGGTCTGGGCTTCGTCGGTCACTAGATCAAGGACGTGGAGGACATCATCGATCCATTGAAGCCAGAACTGGCGCACGGGTTGCATCGTCAGTCAGTCAGTCTATCAGAGAGTAACTCGGCTGTTTTAGCGAGTCTCGTGCTATTGGGAGGAGCTGGGAGGCGCCTTGTCCCGGTGAGGGGAATCGCTGCCCGGGCCCCGGTTTCTTTTTCCGCGTGTGCCTGGCTGCGACTGAAGGCTGAGGGCACGCGGCGAGGAGGCAGTTCGAGAAGTCTCCCGAGGGTAGGTTGATGGAGGGAAGTACGTAGAAGGGGCGAAAGAGAAAAGAGGAAAAAGACAAATGAGCAAGCAAGGAAACACACAGGCAAAGGACGGATGGGGTTCAGGGATTGAAATACGACTCACGTCTTGTATCCTGCTTCTCATCATCCAATCCCACCTGGATATGTTGAATGTTGTGTCGCTGATTCTACGGTCACACCAACGAGTGATGATGGGCCGCCAGGTGTTGTTCTTCCAGAGCGTCACGAGGCGGCGGGTCGGTATGCTCTTTCTCTTCCCCGCGAGGCCCAGAGTCCGGCATACTATGGCCTCCAACCCGGACATGCCGTCGGTCTCGGTGGACGCGGTCGTCAGTTGCTCCCACTTGGATTCGGCAACCGCTGACGCTGTGTTCGTCGGCGACAGGAGGTCTCTGAGGTTACGCCATGTATCACGGTGGTTCTCGACGGAGTTGACGCACTGGTCCGCATTGCTTCGGAGCTCAACGAGTACTCGCTCAGGGAGGGTGTCAGCGTCATACAGTTCACAGATCCACCAGGCCTCCTCGCAATCGACGTCAGCGCCGCCGTCCGCGCTCAGGTAGGTCTTCAACGCCGCCGCCCGATGCTGGCCCGCTATTACGTCCAAGGGACGCTCATTAACGGCAGACCAGTCGCAGAATGGGAGGATGATGTGCCGCGGCGGGTCCTTGGCGTCCACGCCTAGGTGGGACACCATGGCATCCAGCTGCCTCCGGGAGACGAGGGCCTTCATGAAGTTGGCCGGATCTTGGCGCTGGACGCCCACGTGCCGGAACTTTTCAATCAGATGGTCTAGCTGCCTCGGAATGATCTCGCGGCTGCCTGTGTCTCGTGCCCAGCTGAACTGCATGTCCGAAAGCTTGACTTTAGCCAGCTGTAGGAAATGCGGCTCTGCGGAACGCGTGCGCACAAAGTGACTCTTGCTGAGGTCGATGCGGTTTAGGCCGTCATCGGCACGGCATTCAGTCGGCGCCGGGAGGGAGGACGTCTTAGAACCGAAGCGTCGCTTGGCCGCTGGCGATGTGGTGGGTTCGATGTCGGCCTGGGATGACCGCCTCTTCCTCGACGCCTGATTAGCGGCGGGGACGGCGCTGCTACTGAGATGGAGCGTGAGACTTGTCGACGAGGACAGGGTTGCGTCTCCGGTACCATCGGCGGAAGGCATGGTGCGGCCGAAGGATGAGCTACGCGAGCAGACACTGAAGGCGGGTGGGGGTGAAAGGTCTGGAGATGCGCTTAGAAGAAGTACATGTATTCTGGTAGACGGCATGTTATGGATTTCCTCTTTTCTTGCTGCCCATATGTTGCGGGTGACATCGCAGGCGTTCGTTTCCCCGGGAACTGATGTGAGGGTGACGTGTGTCTGTAGAGAGTGTGACATGGTAATGAGACTATCACTTACCGGCAAAGAGCTTCATTTGTGTATCGGCTGTTGGTGTTTGGCTAACCAGTGTATGGTGGAGAACGGCGTTGGCTGACAGCAGCTGGTTCCTGATCTACTATGCGACTGTGAATACTGTAGCGATCAGGGGCGCTGAGGCGTACGTAGGGAGGCCGGTCTGTCACCGATCAACAGGGCTATTAATCGAGGTGTATCTAGAAAGAAAGTGGAAGGTATGAACGGTCGCTCGGACGGCCTGCTGCTCACTTTATACATGTGCCATGTGGCCTGGGGAGATGAAGGGGCCGCGTCGGAGACGAGAGGGATAATTGGTTGCCCACATGGGTTGGCACGACGGGCAGCTGTGCGTAGCGCTGGACGAATCAGAGCTGCTGTACACATTGAGCGATTGTAAACGGGCTTGGTCAAGGCTGTTATAGTATGTACCTAGTATCAGATGCTGCACTGCGATACTCTCGAGCTGAGTGTGCAATGGGTTGGTGGGAGGAAAGGGTTAATATATGAATGGTTTTGCGACTGTCGCTTCAGACTAACGGTCGGCGAGAGGAGGTTGACGGATGGGATAGTGCGTGCTTTGTTTGTTATGATAGGAAGCCCGGTAGGTTCATTTGCATCTCAACCGAGCTTTTGGGAATGTGACCGATTCGTATGCCCTCTGCGGACTGCGAATCGGCAACTTCATTCAGATGACTCAACGAATTGGATAGCGTTTGCAAGAGTTCGCTTGATAGACGCTGCGATGAGTAGAGTGTTCTCGGGCACACTACCTGTTGGAACCGCTGCAGATGAGGCGTCTGAAGGCTGGCTCTTGAGTTGAATGAGAGCGACCGTATGTAGGGGAAGTACTGTGGGTAGATAGGTTAGATGAGATGAGGTAATGCAGGTGCGGTCAAAGGAGTGCGCAGGAAATTAGGTACGCGGTGAGGTGATGAGTAAGCGGAAAGGAGAAAGTTTAATCCTGTGCGCGCGCACCTCCAGCTACCTTACCTAATTTGCGTTTGCCACTTCCGGAACCCCTGTCAGCTGAGGGATCTCCAGGTTCACCGTTTTCAACGTCAATTGACCTCTTTTTCGTGGTTTCCTCAATGAATATGGTGTGTAATACATATACATTTGTACTTCTATAGTGAGCAAGATCAGTGCTATCAAATGGTATATTCTATGCTTATATATACTCACCTTTCATTCATAATCTTCACAACAGGTGAAACTCTACTAATTTTACGGAATTTGCGAATAACCTCAACAAACGACCAATTTGATTCCTCAATATACGCGACCAAAGAGGATACCAATCGAGAGCCCTAGTTTCAGCGATCAAAGAAACATGTTTCCTTTTTATATACACGCCGTATTCGCGGAGATATCCCCGGTCAAAGTTAGCGAAAAACGCGCCGCAGCGGAAAACCCGCGAAATCGCGCATTTGCGTCCACAGGGATTTCGGAGATGGTAAACGCAAACGGATGCGATTGACTAGAGGTCGCGGAGCCGCTCCAAAAGGGAAAAAGTAGCGAACCCGCCGGGTAAGGTGATTTGCCGCTTGGGTTCGCATGCCGCCTGGCAAGAAGAGCCATGCCTTTTCTAGTGAAGAAGGTTATGCACAAGTTAGGCAAACGCTTGCAGCAATTCCCGCCCTGGGAAGATCCCCCGAGATGCTCTTCCTTGAGACATTGAACAAATTACTTTTTCTTCTAGTATACTTAAGAAACGTCTCGAAATGAAAAAAGAACGAGAGTACTAAGGAATAACTATTTTGACATGTTAATCGGTTTCTGAGTCACCGCTTTTGCTTCTCTAAAGAAAGTGCTCTCGCAATCGAAGGTTCTACTTATCAACAAACTTCTTCTACCAACATATTATTTAAGAACAAGGCCTTGCACCTCCACTTCCCTCTCCCATCCAACCAACTGGCCCTTCCTATCACCAAATTTATCTCTGATAATCATCTGCACCCTTTCATCCATCACTATCGCTATGGACCATTTGAAAATCGCACGGTGGTTCGCAGATGAACCTGACAAGCTACAACGCTACCTCGGCGAGCTTTCGGCCGACATGAGGAATGTGGCTACCGGCCCCCCACTGGAGGGGTTGGCGAAGGAGCTAGTGCGGGGGCTGGAATCCCGCGGCGTGGATCCCTCCTCGATCATTCGGCTTGGTCCGCGGATGCTGCAAACCGACGTTACGTTGATCTACGACCGTGGCAAAACCTTCCCAAGGGAGGATCGTCTTTTGCACTTTGCCGGCAGGGAGAAAGTCATGGAATTCTTCGGCACCTTTCTAGGCTTTGCCGAAAATCCGCACACAACGAATCCGCACACGACGGTTGTCCAGGACTCTATTTCCTTGGACCTGGACTTTGTTTTGGTTTACGTAGATCGAGGTCGTATCACATGTCTTTACACGCGTGACATGAAGATGGAGGAACAGTTTACACGCACTAATCGCCTTCAACTTGTCCGTATGATCATGGATTTCGAATCGCCTAACGATACCGCTACCCTTAATGTCAGTTGCATTCACTATCATGTTCTGAAGGAGCACAACGATGTTGAGGGGGTTGCTGGACGTGCGTAGGAGCAGGACATGAATATTGTAGAACGGGGGGGTGACTGGTGGTGGTAGTGGTGATAGAAAACAAGAAGGACGTAGCGATTTCGGTACATGTCCGTACAATTTGGAACTTAGCAATCTTCACGCCACATCAATCAACATTATTAGCAAATGTGAGGCAAAAATAGAGCGATAAGCCGAAAAAGGTTTCCGACATATTGCCTTAAGCCTGATCCCAGGGAAAGAGGGAGAGGCGGAGAAGACAAAACATGTTACTTCTATCCTCGTTACCTGCCCTACATGTGGGCTTACCAGCTACGGTATGAAGGGGCTGGGAAGGCTCGGGAGGAGTCTCGCAAGAGAGGACTTAACGTCGGAGAGCTGAACGGCATTGATGTGGGTTATGATACTGAGATTTGAGGCTGAGCGAGAATCGGTGGGCCGGCGGTCATAAACTTATATGTCTGTTCCTTTCCAATAATTCATCATTTGATCCCTCTCGGCCTACAACGGGCCCCCATTGTATGGTGCGGACTGTGAGCCGCATCGTGTGCAATTCCTAAATACATGAGGGCAGGTTGAAATAGTACTCTCAGAGTGTATAATGAGAGGACGACGAAATCAGGTTTGCCCATCCACTGCCTGACGATGTGAAATAGTCTATTGCGACAGATGCGGGTTGGCCTGGTCCAGAAGAACGATGACTTGGACTAAGACCACTTCTGGATCTGCCCTCTTTCGGCCTACTGCCGGCTGTCTGGTCCGTATCTATCCTCTGCAGCGACATTCTCGGGTTTGTCGATGGACAAGGGGATGGGGAAGGCTTCCGTGGACCTGGCCGTTGATAGCCACCTGGGATGCTGCGTAGCTCTCGGTTGTAGCGGGCTAGGTGCATGGCGGCCAGCCCACCAGATGCGTAGGATGTCTGCGAGCCCTCACGCAGGTACGTGGAAGCCCGGATGATGGGAGGAGACGAGGAAGTCTGGGATGGAGATGATAGAAGCGCCAGCCGAGAGCGCTTGTTGAAGTCGGTAGACGGTGTACGTATCTCAGATAGAGGACTGCTTGCGGTCGGTGACAGGGTGCGCGAGGATGACTGGGTTGAGTGTCGGTGTTGCTGCGGATGGCGGGGAGCTGTGCGGGCAATGTCCCGCGCTTCACGTGGAGATTCGGCTATGTTTGACGTGCGTTGGCTTGATCGGAGGGCCGATAAGGAGGGTCTAATGGGGGGAGAGGGGTCGCCGGGAGCGGCGGCATGGGAGGACTGCGCTATCGCCCAGATTCCTGAAGCCCGGAGACACGTCAGTGACTCTTCGGGAAAGATTGCATGCAACACAGACGCACTTACGGAATCGTCAGCATCCAAGTCGAAGCTGCTGAAGGATGCTTCAGACTTCGTATCGTGGTCGCCTGGCTGGCCGTTAGGTAGGGTTTCCGCTCCACCGACTCCTGCTGACAGCCCGAAGTGGGTGGCTCTGTCCGCACGAGGATCGTCGACGGCTTCGGGAGCCTGGACCGGAGCAGGCTGAGACGTGGCTTCCGCACAAGGGGACGGGGTGCAGGGAGGGTACGAGGCCTCGCGCCGGTCATCGGCGGGTTCTGCAGCGACTGGATTGGGACAGAGAGCGGAAGGGGAATCCAGACGCGGCGATTCGGCTCCAGTCGCGCGACGGCTTGCAAGGTTTGAAGGGCTGAGGGATGTGTTCCGGGCTGGAGTTGGAGGGTGGCGATGGGCGGTAGTTTCAGCCGAGAGAGTGATAGCGCAGGTTTTGCGTCTCCGTTTGATGCGCTGCGCGGGGGACGGGCTGCTGGAGGGGGACCAGCTGAGGACGCGCTTCGTCACCCGAGCCTGTCGTGCTGCCGGTGCCGGTGCCTTGTGCGTGTTCACGGTCTCGGACTCGTTCGGACAGCGGTCCGGCGACGACGGGATGACGATTGGGCTCGACCGCCTCCCGTCTTGTTTTCGGGCGGCGCGTGCCGGGCGGGTGGCGGAAAGAGGGATGTCGGAGTCCGAGTCTGACAGGTTCATGGGTATCCGACGACGGCGGTGCGGGGGTGCTGGCCGCGGCTCGGGGCGGGGGGTCACAGGGAGTGCTGGATCCAGCCGGTTGGGGATACGCCGCTGCGTACGTCTGGCCGTCGGAGGTCCACTCCTAGCGATGGACGGGTTTGTAAACACTCTCATCGCTTCCGCCTCACCTTGATGCTGCCTTAGCGTGGCTGCGGCGGCTTGCTGCCTTTGTTGATTATTTCTTTCCGTAAGTTCCTGTTTTCTGACTTCGTACTCTTCGTCGGATCTGGCGAGGATCTTCCGGTTCCAATCGGTGCCGTAGTGGAAATTGTCGCTAACTTGCCGGGATGTTAACACCGTTGGGTATAGTAGGTTATCGCTTGTGTTGAGGCTGAGTTGGGGATAACTGGTCCCCTGACGTATGGTACCTGGCCCTGTCTGGGCCACCAAATATCTCTGTCGCCGGAGATGCGGGTTGAGATGATGCCTCAGTTGGAGAGAGGGTATGGGAGGACGACGGCGGCTCCGTCTAGGGGATGTGGCTTCCTTCAGTGGCATAGGCCGGTTTCCAAACGCGGACTTCTGGCTTCATCTTAGCATATCTATGGGAAGGACAGACAAGTTCCAGCTTATGACTCTTACCTTCGGCAGCGATGATGACTGTTACGTTCACACGCTATGATGTCCCTTCCCGATAAGAGCGGGTGGGTAGTGTGAAAGGCACGTAAGGTGGATGAAGGGGTGTGAGATTGGGGGAACGATGCGGTGTATGCAGTGTTCACTGCGATAGACGCAGCTGAGACGAAACGCAACGGTTGTTCGGTCTGTTTCCAAACGGACGATATCTGGATTGAGCTGCAATGGGCGGCGAATGCTAGCAAGATGGTGGCTTTAATGCGACAGATAGGGAAGAAGGGTGGAAGAACTTATTAACAAGATATGGGGAGGAAGAAGGGCACGTGGTTACTCCATGAACGAGGGTACTGAGATTGGAAAGGCAAAAATGAATGCAGTTTGAGGGTAGTGTTCCCAGACTGAAAAGTGCAAACGTCATGTTCAGCGACGGTAGAATAAATAAGCCAGAAGTAGCGATCAGGCTTAGCATGCTTCTGGGTATTATTGACGTGTCTTTTGCTGCAAATCTGTATAGGTGTAAGACTGTGGTAGGGAGTGAGGACGTCGTATGAGTGTAGATCGGTTTCTACCGATTTCATTGGCCACGAAATGGTGTGAATGGTATCACGACCCACCGCAGCTACATAAGGTTCTTATCCGGTTAAGGTGTCGGCTCCTTCGGGAACAGAACGGTGTCGGGAGTTGTTTGATTGAGTGGGTTTCGATAACCGTACGTGACGAATGAAAATGGTTAAAAGGAGCGGCTGCGGCTGAGACGTTGGAGATTGTGAACATGGGATAGTGATCCCTGAGAGCTTGGCTGGAGGGGCAGCAAAAGCAATAACTGGGAACCATTCCGGGCCAATCATTTCGGTCATATCTCAGGAAGAGAAAAGTGGAAAGACACGGCTCTTTTGGGGTGGTCTGCACACCTACGCCACCATATTCAACACCAATTAATCCATCTCGTCTTTTCGCAAATGGTTCTTCATCCTAGTTTTATCCATTAATTACTATAATACACTACACCTATGCACTGCTGCCAACTCATTCTCCGCGGTTTCAAGCGTATGTGAGAATAGACTACGGCACATATGTGTGGTGGCGTTACTTAGCTTCAATCTGGGGCTTTTGGATGGCTTTTCGCATATCCTCTGCGTGCTGAGGTTATCGTAAAGCAGGTTGCTAATCTCTATGAACCTCTCAGTATACTATAGCGATGACCTGATGTACCTCGCCACACTGCGGAGATTCCTCACTAGACCCCTCTTCCTCTACATTCCTCAATCCTCTTCGACGTTGCGAATTTCAATTTAACGATTGGAACTCTGCTGGGGCGTCGCTTGATGAATACTACGAGGATAGGGCCGCACCTATCTGTTACGGTCAGCTATCCGACAGTAGGGTCTGCTAACAGAAGCTGGGGATTGACACGTTATAACAGTACACTGGGTCGTAGGTCGTAGGCTGTAGTAGATCAGGTCTTCAGAGGCTAAGGTGATCAGTCTTAGACTCAACAAGTAATTCGCAGTGAAGGTGAGCTGAGAGTATCCGTGAGGATGAGTACAAAGTTGATTGCTGAAGAGCTATGGAAGTCTGACCATGAGCCAGGCTCAGGGTCATACTATATACAAGTTCTACACAGTATCTTCTGTGGTGGCTATGTAGGATATCCGTGCTATCCAACATATCCCATGGATAGCTGGGATAGTGGACATATCCAACATATCCATTCTTGTCCTGTATCCGTGTTACTCCCGAGGTCACGTGACCTGTACCATAGTTCTTCCCTTTCCGATGGTTCCTGGTTACACCTGTGTTACTGCTTACATATGTCTCGCGTTAGCCGCCGAGATCCCAGGCGGGGTTGTTCCAACGTGTTATGCCTAACGGGTCGTAACACTATCATACTAACTGCGTAGCCAACGGATTAAATACACCGCTATTCTTAACCTTTTTCGATAGAACATTATAACATAGACGGATAGAGAGGGCCTTCAGACAGGCACTATTGTTGCTAGCGATGTGGAATATTACTGCCACCCTAACTCGTTCTAGTGTCCTGATATTGTGGACAGGTAAACTTACCTCATCGTAAGAACGAAGTTCTTTTCGACCTAGGCACTAGGTTAACAGTAGAAAATTCATTGTATGATATTCGGTTGACTCGATTGTTAATGAGGTGACGTATTAAGATAGTAGTTGCATAACTGTTAGGCGAGATCTACATATTAAACAAGAAGTAACTCTATCTGGATATATCCTATGTCCTTCTTCTCACGACCAATCGCAAGCTACATTCAAGAGGGTCTTCAATCACTGTAGCATGATGGTTCTGATGATCGACAAAGTCTATACAATAACGATATTATACTACAACTTCATATAGAAGGGTTGCTATGCTCACGAATCCCTTTCTCCTACTGTAGGGGTCGTACATGACAACTCTGGTGAGTAAGGTACAGGTGTTATGGGAATCTGTGACTTGAACGAGACGGACGACTGCGAGGACCCGGGTCCAGGTGAATGGCAATCGCCTTGTGCAAAGGAGGTAGTGGTGCAAAATAGTTCAGGAGAGGCCTTGACGCATTCTCGGAAAGGGAGGGAAGGGCATTCTGCAGTGTCAAGAGCTTTACCTAACCTGTTAGCAAGTCCATTTTTAATATGAACTCTAATGTGAGTTACAAAAACATAGCAAGAATGCATTACACATACCATTTATTTGCATCATTGCTCTAGGAAGAGCTTCGCTGTCCCTGGACGGTGGGTAAATGTGAGGGATTGTCGACGAAGATATCTTGTTGATGGGATGAGATAAAGTAGATGGCGAAGTAGTGGGACCTACGCCGGCGGCAGGAGACGTGGGACCTGCAGGGGCTGGTTTGGAGATATCTTTCGAAAACGATAAACCAGGGCCGGAGTCTGTGCCGGTGCCATTTCGTGCACTATCGACAGGCGTTTCGGGTTCAGGTGAGGAAAAAGAAGAATATTTTGGATAGATGTAGTCGAGGGATAGGTGACGAATGTGACGGGAGGGGGAGAAAGATGGGTCTGGTGAAGCTCTGGGAAGTGGTTTTTGTCCAGACGGTGGGGTCGCAGTGGGAGGACTAGCCTGAGGCTTCCGCGACCGACCGCGTCGGAGCTTCACATGATGACCAGTTTGCTCCAGCGGAGGACGCTTTCGAGGCCGACCACGTCCACGCTTCGGCTGAGGCGTATCTTCGGGCCTCAATGGATGCTTCCGCGGACGACCCCGGCCACGCTTCAGCGTCCCCTCTGAGGTGCCTGTCATGGTGATGTTGATGTATGGATTTAGGAAGGGATGCTTGATATTACTGATAAAAAAAGTGAAGGTTGATGTGGAATTAGGATCACATCTTCATCAGAGGAATGTACTACTTTATATAGAAGAAATAAAGGCAGTAGAACTTGAGATAGTCCATTCAATACAAGGCTTAAAGTCACGGATTTCTAGGGTGAGACCACGGTTAGGTTAGTGTGATGATTTACATCCGGAACGGAGACCGCATACGTGGGTTAGCCAATAAAAACGGTAACTTGATCACAACACCGAAAATGATTATGCGGGTTTCAGTGTGGGTCAAATAATACCACAACTATTGGTTAGACATACCTAGAGAACGTGAGGGGAACAAGGATTATGGGACTGTGGTGTAGCTAACAGGTTCTATGAGTACCTGTAGAGGAGTTTAGGTGGGCAATCTCTGTGTAAGTATATTGGACTTACTGCGTCGGTCTAGTTCGTGCGATATCAATTATGAGATAGATGGAAAAAATCTAGAAAAAACAATGGAAGATGTAGTTTGTAGTCATAATGTAGCTGAAGCTCTCTAAAAGCGTGCATCGCAGACATCAGGACGTCGAGTACTGGAGTTCATACGATTGGAAGTATCATGAACATAGATACATGTATCTAGGGCTATTATGCAGGTACATAATGACTTGTTAATGCCTGGGCTGAAGGGGTATTATAACCGTTTCTAAGGTGGGAATCTGGTTACTGTGCTGGATTGCGTGATTCGAGTTAAGAAATGAATGTGTGATTACGTACAAGGTCACTTGTGAGAAGGAAATGTATCTCAAGGACCGTTTTTACTATAGGCGAACCATTTTTTTGGTGTTGTACCTTTTCTGATAAGAAACCAGGACCGTGCGCAGATTTTTTCGACCAATCCTAACCAATTGTCAAACCAAATTTGGTTTAGGGATTAGACTCCTAACTGTTAGGAATCATAAAAACCTAGAAATACCTACAACAACAATATAGAGAAAAGGTCACCAGAGAATGCATAGCAAAAGCAATTAAGAATTATAAGGTCTGCCTCAAAAGCAAACCTGCTTAACATCAACCTTATGGTATGCTACAACCTTTGCCTATGCTGCAAACCGCCTAGCAATCCATATCCCTCAACTTCATCATCAAATTACTAAAGTCTCAAGAACCCCTTATAGGAGTACACTTTAATAGCATTCTCATCATTATGGACCAACTTATGAAGTATGCCTACTTCATCCTATACAAGGAATCAAGCAACGCTAAAGAATATGCCTATATATTTCTCAAATATATTATCGCTAATCACAGAACACCTAGGGAAATTATATCAGATAGAGATAAGATCTTCACTTCTAAATTCTGGAAGTTAATTATATCATAACTCAGTATTAAGCAAGCAATATCCACTGCGTTTCACCTGCAAACTAACAGACAAACAGAACGAATCAACTAAATCCTTGAAATATATCTCTACGCCTATGTTAATTACAACTAAGACAATTAGGTTGTATTGCTACTAATAGCCTAGTTCGCCTATAACAGCGCAGTAGGAGAAAGTACCAAGGAATCCCCCTTCTATCTCAACTACAGATTTAAACCAACCACCTATGGAAACATGCGACCAGGCCTAGCTGCAGTTAAAGCTGTTACCTTAGTACAACAAATCAAGGATATCTAAGATAGTGCATATAAAGAACTTAAATTTATATGATAACAAATAGCATAATTCAGTAATTAATAAAGGATTGAGGGACTAACCTTAAAAGAGGGAGATAGCACCTATCTTATACAGCAGAACATCAAGATAAAATAACCAAACGACAAACTTAACTATAAGAAACTCAGACCTTTCAAAATCTCATGAGTAATTTCACCAGTTAACTACAAACTTAAACTCCTAGAAACCATGAAGTGTCACCTAGTATTCCATATCTCACTCCTTAAACCAGCACCACGCAGATTACAGACAAATAATATTATTATTGTGGAAGATAATAAACCAGAGTATGAAGTAGAACGAATTATAGACCATCTCAAAGAACCAGAAGGATATCAATACCTCGTCAAATAGAAAGGATACAGATATAAAGACAACATATAGGAACCAGCTAAAAACATCACTAACGCAGCAGAAGAACTCACAATCTACTAGCAATAACACTAAGAATGAGAAGCCACACTAGCATCTATTATATTAGTCCAGAAGAATGCTGGATATAAACAAGTTAGACACCTATATTGCTTCACTAGACCACCCACTAAAGCTAATCGACTGCAACAAGGAAAACTATTTATTCGCCTAGGAACGCCAGAACATAACTAAGATTCCCCCAACAGAAAATTCAGAGTACCAGGATTCTAATCACCTAAGATAATGTCCAGGTCTACCACACCAAAACCACCTATAGACTGAACCTCCAACGTAGGTAACACCACCAGCTCCTCCTCAGTAACCTCCCAGCCCTTCCAAAACACTATTCTCTTCTGCTTATGCAAACAATCTAACTTCGCTATAGATTCATCCAGCTCAGCCTGCGCTGCATGTAAAGCAGCAACTTTCTTTCTCAACACCTCCTCTTCAGCCACCTCCACATCCTCTAGACGAGCAGCCTCATCTAATTAACAATCAACTATAATTAGTTAGCAAGGCCATAAAGCATAACAAGCTCGAAGAATATATAAGCGTAAACAGCGTCTGCCGCTGCATTATAAGACTGCCCTAGACGAGTACACTCGCCATAATCCTCCCCACCAGGAAGCAACTTGCAACGCTTACCTGAAGAACGACAGTAGGAATAAGGTATATTGACGGCAAAACCAAACTCAGCAATACGCAGCGCATAATTATAACGACAAAGAGTAGAGGCAGAATTTGATTTCGATTTTTGAATGCAACCTAACATAGTGTCAGCATCATGGATAAATCAGGAAGCATAATTGATGGAACCCCAACCTGGGACTAACGACCTACTTATGTTGGGTCTTAAGGATAAGACCTTTGGAGAGGGGACCTGATGTTATAACCTATAAACAAGGATAACAGTTAAACAACCCACTTAGGCATCAGGCGGCTAGAACAGGATATTTATACCGCAGGATCATAGGAATAATAGGGACTCACTTAGAACGGAAGAACTATAGTATAAGTTATATAACGATAAGATAAGAAAAACGATCAGTAGAGTATAGGAGGGAACGCTTAGTGATTAGTTAGTCTTGCCAACTAATCGTAATCACCTTACGCACTTAGGTGATCACTCTGGGATAGACCAAGAACACTATTTGGAACTTATATATAGTATGACCCTGAGCCTGGCTTATGGTCAGACTTCTATAGCTCTTCAGCAATCAACTTAGTATTCATCCTCACGGATACTCTCAGCTTACCTTCACTGCGAATCACTTATTAAGTCTAAGACTGATCACCTTAGCCTCTGAAGAACCAATCTACTATAGCCTACGAACTACAACCTACGACCACAACCTAGTGTACTGTTAGAACGTATCAATCCCCAGCTTCTGTTAGCAGACCCTACTGTCGGATAGCTGACCGTAACAAATAAGTCCTACGCTTCTGCCTATAACGGCGTTAGTTTATATAGTGGCTGCTTATTGTCATCTATTTCCTATATATAGAACCAGACATACAGCAGATATAGCCACACGCCCTTATATCTCGCCTATATGTCGTCCTCTATACAGTTGTCGAACAGCCGCCTTAGCTTGACGTGCGCTTCTATACGCTGCGCCTCAAACAGCACAGCTAGCCTGATGGTGTTAGGCGTAGATGTTGCTTAAGCCTAGTCTAACATGCGCTTAACTGTCGCCTATATCGCCTGAAGCATAACCTCATTTTTATTAATAGGAGTTATTATGTTGAAGAGTGCGCTAGCACTAAGCCCTTTTAAGTGCACCGCCTATCCCACACAGGCTAGCCACAGGCTGGGCTCCAACCTTTCGTTAGCAACGCAGATTAGCTTATTATGGCTGGTCTTCACACGTTCTGCTTAGACTTTCCTGAGATCTCAGATGCAGCCTATCGCCTGCTGTGCTAAGCTTCTGTTTAAAGCAGCTTCTGCAGACTTATCAGCCGTCTGCCTCCAGGCCACCTCAAACCATCTGCTTGCAGCCTGCGTTAAGAAAAACCGCTAGCACAGCACCTCTGTTATCCACAGCAAATCCCTGACTGTAGTGGCTTTCTTGCGAATATCACCCCCTTTCTGCTAATTATTCTCCTATCTGTGTTCTGCCTGATAATGCTCCTATATATTTCGCACGCAGCAGCAAACATAACAGCATATATAGCAGTGTAAACTATCTGTTTAGGGCGGCGCGATATAGGTAACTGGCTTAACTGTGGGGTCTAAGTATTAGAACGACTGCAAATCAGCCTAGCTGCAGATGATACTTAGGATATTGCTGACCAATCTAGCCACTTTTCCCCTAGCCTCAGCAGGGATTAACTGATAGTAGTTCTGCAGATATGCTGTGACTTTATTTGCTACTACTGCATACTGACATAATATATATATCAGAATAGAATACTATGTGTTATAGACAAATAGCTCTATGTTTAGCTATATGTATAGCTTTCTTTAGTCTACTACTATTTAGTGATTCCTCCTGTCCTCTCTTTATAACCTTATCTTCCTGCCCCTTAATTCCAGATACTTTCGCCTTGATCTACTTTCAACCCTACCTGCGTTCTATTGGTCGGTTAGGCTTTCTAGCCTGGCTGATATCCCTATTATATGATTAGCTAGTTGATGTAGGGTTTAGGACCACATCACAAAAACATCTACTACACTATTCACCGATTTCTAGACTCCTAATACTAAGTATAAGACTGAAAACTAGATCGTTATAATCGCTTTCATTCAAGCTTTAATTGCATCCCACTTTCATATATTTTACTGCTGGAAATCTCAACAGCTTCTACACTGCTAGAAAACAACAGCTTCTACCCCGACTTCCCTCCTACATACCACCCCACTAGCACCCACTGTTAGTGCCGCGCTGGGACCTTCACATTAATACTAACACCACCCAATCTACCCCCCACGACCAGAACCCTCGCCCGCGATGGCCTCACAGCCAGCCGCAGGCCTCTCGCAGGCCCCTAGGGGCCTTTCAGCCTCTATGCACAGCCTCCCCCAGACCCCTCCTCCCCCTACCTCCTTACCTCCACGACCGAGGGGCCTCACGCCCCCCTCTATCCGGCCCTTGGGAAGGGGGCCACGATCCGCCGCCGCCGCCCTCCAGCAAGCCCGAGAGGGCCGGGCCCTCCGAGATGAGGCCCTAGACCTCCTCGCTAAAGGACTAGATGCCCTCATTGGGACGGCCCCAGCGCGACTGAAGGCTACAGCCCAGGACCTCATCGATACCTTCACCCGGTTTGCAACCGCAGAAATCTCTGGACCCACCCCTGGCCCCAGCACTGGAAAAACGTATGCCCAGGCAGCCAATGGCCCCACGGCAAGCAGCCCCGGCCCCAGCTCCAGCCCCGGCCCCGGCCCTGGGTCGAACCGAACAACAGGCCGGCGGGCTATAAGCTCTATAAACCAGCCAAGACAGACCCAGGACCTCCGCCTGCTAGTTCGGCTCCCTGCAGAACATATCCCTACCTCCAGAACCCTAGCCCCCCACTCAGTTAAGATGGTAGTAACAAAAGAACTCAACCTACAGCCGCAAGACCTAGTTGAGGTCCGCCACACTGCTACAGGCTTCTCACTCCAGCCCCAGAATAAGGAGATCCAGGCCCTGCTTCTACAGAGAGCCCCTGAGATCAAAAGCTGTCTCACAGCTGAGAAGGTTGAGGTGCCCACTAAGTGGCATCAGTATATCATCCCATTCTGCCCCCTCTACTTTACTAGCCTTAACAGCAGTAGGGTTAGTATAGAATCTGAAATAGAAGAAGAGGTCTTCCTAAAGACAAAACAAAGACTCCTCTCCTGGCGCCCAACCCAGGGCAGCCCTGATCTAGCTACAGCTACACAAAGCCTGATTATCGCCCTCCCTCAAGAGGTTAAGGAAGGCTTCCGCCTGTTTGGACAGTCAGGCCCTGCCCGCCTGCTACCCCCGAGGAAGCATATCCCCAAACGACACTCCCCTGGCTGCCAGGGCTTTCACTCAAACCGCTACTGTACCCAGAAACCCCTCTGCGAGAACTGTAGCAAACCCTTAGATACTCATGGGGCTGGAATCTGCTCAGCTAGGCCTAGGTGTGCTAACTGTCATAGGCCCTTCCCAGCAAGCCATGCGGACTGCCCAGCTAGGCCCCTACTGGTTAACAGGAACCTTACTATTCCAACCCGGAAGGAACTGCAAGGGATCCAGAAGGTTGGAGAGAAGGCGTCTGACGACCTCCTTGCAAACCAGGCTGGCTCCCCAGGAAGCAGCACACAGCAAGCTGAGGCTAGGCTAAGCGCTACATCTAAGCGCCCTCGACCCCTCACACCTACGCAAGACTCAATTATTGTGGCAGATACTGCTAGTATAGCTGGGAGCAGCAGTATGGAGGAGGATGAGGCTGAAGATTCTGAAGCCCTCCCCCCCCTAACTAACCGCCCTATCCATCCACTCCCAAGCAGCAGCAGGAGCCAGAGGGTAGCACAGAAGCCTGACTATAACGTTACTAATGCCTACACCCACCTCAGCCTCGACTCAGAGCAGTAGGCTCAGAATGGCTACCCCACAGGTACTACAGGTCGCCCAGTGTAACGTGGGGAAGATAAGTCCAGCTCACACAGCTCTCCTAGAGCTCTGCTGGGCAGATCAGATCGATATAGTACTGATCCAGGAACCCTAGATAGGCTATAGAGATAAGATGCAAATTAACACACACCCAGGCTATAACTCTTATATGCCAGTAGACTTCTGGAACAGCAGGGACATAAGGCCTAGGGTTATGACCTATACACGTAAAGGTCTAAGGCTGCAGATATAACAACAAAGACCTACCCAATCAAGGGATATCCTATAGGTTAAGGTTGGCAACTTCACCATCACAAACGTCTATAGGCCACCAGGCGAGCCTATAAACCATACAACAAGTACCCTCCTAAGCTATCAACCGCCAGCAGGAGCTCTTATAGCTGGGGACTTTAACGCGCACTGCCCATACTGGGAACCTGGCTCCTGGAGCCGGAACCGGGGAGACGACATCGCGGAATAGGCTGAAGGCCACGATCTTGAGTTTATTGGGGAGGTTGGAGCTGCTACCCACACTTATAGGCACACCCTCAACCTAACCTTCTCAAATATCCCCTTTGCTGAGGCCTATATTAGCCCACATATACACCCAGGGGCTGATCATCAAGCTATTACGACTATTATACCGATAAGCAAAGCCTAGGAACAGAGGCGTCAGACTAGCCACCCTACAGTCCCAGACTCAGCTATACTCCGGCTAGCTGACCTAGTTAAGCTGGGGATCCCAGCCCTACCTACCCTAGGGGATACACCTACTCCAGCAGAAATAGACTCTCTAGCTACCCAACTAGTCAGCCTCCTCTCTACAGCTATAGAAGCAGTAGGGAAGAGACGGACTAACCAGGGCAGGGGAGCCCCCTGGTGGGCAGAAGAGTGTTCAGAGGCCTATCGAGCAGCTATTGAGGCTAGGCGACGACAAGCCCAAGAACCTGGGCTAGTAATACCACTGCCTATCCTAGAGGAGCAGAAGGCCTTTCTGACTATAGTCAGGAAGGCAAAACGCGCCTACTGGGCTGCTAAGATTGAGGAGGCTGGGTCTAACCAGAACTTATACCAGATACTAAGCTGGCGTAAGTCTGGGCTAGCTATTAAGGCCCCACCTCTAATAGTGGATGAACAGGCTATTAACAACGGTTACAATAAGGCCTAAGCCCTGCGGAAGGCCTTATTAGAGAGATTTGATGCTGCAGACGACCTACCTGGGAACCCGTTCACTGTCCCTATAGTTGCAAGGCGTCTAATACCCTGGCAGCATATAGTCAGCATAGAGGAAATACGCCAGGCTACTCTCACAAAGGCTACAACCCCTGGGATTGATGGGATCACTACTAAGTTACTACAATCTATTTGGGGCCTAATAGCTACACCGGTACAGCAGCTTTTCTAAGCCTGTGTCCGCATAGGCTACTTCCCTAGGACTTTCCGAAAAGCAGAGGTAGTTATGATCCAGAAGCCGGGGAAAACAGACTTCTCAAAGGCTGGATCCTGGCGGCCAATAGCCCTCTTATCTTGCCTAGGCAAGGGCTTAGAGCGGCTGATAGCAAAGAGAATGGCATATCTCACCATTCTGGAAGGGGTTGCTAGCCCACAGCAGGTTGGGGCATTGCCAGGGAGGGCTGCAGTCGACCTAACAACCTGTCTAACCTATGAGATCGAAAGGGCTCTAGACTTAGGGCTTACTGCAACTCTAGCAACAATGGATGTTAAGGGGGCTTTTGACTCTGTCCTATGAAATCGACTTATTCTTAGGCTACGACAGCAAGGCTGGCCTAGTAGTCTGATTAGGCTGATATTTACCTTTGCTTCTAGCCGGACCGCCCGAGTCAGGCTAGAGGAGACTACTACAGAGGACTTCCCCCTATCCTGTGGGCTCCCTCAGGGCTCTCCGCTATCCCCTATCCTTTTTCTGCTCTATATAGCTGATATCCTAGCTGATAACCAGAAGCTGCGGTTCGGCTATGCAGATGACATAGGCCTGCTGGCTACTAGCCCTTCTCTAGAGGGAAACTCTGCAGCCCTTAGCCAGGAGATAACTCAGATCCTCAACTGGGGTATTGATAATAAGGTTGCGTTTGACCCAGCTAAGTGTGAAGCAATCCACTTCAGCAGGAAACATAAGCAGAGGGAAGACCTACCAGAGATACAGGCAAAGGACCTAACTATCAAGGCCTCAACTAAGCCTATACGATGGCTAGGGGTCTGGTTTGATAAGAAACTCACCTTCCGGCACCACGTCGATACAAAGGTAGCAGCAGCAAAGAACGTAGCCTAGTTCCTACGCCATCTATCAAACACCAAAGGGGGGCTCCCAGCTGCTGCTGCCCGCCAAGCTGTTATTGCCTGTGTCCTCCCAACCGCCCTATACGGAGCTGAGACCTGGTATGCAGGTTTAAAGAGACCAGCCAGAAACAGCAGCACTACTGCTACTAGCAGCAGTGCTAATAACCAGGCAGCTACTGTTAGTACAAGGCAGAAGGGCTTAGTAAAGAGGGTAGAGAAGGTTATAACAGCAGCAGCAAGGGCTATCCTACCCGTCTGGAAGACTACGCCCACTAGTAGCCTCCTTCGAGATGCTGGCCTGCCAACAGCAAAAGTAGCCCTCGAAGGGGCACGCCTATGCTTTGCTACACGCCTACAGAAGGTTGACTAACAGCACCCTTTAGTCCCTAGGCTTTCACAGCCAGGGCGGCAGCAAACAAGACTACAAAGAACATCAGCCCTCCTACCTAGGTGCCCAAGGCCGTTACTCCTACAGCCGCAGCATCTTTCAGGACTACAAGACCCTACAGCTGGACGAAGCAAGGAGAAAGCAGCTAAAGCGTTTCAAGACTGGCTTAAGACTGTGCCAGATAACCATACGATCATCTACTCAGACGGCTCTAAAGCCCCTAACAGGGCTACAGGTTTCAGCTTTGTTATCTACCGCAGTAACAAACGCATAGCTCAAGGGTGTAGCCGCCTCGGCATTACGGAAGTGTTCGACGGCGAGGCAGAGGGGGCGAGGGCAGGGCTCCAAAGGGCCCTCCTGACTTCCCAAGGCCAGCCTATACACATCTGTATTGATAACACTAGCGTTATCCAGGGGATCCGAGGTGAGGCCCTGGAATCCTCACAAGCTGCCTTCCTAGAGATCCAGGAAGCAGCTAGGATACACAATATACAAACCCACTGGTCCCCAGGGCACCAAGGGATAAAAGGGAATGAGGAGGCTGATAGCCTAGCTAAGGAGGGTACAACGCTACCAGTCCCCAGAGGCCTACTAGCTACCCTAGCAGGGATCAAGCGGCTTGCTCAAGAGCGTAAACGACACCAGTATGGGAAATGGTGGAGGCAAGAGGCAGCCTCTCGCTATATACAACTAGGGCTTAAGGCTACCCTGGCCTGCCCCCCTGAACTAGCCTTACCACGGGTAATCCTACATCATCTCCTAGCAGCCCGATCAGGCCATGGGGACTTCGAACAGTATCATCAACGCTTCAACCATACAGAAGCACTGCTTACCTGCTCTTGCGGGGAGGCTAAGGAAGTAGACCATCTGGTCTACTGCCGAAAGACCTTAGTGGGGAGGCAACAGTGGCCTACCCTCTACCCTTATGGTCGCCAGGAGCCTATAGGACCTATAGGATCTCTTGAGCGCTACTTCAAGGGGCTAATCACTGACCATGAAGGCTTCCAGGCCTTCCTTAGCGTGACAAACTTCTTCCAGAAGATCTGCCCGCAGTACTGAGAGATAGGCCATAACCTATACTCCAAAAAAAAAAAAAAAAAAAAAAAAGTCTACCTCATAGGGGAGACCAGACTACTATAACGGAACTAGGGCACCAGTGGGAACTAGGGATGGATAGAACACGGAAGTGACTCACGAGTAAGATCTGGAGGACGGGAGGGACAGCGTGTACTGTATAGTATATAGCGAGAACCTACGGCCCTCCACGCCACATACCCTTCGGGAGGTCGGCCGCAAGGGCGGCTGCGCCCTTGCCGCCACGGCGTTAAAAAAAAAAAAAAAATAAAAAAAAAAAAAAAAAAAAAAACCAGCTTCTACCCCATGTCTGCACCGACCCACTTAATCTTTGGTGAGGGTTTCAACGGCTTCTACTTGAAGCCGTCGTTGCCAGTATGTTAGGGTCAACATAACTGTCCTGTATGTAGAATGGTATGCCCTGCCCCAGGCTCGTCTTTCTTTCAAGGATGTACAAACACAAAAACGTCTGCAGGCCTAAAGCTTGCTCTTCCGAATTAGTCAAGCGGTTCACTGATGCCCAGCAGTGCAAGCCCATTTCGAGGCAGAGGCAGGGGCAAAACCAATAATACGACCAGTCCGCACTTCTTCATCGAAGTGATAGTAGTAAAAGGCCTTAAATACGCTGGTCAATAACATCATACCAGCAAACTCTCCTCCTGACTCTCAGTTATAACACCACGTACCATAAGCACCAGCAACTATATATTGCTGATCGAATTTGCGCCCTAGAGGAGCCCCTCGCCAGCTTCAGTGGCGCTTTGAAAGAGTCTCTGAGCTAAGTCGTTGCAACTTCCGCTTTCCAAGTTTAGACAAATAGCCAGGATAAGTTTCAGTTTGTTGGTATCGCTATCTAACAGGCACTCTACAAGAGCTCCTTGACTTCGCGTTTCGTGGATTTTAACACTCTGCAGAGTGTTAAAAACGTTACTGGCAACCCTGAGCATTTGCTCTTCACTGACAACAGCGTAAAGAAAGCCAGTGCCCGAAAACCACTGCTTGATTTGGTCAGTCGCATCTTCAAGACTTATTTCCCACAGGGGGTCTTGGGCCAGGAGTTTCATAAATAATCCGTAGTGTGCCAGCTAAGACAGCATATTCGAGGCAGAGTTAGACTTCGCTGTTGACTTGTCCAAAATAGCTGGTGGGATTCCCATGGCCTCTAAATTGCCTTTCACAACTCCAAAGGTGAACTCGGAGCTTAAGGGGCCACAAAACTCCGGAGAATGGCTACTTGCGTCGCATGTCATGCGATGTGATCTAAAACCCAGAATAGGACTCATTCGTTGGCCAGGCGTGCCTGATGATCGAGTCGGTGGAGGGGCAGGTTTTGAAACATCCAGTGAACCTTCATGTTGAGAGGAAGAATAAGAAGTCCTGGCTGAATCCGCGGTTCTTCATTCTCGTCAGCCATCTTGGCCTTATGGTAGAAAGGTAAACGAATGGGGGTCTTGATTGATAAACCTCATGTAGAACATGATGATAGACTTTAAGGGGCCTAATAACTAACTTTAGTCTGGGTTTTAGAGTGGCTAAGACTCAACGCTGCGGATGATATTAACATGGAACTGATTTCCGCGTACACGACGCACAGGGGCTGACACCGTCGCACTTGATTTTCTTTCGCTTGCATTCGATACTTGCGAACAACTTAGAGAAATCTCAATTTGTGGACGAGGGCAAAGTGGGCTTTACCATGCTTGATTGACGTAAGGGACTCTTCTATTTCGCCGAAGACGCAGTGCAGAAAAATGATTGTTCTCGTCGGAGGGCACCATCGCAAGATCAGATTCCGGCTGCAGCAAGCCTGTCAAAGGCTAGAGAAGAGATTTTTTTGGGGAGAGTCGGCGTAAAAATGTCTTTGTTATCGTCGGCAATAGAGCAAGTGCTTTTAAAGTGGGAGAAGGGGAAAACTGAAATGCTCTTTCTTATGCTTAGATGAGGGAAGTAACCCTGTACTAAGCATGGGGTCGGGTGTCCCGGTTGTGAGCACCGACAGTGAGATTTCACCGAGTGGCGGGTTCTCCATATTTACCCCGCATTAAGGACGAGCGCCGTTCCAGGGCAAATTGATACCTAGAATGCTGCCAGGCGATGCGGACGCCGTGTAATACTGAGTGGCGCCCGGTCTCCGGGGCCGACACCGCTCGTCTTCTTTACGCCCGAATCCGCCATCCACTGGCCAAGGGATTCCACGATTCCGTAAAACAACTCCGAGCAACGGCGCAACTGGACGGCTTCGTGTTCGGCGAAGAATCTATGATGCTGGCGATGTAGACCCCCCATGAACCTGCATTAAAGGAGTGCATGATCAATCAGTATACTCAATTCACTGTTCCATAAAGTACGACTTACAGAGGCCTGAACCCAACGAACCTCTTCATCACTTTCGCCACGTCTGGTCCATGCTAGCTGTCAACTCGTCGAGGGGCTTTCCAATCAGTTGCTCGCCCGTCATGCGGGCTGCGGGGGTGCAGAGATCGTGGCCCCAACCAATGGTCAATGTCATTCCATGGCCTACAAGGTCAGCATTAGGCTTTTGGCGGGTATGAGCGGCAGAATAGTTACTTGCTAGTTTCATTGCATCGGACCTGGAGGAGTCAAGGCTAGGGGGGGAATAGAGGCCTGGGAGAGTTAAGCAACAAAACTTTTCAGAGGCGCGTGAACAGGAATAAATCGCTGAATATCTTAATATTGGTAATCTTGACATCGCAGATTTAAACGTTGAGGTGAAGATCTTCAAACCAAATAGTCGTTCAGGGTTATGTCGGCGGTCGTCTCCAGGTTCAAATGTTACAATCACGTAAGAAAAGTGCCAGAATCCAAGAGATAGGTATTCCTAGGATGGTTTTGCCAGTCAGAGGATTCATGACTTGCTTTTACAATCCGGTGGTCTTTCTTCCGTCCAAGGTACCTATGGAGACGAGTCATAACTATGGCTAATCACAGGACAGGTAGCAGCTCTTCAGTTGTTCAGCTAACCCAAACAATGGATTGCTGAGGGAAGGAGTGAAAGTGGGTTAGCATCAACTCATGCTCCTGCCAAATTCACTATGCAGCTACCCGTCCTATTCACCTTCACCTACGTGTATCACGTGCAGCTTTGTTTGTTTGCCAGAACCAACCGGAAAAAACTCTTTGCTGTCCAGAATCTTCTCGCAGATATCCTTTTCCATCTGCCCCTCCTTCCGTTTGCAAGACGTCACCAAACAACTTGCTCCTCAACATATTCCCCATCACAAGTTTGACGATCTAACATCACCTTCTCAGCCATGTCGCAAGACAGGTATGCTTTCAGTAACGGGGCGAGTTCTTCTGCGTACTCTAGACGCTTTTTTGCTCAGCATCTACGAGATACCCAGTCCGACCTCGCTCACCGATGGCGCCGACATTCCGACACTATCAAAGCTAATTGGCGATTTCTGAGTAGAAATCAACGAGTGAAGTGTCTCCTCGCTATTGGACGCGGCCGAAGTACCCCAAATCGAGCATCAGATGTATCTCTTGGATCGATCCATCAGCTCGTGCCTGAGTGGAATCTCAACGACCTGGTAACGGACACTGAACACCTCATCAACCATCTCACCCATCGTGCCACCACTTCCTTGCACCAACAAGTCTTTGTGGGTTGTGGTGGACAATCTGGCGATCGCATTGTACGTTCATTACATGATAAATCGCGGGGTAAGCCCACGATCACCGCTGCCGGGCGTATTCATGTTTTTTCCGGATAGCAAGGATTATGGAACCTCACGGGAAGTTGCCGAACACGAACTTCCTCTTGCCCTTTGGGCGTCCGACTTAGCAACAAGCATCTGCGTACCCACACTTCTCGGAGACCTCATTCTGGCAAGACAGCAATGTTTCATAGGTGACCTCAAGAGCATCACTGCCGAAATCCTCAGCCTTGGGCCTGAAGCCGAGCATGCAGAAAAGCCCACACTGCCTTGCGTCCGCGTGAACGCCCGCCTGAACCACACAGGAGGGTCTTCCGAATTTGCGGACTTTTCCAGGGGTGCTCGACACCAGAAGGAAGACATCGATAAACTTTGGGAAGTGTTGTTGGTAGAGCCGGGTACACTGAAGCACGACGTCGAACGATGGTTCTGCAGCCAGCCAGAGGGAATTCTGGATGAACACCAAAACCTATTACCCCACTGTACTGACAAGTACTCGAGCGCCTGCGTCTTCAATGTCGTTCAGAATCTCGTCAAGGGCGCCACCATCTGGGCATACATTGGTCATCTCTTGAGGGAGCTGCAACGTGTTGGTACCGAGAGCATATGTCGGCCTGTGCTTCTTCAAGAACTTTCTAACTCCTGCATGCTGGAATGGGCACGTTTGCAAGCAGTCTTGAAGCGCTTCATCTATCAAGGCTTCGGAATTGGTCATTTTCAACGCAAGTCAAACGGTTTCGATCAGCTCGGAAACCCTGTCATTGTCTTCAAGAATGACCCCACGGAAATCATCGACAGCGATTCTCAGCGATAACTACTGTTTCACCTTGCTCATTCATCCGATAACCCAGCAGATGTTATTTACATGTTGGGCTACCTCGCTGCGTTGTGGAAGCAAGAGCCACAGACTTCAACTTTCTTGTACAATCCCCGCGATCATGACAACAAGGCGTTTCACGAATTCGTCTCTGTCAGTGATTACGTGAAAAAGCTCTCGGAATTATTAGGTCTACCGCCACCGTCCGGCACGGAAGGTTGTTTCTTTGTGTCAAAATGTCACACTCTGGAGATCGACTTTCTCAACAGTTTGAAAAGGGACAAGTTCATTGACTTGCGCGACTACTGCGGCCCAATCGCCGTCCTCTTGAGAACTAGCATGGTCAAAGGCTGCCTCAACAAGCTTGATGAACTTGTCACTGACCGCATGGGTACAACTATTAGGGGCCTGTATGAAGACGTTCTCAGGGACTCCATCTCCGATCTTGATGCGCATTGCGAGCAGTTGAGAGTGTCATTTCGGCAAAACAATGCCTCGGTGCCACTCAATTCTCCCCTCTCTGCTGAAGAGAGCACGCGACGTCGTGATACAAAGTCCGAAAGGTCGTACGGAATCGACCGAATGTCCTGCAACTCGGCAAGCTTAGCAGAGACCGATGAAAGACCTCGGATGCAACACCAGCTATTCAACAGCGAGCAAGTTTGTCCGGCTGCAAACAAGTCCTCCAAGCGACCGAACCGGAAGAAGAAAAGCGACTGCCCAACCAGTCCCAAAAGTCCTGATGCACGCAAAGGAGATGACAAGCATGTTGCGAGAAATGTCACCGTGGAAGCAGACGCGCTGGGGCCCATGACTTTCAAGGTCAAATCTTCCACTGCAGAATTCTTCTGGACGCTTTTCAGCAAGTCGAAAGCTCGCTCATCCACTAGCTGGAAATCATTTGAGACGGCTATGGCCGATCTCGGCTTCTCGATCATGCGCAACAAAGGTGGTTCATCTGTTGCCTTCGTCCCCTCGGAAGATTTACCACAGCTTCGTCCCGTGACGATTCACGCACCGCACCACTTCCAGATCGAAGGATACCGGAGTTTGATTCTATCTCGCCGATTGACGAGAGCCTACGGATGGGATGAAAACACTTTCCAAGTTTTCTAGGAGAGCGACTAACAAGTGTGAGGACTGCGAACGAACCCGGTCTGATTGCTGTAGTTCAGAATGGTTGCTGTTGGTCCGCGGCCTAAAGTTTGTCAATAACAACTTCCACTTGGAATCGTTCGGGTGAAGTTGATCCTTCTGGACTTCTGTTTCGTATTGCAATGTATGGATGTGTTGGAAAGCTTGCTTCTGTAACTCTCAGCAAGGGCTTTTTCGAAATGTCTTACGAACGGACCAGTGTATGTATGAAATACTACTCGATCTTGAGCTTCCTCTCGTTCTATTCATCTGTCGATGGCCTTGGACCCTAGGAAAGAGTAAATTCACAGGGTTATCTCATGGCAAAACTATCATTGCTATTCACTTTGCTTCTCCTAGTCTTGGAACCTCTCTTCCCACCGCATCCCGCATGATTTCTTGGACCCAACTCGGCAGACCCCTGTTTCCGGATGCCCAAGACCACTGGTCTGGAATTATGAGCTGTCCACCTCGACAACTAAAGATTTGACCAGTCACCCTTTTTGCCACATCTTCTGGTTCCATCATACGCCCATAGGACTGTTCCACCCTCTCAGCGTGGGCCGCAGTCATATTTGTTCTGACCCACATTGGATGTACCACGGTGGTCAATATTCCAGATGCTTTGTATACATGCTTGATCTCACAGGAAAGACCCTCGCTGAATGCCAAAGCGCCAGCCTTGGTTGCGGAGTAGTCTACTGCGGTGGGCAAAGCTGAGTAGGATGCCATGCTTGCCACGGTGACAATGTGGCCCTTGTTTTTCATAATCATGTCGGGGATAAACTCCTTGGCTGTAGACCACAGAGAAAGGAGGTTGACGCCAAATATTCTCCGTAAGTCTTCCGGATCGGTTTCGATGACAGAGTGAGTGTAGGCGACACCGGCATTGTTGACTACGATAGACGGATTGCCCAAAGAGGCCCGGATCTCCGTTGCGCTCGCTGATACGGCTTCTGGCGAGGTAATATCGCACTTCCAGTACTTGACTTTTTGATTGGCACGCAGATCTGCGGGCATTGGTTGAGTATCAAGTACCGCAACAGTAACTCCCTTCTGAGCGAGACCTATCACAATGGCCTTTCCAATTCCGTTACAGCCACCAGTCACGACCGCAATCTCATTTGCCCATCTCCAACCAGGATGACTGGTAAGGCGCCAGTTGTTCAGGGCCCATCGGTTCGCTGCTCTGTTTAGGTATCTAGCAATTCCTGCAACCAGAAGGATTTGTAGTGGGAGTCGGTAGCAGACCACAAAATTTGCGGTCAGCAATTGGTGAAGTCTATTAAGACTTGGGGATCGCCGCAACATATCGGGCGGTGAATAAGCAACGAAGGTGAGAAGGGACGCAGGAACAAGAGGATGAACAGCAACAGCCGCAATGCCGTTGATCGTCTTGAGGGTGGAGCTGATGATGTCCGTCATTGTGATGAGAAGTTCGATAAGTAGAAGATCCTTGCAGTCGCAACCATTTCTCAGCAGACGGACTCTCATGGTCTTATACCTCTCTGTTGCCATGGCTCTTACCCGCAACAATTCATCTGTTCAAGTCAGATGGCGTCCGATAAAACTGGGCGGCCGTGCCACAGCTCCCGGAAACTTGTTGCTCTTTTCGTATTCTGAGACGTGACAGCCTGGTAGACTCCCTGTACGACACACTTGCTCGTTTCTCCAATCAATCAATTTAGACTTGATATTAGATTACCAACCAGCGGACTCAGGCTCGCGGAATGGCCGCTGTACAGAGTTGTACACGATGCCCATGAACAGAGCAGTACCTTCCTCATCTTTCTCTTTTGTGGTTTCCGGTTCCTTTTTAACTACTCTATTCCTCATCTTTCTCCGTTGAATTCTGGCCACCTTTCTAGAATTAGAGCCACATGGTCATGAGGTGTAATCAGCAAGATGTCCGGGCGGCACGGGGGAGATCGACAACGCTAGACCTAAGTAGGAAGAATGTCTCCGGCGCATCCACTCCCCCGCAAAATTCACAGGGCCAGGGTGCGTGGCTAGGGACATGTTTAAGCCAACCCCCTTCAGCGCAACCGGGGTATCAGGCGGGTTCCATCCGGGAAGCTTTTATGTTTTCGTGAAACTCTATCGCCTCTCAGCCATCCAGCACGCGTACTTCAGGAGCTTGTTAATGCACGGCGAACGATAGGAGGAGCATTAACCGAAAACTGGTCTGGTCAGATCGTACATCAGTCCTACTGAAGGGATCTCTTCCAGGGTCCAGCGATTGAACGATTGCACCAACCCTCTCTGATACAAGATGTGACTACTGTGCACAGCATTCGTACTGGAATTACAAACTCAAGGAACAACAGGCACCTGCAAGCTAACGTGGACTAGATCAAACCAGAGGCCCTGGAAGCCACCTCTCCGCGCTGCCCAAGCAAGACCAACGAAATTATCAAGGGCTGCCAGATGTTGGGGATGTGAAGCGAATAAGCCTAAGCCACGTATTATCCTACTGGCGCTTTCCCTCGTTTCAAGCATCGTCACCAGAAGAGGAAGTCCAACAGGAAGTCCCCTCATATCTTCAGGTGTTAAGTTGACGAATCCGGTCAACTCTGCGCAGATCATGTTGGCATGCCAGCGCGCAACAGCGTCCTCAACCCCCAGTGGATATCTAAGCCGATGTATAAGAAGTAAAGCTGCGGTTCGGTAAACGCGAGCTTGTGTAAGCATCGCAGCGACCTCAATTGAAGTAAAGTCTTCGAAAAGTGTGGGCGGTGCGGACGGCTCCCATGCCCGTATCGCTCGCTCTACGGCCGTAAAAGCGTCGTCCACTTCTAAAAGCCGTTCTTGACTCTGTTTAAGGAGGTCCTGGCTAGACCATGTCTTCATCCTCTCGCTAACTTCGCATAGTTCGTGCAACAGGGGGAGAAGGGACCAGCATAGACCCACCGACCTGTCGACAATAAAGCGATCGGTTTTTGGCACTTGAATGACAGGTATTTCCCGCCGTATCAACGACTCAGCTGTGTCGAACAGAATCGGCGTGATTGAGATCGGATCGAATATAGGCTGGGCAAGGAGGTCGCTGTAAGACTTTTTGGCCGACAGGATCGCATGTCGATTGATTGCCCAGGCTGACGTGCAAGTGGTGAAGAGATGATAGACAATCAGTATTTGGCCCAGCATCAAGATCGAGGCGTTGTCCAATAGGTCCGACGTGCTGCCGAACTGAACCAAATTCTTCAAACAGTCTCTGCCCTCGGATAGATCTATCTCCTCGGGTGGTTTAACTCTTTGACCAACATCATCCCACACCGCAAATACGGCATCGTACGCCTTCAGTAGGCTGATGTTCGAACAGGGGAGTATCGTCTGAATGGATAGCCTAAATGACTCGGCAAAACTGGGACCGATCATGAAGTTTCGATGAAAGGTGTAGAATATCTGTCGGTCTGTGAGGGCGTTGAGAAGATGATGCTTATTCGCCGAGCTGTGCAACAACACAAGAGGGTTCAGATTTCCCTGCTCCAGTCCAAGGTCGCGGGGACTTTGGAATTGAATGCTTTGTATGTTATTCTGAGATCTGGAGTAGCTCGGTTTGTGACTCGTGGGTACGTCAAGACCTAGTATGATCCCGCTGTGCCCATGGGGTAAATTCTTAACCACCGGTGGACGCCCCATGCGTCGCTCTGGCCTAGTGAGTCGACATGGCTGCTTGTGTGCAACGCAAAAGTTGCAGAAGGTGGAATCTCCATCGAAGACGCACTTTTCTTTCTTATTGTAGCAGACGTCGCAGGCTTTTCGGGGCATATCAGGCTTGTAGTCTGCGCTTACGGATGGATTCTGGTCATTTCGGCTGTTGGGATGGAGAAAAGATAAAAAGCTGGAGCGGGGTTGTCATCTGAGCGGCAAAACACGGACGGGGTAAAACAAATGCGAATGCGACTAATGCGAGTCGCGGCAAAATGAATAATGCGTTAAGTTGCTTCTCTAAAGCCCCGCCCGGAGAAGAGGCCGAGGCACCTCGGCCGTCCATCGTCATCTTGGGCAGTCCAATGTGAGGCGCTTTGACAGCTTCCGGCTGAAATAATTTTAGACCCTTGTTTTTCAGCAATTGCTGCAAAGCATGAAGGCGAGAACTATTACCCACTGGAGGGCGGGATTCTTTGAACATACCAGGCTATCGCCAAGACAGGTTGAGGCTGGACCTCGCCGTGGTGCCGTGAATGATGTATCCTAACGGCGTCCGCGGTTGCCGGAGATTCCCATATGCACGGAGCAACGGAACACTTCTCATTCCCTTGACGTGTACGTGTGCGGCCTCAGCTGGAACGAAAGGTGGAACATTGATTAAAAAGAGAACGAAGCAAGAAGTCTGCTGCCCAGTTGTGCATGTTGCATGCGCGGACGGAGTTACATCGTGACGGGTTTCCACTATGCGGCAGATATTTTTCAAACACCAACGTATGGGAAATTTCCGTCACTTCTGTACACTCCGGCAGTTTCCTGGTTATGCAGGGTAATTGCGCATCATTGACGTAAACCAAGTTTACTGTCTCACGCCGGTGTTGTGGGACGGGGCAACAGTCAACACGATGCTGAATCAAGCCGATGGTTTTCTTCCAAGACTCACTGGCAATGAAAGGCCAGTGGAGCTTGGCGGACTTCAAAGCCCGAAGAAATGGCACGGAGTTTGCGACATTGCCAGTAGCCCCGCTTCCGACGCAGGCGGTTTACCGGAGACTATTGTCCCGTTCAGGAAGTCGTCCCATCTCCAGCTTGCTGGGGTGCTGAAACCCGAGGCTGCAGGATGAAATTCCAATGTACAAGGGCCGTTGCACGTGTCCAAGTCTGCTCCGACGTTTCCCATCATCGAGTGCTTCCAGCAACGTTAATCGAGTATATAAACCCAAGTTGGTGATCAAAAAGTCCATCTAGTTACTCTCTACTCAGACCTTATCCGTCCGGTACATTTTCCCAAAAAGAATAGTCATGGATGCCGCTCTTAGTCAAGCAGAGCTCGCCACTGCGGGCGATATCTTTGACGTCATCATCATCGGTGCCGGCATATCTGGTATCAACACAGCATACTACCTCCAGGCCCACGGGCCTCCAGGGGCTTCATACGCCATTCTCGAAGGGCGTGGCGAAATTGGAGGAACCTGGGATCTCTTTCGTTACCCTGGAATACGATCAGACTCCGATATCTATACCTTCGGGTTCTCATGGAACCCATGGAAAGGCGACAACCCTCTAGCCAGCGGCCCATCCATCATGTCTTACCTGCATGAGTCGGTGTCGAAGTATGGTATCGACAAAAATATCAAGTTTCACCACCAAGTCATCTCGGCAAACTGGCAGTCATCAGAGTCGCTATGGACATTACAAACAACTGGGCACGGTGAAAAGATCAACTGTTTCAAGGCCCGTTTCGTCGTCCTAGGTACCGGTTACTATGATTATGAGCAACCGCTGGCTGCGGAGATCCCTGGCATCAAAAACTTCACAGGCCCAGTCGTTCATCCACAGTTTTGGCCCGAAGATCTTGATTACCGGAACAAGCACGTGGTCATTATTGGAAGTGGAGCGACTGCGGTGACATTGCTACCAAACATGGCCACGGAGGCCAGTCGAACGACAATGCTTCAGAGAAGCCCAACCTACATTACGGGGTTGCCAACCCAGAAGAGCCTTCCCAGCAGGCTAATGCTGTCTGTACTTCCGAGGAGTATCTCGAGCCGAATTCTGAGAGTTCAATTCATCTTGCTCGGTTACCTGCTTTATTACTATTGTCAGCTGTTCCCACAGTCAGCACGGAGAGCTTTGCTGGGACGCACTGCGAAGGAGCTGCCCCCTTCAATTCCTCTGGATCCGAACTTCAGTCCCAAGTACAACCCCTGGCAGCAACGTCTTTGTGTGTGCCCAGACGCTGATTTCTTCGCGGCGTTACGCTCTGGGAAGGCAGATGTCGTAACCGACGTCATTGACGTGGTGACCAACAACGAAATTGTGTTGAAGTCTGGAAGAATTCTCAAGCCAGACATCATTATCACCGCAACTGGGCTCAAAATACGGTTCGCTGGCGCGATCTCCCTTTCTGTCAACGGAAACCCCGTGGATCCGAACCAGAAGTTCGGGTTCAAGGGCTGCATGCTCCAAGATGTGCCCAACTTGGCATATGTGTTCGGATATGCCAATGCATCTTGGACTTTGGGTGCCGAAGCTACAAGTTCATACCTGGTTCGTCTTTGGCGGAGCATGAGATCGAATGGCATCCACTCCGTTACACCGTATACTGTGGATGCCAACAACATGAAGCCCAAGCCTGTCATGAGTCTCACCTCAACATATGTCAGACATGCAACCAAGGTGTTTCCCAAAGCTGGAGATGGGCTGTGGGCTGCAAGAAAATTCTATATGCTTGATCTCTGGGGGGCTATGTTTGGGAACATCTTTGCCGGATTGAAAGTCGCATAGGAAACTGGCTGGGGCTGGCGATACCTCAAGTCCGCTGTGCGACCTTTATTGCCGGAGAATCTTGGTCTATTGCCAAACCTCTGGGCATTCTTTGTGTACTAGACAATTGATCTCTGCGGACTAAATATAACCGTCTTCTCTCTTCTACCTGTTCGTGCCCTTCGCTGTTACAGACTCTATCGTGTGTTTCGTCTCTTGATATGCCTCACCTCTCACCTCTCGAGCGTAACACCATTCAGCACTTTTCCTTTCAGAGAAACCATAACTATCTACAGTTGATGATTGAATTTTAATCGCTGGGTCAGCGGACCCCAAGTTCGGTTGTGTACTCGGGCAACATTTGACTTGTTACATAAAGCTTGTTACTTGCAATATTACTTGACCACTGTAGATACGGCAGTTACCGTCGTGATTTCAATATTCTCTATCTTTCTGACTGCCGCTCATGTTCTATGAGTCTTCTAGCTTGAATTTGGATTTTATTATGTATGATTAGGTCCATAATCCGGTAGGGAATCTCAAGATTGTGATGAGCAAATCCCCAGCTGGCAATGTGGTCCAACCTCGGAGTCCAAGTCAATTTTGTATGTTTTCAACCAATTACAACGCAAATAAAATAAGTTTGCAGAATTAATGCGGGCCCGTCACAAGCGCAGTCACATCTTTCTCATTCTTTCCAATTCTGAGGGCACAGCCATTATGATAATGATCGTTTTTCTTCCGTCTGGATAGGCCGACGTTCGGTTGCATGTTGGATCCACTTACTAGAGTGCTAACTTCAGGGGTGTTTCTTGGGTCTTGCTCCTAATTCGCTTGATAGCCTAAGATTCTGTTGGAGGTCTGCATGTTGTCGTGGCATTTGAATGCGCCATGCCGGTGTAACTGCCTTCTTGCGGACGTCTCCGACTGAGAATCCTTGCTCTCTGCAGCGATTACTGCACAGAAATCTTATAAGACTGCTTGGACTTGACCAAGGCGGCAGATTCTTTTCCTTTCTATCCCTTCAGCAAAAAGGACCAATATCAACGCGTGCTTCTATACGTCCGACCTTGTCCCTCTTCGATATGGGTATCAGATACAATGTCGGAGGCAAAGTTGCATTGGTCACCGGCGCAGGATCAGGTCAGTATGGATCCTCTCTTCATTGAGGCGTTGGTTCAGACATGTGTTCCCAAGCCTTCAAGCATTCAAGTATACTGACACAAACTCCCTGTTTCCTGATAGGAATCGGCCTCGCCATTGCCCAAAGACTTCTTGCGCACGGCTGCTCAGTGATTTTTGCAGACTTGAATCTACGTGCAGAAGCTACGGATACCATTTCCAAGTTTCCCCATCCACCAGCTGACGCCGTTCACCCCTCAGCTGTCTTTCACAAGACAGACATAACCAACTGGTCTGATTTAACTTCGCTCTGGACAACATCAGTGGACACCTTCGGTCGTGTCAATATAGTCATCAACAATGCAGGCATTTTTGAGCCTCCTTGGTCATCCTTTTGGAACCCGCCGGGGATTTCTCCACAGTCCAGAGACCCTGTCGACGCTGCAGTGGGATCATACCACATTTTCAATGTCAATACCATAGGTCCCATCCGCCTAGCACAGATGGCGGTGGACTATTGGCTGCAAAACAGGGACACCGAAGGCAACCTGCTCTGGGTTTCTAGCATGGGAGGTTACGTCCACTTAATCCAGACACCATTCTACTTTGCGAGCAAGGCTGCCATCCTGAGTGTGGTCAAATAATTGCAAGGTTTGAAGGAGCTTGTTGGTATTAGGAACTCGGTGATCTGCCCAGGGCCAACAAGAGTATGTCGCTTATTATGATGTTGTTATATCCGAAGGATAAACAACCAACTTTGCGCAATTGCTAACTTCCTGATTTAATTGGTCTAGACTCCCTTGTTCGACTAGGAATTTTGCAGAGATCGTCTCCCTGTCAATGATCTTGCTTTATCAACTGAGAATCTAGCTGATGCTATGATGAAGCTTCTTACCAAAGAGCAGTATGGCAACGGAAATATCCTCGAGATTATGATGACTGGTAGTAGAGATCATCCTCAGGTTCATCAGAAAGAGGTTCAGCTGGAAGTTCTTTATCCGAGAGCTAGTCCCATGGGTGCAGGCACAAAAGCCATGGAAGAGGAATTGAATTTCATGCGAATGGTTGCCCAGCAGGGAATGCGTTCAACCTGCGCACCGGAGGGAAAACATTGACAGAAGGCCAAACTACTATCTGAGAAAAATGCCAACTACGACTGTGATTGATCTCTCAATTTTAGACTGTCACCCAAAACTGTCCTGTTCTCTTCTTGAAACTCTGATTCCTCTCCGATTCAACACACAGGTGTTGACACTTAATCTTTTCTCCGCGTGAAGGTACGGGATGTACCGGGAGCCCGTGTGTTATACTCCGTCTCGTTGATCTGTCACTCGCGCTTTTCCGATCGGTAATATTCCGCGTAAGTCTGCTTGTACCCCAGAATCCAACGTCCCCAAAACGCCACAGCAGTCAGAAGTATTCTACTCGCAATTCTTCCGAAGGGTTGCCAAGAAATCGGCACGGCAAGTGGTGTGTCCGCACTATTGAGTAACACAAACAGCTGAAAGACGCTGGGTTGCATTCCGGCACTTTTGCAATCGTCTAAATATCCGAAGAAGTTGCGGAAGAACCTTTGCTCATTTTCATAGGATTCCGGTGTCAAGTGAATGTCCACAACAAGATCCTCAGACTTGCTTGCGTTCTCGAACCGGTGATAGGTACCGGCTTTGACGGAAGCTGTTGTTTGGCCATCGGGCTCATCCGACAAGGTGACGAATGGCTTAGGGTCCACTCCTCGAAAAAAGTTCCCTTTCCCAGATTGAAGCCGGAAGAATTCATCTTGGTATATATGATAGTGAAACGGCGGCTGTATTATGGATACTCCATTCTCCTGGGTTGTCGGCGGTAAACGATGCGTCATGATGTACTCCGATCCAGGTGCGGAGAATGAAACAGACGACCGTCCATTCTCATAGAATATCGGATTGTTGGTCGCACTGTTTGTACGTGGCGGGTGAGGGGCTCTCATAAAGGACAGCATCATGCTGGTAACAAAGTGGCTTGGTTGGCGGCTGGCACTTGGAGCATCAAAGAAATACGGTCGGGATCAAAAGCGTCCTTTTAGAGTTGTCCTTGGAACGGCGTTTGCAGGGTTTCCCTCAGCCGATACTCGACCAACCAGACAAGCTCGTGTTCAATTGGCGGAAATTCCGAACGTTCGGAATCGTACTGATGTTGGGGAGTGATCGTCACAGACGGAATTAGACCGCGGGTTTGCGGAAGTGCGGAATTACGGGGCTATGATCATAGGACCAAAGAAGTCTTCTCTTCGGAAGACTTCGAATGGACATTTGACTCCGTTTATATTCAACAATCGGAAAAACTCGCATGCTGCTGAAACCAACTGATGACGGACAAAATTACTATTACATGAACATATTGAGCTTCCGGATGTATCGACGTGAGGGAGTGGACACCTCAGACTGAGTTCCATGGGTTGGGATACCCAGGGTCTGTAATGTTAACCCTGACGACCGGGCTGAGCCAGCTGTCATAATCACTCGAGTCGGTGATATCTCCACCCCATCTCAATGCTCGAACAAGAACACGATAGTCTGCATTAGGGAGTTGGTATAAAGTCCCATTAGCCAACTCGACCTCGGCCCAAGTCCATTCGGTACCATAAACGCTGTAGCCACGGAACAGGATTGACGTAGTATACTTAGGCTTGTCACCGCCATACATAGAGCCAATCAGGCCGTAGCTCTTAACCCCAGCGAAGTTGTCGAGCGAGTTGAGATCCAAAGGCGGTTGCAGGGTGGTGGTGTTATTGAAGGAAGTCGAGTTCGAGGGTCCTCCGGGAATATAACCAAGAGATGAAGGTGTGAAGTTGTAGGCGGGATTCAAAGCAAGATCAACAGGAACAGCATCCAATCGAACGTATGCGGAGGGCTGGTCGATAAAGAGAGTAATAATAGGGTTGTTATCAGCCGGACGTGTCTCGTTTTCTGGGACGTCCTTGGCCGGAAAGTTGAAGACCATCCTATCGTTGTTACGAACGCCAGTATCCCCTGCACTGATAAAGGGAAGTGTAGGGATTTCCGCTGGGGGCTGCAGCTCCGGCGATAGGTTCGGGACATCGCCCGTGTAGATATTTGGCTGAGTGCTTCGGGCATACGGGATACCGAGATAAGGAAGGACGAACTCTTCGTCATCATCAGTGATTGTGATGAAGCCGCTGTACACAGGCAGCAGGCTAGGGTCAATTTCAGGAGGTTGAATTTCGAACTCGACCGTAGCTTTGTCGCCAGATGGAATTGTCAAAGATTTCTCGCTGAAGGAAACGTTGGCATAGATCGAGTTGAAGTTGAGAGACCAGTAGAACATATCGTTGACGTCAAGAGTCTTGGCCTTGGGGAGTGCATCAACTTCGGCGGCACCCTTATGGCCAATCGAGTACGTCTTGGGCTGGGCAGACTGATTCTCAATCGTGAAGTTCTGCTTGGCGGGTTTGGCAGTATCTCCAAGGTTGAACTCCGTGGTCGAAAACACTGTCTCGGTTGAGACTGCCTTCAAAATATTGACCAGACCCGATCCTTGTTGGGCCGCCGTTGTCAAGATTCCGCCTCCTTCGTACTGGTTCAGAGGAGTTGCGGATGATTGCAGGCGTCTCGCAATCTCTTTCGGAGAGAGGCTAGGGAACTTCTGCTTCAGAAGAGCGTAGCATCCAGCAAGACTGAGAAACAGTTAGCATATATCCAGACCATGATGAAGAGTAACATACTGAGGGGTGGCCATAGAAGTCCCAGAGATGATCGCATAGCCCCAACCGTTGGAAGTGACCCAGGTGCTGAGAATGGTGCCCCCCGGTGCCGAAACCTGTGGTTTCAATGACATCTCCATAGTGGGACCAAAAGTTGAAAACCATGAAGTCGTGTTTCCGGTTGGTTGCGGGATTTGATGAACGCTCTGATCTTTGAAAGTCAAAGTGTAGTTTCTTCCTTGTTCTGCAATACCTGCCAGGATCTTGTCTGACTCAGACTTCTTGATTCTCACAATGTCCACGTCCCCGTTAGCCCCCGGAGAGTCGATTTCAACGTCGCTGGTGTCAGGCAACCACTCCCAGACATTTTTGAAGCCGGAAGAATTGGTGCGCACGTCAAGGTCGAGAGTACAGCTGCTGCCTGAGCTAATCAGTACGATGACGTTGTCCTTCTCTGGAAATGCAGCGATCGCGTCAGTCCATGCCTGGTCCACACAGTTCTGTTGATCGTCGTCGGCGTAGAAAACATTGTAACGAGCGGACGCATTGATAGGAACCACTCGAGCGTACTCGATCGTTGAGTCATCTGAGCCAACAGCGTTGTACATCGTCGTGAAGACCACGTCGCTGACAGAGCCGACCGAGATAACGCTGGCGTCCTGGGCGGGAGCAGAAGATAGATAGATACCCTGATCTCCCTCGTTGCCAGCAGCCACGGTCATGCCGATACCTTGAGCTTGAATCTTTGCAAGAAGAGGAACGTAAGGTGACCCAGTCTCCCAGACAGCGGTCTCTCCAATAGACATGCTGATGAGATCGACACCATCGCTTGCTGCCTTTTCGAATCCTTGCATCAGGATGTCATCGGTCGTGCCTCCGGTGCAGCCCAAGACTCGGTAAGCATACAACGATGCGTCAGGAGCGACTCCGACAATTCCAAAGCCAAGTCCGTCAGGATCCCTAGCAGCGATGATTCCTGTGCAGTATTAGACACCAAGTCCGGTGTTGTGAAGAGATTTGAGCTTACCAGCAACATGAGTTCCATGACCTCCATCAAGACAAGTTGTCAACGGATCATCATCGGGCACCGGATCGTTGTATCCCACAAAATCATCCCCGACCAGATCGTAGCCTCCTGAAACCTTGAAGCCAGCTCCAAAGCCGCCTCCGAGAGCTGGATGACGATAATCAACTCCAGTATCCAAGACTCCAATCTTGACGCCTTTGCCAGTAACTCCTAGGCCATGAACTTTATCGGCACCTGTCATCTTCAGGCTAGAGAGAACATCGCTGGTCCCGTTCACTGTTGCAACTTGCGCAACGTCTCGCAAATGAATAGGCTGAACTCCGACCGGAACGTATTCATTGGGAGCTTTGGGGCTTCTTCCGTGAATCACAGGGGCGGGGCGTTCATAGTATCGGTTGGGCCAGACCTGTTTGACTTGCGGCAAAGCCAAAAGAGTGGTGATATCCGTATCGTTTTTGGCGTTGATCGAGAGTCCATAGAAATATTCCGGGTTTTTGAATTCATGTCGGACCGAATAGTCCAGCACGTCTTCAGCTCGGCGATGGAACGCAGAATGAGCATCAACTTCAATGCCATCGGCAGCTCGACCATTGATAGAGGCAGCGGTTGGCTCCAACTCAATGATGAAGCCATGGCTCGGAGGAGGTGTGATCTTCGTAGCTGATCCGGGCTTCAAAACCGCCAGTCCTGGCGTAGCCAGGGCGGCGGCAATAGCCAAAGCCTGCAGTGCGAACTTCATAATGAGAACAAGTAAGAGAGTGTGGTGGTTGCAACATGAAAGACGAAAGACGAAGTACGCAAGAAAATAGGAAATACGATGCAGAGCGAAGGCTATGATAAGTAGGACCTGCCTGTCAAACGTTCTCTCGTGTAATCAGTTGAGAGCTCTCGGCAATGAGGTGTCGGCTGAGTCCAAGGCGTGATTCACGATAAGGATGGCGATATGAATCTGCAATTTGCTCAGATTATCTCGAGGTCCTTTTGTGTTTCAATATCAGGGTAGCCACTAACCTAGGTAGTATCGGGTAGGTGTTGTAGATTTCCGATCGCCCGGCAATCTACATCGCTGAGGCTTGAAAGCTTGATTAAGCCTGTGCGACGAGGAAGACCACGGCATCGAGTCATTTCTATAAGCCCACCAATTGAAAAGCTCATACGACAACCTCGTATTCTTCCAAAGACGGGGACAATCAATGATGCGTGGTACATCCTCGCATTTTTGGTCGAATTAGGAAGGTCGGTGGTGGATACCTCGAAATGAACACTGCTATCGCCCCCAAACTTTGTTGCCGCCGGCATTCACGATATTTTGGGGGTCGTGTTCGATCGATTATTCCACAGCAGCATGAGCGATGCAAAATTTGACGGACTTAATCGACGCAACGACTAGAACTAGGAAACAAACATGTAACATCTGGTTTACTCTGGTTATATCTGCACACCTGTCATCAATTGGTAAAATAGATGCACTATGCGCCAAGGTGTTTAGAGGCGTGGCTGATTGTGAATGCCATCGTAACTTTCTTGAACACTGTATATGATTACATTAAGACCATAGGTGTAGGATTAATCATGGAGGTTTCTCGGGTCGCAGCCGGCCTCGTTGAGTCTTCTGCATAGTGATTCAATACTTGTTTCCAGAAAGCGTCCTGCCAGGTGGGGGACCTGCAGCAGGTCGCGCTTTCCACCTGAAAGGTTGTAAAAAGTTCAATGAACCGATGCTCAATAAGTTGATATAGGTCATTTGTAGAACCCAGACTCTCTCTTCAAAGTAATCATGTTGCTTTACGAACTGCTTCATCAATTCACGTTTATTATTTTTAATAGACTGCATTATAGTTTACCGCTATATATCAAGGTACAATGTTAAGCCTTTGCTGTTGTAGACTATTATCCGCGCTCTGATACCATCGTTTAAGGATGAAAATACTTCTCGGAATAGTCATAAATCATGTAAGTTTACCAAAGCACAAATAATGGACCAAGAGAAAACGGTCCTATACAAACGTCTAGTTCCTGCTCTCTGATTATGTTCTATTCAATGGCGTATCATCAGGCTGGACTTTGGATCTTGCCGCTCACTACCCCATCTCTGTAAGGCCAAGCTTTGTCGAAATCGACTCCTACAGCATTTGGATTGAGACCCCTGAAAGTCCAGCAAAGGGAAAGTCCCACGCTCACCCAGAACCCGTGATACATGCTCTAAACTATCTGACCCGGGACGGATTGTACGTCATCATCGAATCTCTTACTGAAAAGATACCCATGTTTGCAACAGGATTAAAGCCCAGAGGCTGGATTGAAGGCAACCAGACCGTCTTTATGCCGCTGTCTCGTAGCTTTCCAGGCCATTAAATGCGTCGCGATTGGCTGAAATATGAGCGAACTTGGGTGGCAACGCCGCAAAACAAGGCACGACAAACATCGTGTAAGGCCATTGCGCCGGCACCACAAGTTCATTTCTAGAAATGTGGTGGGAGTTCTTCCTGATATTCCCAGATGATATCTTCGGCCTCTTGGACATGAACATATCGTGCATGTCTGCTGAATCGTCATGGTGATATCGAGGAAATAGAAGTTGACGGTGCTTGTGGTACTCAGTCTAACCGAGTTCAAGCTGTCAAACTGCGCTTGTCTGCGATTAATGACAATAGTCTAGCTACCCATTCATGACTCTCAAGCTTGGTCAGAGAAATTAGAAGCACGTCTTTCTTTTGTCCGATTATCTAGATAAATGCGACCTTGACCCAAGTAATTCAGCCACTACCTAATGACAAAGTCACTAGCTATTTTGGGAAGGCCCCCTACTGGCGTCGGCAGCCCACACCTCCCTGGCCGGCTCGTCGTAGGGGCCCGAATTGGACCGAGCGCCACGCTAGCGAAATGCCAAGATGACGATGTCTCAATGATCTCACAGAAAGTCATCCATGGAAGTAAGACAACTCAGGCTTCCTACTCCTACAGCCGCACAGCCCTTCGCACACTTCGGACGTTGAAAATGTCCGGCCTTGTCCATTTTCTGTGTGGTAGTCAGGGATTCGGCGGCCGCGGCCGGGGCTAATCGCCGATGCATGTCGATCGGCGCGTGGACCGTCAGCACCAAATTCGCGGATGCTGTGTCTATGACGAAAGCATCACATTGCTTTTACCCAGATGAGGCTCCTTGATTAAAAATTCCATAGGTCCACCAGACATCATTTCTGGAGAACTAACGCAGAACTGACGCGACCGACCAATCCACTAGTTGCAGGCTGCACGTCGTCATAGATTTTATTCGGCCGACCCGATGCAAAAACCGATTGTACTTCTTGCACCTTCGACGTGTTGTTCGCGTCGACAATGGCCCAGAAGCTCTAGAACCTAGTAGTCTGGCATGTGGTTCACAGGGAAACAAATATGACTATTCCATAACCGCGCCCTTTATTCATGCACCCCGTCTCCCGTGCTAATGTTTACTGAAGATCATCGAACCTGTTCCGACGCTACCAATTTTACTGCCACGGTAACGTTCTCCACCAATCTAGAAGTCTTGTGAAGCCATCGTCGACCGCAGTCATGGAGGAGAAACCCACACCGCGAGACAGTGACATCCCTGGGGGTTTCCCTGAGACGCCTAGTGTTGCATTGGCGAGTAGTTGTGCTGCCTGCTCTCCAACAGGACCTTCTAGCAAAGAGGGAGAAGACTTTCATGTTGAACCTTCCCAAGCTCATGGTTGCGTCAAATGCACAGCATCAGCAGTTGGTAGGCGCGTGTCTTCCGACGTCCGCCAGCCAGGCCCTCAGTCGACGCGACAAAGCTCCACGTCGTACTTTAACATTGGCACGACTTCGTCAACAACGCACCGCAACTCTTCGTCCACTACCGTCATCGCGGGCCATAGCAACTACAACCACAACAACAACCACGATCACGATGGCAACTCTGCTGCTGCAAGCGACCGACATGAGACGTCTGCAGCCATGGCAGAAGTCTCCCGGGGGCAACAAGAAGTTGACAAATCGGGCGCTTCTTCCAATTACTCAAACGAACTCGATGTCGAAAGCACCCAATTTGCGCCTCTTAAGACCAACACGAGCACCACCGAGAGGCAGAGGCCCCAGGCGAAACGACAAGGTACTACGATGACAGAAGAAGACCTCTTCCGAGCCCTCTCTCGACGTCGTACGAATGCGACCAACCAGTCCGAAGCAGGTCAAGAGGAGGAGCAACAAGAGGTCGAACGTCTCATGTCTAGAATCTTTGGTCGTGCACGTCAAGAGCAGAGTGAAGAAGAGAAGACGAGGCATAGTGGCGTCGTGTTTCGAAACCTCACTGTGAAGGGCGTCGGGCTGGGCGCAAGCCTCCAACCGACTGTTGGAGACATCTTCCTTGGCCTTCCCAGAAAGTTCAAGTTGCTCCTCACTCGCGGCCCCAAGGCTGCATTTGCTAAGCCTCCTGTCCGCGAGCTCATTAGCCGCTTCGATGGCTGCGTCCGGCCTGGCGAACTCTTGCTCGTTCTTGGGCGGCCGGGGTCAGGATGCAGCACTTTTCTGAAGGCTTTCTGCAATCAACGAGATGGGTTTGAATCTGTCGAGGGCCACGTTACGTACGGTGGGACCGATGCTAGTGAGATGGCGAAGAGATTCAGGGGAGAGGTCATTTACAACCCGGAGGACGACCTGCATTACCCAACTCTGACCGTCAAGAGGACTTTGAAGTTTGCCCTTCAGACACGCACTCCGGGCAAGGAATCGAGACTTGAAGGCGAAACTCGACAAGACTACATCCGCGAGTTCATGCGAGTTGCCACGAAGCTTTTCTGGATAGAACACACTCTCGGCACCAAAGTTGGCAATGAGTTTGTTCGCGGCGTCTCGGGTGGCGAAAGAAAGCGCGTGAGCATAGCAGAGGCCATGGTTACGAGAGCATCCGTTCAGGGATGGGACAATTCGAGCAAGGGCCTTGATGCCAGCACCGCGGTCGAATATGTTCGCTCCATACGAGCCATGACCAATATGGCCGAGACATCGACTGCTGTTTCGCTTTACCAGGCTGGCGAGTCTCTATACGACCTCGTTGACAAGGTTTTACTTATCGACTCTGGCAAATGCCTATACTATGGACCAGCTGAGGCTGCGAAGAAATACTTCATCGACCTCGGCTTTGAATGTCCTGACCGCTGGACCACCGCAGATTTCCTTACATCTGTCACCGATGAACATGAGCGTCATATTCGCGAGGGTTGGGAAAACCGCATTCCTCGAACCCCCGAGGCATTCGACTCTGCGTACAGAAATAGCGAGGCTTACCGCAGGAACGTCCAAGACGTTGAGGATTTTGAGGGTCAACTTGAACAACAAATCGAGCAGCGCCGCCGGTATGAGTCCGAAAAGACAAAGACCAAAAACTACGAAATCCCATTTCATAAGCAGGTCGTCGCCTGCACAAAACGCCAATTCATGGTTATGGCCGGCGATCGAGCATCACTTTTCGGCAAATGGGGCGGTCTGGTGTTCCAAGGTCTCATCGTTGGCAGTCTGTTTTACAACCTTCCAAACACAGCCGCCGGAGCTTTTCCTCGTGGAGGCACCCTGTTCTTTCTCTTGCTCTTCAATGCTTTGCTTGCGCTCGCCGAGCAAACAGCCGCGTTTGAGTCGAAACCCATTCTTCTCAAGCATAAGTCGTTTTCATTCTACCGCCCTGGAGCCTTCGCCATCGCTCAGACCGTCGTCGATATTCCTCTGGTCTTTATCCAAGTTGTCCTGTTTAATGTCATTATCTACTGGATGGCCAACCTGGCGAGAACAGCCTCTCAGTTCTTCATCGCCACACTCATTCTTTGGCTGGTCACCATGGTGACGTACGCCTTCTTCCGGGCTATCTCAGCTTGGTGCAAGACCCTGGATGATGCCACCCGGTTTACAGGTGTGGCCGTTCAGATCCTCGTGGTTTACACGGGGTATTTGATCCCTCCTGACTCCATGCGTCCCTGGTTCGGATGGCTGCGATGGATTAACTGGATTCAATACGGCTTCGAGTGCCTGATGTCAAATGAGTTCTACAATCTCGAGCTTGAGTGCAGTGCACCTTACCTGGTTCCCCAGGGTCCCAATTCAACGCCTCAGTATCAAGGATGTGCGCTTGCTGGAAGCCCTCCCGGTCAGACAATTGTTCCGGGCTCCAGCTACATCGAAGCCTCCTTCACGTATACTCGCGCCCATCTTTGGCGTAACTTCGGTTTTCTCTGGGCTTTCTTCTTCGCTTTTGTCGTTCTTACTGCCCTGGGCATGGAACATATGAAGCCAAACACTGGTGGAGGCGCCATCACCGTTTTCAAAAGAGGGCAGGTCCCTAAGAAAATCGAAAACAGCATTGCCACAGGGGGTCGGGACAACAAGAGAGACGTAGAATCTGGGCCGACAAGCAACTCGGAAATTATCGCGGACAACACCGTCACCAAGGAGAAGACTGAGGAAGACACTTTGGATCAGGTCGCAAGAAACGAGACAGTCTTCACCTTCCGCGGTGTCAACTACACCATTCCGTGGGAGAAGGGTAGTCGCAACTTGCTTTCCGATGTCCAGGGTTATGTCCGTCCTGGAAAATTAACAGCCCTCATGGGCGCGTCAGGTTAGTGAGTCTCGGGTGCTCTAGATAGCTCAACTGACAACGTTTAGGTGCTGGCAAGACAACATTGTTGAATGCACTGGCTCAACGCCTCAAATTTGGCACCGTGACTGGCGAGTTTCTCGTTGATGGACGTCCTCTACCCAAGTCGTTCCAGAGGGCCACTGGTTTCGCGGAGCAGATGGACATCCATGAGCCAACCGCGACCGTCAGAGAAGCTCTTCAGTTTTCGGCCCTTCTTCGCCAGCCGCGAGAAATCTCCAAGAAAGAGAAGTACGACTATTGCGAGACTATCATTGACCTTCTTGAGATGCGTGATATTGCTGGCGCAACTATCGGGAAAGTGGGAGAGGGTCTCAACGCCGAACAGCGAAAGAGACTTACGATCGGAGTTGAGCTAGCATCTAAACCCGAGCTGCTCATGTTTTTGGACGAGCCTACTTCCGGTCTCGATTCAGGCGCCGCTTTCAACATCGTCCGGTTTTTACGCAAACTAGCTGATGCTGGCCAGGCCGTCCTTTGTACTATCCACCAACCGTCTGCTGTTTTATTTGAACACTTCGATGAGCTTCTCTTGCTCAAAGCCGGCGGTCGAGTTGCGTACCATGGCCCACTTGGTAACGACAGTCAGGAGCTCATCAATTATTTTGTGTCCAATGGTGCTCACAAGTGTCCCCCTAAAAGCAACCCTGCAGAGTACATGCTCGAAGCTATTGGTGCTGGAGATCCCAACTATCAAGGCAAGGATTGGGGCGATGTCTGGGCTCAGTCAAAGAACAGAGAGGCGCGGTCTCGGGAGATTGATGAGATGCTAGCCAAAAGGAGAGACGTCGAGCCTTCCAAGAATCTCAAGGACGACCGCGAGTATGCCATGCCGCTATCGACACAGACCATGGCCGTGGTGAAGCGGTCGTTTGTTGCGTACTGGCGCACCCCCAACTACATCGTCGGCAAGTTCATGCTACACATTCTCACCGGTCTGTTCAACTGCTTCACATTCTACAAGATTGGCTACGCATCTATCGACTACCAGAATCGACTGTTTTCAATCTTCATGACGCTCACCATCAGTCCTCCCCTCATTCAGCAACTTCAGCCAGTCTTCTTACATTCCCGTCAAATCTTTCAGTGGCGCGAGAATAACGCCAAGATATACAGCTGGTTTGCCTGGACAACTGCTGCCGTCCTCGCCGAAATTCCTTACGCCATCGTTGCCGGAGGCGTCTACTTCAACTGCTGGTGGTGGGGGGTGTTCGGCTGGCGCACTTCCGGCTTCACTTCCGGCTTTGCCTTCCTTCTCGTCATTTTATTTGAACTTTACTATGTCAGCTTCGGTCAGGGAATCGCCGCATTTGCACCCAATGAGTTGCTCGCATCTCTCCTGGTGCCCATCTTCTTCCTGTTCGTCGTCAGCTTCTGCGGTGTCGTTGTGCCACCGATGCAGCTCCCGACCTTTTGGCGCAGTTGGATGTGAGTTATACAGCCGATGCAGAGGTCGCTAGAATCATGCTGACTATTCTCTAGGTACTGGCTTTCTCCATTCCATTACCTCCTCGAAGCGTTCCTTGGCGCCGCCATCCATGACCAACCCGTTCAGTGCCAGCCTGGCGAATTTGCAAGATTCCAGCCACCTCCAAATCAGTCCTGCCGAGATTACGCTCAATCCTACATTGCGCAAGCTGGTGGATATGTTCAGACTGGAGAAGGGGGCATCTGCGAGTTTTGTCAGTATGCTACCGGAGACGAGTTTGGCGCAGGCTTTAGCGTCTCTTACAGTAACATATGGCGGGACTTTGGTATCTTCTGCGGATTCATTGCATTCAACTATTTCATCGTCTTTGTTGGGACTTGGCTCAAGTTCAAAGGAAAGAACCCGCTCAAGTCGGTAATGGCGAAGAGAAAAGTTGGGAAATAATTACGCAACGCACGTTCGTCAAGTCAGCTTAATTTCTTAAAACATCAATCGTAATAATATCTTGTATACTGTGCGCTTGGCTCTGCTCATGTCTTCGGGCCATTAGTTTCGTGCTCTCGATGAGTTCCGGCACCACCACTCATCACCCCAACTTTTGTGCGAACAAGCGGCTTGCTAAACGAGAATCGTGAAGATCATAACGCTGTATCAATTGAATGGGAATCTATGAATGCCAAGATGGGTTGACTAAGTGAAGCTGTTGAAGGCGGTCTAATTCTTGAAAGCGCCGCCGGAAAGCGCGTCTTCCAGGTCGTAGTAAACTTGGAATTCGCAATAGCAGATCTCAGGATCGCTCTCGACGTCGAAATTGAACTGCGCCTCCTCGTCGGTTACAAGGACCTTAGGCAGTCCATTGGCCGCAGCCGCCTCGGCGAGCAGCTGCACCCGACATTGGCGTTCCATGGAGGTGTAGAGGAACGCCGCCTCATCAACAGTTTGACCAACAGTCAACAGTCCGTGGTTACGCAGGATGCATGCCTTGCCCTTGGGGCCAAGGGCCTCCGCAATCATCTCTCCCTCCTCTGGGCCGAGAACGACGCCGCCATAGCTGTTGTAGACAGAGTGAGCATCACCACGGAACTTGCAGGCATCCTGGGTGAGCATCTCTAGACGGCGTCCGAAGACGGACCAAGCCTTGCCATACATGCTGTGGCAGTGACACACGGCGTGAACATCAGGACGGGCCTTGTGGACGGCAGCATGGATCAGGAATCCGGCCGTGTTGGGGGGCTTCGTGCGGTTGCCGCCGATGACGGCGCCGTCGAGATTGACAAGAATCATATCGCTCGCCTTGAGCAGACCGAAGTGCTTGCCGAGGGGGTTGGTCCAGAAGGCGTCGTGGATCTCGGGGTCTCGCACGGAGATGTGACCGCTCATACCCTCGACATAGCCCTCGCGGGACCAGTGGCGAAACGCGGCAGCCATGTGTTCAAGCTGCCACTGCCGTTGGGTGGCGAAGTCAGGGAACTTGGGGATACCGGCCAGGACAACATCGCCATGGGACATGGCCTGCAAAGGCGTCTTGTTCTGAAGCTCGTGGCCATGCTTGGGGTGCGATGCCTCCTTAGGCACGACGGCTGTACCGCCGACAGCGGGGGCGGTGTCGATAGTGGCGGACGGAGCCATGTTGAAAGTTTTCCAAAGAGACGCCGATATCCGGACTCGATGTCGTGCGTGGGTCAGGAGCGGCCTTCCCAGTGTGTTTCTGTCGTGAAGATTTTGATCTCTGGTTGACGATGCTAGACGCCTGGCTTGTAAATGCTCGTCGGAACTGGAAGTAGGTGTTGAGGCAATATGTCGGTTTACACGCTGGAATGCAGTCAAGGTTATGATCGGAGAAGGAGCGGGAACAGGCCGATTGATAACGCGCGACTTGCGATAGGCGTAAATGTCAGACAGCCATTCTGTACGGGGAAGTCTGGTCGGAGCGGGGTTGCGGGGGTCGAGATAAGGTACGACCGGGATCTCTTCTCCAGAGAGGACCGGAAACCGGATACCGGCCCGGTCCAATGTTCGGACGGCCGGCTAAGGGCCAGCTTGCGGCACCAGCGGGCTCGGAGACCAGACTTGCATCCGGGCACCCGCAAGCATTCATTCTTCTCGTGAACATCAAGAATATCACCCAACACACTCTCCGCATCATGGCAGACGACACTAATGGACGAAGTAGAACGGTGGTATGATGAAACAAAACGTCGCGAGAGGGTATGTTACAATAGCGAGCCCATGCAAATTCCACCACCCGTCATTAAACCAAGGAATTCTCTTTTACAGTGACCGTCCTCGTCGTTATACGAATACTTTTGTTTACCCTTGCTGCGTAGCACACGGTTCCCCAACAACACGCCGCTCGCCGTCACTTTCCTGAAGAATCGAGATCGCCGCTGCGTTCGTGACTCGGGCAGAACATGTACCAAAAATCCCATTAGTTCGTCATTAAATAGCAGGCAACCTGCCGGTGTTACTAGCAGTGCGGAACTCCCAGGTTAGGCTTTTCACCGCTTGGCCTGCAGAGCCTTGTCCAGGCATTGAATAATCTGGTCAAGGGTTAGTGAACGGGCGCGATGTCAAGAAACGGTTGCTCAAGTCATACCTCGTCTCCCCAAACACCCTGGTTGCTGAGATAGCGGCCCATCCCCCTTACCAGCTCCAGCTGCTCTTCGACGGTCAAGCCGGTAACAGCCATTTCCATGACGCTGCCAAGACTGGCTTTATTGATGGCGATGAAAGAGTGGTAGTACATGTAAGTGAAGAACCCCATGATGAACTGGCAATCCATGCGATCAGTCATGCCGCCATGGCCCGGAATAGAGTCGCCAAAGTCCTTGATCTTGAAGGTGCGCTTCAAGCCGGACGCGAAGAAGCCGCCGAAAGGAGCGATGAGCGAAGCGAATGTTGCCAGGACCAGGGTGTGGAACTGAACAGGGGCCATGGTCAAGGAGAGGCTCTCATTCATGTTGGGCGGGAGGAAGAAGAGCGGAGGCAGGCGGTAGGTCTTGAGGTTGAAAACAGGGTTACGGGTGCACTCGAGGCCAGTGAAGATGTTTGCGGCGAGATCCTAGGTAGGTCAGTGGCAGATCATTCCGGAGACGCAGCGATAGTATACTCACAGTAACCGGGCAGATGAAGAAGGAGGAGCGCATCAGAAGGTTGGTCAGGAGCATGCCAAAGACGATAGTCATGATCCAGGCGCCAACGAAGCCCTCAACGGTCTTCTTAGGCGACAGCTTGATCAGCTGGGTCCGGCCAAAGGTGATTCCCACCAGGTACGCCCAAATGTCATTGGTAATGACCATGGCGGCTGGGAGGAAGAACCAGATCATGCCCTCGAAGACGTTGTTCATGATGAAGTGAGCCTGGACGACGATGAGGTACAGGGCCATGTGCGTCCATGCAAACTGGGTGAACTGGAATTTGTAGTGCCCGGCCTGAAGAGATGTGACGAAGAAGACGAAGCCTGAAAGAGTTAGGATCTAGGAGATGTCGAAGATGTAGGGGCGCGGGGCAAGTAGAGCTTACCGAAGATGTAGAGAATGAAGCTGATGAAGCGGTGGTGGGTGGCCAGGGGAAGCAGGACCTTGTCGACCAGCACGATATGCTTGAAGTAGTAGATGACGGTTTCGCCGTATAGAAAGTACATGGTGGTGGCCAGCCAGTACCAGTTGAGGCTCTTTGAGGATCGCAGTTGACGTGCGCGGCTGGGAACGCTGGCAATGGCGATGACCTCCTTGAAAGAGATGATCTGGATGGCCGTGATGATGCAGATGATGTATAGGTGGCCCATGACGAGGGCAGCAAAGAAGCCGACGAACATAACGAGGGTCCAGAAGGTGCGCGTCAAGAAGTTTGCTTTCTTCTTTTCGTACTCGGCGCGCTTCTCGTCCTCGGGAGACTGGGGCTGCTGGGATGCGGACATTTTGTTAGTAGTGAGATGGTTACGATGGCAGACTTGGGCTGAAATGCGCGGCTTGAGGAGGACGAGACAGAGCCAGAAGAGAGGATCGGAGAGGGGAGGGAGGTACCTCGGAGATGTTTTGCAAAGCAGCGCCGGTCTTGATCTTCGAGGGGGAGCCATCTTCGCTGACGTCGCTGAAGCTGGAGCGGCGGCCGTCCGCGTGGCCGTTGGTCTTGTGGGGGAACTTGACCCCCCTCCTTGTGCGTGCCATCATGTCTTTGTGTGTCTGGTGTCGACTAAAAGTGTCAAGCCGGCAACGATGGTCTCGGGTCGTGTCGTGGGAAGCGTCGAGGGAGGTGTCCGGTCGCTTTTTGTTTTGGGCAAGGGGCGTTCACGGGCAACGTCGGTTTTCGTCGCAGGAGGCAGGCGGGTGGTTCGGATGCGGGAAGGGTCAGCAGCGGAGAGTCGGCGCAAATTGGGCCGCTGGGCTTACTGGGGAGGGGCGGACGCGGTGATGGTCGCGGTGGTAAAATGCGATAGGTATGTATCGTGGAGAAAAAGTCGACAAGCGAATGTGGCCAGTTCAAAAGTGACGACGGGGTGCGGGTTCTGCGTCACGGGCCGAGAAAGCGAAGGAGTCGGGGGGGGGGTTAATGAGGTAAGGCAGGAGTAGGTAGGAGTGGCTTTGACGACGTGGATGTTTTGTTGAAGGGCACCTCAGGCCAGGGCAGGTAGTAGGTAGGTAGCTCAGAGTGGTGGTGGTGCAGGGGAGCTGGGCCATGGAGATGGAGATGGGATGGAGAAATAAGGTGGGTAATTTTGGTGGCACCAGCGGGTGCAGTCAGTGAGTGCCAACACCCAGGTTCTCACTCTTTTTTTTCTTCCTCTTTTTTTTCTTAATTTGTTCCTCCGGTGGATTTTTCTCTACCTACGTAAAGCCGAGCGGGCGGACTGACAGCGGGTCGACGGAAGGATTACAAGTGCGCTTTCCTCGCTTGTGATGCCGCTGTGAGTTGCAATTAGCCTCAAGATATCTTACTATGTACATAAGGTAGGTCAAGATAAGGTAAGGTTGGTAGGTATGGCATGACGGATGGCAGCACCGCAAGCCTGCAGCAATCCATTCGATGCTCGAGCAGGCGGGCTGTTTGGTGTTGGCGGATGATGACGCTACAAGTCAGATAGCGCAGAAAAACCTAGCTACGTCAGGTCTGTGGCTTGGCGACTGACGCCCTGGAGCGTGGGAGAGGCGCCTAAGGTAGGTAGTGGTCGCACACCACGAGGGACTACCGAGCGGAGATTATGTAACCCGCCGCAGGTCGAGATGGGAAAGTCCTCGATCTCGGCCAATCCGCCCACCCAGGCAGGGCTACCTTAGTCGAGCAGCGGAATGATGGTGGAGTCCGCTCCGATGTGTGGCTGTCATGGACGCTCCCGTCCTTTCATCCCCCTCGTCCACAGGCAATTGCTTCAAAACCTGTATGTCAGTACCTAGGTAAGGTAGGTAGGTAGGACGGGATTCTTCAAGGCTCGGTCCTTCATAGTCAACCGGAGATTCCATGCACCTTGGCCTCCCGACTGACTCCCCGTGAGCGTGCTGGAATTAAAATACGCTACGCTTGCTGCATGTCCGGGAGCGCATGGGATGCCCTGTGGCCCCAAGTACGCGTATAGTTGCAGGGCCCAACCCCTCCACCCGGCTCCCATCCCTCCACTGTGGGAGAGCATCCATCCCTTGCCTACCGAAACTGTTGAGTTGGTCAGCTCTCTCAATTTCGGGGACTGATAGGCTGCAGCGCGCCCCATCGTCTGGGCTGTCAATGCCAGAAATAACCTGCAAAGGAGAGAAGAAAAACACACGTCCAGCGAGTGAGATTGTTCCGAGCTGGGTAAGGTACCTGCGGACATTGGACATTGGCGAAACTCGTGCCCAGCTGGCCCTCAAAGATTGGACATCAGGTTCCAGGAATCGCCGGGCAATCCGAGACAATGCGTCTTGACGCCAGTTGCGCCGGTTGACATCATCACATGCTGCCCGTAGCTTCATCAACCAACTGCAACTGGTCTGACCAGCTTTTTATCAGCTGGGGCGCGAGCTCCCATTCGTCTCTTGTCATGCAGCTAAAGTCGGCCACACACACTCTACATGTGGCTGGCTACCTTAGTCATGTGTGGCTATTCATCTGTGGCTATGTAGTCCAGTCTAGAGTGACTGTGGCTGATGGTCTCACGGGAAGTCGCGTCGTCCACGTTCACATTCTGTTTCGCGTCGCGGCACAGCTGCTGCCCGCCGCAACATGGACCTGCGGCAGCTCCCGATAAGACATCCACGATAAGAAAACACAAGCCACTATTCAGACCGATCCCAACAGCCAAAGCCGACCCAGCACCTTGAGTCTCTCCCTTCCCCACCATCGACAATGCGTTTTCGAACGCTCCTCCAACGCAATGGACGACTTCTCGGACGAGGAATTTGATGGATTGAACGACGTCGCCCTCCAAGAGCTCGAAAACAACGCCATCCAACTCACACAGGCCCAGCGCAAGTTCGACGACTCCCAGCCTGCCCAAGGCACCCAGGTCGAAACTTACGATGATCTCGAGTTCGAGGATGACGACCTTGATGATACTGAGGTGACCAACCAGCTGCTGCCTCCGGTTGCTCGCCCCCTGCCCGACAAGACGATACCCCAGCACCAAACCCATCTCGCGAGAAGACCTTCGCTCCAGACCCCGCAGAGATGGAATCCTCCTCCTGCTCCCGTCAATCAGCCCCCCATCTCTGCCCGACAGAGATATCCTGCACCTGTCCCGTCCTTTGTTCCTCCAGTCGCCTCGCAACGATTCAAGCCTCCCGTTGGCGCACCGCATCGCCCTCAGCCATCCCAATATGCCCGACCTCCCCCTCCTTCGACCCGCTACAACCCCCCGCAATCACAGGCTACTGCCCCGGCAGGGCCCGCGGGCAGCGTCGTTGCCGCTCTTCAGCAACAGCTGAAAGCCCTCCAGGCTGATCTGAACGCTGCGCGCGGCGAAGTGACAATCATCCGATCAAACTCCGCCAAAGCCCAACAAGACCACGCTGCCGAGATTGCGCGACTCAAGAAACAAAACGCCGAGCAGGCCGCAAAGCAAGAAAGCGCTGTTGAGGCTGCCATCACGAAAGAAAGACAGGCCACGACCGAGCTGCAGTTTTTGCAGCGCGATTTGAAGGATGCCGCCAGCAGACCACGCCGAAAGGACGCCGCACCGCAGGCTCCTGCACCCGGAACTACAACCCCGAGGAAGACGACCAAGACGTGGGGTATGGCCGATGGGTTCGACGACATGGATATCGCCCCGAGCCCTACCAAAATGAGAGGCAAGACTAGGGATTCTGGCGCAGTGGCTGTTCCGTTGTCGGAACGGACGCCTACTAAAGGCAAACGCAAACGTCCAACCGTTGACAGCCCCGTGATGGCCCTAGAGGTCCACGCGGGCGATGTGCCTATGGCTGACGATGCCACCGTTACGGCACTGCCTGTTCAGCATCCCGCTCCAGGAATAAGCGTGCTTCCGTTCGAGGTAAGCCTGTTCATGCCGCACGTTGGCACAGCATGCTCACTAACGCCGTTACAGTTTCTCCAGGTCATTCTGGATCATGGTTCGCTGCACGGAGAGCCGCCAACCTTTGACATCCTGTCTCGCTATGCGTTTCCGTCCGATCCGGCGACTTCGTTCTCCGCCTTCATCTTCCGCGAACTGCCTCTGATGGGCAATCCCTCAAACCCTGTCCAGCTCCTGGTGGACTTTGCACGCCTCGTCATTCGCATGTGGGCCCAGTGTCTTGATGAGACCTACTTGCGTCCCGTTTGGGATCTCACTTCCTTGCTCTCCTTCACCCTGCAGCTTCAGACCATGTCAGTGGCTCCCCTAGTGATCGACGACCTGGTTCCTGTCGCTGTGAACTCCATATATATGGTTGCCGAAGCACGGTTTAAGAGAAATGACACGGATGGCTCAACTGAGTCCGCCGCAGAAGCCTTGGAGCAAGATGTTGACTCCACCTACATCTTGTCACTGCTTTACGCCTCTGCCGCCGCCTGCGCCACCGTTGTACAAGATACCGAAAACGGTTCACAAACTCGGCAAGCTGAAATTTGGCAGCTAATCACTGTCGACATGGTGTTAGCATTGCTGACATCCAAGCAGCGGCTGGAGGATGTTGTGGGAATGCTCGACATGCTTTGCACCTCAGTCCTGCCCAACTCCATTGGCCCCATCGTTCTTGGAAAACCGCCCGAGTTCATAGCTCGGATCCTCATCGATAGGGTTTCTATGAATCTTGTCGAATTACCGCGAGCAGCCGTCACCGGCAGCGAGAAACACGCCGTACGATTCGCTGTTCTGCGAACGCTCATGAATTTTGCGCGTTCACCGTTTGGAGCACGACAGATTGCGAGCCACGTCAGTGTTATACCGCGACTGGTCACAACGCTGGGCGAGCTTGTCGACGGCTTGTATGACCTCTCTGATCCTGTTATAGACAGCAAAGGCGGTGGCTCTTGCTCCTGGCGCAAGGACGGGGCCGTGAACGCTACCCCAGATGATCCCCGCGATCAAGCCGACGACTGGGACGATGGCCGCAGCGGTTCTTCCTTGCTGATATCTCAGATCGTATTGTTGCTGCACACCCTAGCGACCGATCCGAACACGGCCAACGTTGCGAACATTCTCTCGAAACTGTCCGTGTCACACGGCGGCTCCCAGCGTTACATGCTTTCGCTTTCGCGACTCAACTTCTCTGAAGAAGACTTAGTCTATGAGGCGGGCATTGATGCAGACACGGTCGACAGAGCTCACGAACTACTCGAGATTGGCGTCACTCCAGACGAAGGCGACAGCGTAGCAGAGTCATTTGGCGTGTAAAAGTAATTATGAGTTCCATCAGGTCGGGCTGCATCATGTCCATGTCCAGACGAAAGCGACCGTCCGAAATTATTGCGTCTGTTCTGCGAAGCATCCGAACTACGTGCGAGCACGGTTCATGTGGCGGTGGTTGCGATAACCATGCGCCATTACCATGGACCTGTCAATACCAAACGGATGCGGAAACGCCACGGTGGCCACGATTCCCACACGCCTTTTTGCCGCATGGTACGAGAGTTGTTGATGGCTGCTGGCCACTTGACAATGCATCAACCTAATGCAGGTATTCAGCGGCTGCGAGTGTGATAGAGGCGCCGAGAGAGGTCGCGGCCAATGAATCACGCTGTGGCTTTGGATGCAGAACCTCATGGGGTGGGGCTACCTGCAGAGTCATGCGGATTGCCTACTTTGGCCTTTTATTTGACATGAATCTCCTGCCCGCCAGTCGGCATCGAAGGATGATGGAATCATGTCTATGAGGGGAAGAGTCGGTCGAAGCTCCAGAGCCAACAAGTCAACCATGTCTATCTCCCTCGTCCGCCTATCTCCAGAGACTCGGTCGCCTTGCTGCGCTCTTGCCCAGTCGACTCGATGTCTCAACCTGCACAGTTGCACTGACCCCACACGCTAAGGATCAGCGAAAACGATTTGGCTGATCCTCGAGCTCGACTTTGAGGTCGAAACGCGCCGACTAGCCGTGAAGATCTGGTCGGTGCTGGTCGTGGATAGAGAATGAGGCGCTAGTCCAGAACATTCGAGCTAGGCGTTAGCGTCCACGAGTGATGGCCCCGTTCATAGAGCGCCCCTGAGTCAAGGAATAGCTCTTCGCCGATAGAGCAGCCACTTCCGGTCGTTCATCCCAACTTGCCCAATCCTGATTGGGGTTGTTCAGGTCCAAGCTCGCTTCGTCCGGCGTGGTGTGCAGGGAGGGGCTGAGCCGGAGTCAAAGCTGCGATGGCATCAACACCACGTTTACTTTTGCTGGATTCAAGTCGGGTCGGAGTCAAATGCAGCCAACTCCATAAGCGAATAAGGCATTAGACGTGACATGGCTTTTGAGGTAAGCGCAGGAGTCGGCCGTTAAGCTTTCAGGTCACACACAGTCGGCTAGGAACGGGGGGGAGGTCACTTACGCATCCTGAGGTCGCCGAAGGGTGCATGTTTAGTAGACTGGAGGGGAGCACATGTAACAGACCCAGGTAGTGCAATAGATGCCCAACCCAAACCCCATCTGCCTGGACTTGCATATATCATACCACCTCGCCTCTAATCCCCTCTTGTTTGCTTTTCCTGGAGAAGACTTGAACGAAGAACGCCCATTTTTACATCCTTACTTCTTGTGTTGACGGATTTCATCGCCTCCACTACCGCCATGAACATCCTCTTCCTGTGCACCGCGCATAACTCCCTTTCTCAGCGCCTGTACCTGGCGTTATCCAAGACTCACACGATCACCATCGAGTATGCTCTCTCAGATGATGCGATGATCGAGGCGGCCAAATTGGCCAAGCCCAATCTCATCATATGTCCGTTTCTGACATCACGGGCACCCCGGGAAGTCTACGACAACTTTCTCACGCTCATTATCCATCCCGGCCCTCCGGGCGACGCCGGCCCAAGTGCTCTTGACTGGGTAATTATGGGAGATGATGGCTCAGAAGCCGACTCTGAGAATCTGGTACAGACCAATGCTTGGAGCGAGTTTGGACGGCCATACTGGGGTGTCACCGTCCTGCAAGCCGTCGAAGAATTCGATTCCGGACCAGTGTGGGCTTTCGAGCAGTTTCCTCTACAAATCGATTCACCCACCATCACCAAATCAAGTCTCTACCGTGGCCCCGTTACAAGAGCCGCCCTGACTGCCACCCTCGCCGCTATTGACAGAATCCAGGCAGCTTCTATACAGGCCGCTTCACCCTACACTCCCCCGCCCTCTCCAGGCAAGGACAAGTTCTTCCCCCACCTTGTCAACCCGTTGCTTCAAGCAGACCCCACCTTCCGCGACGCCTCGGTGACACTACAGAAAGCCTTCCTCGGAGGAGTCACGCGTCATCGGCCGCTCCTCAAAGCAGCTCAGCGCGACTTCGATGTCCAGTCACACACGGCTCGGGAAATTTCCCGAAGGATTCGGTCATCGGATTCCCAGCCCGGCTGTCTGACGAAGCTGTTTGGGCCCAGCCTCTACGTATACGGGGGAACCATCGAGGAGAATGAGGAGCTCACGGCTGGGGCACGTCCTGGAGATATCATTGCCTGCCGTGACGACGCTGTTTGCGTCGCAACATGCGACGAGAAGGGTATTTGGATCTCGCATATTCGACGTCTCAAGCGAAAGACGGACTCGATGCTGTGGCCCAAGGTTCCCGCCGTTTCTGGCCTGAACGAACTCGATGTTCTAGACAGTGACCTCTTCTCCGAAAACCGAGTCTCCCGAGCAACCATTGACTGGTCTCAATCCCCTCACAACACGAAGCAGGACATCTGGGTCGACTTCCAAACTTTTTCAGGTGCCAGGCGGGTGGCGTTCCTCTACTTCGACTTTTACAACGGCGCTATGAGCACCGAACAGTGCTCTCGCATGATTGACGCGCTGGACTTCATCACAGCCAGCCATGTTGTGGAACGACCCCTCAGCGCGGTTGTGCTTATGGGCGGCGACTCGTATTTCAGCAACGGAATCGCCCTCAACGTAATCGAGGCCGCCTCGGATCCCGCTCTCGAATCCTGGCTAAACATCAACCGCATCGATGACGTGGTCCACTATCTCCTGCAAGAGTTCCCATCACGAAACATCCTCACGGTCGCCGGCATCCGTGGCAACTGCGCGGCCGGCGGTGTCGCCCTAGCTGCCGCATGCGACGTCGTTATTTCCGGTTCCGAGGTGGTGCTTAATCCAGCCTACCGTGCCATTGGCCTGCACGGTTCCGAATATCACTCTCTGTCCTACCCCGGACGATGTGGCTCGGCAGGCGCCACGAAGCTGTTACGCGACATGACACCGCTGTCGCCGGCTGACGCGCGAATGATGGGCCTCGTCGACCACACTCTCCCGGGAACTGGGGCTCTCCTCGACACACGTATTCGAAAGCATGTCAAGTCGCTCTTGCTCGCTGGTAAGCCGGCCGCGGCGGCCTGGAAGAGCAACGTTGACGTCTCCCCTGCCGGTCTTGCGTGCGCTCGTGCTCAGGAGCTTGGGGAGATGTCCAAAGACTTTTGGAGTGCGAGATCACAGAGATATCATCTCCGCCGAAGAGACTTTGTCCGCAAAGTGAAGGCCGCCAAGACACCCCTGCGTTTCGCGATACACCGCCGACAAGTGGATGAGCTGGACGAGGAAGAGTCGGACGACTTCGATGATGTCGTCATTTTTGAGCGCAAAGCCAGGGCCACTCTCTTGGCCGACAAGCTCAAGGAGTACGTTGAAAACATGACTTCGGCATCCGCCCGCAAGGACACAAATTCAAGCAACGCTGCCGTACACGCGAGAGCGGCGAGTGAGAGCGTCAGCAAACGAGATTTGAGACCTGTCTTTTCGTGCTATTACGATGTCACCGCCTGATGAGGCGGGCAGTCTTATATCTGGAGCGCAGCAGCACGGGGAGCTAGATACACATCGCCTTGAATAGCTATTTTCTTTGTAATCGGGGAAGGATGTCCAGTACGAAGGCACTTTCAGTACCAGTAATACCAATCTCTTTTTTTTCATGAAGTTTGTAGTTCCACATCCCAGCTTGACAGCTGTTCATTACGTACGGAGGTCATCCTGACAACGTCAACCGCGTGATGCAGCACGCCCAGACAGCTATGGCTCCTTGTCAACAACGTTGACCCTCTGCGGACGGGCGGAACGCATCAACTCTCGTTCTCTTTATCGCTCGAAATGACATGCGAGTCCCCATCATTCTGTGTCCTGCAAGGTTTGTACGATCAACCCCTAGCCAAGAGCCATCGTCGAACTAGCGATTTTCTTTCAGCAACGGTCCTGGCCCGCAGACTAGTCAGGGCTCTTTGCCGTTTGGCAACCGCCCCATCAGACCCAAAAGATGAGCTCAGCAACGACCTCACATCACCCCATTCATCAGCTCATGAACTGCTCGAGCCAACTGTTCCCGTACTGTGCTGGTGTTCCTAGTGCCTTTTTCGCCTTGACCTTTCCGGGGAATCCCCGCACGCTCGGCCAGTGACTCGGAGCATGTGGACCAGCGTTCGGGACAGTGGGGCCGGACCCCGGTGAAGGACAGGGGTTGATAACAGACGCACAGAAACCCAAGGCTTGACTTTCGTCGCATTAGATGCTCGGCAATCGTAAATCTCCCGTTTTATTTTGGGGTTTGCGGTGTTCTAATCGATCGGAAATCTAAAAATATTGGGACGTGGAAAATTGGAGGACCCACGAGCAGCGTGGCCGCACCGACAATCTAGAGGCTCCGGAGGCTTGCACTAACGGCCCAGGTGTGACGCCGAGCTGGTGAGCCTAGCTCTTCCACAGTTGAGCACGCCAGGGCTTGTGTCTAATCCACCCCCAGCCACTCTCAACGGCTTTACGACGTCATCAGCGAGACGGATCTTCATCGAACACTCTGAGAGGGCAAAGCAAAATGTACGACACGATCACTTTGTCTTCGTTTCTGCCGAGGTCGAGAAAGGTAAAGGTGATTGAGGTGTGTCACGGAATCAAGAAACCCGGATACCAGCATATCTTACAATTTCCTATAGTTCCTTCTCCTCTCTTAGTGAAGTAATTTACAAAAGCCACACACACTAGCATCAACCTGGACATCTTCCTGGTGTTCTTCGCATCTAATACGCCCTCCCAGTAACCTCATGATAATCGAAGCAAATACGACGACAATATCTACTATGACAGCCATGCCTAATGATTTGATGGCTCACCTCAGCCATCAAGGTCCTGGAAGCGCGCTTCAGCGTGCTTCGGTTGTTTCTCCATACCTCTTCTCCAAGCCATGCATGCGACATCATTGTGGCTCACTCAAGGACCTTCTAGGGTCTCAGAGTTCTTTTCAATAACAAGGGAATAAGACATGAGTTCAACGGTGCAGGCCAATGAAAGCACTTGCATCGAGACAAGATGCAGGAGGCCCTCCAAAGCACGGGCCACTTCACAGGTCGCAAGGCGTGCCATCCACCGGCATCTATCAGGTAGGTAATTCCATTGACGGTCCAGATTCGCGCGGTAAAAGAAAGTTTGAAAAAACAAACGTAAAGAGGTCCAAAATATGAGGGACATTTGGAGAAGGCCCACCAGTATCTTATAACAACCCAGCTTTCGTCCTGTGAGACATTTCTGAATCTTCCACCTCTGCTTAACCAAGAACATCAACAACACTCTATTAATCATCAATCCTGCCGATATCCAGTCGAAATGTCTCTTCGTCAGCAACTCACCAGGCCGCTGGTCAACGATGTAACCGACGGCTATCAGCATACTCACATCGTTGTGTTCCTTCATCGCTTCAAGGAAACCACCGACGAGGAGCTAAAGACCAAGGTCCTTTCTGAGAAGTTGACTAAAAATCACAAGACCCTCCGCGAACAATTCCCCAACGTTCGTTTTGTATTTCCTTTCGGGAAGGCTACTCCTCGCCCGTGGAACAATCTTTCGCCTGAGGACAGAGCCGCTGTCGGCATGACCAAAAGCTCCATGCCATACATCACCCAGGTCGTCCTCCAGGAGGCTGAGCATGTCGGTGGTCTGGACCGCGTGATTCTTGGTGGGCAGGGAGAGACTGCCGAGGCAGCTCACGAGGCTATTTCGTCATTCCCCGAGTGCAAGAGTGACAGTGCAGATGACGTTGCTTGTTTCCTTCAAGATAAGCTTCACTCGACCTGTACCGACCTCAGCCAGCTGTGCCTAGCAGGCTTTGTTGGTATGCATACCCCCGACGGTGAGATGACCCGCGATGTAAGGAACAAGGCGGTCATGTCCAAGGCAGCTCCAGGGAAGAACAAGATCAACTCCAGTATTGTCACCAACACACCTCATAAGTTCATCAATGGTGGATACAAGACGCAGACCATGACGTGGGATGGAAAGCGCATCGACACGTTCGCGGAGTTTCTCGAATCTATCCAAGTGTACCGCGTCCCCGACAGAAAGAAGATGAGCAAAGAGACTCTCGTCCCCAAAGATCGCAAGCCTGTTGAGAGGTGGGACCCAAGGGAGAACCTCAGCGATGCACAGAAGTATGCGCTCGAAATTGCGGAGCAGAAGAAGGAGAACGAAAAGTTGAGGGAAAAGATCCTGGTTCGTATTGAAGCCAACAAGGTTGAGCGCAAGATCGTTCAGGAAAGGGACAGAAGGAAACGAGGCACTGCTTCAAATCCTTCAAAACCTCATGTTCGATACGCAGATACCGTCAATTCCCTTGGCGAGGAACCAATCCGACCTTTGAACCGACATTCTGGTCAGACTCCAAATCAATTCGCATGTCTAGGTCAGTCACTGGAACCCATTGACATTGAAGAGCCATACACGGATGGATCCTCCGAAGAGCCTTCTAACGTTGATGAATGCGAGCAGATCATCCACGCAGGCAAGCCTAGGGTATCAGTGTCTTCGTCAGAAGAGACGGTAACTCCGACCCCTAGCAGCAAGGGTCGCTTGGTGTCTAGCAAAGCCGAGGTTAAAAGAGCTCGGCAATCAAGAAAGGCTGGACAAGGGATCAATTGGCAGCGACGTAGGCACGGAGAACTGACAGCTGGTCAGATGGCGGCGTTCGGTCTGTCGGACACATAGGATATAGCTGAAGATACCGATGCTTAAAACTTCACCGATAGCATCATGTAATAAAAGTATTGGGGCAACAACGGTTGACTGTTTTTCTATCCAAGTGCATTTATTTATATATGCCTCGCTATCTAGAGCGAAGTGAATAAATATAAATCATTAATGCAATCCTAAGAACTCATCCTGCTTATCCTTAGATTGCCCTTAGATGCGGGAACAGCCCATTGCTTGAATACCTTGACTTAGCATCCCGGAAGTCCTGTCACAGTATCCTGCAACGTCCACTTTCCTGTGCAAGTGGTTGTTACGTTGCTCGACGTGAGAAGGTCAATATCCTCGAACTTGATGTTGCCACATTTATGTCTGGCACTGCACGAAAGACTGACGCGATTTGTAGAACCTGATAACGTGCCCGTGAAGTTGAGAAAGTCGACGTCTGAAACCTCCATATTGCTCGTTCCGGCAAAGGAGCCATTGTTCCCGTTGTTTTGATTGATCGAGGGCGCGTTGTTGACATTTTCATAGTAGACGTTGGCGAACGTGATGTTTCGAACGCGGCCCCAGCCACCTCCTCGTGGCTTGCCGGCACTTTCGTAGTGATCTTGAGGTGCAAGCTCTCCAATCCATGTCTTGATGTAGACCCCAATGCGTAAATCATTTGATGACCGCTTCAACTGCTTGACAGTTAGTCACTGATAAGATCAGCATCTGTCCACGAGTACCTGTAAGTTATTCATCGTCACGTTCTCCACGCTTGAGTCCTCGAGATACTGCCCAAGACTCCCGATAGCAATGCCATTACCACCATGGCAAGTAACGTCTTCCAGATATATGTCGTACGATCGAGGCTTGATAGCGACGCAATCATCTCCGCCCGAGTACTCGAATCCCTTGACACTAATGTTGCGCGCATCCATGGTATCTGAAGACTCCTTATTAGTCTTTTAAGTCCTTCGTGAGGAATCCTCTGGATAACGCACCAAAACCGTCAGTATTTTGGACCCAATTGTATCGCCCAGGAGCCTTAGTCGCTGTGGCATTGCTACTGATATTCTGGAAAACCATGTCTGTCCCATTCATGATGTTGTAAGCCCAGAACTGAGGCTGTTTAATGTGGAAGTTCCGAACAGACACATCGCTAACGTTCCAGAACACGAAAGGCTGATTTCCCGTGAGTGAAAAGGAAAGAAAAAATAGTAAGAAGGATTCGAGGCTTTCAATCTTTACCATAGGACGTCCTTCGATCGTTTCGCCTGCTTCGGAAGTGTACCACGTATCACCATTCCCATGAATGCCTCCAGTTCCATGACCATCAATATGGATTCCATCTCCCGTCAGGATGAATGCGGCGCGATGGTTTTGAAACTCAATGAAGTAGGAGTTCGACCTCCAGTAGGTGATGTTGTCGGAGAACTACGCAGCATCAGTGAAAGGTGTATCGTTCAGCGTAGATGTGTGCCTACCTTCCATTCTCCTCTCCATTGGATCTGCACATCCTTCACGTGTGGGTTCAGCTTCTGATCAATCCAATAGTTCTGCTTCTTAGGAAATATGATGCTCCCCGAATTTCCGCATCGATCAAAGGCGTTCAGGATATTGTCGACATCACTCTGCTTGTTTCCTTTGGCTGTGACTGTGCAATGCGGTCGACCGTGGACGATAGTTACCTCCACACCGCCGCCGCGCACCAGAGCACCGAATACTAGACCAACCAGCAATGCAAAAGAGACTCTCATTGTGGAGTCTAGGTTTGGATATTTGATCCCCATGTGGAAGTTTTCAGCAAGATTGAACGCGTCTTTTATGTATTGGACACGCGGTCAAATCTGGTCCTCGCTCGTGTCTTGAATATGCGCTGCATAACAACAGCGGAGAATCTCGGCCGGCCAAGGAAATGTGTGAGATATCCGCCTAGCGGCCTAGCTGTCCATCCTATTCACGATCGTCCGGCATGATTATCCTTCGCTGCGACTGATTTCTTTCCGAAGCTATGATGACTTTCAAAGTTGGCTCTAGTCAAGGGTAGTACTGTCGTCTACCGTTCTCACGAGATGGTGCATCTTGGCAATGGTCAGCTTAGAAGGACTGCGTGCGAATGGTAGGTGTTCACAGCATGAATAGATCGGAATGTTCGTCTTCAAGCCCCCCGGGGTGCTATGAAACCCATGGAATTTAATCGCACCAATCGATCTAGGTTTTCAGAAAGCTCCCGTACCAACAATACTATCCCATTCTGGCAAAAAGCTACCCCGTTCCCGCCAGGAACACTCCGTCAGCAAAGTAAGATCCCCGCATGGTCCCGCAAGGCTACCTTTCCTCGGGCGGGATTGATTGACCTGCACGTTCCTCGGTTCGGGGTATCTCTTGACGAGGATCGTTCATATTACCATGTCATAGAGTATTGACATTTGGTGATGCACAACCTCTGTCATTGGACTTATTCTTCGAGTAGTTCTCGTACTCCACTACCACTCTCCAGGCTGCCAACGTCACCTTCCTCGGTTTATTTCCAACACATAGTCAGAATGCCTCGGCAGATCATTGCTATTTCACGGAAACCTCGAATGAACCAGTACCAGTCGCCGGTGAATACCGTTTCTGGACGCTTGATACTTCCGCAATAGTTGCTACTTTTCTGTGCTATATCCCGTTACTCTTAGGTTGTTTCTCCCCGAGCCTGATGTCTGCGTATGTAGACACTATTTGGAGGCAGATCCCTTGCGGTGATCCATTCAACATCCTTATGCTATTGTGTGGCTCCGATTCAGGTATCACGTGCCAGAAAGTGACAACATCAGACGACCGGGACTCCCGGACAAGCAGAGCAACATTACTTCATACCAGAGGCACTTGGGGGGGCCCGTTCACCAACAGATCCCGCCATCAGCCCCGCGGGGTCGTAACGCTGACACAAGGAGGCTCAAGCCGTAAGGACACGGGCCTGAGGTGATGAAATTTCTTCCCAATGACCAAAGTCGCCATGAAAACTGAAGTCTTCCGCCAAGCTTAAATTTATTCAACGCATTCGCTCGCCAATGAACTGCTTCGGGATGGCCAACAGGCACGAAATCGACGTTGATGGCGACCTCGTCCTGACGCTCAGCAGAATGAGACTGGCCGATGCGGATGCAGAAGCTGAAGATGAAGACGAAACCCTGCAAAACGACGAGTTGCGAGTTTCTTCAAAAGTGTTACAGCTTAATTCGCCTGTCTTCAAAGCCATGCTGGGAGGGAAATTCAAAGAAGGGACCGAACTCGCCGAAAAGACCGGACCAGAGCCGTACGACTTGGAGCTCCCAGACGACGATGTAGAAGCCATGTCGATACTGTGCCAGATTCTTCACAACGTCTACGTCCCAGAGATTCCGAAGCCCATGTCATTAGAGAAATTGGCATATATCTGCGATAAGTACGAATGCATCAACGCCCTCAAGTACTGCGGCATCGTGTGGATCAGGGATTGGCTCCAACAGTTTGATGACGAGGTTCCCCCGATGAGCGACTTTTGCCATCTGTTGGTTTTCGCCTATGTGATAGACCTTCCAGTTGAGTTTTCGGAAATTTCATGGCGGATATTCCTATACCATGAAGGTCCCTTCTCGACGGGATCAGAGCAGGTGAAGATGCTCGTGGACCATCCTTTGCTTCACACCGACATCATCAGTAGGTACACCCCCCATCCTAGACCTAATTATGATGATTAACCGCAAGCCAGAGTGCCTCGAGATCAAAAGACATGAGTCCTGCAATTCGTTCTACAAAGGCGTCATCTGCCCAATGATGTGGGATTGGGACACGTCAGACGCAGCCTGTTCCAGGGCGTCGAAGGCTCTTGGGTACTACGTAGAGACCCTCCACAAGTCCGACTTGCTTCCCAGGGACATTGACTTTTCAAAACATAAGTTCTGCAACCTCCTGGATACGGCAGTGAGCATTCAGAAGATCTCAATGAAGGATTTCCCTTGCATGAGAGAAGTAGGTGTGTGCCAGTGTCGGTCGAACCGATACATCAATCGCAATCTGGCAAGTGAGGTGGAAAAAGAGGCGAGGAAAATCATCCAACAGAGGCGAGTGTTTAATTGCCTCGACTGCTTGAAATCAGACGGCTTGTCTGGGAAAGAGGAAACGTGCAGAGTACCTCACTCTTAGTCCAGACGCGCCAGGGTGGTTAGACACGGGCGGGTGTGGCACCAAAGCCTTGCACAGGGGATGTGTGAGATAAAGTTGATGTATGACCAACAAATGCATCGCTTTTGAATTCTACGATCTATAAACCCGCTGTCGTACAAGTTCATTGTAAACATGACACGCTTGACGTCGTGAAACTAACAGATGTGCGAGAACCAAAGATCGTAGTGGTGCCCCATCTCGCATCGATCCAGAAAACCAAACGCCCTATCTATGCATCGATCCGTATGTGCAGCGCTGAAAATTCGCTCTCTTTCTCATCTAAGGGTTGTTGGCTTCGTTGATGCTGTGCTCGTACTCGGTCAACTTGAGGGCCTCTTGCACGTCCGTAACGAAATGAGACTCGCCGCCGACGAGGTCGATGATGCCAGACTGGCGCATGAGCCGCCAGATGTGATGACGTGGGTTAGTAGGTCCACGGCTGAAGAACACTCTAACGCCGCGCTCTCTATAGCTTCGCACAATCTCCTCAAGCACCTGAGTGCCCGAACCATCTAGGGATGTAACACCGTGGATGTCAAAGATGACGTTCTTGTTGTGATGCTCGCCACGCAACCTTGGAAGCGCGGGATGAGCCATGCTCGTGCCGTACAGCTCCAAACGTCGGAGACGTGCCTTCAGCTCGCCCGTGTTGGCAAAAGTCAAAGGCTCCGGAATTTTGACAATGAGGCAGCCCTCGACAAACTCTAGTCTATCAGGGTTCAACTCGGCGTTCTCGAATCGATGCGTACCAGGGATGCGACCAAGAATCTGAATGCGCGGGCGAGTCGAGTGCTTGATGACCTGGAGCAAAGACAAGCCGACGCCGATGGCCATACCCAGAGTGAGGGAGTAGAAAATTGTAGATACGAAGATGATGGTCATCAGACCCAGCTCGGTCCAACCGCGAATGCGCAGGAAGAAGGCGATATCGTGGGGTGCTTCCTCGAGCAATGAGTAGGCAACAACAGAAATCATGGATGACAGGACCGGTTTCTGCCAGGATTAGTTCGGGTTGTCATTCCGCGATGGTGTACGGGTGTTAACTTACGGGTAGATAGTAGAAGTAAGGCAACAAGAACATGATGGCTGCTAGACTGATGGCGCTGAGGAAGATCGAACTCATGGGTGTCTTGCCGCCAGTCTGCTTGTTCAACTTGCTTCTGCCGTAACCACCAAAGGCAGGCAAACTCATGAAACAAGCGCCAACCACGTTGGCAGCACCCAACGCTACAAGCTCTCGGTTGGGGCTGAGCTGGATGCCGTGCAAGCTGTCGGAACTGCTCAGACTCTTCGCCGCGACGGAAGATTCGAAAAAGCCCAGCAGAGCAATCAAGAAAGAGGTGCCCATGGCCTCGCGAATGTGTTCCATATGCGATGTTTGGAAGGGCCAGCGGAAGGTGAAGACATGACCGGACGCGGCCTTAACGGGTCCGAGAATCTCAACTCCCTTGCTCGCCCAATCGAAACGCCAGGACAGGATGGCTGCAACGACGACGACAAAGAATCGATCCGGGATGTAAGCGACGCCGGGATACTTCGGCGTCATGTGTTTCTTGAGCTCACGCATTACCATCATGATCACGAAACTGACTCCGGCCACGATGAAAGTAAGCTTGTGAACATGGTCGAAGGAAGTGAAGATGAACTCCAGTTTGTCCATGCTGCTACCATGGCCAACACCAGTTTCCCCCGCGTACTTCGCGAGACCGAGCTCAGGGATGGCCTGATCGACCGCGATAACGAAGCCAATAGCAGAGATGAAGCCGCGCAAGAACGGGCGACTGAGCACGCTGTCGAGGAAACCAAGACGCGCGATACCAGCCAGCAAGACGGTGGCTCCAGCCATGCCTGCAACCACACCGCAGATTTTCGCCTGTAGTTCGGCGTTGTATTCTTCGTCCTTGTCGTGGTCGATGCTGCCTCGGACCACAGAACCGACCAACAAAGACCCGGCGGCTTCAGGTCCGACGACCATCTGCGGCGCACTTCCAAAGATGGCATAGATGAAGGGATTGAAAACAAACGCATACAGGCCGTTGATTGGCGGGACGTGAGCGAGGTTGTCGGCGAGGGAGAGGGCCATCGGCAGGTATAGAGAGGCAAGCGTCAGCGCTGCGACGAGATCTCCCTTCAAGTAGGACCATTGGTATTGAGGCAGCCAGGTAAGTAGCGGAATGTAGTACGAGAGGTACCTGGGAGCAATCATGGTTAGTTTGGTCCTGTAGGAGAGGCATGCTGGGCGGCGACTTACATCCACACGGTATCCTTGAATCCAGCTTGTTCTGCCAGCGTCCTGGACGAGGTCATCTTCTTGCTTTTCAACTTTCTGATGAAGCGCTTCCTCCAGTGGTCGTCGCCGGTAATGGTCGTAAGCACCGAATCGAGGATGGGGATCGAGGAGGCGGAGGAGGACGGTCGGTCCATGTCAGCGCTGCGGGCGCTGCCCGTAGGACTAGTAGGCCTGGGCGAAAAAGTGCCATGAGTGTAGCTAGTCGGCGCGGAGTTATCGATGAGGACATTTTGCAGGAGGCTCGTGGATTCGCTTGGAGGGAAAGTGTTTGGTCGACCGAGGCTGGAACCGGCGCGCGGGGTATCTCGACCACTATCGCTCTCGTTGGGGAGCGGTGTCGCCAGAGGAGTCGCGTCCTCGCGAGTGCTCATGTACTCAGACTCGCCGCCGATAGAGCCGGGCGACTGGACAGGCGGTGAACCCATGGTGTAGCTCTGGCGCAGGCCGCTCGGGTTCATGGGGAGGTGCTGCTGTGAAGAAGGACTGCGGTTTGGTTGTGGCCGGCCGCCTGACATTTTCGCTTCGTAACCGAGAGAGCAGCACAGAAAAAAAGAAAAGACGTGGTTACGGGAATGCGGCGGGAGACATGCGAAATGACGACAGTCGAATTGGCGGGGCGACGAGGCTGACTGTAGAGACTAGATGGATTCGGAGATTATGCTTCTGTCGTCGTCAACAACCAACAAAGACCTCGCAGGTGTGTGTTCCCGGGAGGTTGCAGTCGCAGCAAACGTCTCAGGGTCCAGCGTCTGCACGAGGTGACGAAGGATGGGTGGTCGGGCGGCGGGTAGAGACGGAAGGAAGAAGACACCACAGACGGGAGACGTGACGGAAAAGACGGTGATACAGACGGTTGACGGATGGCTTGTATCAGTTCGGTGGTGGGATGCCAGGCCAGACCATGGTAAGAGGATTTGTCACAGCGCTGGCTGACTCGTCCCTTGTTCAGGCGATGGCGACAGAGATCAAATCTTTTGGGGCATGGATTGGCGAGTTAGGATCTTGTCCGAACCTAGGAGGCGACGGCCAAGGGACCTTGCAGCCCAGAGCGAGGTAAAGATGTGCTGCTGGGCTTTCGGCGTCGACTGCGCGATTGCGACTGCGGCTGCGGCTGCAACTGCGACTGGGGGGGTTAAGAGCGGTCGGCGGGCGAAGGTGCGTGTGTGTGTTTTTTTTTTTCTGCAAGGATTAAGCATTCCGCAGTCGCTGAGCAAAGACCAAGCAAACCGGGGAGTGACATCAATTTTTCGTACTAATTGCCATGTTCCCTTCCTGGGTTAGGTTGGCTTTGCAGTGTTTGGACCGGCCGGGGTATCGGCAAAATCCATCCGCGCCGAACACGAGCGCTAGGCCCAAAGAGACACACCGCCTTCGAATTGTGTAAGATAATGCATGCACCCTGCTGCCTCTCACAGCTGCAATGCAGAAAAAACGGTGGAGCCACCAGTCTACCCCGCTCCCCGGCCCCTCTCCGACCCTTTTCTTCAAATCCATCGGCCCAGCGCCGGTCTGTCGCCGCACTTACCCACGGGAAACTCTCAGCCCCCCTCCCGGCCACCTCATGCCGATCATAGAGGGGTTCAGAGCGCTGCACCACCGATCTCGAGTCCTCTCCGGTCGTCTAGATAACGAAGGAGGAGCCGACGTACTTCAGCTTTTCTCTGGAAAGACTTGTTCATTCCTTAGGTAATCCTTCGATGGTGGGTAGGCCCCGCAGCGGGCATGAGGTCTGAACATGACAAGACATCCAATCAACCAACCAACCAACCAACCACAACTCCTCAGCTACATCTCATGATGAACGCCACGGTGGCTTCTACAATGCTGTCCAAATATGTCACTGTCAGGTCCGTCAGGCGATTCCTTGCCTGCTCGTGCAACCACAAAATGCCCAGCCACCCTCTGTGAAATTCAGCTTAAGCCTGCCATCGCTCCGTCTGGTGTTATTTACCAACCCACGCATTGAGACAGCATTTCATCCCAAGCACTGCGTGGCGCCCATCGCTTGACAAAGACCAAGCGTGTCTTTGCTCGCCACACTATCCCCCTCGAGTGCGACGTTTACCCGGCCGAGCACTACCCCGCTACCTCACCCGTCTTCCTGTACTTCCACTCGGGGGGTCTAGTCACCGGCTCCAGATCTTGTGTACCACCATGGCTTGCACAGGTGAGTCCTGCATCGTCTCACTGCGTGCACCGTCTCATTCTGACAGCAACCCCAGGTCTGCTTCAGAAACAAATGGCCTCTGGTAAGCGCAAGCTATCGTCTGCTTCCACAGGTGAAATCTTCGGGCTTGCTTGAGGATGCTCGAGCAGCATACAAATTCGCGCGACACTTAGGCGCGTCCAGCAATGCTGTTGAACGAAAGGTCATTGTCGGCGGAGGGAGCGCTGGTGAGCAGCACATGGCAGAGACATGTCTGTGACCGTCGGATAGCTGACCGTCGAATAGGGTTCTTCATGGCCTCTCTGACCGCCCACCACTTCACACCGTCCCCCATTGCACTGCTCTCAGTCACCGGTATCACCACCTTCCGCCATCGCTTCTTCAACTCTTCAGTCTTGCTCACGCCAGAGCCCATCACTGAATCGCAAATGTCGCACCATCTTGCGGCAGCCGTCTCTGTGGGAACTACATCGGCCAACAACCCCCAAGTCTTTCATCTCGACAAGCTCTTACCTGACGGGACCAAGAACGCCAACTTTGATGTCACCACGGTTCCTATCACAGAAGATGGCAACACCGATGAGTTTCCCCGCAGGTGTCTCTACGATTACTATGTGTATAGGAACGAGTTCCCTGGGCTCGTCGGAGATATTGACCCGGGATATAAATGGGCCAAAGAAGCAAGTGCTAAAGACAAGGTCGCAGCTTGGCCACCGACGACCATAATCCAAGGCAACTCAGACGAGGACGTCGATCTCGCCGTCAGTACTCACATGGTTGGATGTCTGGGAGAAGACAAGGCCAAACTGTTTCTCGCCGAAGGCCAGCCGCACCGATACGAAGCCACCAGGTTTCTCGAGGATGACGTCGACGGGATGGACGCAGTAAGGCAAGCCGTCTCGAACCTCGAGGCCGACGTTGCTCGTGTGGCCTAGGCTGATCTTGTGTCGTTCGACACGGGCGAGGCCGAGCCGGATGACACTGCATCTCTACGGCGCAATCCCGAACAGGAGGGCCGGATAGGTATGTAACCGTCAACAGCAACCCTTTCACCAAGCATCCAAGGCTGCCCATCATTGCGTGTTCCCTAACACAAAACTTGCTGATTCAATGTTTGCTTTGTCTCTTGTACGACGGCAGTGTGAGAACGTCACATTCCAGTAGCCACCATCACCGGGTGGCCTGATACAGCAACTCCATATTCTATGTGCACCATAAGAGCAATATTGCCGACCAGCCATAAGCAATCCATGCGAACATGATCCCGACATCGGATCATGGGGGTTGCGTCTAGCCCCCCGGACATTTCACAAGGATGCGCGAGATCCAGAACCTGAAGCCTGGCCCCGCACACAGCCAATCTGAGATTGTCGTCAACCTGTCAATCACCACGATCCACAGGTCCAACGTGATCATGCAATCACAGCGCCATTCTGTCACCGGCAGAACAAGTTGACGCCCGTAGATCCCGAGCCTAACCAACAAGCCCCGCCGTGTGTTGTGATTGGGTGACGTTCAAGTGCCGCATTGATGTCACCCCCGAGCTGGGCGCTTCCGGTGCCAATCCCCGCCCCCTTCGGGGGCCGTTTCTCGTCACATCACATTCCGGCCCCATCACTTAAACTTCAGAAAGGAGGGGGGGGGGGGGTCCCCGCCGACCCAACGGCATCGCGAGAAAACTTCTTCACCGACATCACAATGTAAGCTCCGTCTCATTCATCAATGGTTGCGGGGGCCGTGGCTTGCATGTGTGCATTTCTGACGAATCACTCGCCTTGGCCCTGTAACCACGGTTCCTGCAGGAGTTGGCACACGCTTGTCAGCTCGGGCGAAGGAGTGCAGACGGCATGGCCATTGGCGAAATTGCTAAACTGACTGAGATGACATTGCACAGTGATGTGCGCAGTAGTATCGTTCGTGCTTGGTTGTGCCCACTTCACGTCGGGGTTCTCGTCCGCCTGGCGTTTGTCGCGATTAACATATAAGCGATCATTCCCTTGCGCGTTGTTTTCTCTCATCTTATCAAGCAACTCACCCTTCAGTCTCTGGAAGCCTGTAATTACTCAACTCATAATAAAATATTTCATTCGTTACTTATTCAGAACCTTCAACATGGTCACACATTCGCTCACCAAAGTCCTGCTATGGGTCGTCACCCTTGGTCTTTTCTCTCTGGTCACTGCCACCAGAGTTGACCTCTCGGACATGGTGCCTCGGACCATTACCCAAGCCGACGGAACTACTTCAACCATCTACATCAACAGACGACTGAAGTTCACTCGGGGGTCAGAAGGTACCCGCCCAGTCCGGCTGACGAAGCGGTTCCCGTTCTCTGCCGGCAGAGACGAATGGTGCGGTGAACTAGCCCAAGACCCAACAACAGACTTCTCGACTTCGGCACCACTGGCGGCAGACTGCAAGGCCCTCGCCAACGCTCTGGGAAACGGTTTCTGGACCCTGCAGCCAGGCGACTTTGCAGGCGGTTGGGCTCGTGTCGCCAGCTCTGGAACGTGTAGCTTCACTGCGAGGTACGCCGACACCGGAAGCGCAGCGAGTCCCATGAGAATTGGGACAAACGACATCCGGTTCTACACCAACCGATACGCGGTGTTGGAGCAAAGCGGGAAGCTGGGGTTGCAGGGTACTGTTCAGTGCAGCAACAACGAGCGGATGCTGTTTGTGACTTGGGGATTAATTCACAGCTGATCTGGAGGCTTGATTGGGAGTCTTGCAGAGATTTAGACCATTTAGACCAAAGTCCGATGTCAAACAAGCAATTGAGAAAAATCATCGAAGAGACACTTCCCAACGCAGTAATCATACACTCATTTCCATTCTGATATTTCTCGTACATTATCAACCGGTATATTACACGACCTCATTGACAAACAGGCCAGCCATACCCTGGCCAGTGCCGATGCACATGCTAGTCAGAAGGACCTTCTTCTTTGTCCTGCGGAGTTCGCTCAAACCAGTAACAATTTGTCTCGCACCGGTGGCGCCGAGAGGGTGGCCCAGTGCGACGGCACCGCCACGGGGGTTCATCTTGGCCCAGTCAAGACCGAGCTTATCACGGCAGTAGACGGCCATGCTGGAGAAAGCCTCGTTGATCTCGACGACGTCGATGTCGGCGAGCGACAGGTTGTGCTGAGCCAACAGCTTGGGAATGGCAACAGACGGGCCGATACCCATGATGCGGGGAGCCAGGCCGGCAACGGTGGAGCCAACGTACTTGGCCAGGATGGGCTGACCGAGCTTGACGGCGGTGGAACGCTTCATCAGAAGCACAGCGGCAGCTTCCCACAAAGTCAGTATGCCAAAATAAATTGAGTTTAGGGCGGTTTTTGGGACGACAGAACTCACCTCCGTCAGTAACCTGGCTAGAGTTGCCTCCCGTGCTCGTGGGACCCCACTGCGGGAAAGCCGCCCGAATCTTACCCAAGCTCTCGGCGGTGGTACCCGGACGGATGCCCTCGTCCCTGGTAAGGATAACCTCCTTTGTCTCTCCGTCAGGTCCAACGACGTTGGTCTTGATAGGCACAATCTCATCGTCAAACAGGCCAGCCTGCTGGGCCCTCTCGGCTCTCTGGAAACTCTCAGCGGCGTACTTGTCCATCTCCTCGCGGGTGATGTTGAAGTCGTGCGAAACGTTTTCCGAGGTCCAGCCCATAGGCTGCATGCAGTCGGCCGCCTCCTGGGACTGGCTGACGACGGCGTCATCGAAGGGCTTCTCGAGGGCGTCGCCGCCAATGCTCATGCTCTCGGCGCCGAGCGCGATGCCGACCTCAATAGAGCCAGTGGTGATGGCGTTGGCGATATCGGCGGTGGCCTGGAGGCCGGAAGAGCAGAATCGGTTTATGGAGGAAGCACCGGCGGTGTTTGGGAAGCCAGCCGCGAGGGCGGCGGCGCGGAGCTTGTAGGCGGCCTTGCCATCGGAGACCTGGAGAACGGCAGAGTCAGCGGGAGTGTTTCCGGGTCGGAAGGGTTCGGGAAGAACAGGTTGGTACGCACATTTCCCATGCGAATGTCCTCCACCGCTGCAGGCTCAATCTTGGATCGCTCGCGAACCTCCTTCAGGAGGGCGTAGACCATGTACTCGAGGCTCGTATCCTTGAAGCCACCCTTCTTGGCCTTGGCCAACGGAGTGCGGATAGCTAACGTAATGACGATATCATCGGGGTTCTTGGACTGGCTACGCAGAAGAAGGGTATGTTGTCAGTTTCGGGGTCGGAGACTTTTTGGTCGAGAAGCCGAACGAAGTCCGGATCGCTGTGAGCGACCATCACATGGGAGTAGTAGCACGTACATCTGGTTGATGGCGCTACCTGGAGCCAGGTGCTTCACGATGGAGCCAATTCGCTCGAGGGCCATGGTTGCTGATTACGGGCGGGTGATGCGATTCGAAGACGACGGGCAAGGCGAGTTTGCAGCTTCGAAGACTGAAAGAAAGGAGAGAGACGGAGAGGGCGAGAAATAAGCTCGAGAGTTTCGTTGCTGGTCATGAAAGGAGGGGGCACCGGTAAAGTAGACATGGTTTGCGTCGGGGTTGGCCTTAGCTGCCGGCAATCGCGTCGGGTTCGGGCCTCGTAGGCCTGTCCCAGCCCCCAGACTGCGCAGACCCGCGCGCTCCAGGCCCTTCCAGTGGCTGTGGGGGAGGCAATTGGGCCGAGGCATCTCGGCCAGCGAACCGGCCAGTAGAAATCCAGTGCCCCGAGTAATGGGGATGCCGCGGAGTCTGGGGTGCAGTAGCGCGGCAGATGGAATCTGTTAACCAAAGGCGTGGATGCCCTCGCGATGCCTAACAGCAGCTAGCTCGATCTCAATCTGCATCCACTCGAGGACCCCTTGGGGCATTGTGCCGTTCTTCGGTCCATCTGCCGCACCCATTCCCGGTCTTGCCGATTGACAGCTCCTATCATCACACCGGCAAGACTCATCAGACGAGGCCTTGGGTTGTATAAGAGTCCTTGCCATGTGCATTATTAAAGTCAAATGCCCCGGCTGGACCTCTCTGTGCTTGTCACCTTGGTCCTCGGTACTAAAGCCTCATCCTCCAAGAAATCGTTTACTCTCACATCGTCGCAGCCATGGTTCCTCCCCACTGTCTGAGACTCTGAGTGAGCTTTGCGTGGTACTGGACCAATGAACTTGAGAGCAGAGGCAACGTGGAATGTTGTCGCAATAGCACGGGGAAAGAAGTTCACCTTGTAAGACGGGAACGCTGCGCAGGATGTTCCAGGTGTTCAAAATGTCATTCATATTCATGCTCGACAGATACCCGTCGTCTTCTCATTCCAGTCATGTTGGTGACTGTCGTCAAGCACCCATGCTCTTCCCAGTCTACGATCAAAACCAGCCCAAAGAAAATACATTAGAAATATGTCGGTAGCTTTTAGGGACATTTTGATCCTCTAGCCGTCTACATGTTTGGAAATACCTTCGCAGCGGCACATCTCTCATGTGCCCTGCGTCATCTATCTCGCTCGCAGATTACTGATCATGATCAGAAGCTAAAGGCATAAACAACAGCAGCAAACGTCGCCGCGGCAGCCACAGGCATTGGCGGTCCTTGCCGCGTGCTACCGCTGTTGCCAGACTGGGGATTCACTCCCGTAGCGGTGAAGCCCAAGTACCAAGAGCCAATGTCGGTCAGCTTGCCATCGTTGTTGAGGAATGAAGCGTTAGCTCCAACATTGCTCGTCTTGGAACGAAATGCGCCAAAGTAAGTGTACCGCTCAATGTAGTCGATTTTGTCAAAGTAATCGGCAGTCTGGTTGTAGTACTCCTGGGTGGTAGCGAGATCCTGGTGGGCATAGGCATACTCCGTGACCCAGATCTTTGTGTCCGGGAAGCTGGGCTACTGTCAGCAAGTGCGGATGCCATTGTGATATCACATCAAAAGACTTACTTGGCTCTACGCTCGCCAATGTGACTAGCCAGGCCGGCGAAGTTGTCGTACCAGTGCACGGGAAGAAAGTCGTATGTGCAGTTTTTCTTGTCACCCGAGGTGCTAATCAGGTCGGAACAGTTACCCAGAAATTGTTTCAACCATGGCAGACCTGCGGGCTGGCCAGTGCAAGCAGGCAGGCCCAGCTTGACGCCCATCTCACCCAGAGGAACAAAGTTGGCTACCCAGGCTTTGGCAGCAATGGCGGGAGCAATGTCGCTGCCGCCGTACTGCGAGGGGCCATCGGGCTCGTTGAAGCCCAGAACATGGGTGATGTTGATGTTCTTGTCCTCAATCAGACTTTTTACAGCTTTGAGAAAGGTGGTGTCCTCTGGGTTGGAGGAAACACCCCACATCATGGGGACGAATTCGAATTCGGCCTGGGTTTTGGAAGAGAAGGCCGGGCTCGGGATCTCCTGGTAGTTGTAGTACCAGGTCAGGTCGGAGCCGGCCTGAACCCAGACCTGGTTGTCTTGGGGCCAACTGGCATTGGGAGTGAAGACAAGACCGCGCTTCGAGGATTTGGTCTGGGCGGCCACGAGGGGCAACAGGGCCAGGAGGAATGTGGAGAGCATCGCGGGCGGACGAAGTGGGTGAGACCGGGTTCCAGTCGGGTTTCCAGCTCCAGTCCAGCGGGTTCGGGTCGATTCGACGGCGGTCGGGGCAAATGCGACGACGTTGGTCACGGGGACCTGCGGGGGTCAATCCACGAATGTTCCGGCGTGTTTCGACACGAGAGAAGCTGACGCTTTGGTTCGCGATGATGCAAAGGCAACGAGGCAGATTGTCAGTTGCGGTCGGGTTATCGAAACGGATGGTTCAAAGGCGTCAATGGAAGGAGTGTGGTGGTTCGGAGCACTTGAATCTGGCGATAAAACGAGTGACAATGGATAAAGCCAGGTGCTCAATGGAGCAAAGTAGGTACGCAAAGGTGAGTCGAATACAGATAGAAAAAGATTGGAATCGCAGGACAGGAGGGCAAGCCGGGGGAGGGAAGGAGAATAAGGAGGAAACAAAAAAAAAAAGGTGTCTGATGAATGTCTTAATGTCTTTCACCGGTGCAGGGCGTCAGGCAAGGCAAGGTACGGAGTTTAGCGGCCCATCGCGTCGGATCTGGCTGGCGTTGGCGGCGTTGGCGTTGGTGCTGGCGTCGACGGTGAGCAGGATGGCGCTGGCGGTGCTCGGGATGGTGGTTTCGAGGGGCCCGGAATACTGCCAGGTCGAGGACGAATAATGCAGCAATTAGCGTCTCTCGATAAGGGAGCTGGAAGTCCTAGTCTCTAAGGTAGGTAGAGCGATGCGGCACCGCCGTCCTTGCCGGTTTGGGCGGCGATATGCTCAGCTCGCCTCTCCAGTGCCAATAAATCCCACTCTCCTGCAGCCTTTGTCCATTGGCCTTGGCAATGAGACCTGGACTCGTAGAGCGAGTGAGCGAGTGATGCGTCAATTCGTGGTGTCCTACCAAGGCCTGGGCATACAGCCTTGGCGAGGTCACCGTGGGTGATCGACGAGGCAAGGGACGGGACATGGTGGTGGTGGTGTTCTGGTTCATTGTGAAGGAAGGTGGATGATGTCCCTCTATTTCGTTTTCTTCTTTGTGCGTGTTTCCCTGTTTCCGCGATGAAAGAAACGGGAAAGATGGAAACGCGATTGTTCCTTCCCTTTCACGTCCCACCTCCTCCCCTGCCCTGCCTGCGTGCAGCGTGCCTGCCTTGTAAGTTGTGGTGCCTGTGGTTCTTTCCCTCCTTCCCTTGCTGTGTGTGGTTCCTGCCTCCCGCGTGGAATACGACGCGGAAGGTGGGCCGGAAGGTGGTCCCTGCGCGGGCGGCGGGCGCCACACAATCAAACACTCCACGAGTGTCGCCTCAGGCCTGTGAAAGAATCAGCTTTTTTTTTGGGGGGGCCCAGACCCACCAGACCCTCAGCTTAAACTTGATTAAGCGTGGCCTTCCCTTGCCTTCCCGGATCCGGCCCCCGCAGCTTGCGAAAACCTCCTTCCTGTCGTCCCAATCACCAAGCTGCCTGCCACCTCTGCTCTGCTCTTTCTTCGCCAACAATCGCGCTATTGACTGCGCCAAGAACACCCACTCAAAGGCACAGATACGTACCCCTGCCGTCTTTTCCTCTTGCCGCGCCGTCATCTGAATCTATCTGGTCGGCCTTCATCTTTCCCATCAGTCATTCTGCCTTCGTACCTGAAGGAGGTAACAAAGGCATTGTCACTGCGTGCGGTCGTCCTCCACTTCCTCTCACCCCCGAATGCCTGGCTGGCTTCTGCCTCCCTCAACGTGACGACCCATCAGAGAAGTCTCCCTTGCGTCACAACGTCCCAGTCAATTTGCAACGGCTTTTCTTCAACGCCCACCATCAGAAAACCTGGTTCACGTGTCTGAAACTCGGCCAGCCTATCTGCCCTACCTGAGACCTCGCTGTTCTTATCGCTTTGCTCGTGACTTTCGCCGCCTCACCATACCTTAGTTATCCGAGCCATCAACTACCGTCCAAGTCTTGTCTGGTCAACCTGTCTTCCAGATCGCAGGCATTTCCTCATCATGTCCCTCCTGACGTCTGATCAAGTCGACGGAAATAGTCATCGCCTCCTACAAAGCCTTTCTAAACTTCGTGGAACCATTGTTCTATGTCGGGGCTCTATCCTTTTGTTGCTGCCAATGCCACGGCCTGAATGCCATCTCTACAACCTTTGTCGGCCGCCTCTCTATCATGATACATAAGGACGGTTTCTCAGGCTTGACATCTGTGCATCCATCAAACATGCTTCTTCCCGTGAACTCACCCCTCTGCTGCGTCTCGCAACCCCTACAAATCAGCATTGCTTCACTTAGCCATTGCAATATTACCGCCGCATCACCCTACCGCACCCTCGCAATCTCTTTCTCTCTGTCATGGCCCCAACGAGGCGTCCCACGATGAAGTCCAAGCCGCTAAGATTGCTTCTCCCTGAGGGTCACAGATATCTGGAACCCATATATATGGACAAGTCGCACACATCGTACGCTTTCTTCACGGGCTACCCATGGACAAAATCTGTTGGTAACTGTCCATACAAGCACGACTGTCCTGGCTCTGATCTACACGCTCTCGCATATCCGCATGCCAAGGATCCAAATCAAGCCGTCGACGAAGAGGATTCGAATCAACTCATCAATAAGTGGATTCCTGAACTTCTCTCCGATGCGGAGACTGCACAAGACTTGACCAACATTTTGATGGCAGAGGTAGAAACGGCATGGGGGGATGCCAGCGCATTGAAGAATTCGCTAAACATAAACATTATTACCGGCCTTCTCGAACACGTCAACGCTGCTCAGCTAAAAGATATCGTCAATCGGTCTTGGCTCAAGTTGTTCGATCAGTGGTGGTCCTTTGCTTCTAATGCGTCAGATAGGCGCCAGACTGCATCATCTCCCACGACTCAGACCAAGGAAGGTGCCGCATCTTGGTTTGCATATTGGTTTGGCACGGGCTATCCTCTCCCCGAAGGCCGCGATATCGATGTCACCGAATGCTTCCGCAGGTCGGTTGACGACGTCGTATATCTGGAATCACTCTCAAGACCCGGCGGTGGCAAGCGTTGGAATTCACTCTTTCATTACCACGAGTACACCGAGGAGCAGGTGGGAAAAGAATGGTTTGTTACACACAGAGTAAATATGCTCCCATTTCTCAACCAAGAGGACCTTTCGGACCCCCAAATTCTTCGGTCGCTCATTCTCAACCGCATCGCCAACCACCCCCGAGTCTTTGCTCGTGCAGACTGGGAAGGCTGTCACCTTGGAAGGGCTGGCAAGTTCTGTGTCCCAGCCTATCACGACAACTGGTTCATGGGCTTCCCACCACAGGCTGAGCTACTGGAGATGAAACAGCCTCACGAGAGACGTGAGTACTTCCATGACTATGCTGTCGTCTTCAAGGACCCCACAGGCGAGGACACGAAAGATGGACTGTTCCCGCGGTTGAAGAGGGCTGGCCTCCTGTTTGGATGGGAAGAAGGCATCATGGTCCTCGCAATACAGGCCGTGACGCTGCGCTTCGTCAAAGTCGTAGCCGAGGACTTGTCGGCTTATGTTGATGGGCTGCGAAGCCGAGGCGAAGATCTCAACGGTCAACCGGTGTCCAAACATCTTCCCATTTGCAAGGCCCATACTTGGGAAACAATTCCGGCGGAACTTCTGAGATTCGATGCCGTCGACAAGGGGCTGGTTACCAGCGGCCAGTTTTTCCCACCCTCTGCTACTGCGTCAAGCTGGGATGTCGAATTCAAGTCCCGCTTGGAGAAGCGAGTGGCTTTCGCAAAGGAACAACTGCGAGAGTTGTGTCATGATCCGGCCGTTTTCCGACGCAGCATTCAGAATCAATACGATCAACACTATGGTCACATCACGGATTCTTCAGACAATGAGAACGATGCATATCGCATTTTGCCGCATATCACGAACACAGATATTGACGCGAAGAAGGCATTGGTTAACGATCTCATCCGAAGAGTTATTAGGCGAGCCGTATTCGAAGTTGAAATGTGGCAATGCCTGCTCGACAAATTAGAAAGACTGCGCGAGCTTGCCGATGACGAGAACATCAACCTGGACGACAGGCTCGAGCAACTGGACGTGCAGGGGCCCGTCATGGACGCCTGGGTTGATCTGGGATTCCATGCGCGCTGGATCGCCGCACTACATGTCAAACATCTGTTCGATCACGGCGGTCTGCTCGCGACTCACTCCATCAGGGATTACTTCCGCCGTACCCAAACGTGGGATCAGCTGAGACCCGAAGCTCCATCAGATCAGTGGATACTCCCGAGGGAAGGCCGTATCAAAATGGACTTCTCTGCGGTGGCTGGCTACAAGCGACCGTTGAACGTTGAGGGATGGGAGGATGTCAGACTTGCAACCGATGCGGTTCACAGAGGCCTCTCGTCCTTTTACTCCATAGGCCGGATCGGATTGCCCAAGATAATCCAGAAAATGCATTCTGATCGGCGTCGCCACGCCCTTCTCGGAGTTCAGCCGATGGTCAGCGAGGACTACACGGCAATCTTTGAGGCTGGCTTGCTGAGTCAGAGAATGGAAGCCATGCAGCCTTTCGGGGGCGATCTTTCCACCGACGATATGATAGATCTAAGGGAGAAAAGTCCTATCTGGCAGTTCTTGAAAGAGTACGACCACTTTCCCTTCGAGAAGCATATCGATCAAGAGAGGCTGAGATTGGTTCACTGGTTTCTTGGGGTGACATACTACCATCCAAGCTTGCCAGAGTCGCAGAGCAGACCCTTTGGGTTGGTTCAGAAATGGTTAGACGGCTTCTGGACCGAGATTGCCACATGGCTGGAATCTGGAAACGTTTGGCGTCCGCAGAAGACCTCGGTCAACATCTTGAGCCAGGCTTTCAACGAACTGCAGATATCGGTCGGTATCAAAGACATCGACGAAGACTTCCGAATGCAGAACGATGTTTTCGACGTGGAGGGGAAAATAGAGGACGAGCCAATGGTCGGCTACACCGAGGTACTGCACGGTGACGCTCCGGCACTGGAAGCACCCATAGTAAACTATGGCGAGGTCAAGACCATCAGTGAGGACGACTTCCCAGGCTCCAAACTATTAGATATCATCGGCTACGTATATGAATGTGGTGAGAAGGTAATAGCAAGAACCACTTTTCCGCAACCGCAGAAGGAAAAGGAAAGGGGAAAGAGGCCGGCTCGAAAGAAAAAGAGAACCAATGCCCAGGGCAAGGTCACCAAGGCGACCGCTCGGCACTCCTCTCATCCATCCACATTCTTCAAAGCCTGGAAAGCATTCGACAAGGGGGGTATCCGCTTTCAGGAAGGCACATTTAATGTCACAAAGATTTGCGGCAAGATCACCAACCTCCGGCCTGCCAACTACGAAGAACCCCCGACCGAGTTCGTGATGCCTACTCGCAACGGCATGATACGCAAAGAAGAGCTCAAGAAGGTGACCATGGAACTTGCAAAGTGCCAGCGAGGCGATGACTACAAGAGGCACCTCAACGATCTGATGGCAGCCGACCCCCTTCGAGGCACGAACAAGATCAGGAAGAAAGAGTGGAGGACCATGGAAATCATCTATGGGGATCATAGCACCAAACGAAAGATCACGTACAAAAATGTCGAAGATCTATTCGTTCGCCTGGGATTCGAATTCGGAGATGGAAGCGGGAGCCGGGAGAAACTTCAATGGACCGAAAATTCTCACATCCCGAGAGAGAAGCTGAATAATATGGATTCTCAAGTACACCCATTGCATAGGAAGGCCGACACTTTGAATGAAAGCTTCATCAGCAGCCTCAAGAAACTCTTAGAAGACTGGTTCGGTATCTCTCAAAAAACAATCGAAAAGTATTACCAACGAGCGGGCCCGGAGTATGAACTGGTTTCAGACTCGAGGACTGGCAAGGACGGTAAGGACGGTAAGGACGGTAAGGACGGTAAGGACGGTAAGGACGGTAAGGACGGCAAAGACGGCAAGGGCGACAAGGACGACGAGTACGGCCAGGATGATCAGCAATTGGGGCAGGAGTGAACTTGGGGGCGAGGAATCGGACAAGGAGCATTATGGGGGCGTAAGACCGTGTAGACGAATGACTTGAATCTACTAGACTTTGTCTGATTTTCAGCGGAGGCGTGTTCTCACTGTTGTCTATATCTCCCCGCAAATGGCATCACTAATCTCCCATGCGCTGTCCGTCAACCTGTTGCAAGACATCAGGCCTGTCTCTCTGCTTGGCTAGGCGCCGCTTCAGTAGCCTGGCCCTGTCTATAGACACTCTCGGAAAACTCAACTAGGTCGTTGTCAGAAACGATCTGTTGCAGCCGGCGGTCGAATTCTGCCCGCTCGGCCTTGATCCTCAGTAGCATAAAAGCGAAGAGGCCGATGAAGGCGACGGTCATAACAATGTACATGGTAAGAAGTAGGATGGTCAAACCATCGAACGCCATCTTGAAGGTTAGTCTTGTGCTTTCGGTGGAGGTTGAGAGGTGTGTATGCTGAAGATGTGTCAGCGTCGACGTTGAATTAGGATCCTAGTTGAAGGTGCAGAGTATTCAACTTTCATGTCTGCTGATGACCGTCGTTATATAATAACCTTTTGCCCGGTTCCGCGAATTGCCTCGGGACCTTGGTCGTGATTCAGCGGCCGGCGGTTGTGCGACAAACTTCACTGTCGCGGCGGAGGCAGTCATCACGATTCGCTAGTACATGCATCGTCGACAAAGTCGAAATTCACTTGAAGAGGGGCGAGATGTAAAGATATCAATCGATTATGATTATCAGGAGACTATCCCATATGTGACAAGACCAGAAACCCAATTCCCAAGCCGGTAAAAGCAAAAGCGAAGGGTATAATGCTATGTGCAGCCCACCAGATGTTGTAGCCCCGTATCCCATATCCCGAAACCGCCGGTCCGTACCGTGCCGTACCTGTACCTGTGTCCGTGTTCCTGTTCCTGTACCTGTACCTAAGGGGAGACCTTCCCCTCTTACATGACCCTATCCAGAGGTTACCCTGATTCTATCACCGGTCCCCGAAACACGCCGGCGGTGTGCTCACCAGAGCATCCGCTTGAGAAACACAGAATAATCAAAAGCCAAGATGAATGCAAGATTGGTACGAAATGTATCGAGAAAGAAGGAGAGAGCGAACGGTGCAGAGAAGATCGTTGTATGGGGGTTATGTGGTGCGATGGTCGAGGGGTTTAAGTGAGTGACGCGATGTAGTTAGCGATGATAGTTGCGCAGTTATGAGATTGCCGAAGGGTAGTGTCGATAAGCGATGTAGGGTTTCACGAAATGCCGTGGGTGTGCCGATAATGGTACGACTACGGGGCCGCGAGAGCTAGGAAGGTGGTAATGTTGGAGAGCGAGTCGATTTGAGTTGGCGTCTAAGGTGGTAACGAGTGATTGTGTAGGGTTAAGATTCGCGCCATGCAGCCAAGTCTATCACCGAATGGTCCGGGTTTAAAACGCCAGTGTATCCCTCTATTGACGAAGAAAGCAGCTCGCCGGCTGTGGTAAGTTCTGAAACGAGGATGGGCGGACGTGGAGGGCAGAGAGGTTGGTTGGTGTGGGGAGTGGGTGCTAAGAGAGACGAGCCATCATCATACGCGTCGTCGAGAGTGTCCTTGTCGGGAGGTGCATCAGCTCGCGCCCCGGTAGCGTCGATCTCGAGGTCGAGAGCGTCACTCAAGCATGGAGCTGGAGATGGAGGGTCGGAACAGCTGCGCCAGAATAAAGTAAGCCGCGCCACCCGCGTTCGTAAAGCAACAACATGCCAAGGTAGATTCTTCTGAATTGATGGGTGTGGTTGTTTGCTCCGACCTACGTTGTCGACTGTTCGGCGGCCTGGCGCTTCATGTTGACCCCGCGACGAGATCGTTCTCGACCTGCAACCGACTTGAAGATGGGTGTCAACATAAAGCTCAACACCTCATGTGAATGGTCCGGGTGAGCCCTTGGGTCCATCGACAAGCATACGGGTACGCCAATGCACGGCCGAAAAGGCATGGCGGGAAGGCAAGCGAGTGGTCGGAAACAAGTTGACTTGGGGGTGCTCTCAGGAGACACACGGCGTGGAACAGGAGTTATCTGGTGCTAGAGGCAGGCGGCTTTGGCGCGGTGTCGGTTTGAAAGGTCCTTGACGCAGATGATGTACGTCATGCAGGCCGGACGGATGCAGGCTACCCCTCCAAGAGACGATCACCAGATACACCCCCAACCCATCATGCACGAATACTGCAGCCAGTCAGAAGCTGTATCGCGGGCTTGGGATCGAATGCGTTATCGAGGTGCACATGAAGGTGGTCGGTCGCGATAAGCCCAGTCGAGGCGTCACGCAGAGCGATGGAGAATCCGGTCCAGAGCGTGTGTGGTTGAAGATGGCGGTGAGTATGTTCCGGGGGGTTGAAGTCGATGCGAGAAGCTGCAGGCGCAAACCGTCAACCTTGAGAGAGACCCCGCCTCCCCAAACCAAAGTTTTCGTGCAGACGACAGAGATGGGACATGGAAGGCGAAGAGGAATGCTGCGTCGGAGAAAGTGGCATCTCCCATGTCCACAAGGCCGCCGTCCATGTTCGGGGGAGTGGGGCTGGCACATCGGCCGGCCAAAGCGGGGCGTTGACCGTCTATTTCGGGAAAGGTGGACGCCGTTCGGGAGAGTCGATTGGTCTGCGCCACAACACCTGACAGCCCCTCGGGACCCACCCATCCACACCGAAAACACAGGACGACACCGGAGGGGAGACCGGGGTGGAACCCGTGGACCCCTACCCCCTACCGCAGTGTCCCACCACCACACCCTCATTGTCTTTGGCCGCAGTGTAACTCGTTTCTGTTCCTCTCGTTGCGTTGCAGCCCATGCCGTCCAGGGTGCCAAATGCCCTCCCAATCAAGTCGACGACGTACGACTTCGCTCCAACGACGTCTCTCGAGACCTCCTCTTCCATCTGAGCTTCTTGTCCGTCCTCCTCTTGTCCCCATGCCTCGCCCACGCGCGGCTACCATCCAGTCTTGATGCCACACCCCAGTAGCAGTAATAGTGACTCACTCCCAAGAACCCTGGCGGGATCCTCTCATACCAGGCTATCACGCTTGTGCCTCAGGAGACACGAGGCAGAAGCACGCCACCTCTCTCGTCTCTAGGGCTGTCGCTCACTTGGTCCACGGCCATGCCCTCTCCTCCCGACCATGGGCCTCGCGGCTTCATGCCCGTTGCGCCCCATCACCGTACCCGACACCACCATAGACTTGATGGCTTGGGGCATGGTGCGCAGTCATGGACTGGTACTGCTCCGCGTACGTCGTGGGAGCGTGCATGGCAGGTATCGCAGTGTCCCATCGGCCGGGAGCTGGTGGAGGCGTGTGCTGGTTTCCAATCGGAGTATGTAGACCGCTGCCGTACGAGCCAGCAGTCATCGATCGGCTATCATAGCCGGTGACAGCTGGGAGAGGTGCCGCCAAACGTAGACCGGACTGACGCGGGGAGACAGCTGTAAGCGCAGGCGACAATGTCCGCGGCGGTCCTGTTGAGTAAGTCGGCCAGCTGTGGGTGCTGCCTGTAATCGAACGCGGCGATGTCAAAGCCTCATGGTGCACCTGCGATGGAACACCATAAGCGCTGATATGGTCCGATGCAACTGTTGGAGCTGGCGGGGTCGGCAGCGGCGGATAAGCACTGACGGGAGTAGGTGTCAACAGGTGAGATGCGGGAAGCGTCGACGACGGACTGGCGCTGTATTTGCCAATGATCTTCTTGAGAGCCGACTCCAGAATCTTCCAAGGGAACACCTTCACATCCTTCTCGATGTTTCTCGGCTTCGGGTTCGGGAAAGCCATGATGATCTTGAAGAACTCCTCCGAGTCCGCCTTGGCCTTGCTGACCGTCAAGGGGCGGAAACCTTCCAAGTTGCGACGAATGCGGTTCTTCTCCTCGACAGTGAATCTTGCTGGAGCCACGACCAGCTGCTCAAGCAGATAGATGGTGTCGACGGATGTGACGTAGCACTCGTTCTTCTCGGCCCACCAAATGCAGCTGATGCAAATGCTGTTGGGCGGCCGTTCATTGACATTGACGGCCCTGAAGCTCGTCGTTAGTGTCGAGCCCGACTGCTTCTTGCTGAACATAACGATACGTCTCCGGTTGGACCATTCCTCTGGAGACCAATCCACGGCCATGCTGTCGAGCTTTCCCATGATTTTCAACACAGCCTTGTTGGAGTACGAGCCCCAGTGGCTATATCCTGATCCCTGTCCTCCACCGGGGGAGCTGGGAATAGAGCTGGTTCGCACGAGTTGGGGGGTCGTAGCGGAAGGCATGGGAAGGGGAGTCAAGCTAGGGCGCGAAATCTGTGTGTGCGTAATGGGTGGACCCGGTGTTCGGCCGTACGCCTGCCAGCCGGCCATCGGTGGTCGCAATGGCGGCGGCACGGCGCGCGGATAATGCTGATCCGTGAAGGAGTTGGTACGGTATGCGCTGAGCATGTTGGTGTTGTTGCTGTCTTGCGGAAAGTTGCTTCCATAGGGAGACTGCGTGGGCTGTTGCGGAGCTGTCGCGAAGTCGTAGGTATTTGTAGCGGACTCGTTGCCTAGCTGTGTGCTTGCTGACCTGGGTGACTGATGTTGTTGCTCAGGTGACTTGGAGACCTTCCTCGTGATGACTTCTGAGCTAGCACCTGGACCTCCAAGGGGTGCTTCGTGATATACAAACTGGCCCACCGGCGCACTCTGGAAGTGCTCATGGTTTTCCGTCTCAATCACCAGCGAGACTGGCACGTTCTCGTTGGGGCAGCCGGTGATCACAAAAGGCGGCGCATCCGCCGAGACAGTCAACAAGCTGCCGTTGTCTTGAGGGTCCTGAATGGGATCTGCTGGGACCTTCTTCGTTCCGAACACGAGAAAGTAGTAAGGTGCCATCGCAAGCAGATCATACGCCGAAGAGACCTTTACCAGCACTTTCGTGCCGGCGCCACCAGTGGAAGGCTGAAATGAGGCCACAGACAAGTCAACACTGCCGACTCCCATGTATGGTGCAACCGCATTGTTGGCTGCGAATGCTCCTTGGTTCATCTGAGCCGCTGTGAGTTGAGCCGCGCCGCTATGCTGGGCGGGATAGTTTTGCGCGCCATACTGCTGGTAGGCCGCCTCCTCATATCCGCGAGCTGAGTCGTACCCTGCGAACATCACATCATGTCAGCTAAGTTGCACTATATCGATGGCCAGCTCCGCCGACACAATCGTTCCTCCAGATCAACTCAGGAGGATTGATGCAGCTCACTGGCTTGAAGAAAACGTACCGTGGATTGGGCCTGGCTGGTGCTTCCCGTAGTGCGACATGGGGAGGAGACCACCTGGCGGGGAATCACCCCGAAGGTCTCCGTTTGCCCTCGCAACCGCCTCTTCGTACTTGAGGGTCACCGTCTCGGGTGAGTCGAGGCCTTCCTCACCGATGATAATTGGCCTCTGGGGGTGGAAGTCGGGCTGCTTCAGGGAGAGAGGAGCTGTCAGCCTTTCAAACTTCTATTCCGTCGGCAAGAACAAGCTTGCGTGCGACCAACAGCAACGTCTCAGGGGCGGCTCGGCTCCGTGCTCTGGTGATGGGCTGACTCACTTCGAAATGCTTGTAGGAAGCACACTCAAACTTCGCAGCAGACATTCAAGCTGTTGAGAAGGGTGCACTTGGGAAAAGGTGTCTGGACTGGTGCCTGGAAAATGCAAACCACTGTTTCGGGAGCGGTGTTGCAACGACAGGAGGAGACTATGGCCTTGTGGGACCGTCGAGGGACAAAGGGAGAAAGGGAGAGATATGTCTTGAGATTGCAGTGATTAAAGTGAAGCCCAGTCTTGTTTACCAAATTAAGGCCAAGTGCGAGGAAAGGGAGGATCCCTAATAGAGGCGAGTCAGTCTTAGGAGATTCTCCCGCCAGCAGTGGTTTGAGACACCGTACTCAGATATGTGGATGGCGTTTCCGAGCTGGCGAGTGGCGCTAGGAAACTGGTAGATCGGCTGTATTGGCCTTCGGAGGGTTGACGCGACTGGAACCAGGGAGCAAAGTTGTCGCTGCGGCTGAGTAGCAGGTTGAGAGAGACGAAAAGTGCAGGTTGGGAAGACGAGCGATCTGAGAAGGCTGAGAAAATGCTCAGAGGCGGCGATCTTAAACCAGTACCACTTCTTTGACGGTGGAAAACGCGTGCAAAAGACTCAGACCGATGCACCTGTCATTGGTCGCTGGAGTGCTTGCAAACCGAAATCTGAAATGGAGTTTCGGGAGGATCCAAAGATGCCAGCGCGGTGGTAACCGACTGAAAGGCCTTCGTGCCAGGGCTGGTTTCCTGGAATGCAAGTTAGCCATATTGCGAAAGATTCAGAGTCGACATTGCTTGGCGGGAACTGCTGGCCACACGGGAGCTCGCAGCACGAACCGCATCGGATTCTTGCTGGAGTTCGTGGTCCTGCAGCTGGTGTGCGCAGTGGGAGGGGATCACGCACTCAACCGTTGAGACCAGGGTGTTCGCGAGAAGTAGACCCAATCACGGCTCGGAGCTGTCGACAAACGAGTTGCTGTGGTTCGCGATGCCGAACCCGTGGAGCTGGGCCGTGCCTCGTTCGTTCGTTCTGCAGACTGGCAACGAACCTGTTCGCAAAACCAAGGCGCAGCAGTTAGAAACAGGCCTCAATGGAAACAAGCCTAAGGTCTCGCAGTACTACTGCATTTCCTTTGGCATGAAAGGAAGAGGCAACTTGCGAGGCCTACCAGAGCCGGTGGAGATGTGGTGCGCAAGGATATTAGACGAGCATGAACAGAAACGGTGGACAATGCCGAAGATGTGGATGATGATAGAAGGGGAGAAAGAGATGGGAGGCGAGAGGGAGAAACGCAGACTCAGAAAGTCAGACTGTGTCGCTGATTTTGTTGCGAGGGTGAAGTAGGTAGATGAGGAATGTTGGTGAGGCACGGGGAAGTGGTGTTGCATTTCTTGGAGAGGTCGACAGATAGATAGCAAGTTGCTCCGGTCTCTCCTTGCAGGCCCAGGTACGCGTTATGAGCGCAAGGTAGGATAGACGACGACGACGAGTCTGTGGCGATAGACACAAAAGTCCGGATGGGCAGATCCACGCGGAAGGAACAGGGACCTTGCGAAGATGGATATTGCTTTTCCTCTGCTTGCCGCACTAACAGAGAGCTCACGCACCAATAGCTCCGCTCTGGGGTTCCCGACGGCCCTCCCTTACGGTATCACCCCTCGTCGTTTCTTTTTAGAGAAGGCTCTGTTTTCTGCCCTGGCAAGTGCAGATAGTCTAGGCTGCGGGTGACTTTTGGTGGTGGAGGAAGAGGAGACGGCCAAGCAAGGCTCCAAGACCGGATGACATTTGTGGGGATGGGAGGTGAGGGGAGAGAGAGGGGCGTACGGGTATGGAATATGGAGTGAGTATCGAGAGAAAGGGTATGTTGTGTTCGATGAAGAGAGGAGAGAGGATGACAGTGCCAGGCAGGGATAAGGCCGCCGTTGAGATGCGAGATTCCAGGTGTCTTATGAGCTGCAAGGTTCCATTGATCTGAAGAGAAAGGGTGGGGGAACGGTAGTCAGTCGCTCATTGGAGGTATGCTGCGCGTTTTTGAGTGGCTGCACTCATAGACGATGATGGACGTGGGACCGCTTCAGCTGGCAAAGGTGGTATGGGGTTTTGGGGATACTTGGATGTGAGGCCGAAGGGGCTAGTGGTGGGCAAGGGAACAGGGCTGTCACCATGTTCAAGTGTACCTTTGGCACGCTACTTGGACACCGTAAAGGCACTTGAGCGTTCGGTGCCCTTCATGGGCCGGACACGGGGTGGTCGTTCTAGGAGGCGACAGAAGCAATGGAGGGGCCCCCATGCAAGGAGACTGAAGGAGAAGAACTAGTCGTTCGTGCCAGGGCAGAAGGCAACGGCCGACAGCGAGAAAGCGGGAAATGACAAATGATGGGGGCCGTAAAAATCCAGACGGAGGATTAGGTATCCATGGAGAACGACTTGAGTGCAGGTTCAAAAAAAAAAAAAAAAAAAAAAGGAATAATGGATGGCACTTACTTGAGATCGCCGTGATGGGCAACGCACCGCAGCGGAAAGAGCAAAAATCGCAGTACCGGGACAATGCTTGTCACCCCCGGTACGTATACGTCCAGATATGTACAGAGTTGGTGGCCTAGTCACTCACACTTCACACACGGAAGTCCTGCTGGCGCGAGATTGCCGTGTAAGTCGACAGGCCAAGGAGCGGAGGAGGGTGGGCAGCCCGGCTGGTTGCTCTATGCTTGGCACCTCAACTGACTGAGCCAGGTACAACGGCAGGGCTTAAGCTTGAGCCCAAAAGCAAGAGCTTCAGCGAGCGAGTGAGGAAAGGGGGCGTCTGAAGCTGGAGAATGGGCGTGGACGGATGGCGAGATGAAAGCTGTCGGTGTCGACGTCTGCGAACCATGGATTAGCGTGATTGGCCATGGCTCTTGTGAGCAGCTGTAGCGAGCCCAATAAGTGGGTGGGATGGGATGAACAAGAGGGATGGGAATGGCCGTATGGCATGTGGCCAGAATTAGGGCGAACCGGGGGACGTCTAACGGCAAGGAGGGAGCGGCAGTAGCCTGTGCAATCGGGACTCAAGCGGCGTGCTCCAGTGTCACTGGATCTGGCTTGGATACTACCGACCGGCTGAACCCTTGCATGCGTCCGTCCGCCTCCAAACCTTGCACCAGGCCGACCTGTCAACGATGTGCATACACCAAGGAGAGTGCATGTACACGAGACCGGCAGACCTATCACAGAGAAGCCACCACAAAACATTGCAACTGATGCCCGGGGTGCCATAAATATTCGCCTTGCCATTCCATTTCGACTGGGGAACAAATGGGGATGGAGATGGAGATGGGATGGGAACGTGAGGGGAAATGGATGATGCAGTGGACGTAGAGCAGCAGTACGTAGCGTGCGTGGTAAGGTTAACATTGCGGACAAGGTCAGGAAGCCCCCAAGCAGGGTTCCCACGAGATGCAATGTGAGGATGAGGGAAGGACGGTGCCCAACAGGGAAAATTGCCTTGCTGTAGAGGGCAGTAGAAGGGTGCGAATACCCTGGGCGCGTAAATGGGGACCGGTGGAAGTAAGGTAGGCCTGAGTAAAAAGAGGAGACCGGGAGATCCGCACCAAGGGATGTGACCAGGTACAGCGCGGTACACATGAAAGTGAAGATGAGACGTACATCTGATACAACCAAAGATATCCCGAGATGCGCGTAGAGCTTGTCTCTCGCGTATGTAGCTGGTGTGTCTCTGAAGCACTCTTTTTCTGCCATTCGCTTCTTTTTTTTCTGCTCGTGTTCTGGCAGATGGCGAAAAGTACGAGACAGGTACCGCAAATCAAGCGCCCAGCAACTAACAGCAGACACAGCCTGCGGAGAGCGTTGGGTTCGTCCGGCGTTGTTCGCGGCCGAGATGAAAGCCGATGGAGATCTCAAGCCCGCAACCTTGTGGGCAGCTAGAAAGAAAAAGTCGTTGGAATCAAAGTCCAATCAATCGTCAGTTTCGCCTCGGATACTTGGCCTCCCGGGGCGCATCTGCCAAATGACGATCTCTGATGCTGGTGTGGAGCGGCCGCAAATTATCCCCGACGGGAAGAAGGGCTGTCAAAAGATATTAGATGCGCCAGACGTCTTGTCTACTGTACCGCACCCGACTGCGTGCTTATTTCCCTCCTTCTTCTTGTGTCTGCTTCTGGTCACGATCAGCGAATGGAAGTCCAGTTGCAAATGGGATGCGGCACGCACTGACCCGCAACGCCAGAAAAATGAAAGACTCTGAAATCAATAGAGAGAAGCCAAGGATGAAATGGCGCCGTTTCTCTTCCAGGGTCTTGTTCTTCGAGTTTGAGTGAGCCTGTCTGTTTGGGTCTGTATCTGGTGCCCCCGCAAGAGTGCCTGCTTCTTCTTGTTTCTGTTTCGGTTTCCGCCTGGGGTTGATCTCGGAGCTTTCCCTGGCCTGCCTTGCCTTGCCTTGCCTTGCTTGCCCTGGTCTGTCTCGTTTGTTGGGCCCCCCGTCTTGTTAGGTTGGTTTTCTCTTGATGCGTCCTATCACTACCAATTGGTCAGCCCAACATGTTAATAGTGCAGGTGAGGCACTCGGCCCCGGTGGCGATCAGTGGGTTCATCCTCCCGCTGGAGAATAGCGCGGGTGCAACCTCGCTGGTGAATAAGAGCTTCGCTGGGTCAAGTCAATGATTTGACAATTCCATCGACGCAGATTGACATTGCAGAGCATCATCTGACTGACAGGCGATGGGGCCAAAGACGCAGGTGAGCCTCTGCATCTGCCTCTGTCTCTTTTGCCAGTCATCCAGCCAGCCAAAGCTTGATCGAGCGTACCCAAAATGCCTGTCCAGCCAAGACCTAAGCCGGCTTTGCTCTGCCTTGGGTGGACTGTTGACACTCGCGCACAATAGGCCACACCCCCTTGCAGCCAACAGGATGAGGCACACTGCTGCACCAGAGACGGGATGATCGACGGGAAGCAGCCAGGCGGCGACGCCTGTTGGACAGCCAGAATAAAGCTTGGCATCTTCCCGACCCGGGAAATTGAACAAGATCGAATCCCCGTCATTTCTGCCCGAGCAGGGCCCCCGGCGCAGCTGAACGGCCACAACGGCCTAGTCTCAATGACCCAGCTGCAGAGGATCCCACACTTGGGGGCCAGTCGTGGCGTCACCGAGGCATGCAAGCCTCCTCAATGCCAGTGCATTGTGCGGATACCGAGGTCGCAATGCCGCTGACGCCGATGATGCTCAAGCTTGACCAACGGCGGTGTCGTTACGCGTCTCGCGCATGGCATGGCGGACTTGTTGCCACGGGCTGCCATGCTGCGTTGAGTGCATTTCTCAGGCCGGTCGACGACGATGCCCGCTGCCCCTCTTAATCACGACGCTTCTATTCTTTCAGGCGCAGCTGAACAGACACAGCACTTGGCCTGGCTCGCAGGGGGGAACGTGGAGGGTGTCCAGAAAGAGAGTTCAAGACTCACGGATTCGGCAAGGCTTGTGGTCCTCGCGCTGTCTCGTCCGGGAATAGACGGGTCTGTTCCTGTCTGCCGCTGCGTGTCAACTTCACTTTTATCCGTAGTGCCCGTGTCTCGCTGTCATGGCAGGCACGGACGTACTGTTCGTTTCTCTGCTCCTGTTGGATGAGATCTCTTGAGATGAAATCTAGTCGACTAACAATGTGGGTGCGCTGGCGTCGGCCGGTTCCTAGTGGATATCGGGGAGAGGCACCAAGAGTGAAACTCGTGTCTGAGGCAGATGCACGAGTATTTGAGTTGATGGGAATTGCTCGATGAAAGTGAATACTGATGCCTGCGTGAGGCGCGTACTGGGATATAATGAATGGGCCGATGACAGAAACCCAGGCGTGCCGGGGTGTTTGGCAAACGTCCGATACCAGTTAATGATGGGGTGAGAGGAAGAATCGATTCCAACAAGTGTTAAAAGACCGGATTTTCGATTGCTAGTCTCGGCGAAGAGATTTTAGTGCTCAGACGGCCAACGGATGGCTCAACGTCCACGATACCCGGGGAACGGTTGCAGTCTTATATTCGACGTAGACAGTTTGGAAGCGGCGAAAAGTACCCGGACTCGCCATGCTTAATCTGCTTAATATGGTGTTGATATGGGTGCTGTCTTCTCGGAAAGTTTGGTGTAGCCATTCACCGCGGTACAAGCGAGTACCAGCGTTTAGATGTCGTAGTGGAAGTACTTGTTAGTAGTTTAGCGAACGATCAGTTTTCCCGCGCGAGAAGACAACCCAGCAACACACTGCTTTCGTCTGGCCGGGTACTTCCACCGTTGTCTAATCCTTGTGTTCAGTGACGAGGGAGGAGGTACCGGAAAGCGACAGTTGAAAAGGCGGGGTGAGGCAGAAGACGAAGACAATGTAGCGTTAACTGGTAACGCATCTGTGTCTCCAGCGGCACGGGCAATTGGGCATTCCCCAGCATGCAAAGACAGAATTAATTTGCGTGCGAGTGTACGTACAAGCGTGTGTGGATAGCTGTGGCGGCAGGCTGGGTGGGACAAGATCCGAGATGCTCACGCAAATGGAGTTCCAGTTGACGGCGGTAAATGCTAGGATCACACCCTCTGAGGAGTGGAAGAAGTGTCATTGGAAGAATGACGAGATTGGCGGCGATGGCGGCACCTGATCTGTAGTAGGGCATGAAACCAGGTCTGAGGCATTCGGTGGTTCTCGTAAGTCAGGTATGGTGGTGATATGGTAGACGGACTGGTCAGGTAAGGAAAACGACCAAGCAGAACCGGCCACCGCTTAAGCCAACGGCAGAGGCCGGTTAGCGGATTTCACATGGTGAGGGAAGCCAAGGCGGCGAGTCCTTCAGCCCTAAGAGGAGAAGTCGCAATCGAAATGGACCATCTCGGCGTGTCTCGAGATAGCGCTAGGTGGCTGCTGCGTTCCTCGCGGGCCCAAACATGGTATTTGGGGCCGGTGTCTGTGTGATGGAGCGAATGGATGAGGATGGCTCGTATCTTCATGCTGCCATGGCATATGCGTGGTGGGCTTGTTCTGATAGTGTATGAAGTATGTACTAGGTCAATCTATATCGGACAGGCTGTGATTTTGGACTAAAATGATGAGTGCGAGGGTTGAAGGGAGAAGGCAGAGGGAGGGAGAGGGAGTGAGCAGAGCAGAGCAGAGCAGAGCAGAGGCAGCCAATTGAGCGAGGGTGGTACTTGATGGCTGTAGGTAGCTTAAGGTAAGGTAGCTGGTATGTAAGGTAGGTAGCGAAGCCCAGGAGAGCGAGCGGGTGAGAAGCGGGTGGTGGTGTCCCCCACGCACGCCCAGATAAAGCCACCTCGGTTCTCCGTGCGTCTGTCCAAGTGTCCGGTCCAAGGCGGAGTGGATGTAATGTAATGGCTGAGTGCGTAAGGTAAGGCAAGCTTTGGTGTTGTGCACTCTGCTTCCACTTTCTGCTTTCGTAGCAGACGTGATTTGTGATTTCGCGCGTCTGACCTCCCCCCTTCCGTGAGGACCAGGTCCAGGCGCAGAGGAGGCAGAGTGCGTAGGGGATTATTCGTAGATCGACGGCTAGCAGAGCGGTGCAGGGTCGGCCCTTGCCAGAGATCGGCCAGATGGGCTGGGTACCCCAGGCGAGTTATTGGTGCCCAGACTTGCTAGTGGAAGACAGGGCGAGGCAGGGTGCGAGTGACAGGGCAGCTGGAGGCAGCAGAGGTGCAGAAGGGATCGAATGGTGATGACAGGATTTCCGAGATGGAATAGGATGGTGATACGGCCGTGATGAGGGAAGACGGACGCAATTGCGGGACTTCTTTTGGCGGTGACGAGGGTCAGGCGACCAGTGAGCAGCGAGCAGGGTGCAGCAGTCGACGGCGGTTCTCGTGGGTGTTGCGTTGTTGGCGTTGGCCCTGTAGGGTAATGCGAGGTGGTCGAGTCGAGAGTGGAATTTCTGTCTGCACCGTAGGCGAGGGGAAGATGGTCCATTGCAATGCAGCCATAGAGAGAGAGCGATTGGGACATGAGGAGGCGTAAAAGTGCAGAGTTGGTGGTGTGGTTGAGCATGGTGTGTGGCTTACCCAGGTTACGGTTTACCAGGCAGGCACAGGCACGATGGAGGAGGCAGGTGAGGTTCTGTGGCTCCTTCCTGGCAAGATGCCATCTTGCTTGCCGTCCTCGCCTTACTCTGGCAGGTAAGGAAGGCACCCAGTGGCACCGCACCTTCCACAGCAGGCACGGGAAGGCTAAGGCCGGGTGAGGTAGGTACGTAGGTTGGTACCTAGGCAAGTAGGTAGGTAGGGTACCTGCCTTTCCGTGGCAGCGTGGGAAGAGCACGCACAGACATGAGCGCCGTGAGCGCTATCAGAGACGGGACGGGGACGGGAGGCACGAGGTCGTCCAAATACAGTGGCAGCTTGTGCTAGACATCAGACCAGTCTCAGCAAACATGGGCTCAGGATAGCCGCTGTGGGCGCGCTAATCAAGGCTCTGGCTGAGGTGCTATGGAGGCTGCTAACCTAGGTGAGGTAGGTGGTTAAGGTACTAGGTGGGCTTGGTACCTATGATCTGTAAGGTAAGGTAGGTAGACTGTGGATGGGGGGCCCTTCTCAGGAATGGAATGGAAGGTGCTCTCTGCTCTGTTCTGCACCTACCTACCTTACCTCACCACCTACCTAGGCAGGGGCGGTGTGGTGTGTGCCTGCCTGCCAGCAGTCGAGGAAGGAGGTGCCAGAGGGAAGGCACAGTATCCGTCCGTACCTTCCTCCCCTTGGCTTGCCTGGTCTTTCAGCCCTCTCAGCCCATCGCTCCCTCCCATGCACTCCCCATTCGCCGGCCTTAGGTTGTCGTCATCTTCTGTGAATCCCTTCATTTTTATTTTATTTTTCATCTTCACTTTCTTATCCCACACCTTCAACACTGCAGCCTGCCCGCGAGAAGCAACCGTATCCTTACACAGATCCCAGAGGACGCAGAGCCTTCAACGCGACTGACCGGCGACGGCCCATCAAACGTCTGGTCTATTTTCCCCCTCTTATGCTTTCTTTTTCCCTCATCGAGTCCCGTCCTGCAGGTCCCGGGCAGTAGGCCCCCCCCCCCCCCCCCCCCCCCCCCCCCCCTGGCATTTCCGCCTCGACCATCACCACACAGCATGGCTTCGCCTCGGCCGGCCTCAACCATTCGAATCACTATCCATCCTCATCCTCCCAACCTGGTCCAGCGTCTTATGTCCGTCCAATGGCCATGGCACGCGCCTCTGCCACTCCCTCGACACTACCGTCATCTCTCGTCTTCCCGCACCCCGCCTGCGGACAGCCCAGAGCCAGAGCGAGCTCGTGCTTTACTTTACGCAAACACACCACCCACACACCCTCACCTGCACATGCACTACCACCACCACCACAACACCTGCGCAAAAGAGCGGGCTCCATGTCGAGCACTGACAGGGAGGAAACTGCCCTCTGCAGTCCGCCGTTTCAATCCTTATTCACATTGCCTTTGCTACCTCCATCGCGCTTAAACTTGCACCCGTCGTGCCCTTGATCCCTGGATGGCCTCGACCCTCGCTACGAATAACCGTATTTCGTTTCGTCACCTCCAAGCCTCTCTCCGTCGCCCGTTGTCGTGAAGCATCCACCATGATGGAAACACCTCGAGCCTCACCGCATGCGTCTCTCCGGCACTTGATTCCACCACTGCCGATACCGACACTTTGTCGCTTCCATCTCCTTGGGGAAACGCCAGTCGGCCGACTGCCCAAAACCGCCAGCGCAATCACCCTCAACGCCAACCGCCAGCGACCTCCAACAACAACACCCCCGGATACCGCACCGCACCCACCTCGGATACGGCCGTATCACCCCGAGCACTAGCCACTGCCCACAACTCCTCGTCCACCTCCTGGCACAACCACCAGAAGTCGCCGCCAACCGCCGAATCGAGCTCGCCCCGTCCCTGGGCCCCGACGCCGTCCCAACACTCGTCCGTTCTCGTTCCCGTACCTCTCCCGCCTCACAAAGCCGCTTATCGCCTCTCCCGCTCTGACGTTGTCTGGATGGATGGATCCGGAGCCGACTTGATTGAGTTGAGACGTCTCCTCGCTTGTCTCTGTCTCCCGCCCGCCCTGCTGTCTGTCCAGGCCTGACATTCTACCATGGCCCCGGAAACCCTGGCCATCCCGGCAATCTCACCCGCCACAAGCCAAACCGCGGTCCTCTCTCGCTTCTTACCGTCTTACGACTGGAATCTTGGTACCACTTCGCCCAACTATACTTCTGCACAATCTCTCGTCCAACCAAAGGACAAGTCTTCTCTGCCGCCGCCGACCTTGCCTTCGGTTGCCTTTCCTTCCGTCTTGTTCGGGTCCAGCACCCCGACCTTTCCCTGTCATGCAACTGGCCCGTCCCTTTCTGCAAGTCATCCCGGCAGCAGGGGGAAAAGGAAGAAAAGGGGGAAAGGAGCATTGTTGCAAAGCCGTCAGCAGTACCACACAGGTACTTCACCGATCGGTCTTTCCATCTCTCAAAGTTGACGGTTTCTGGGCCCGCATGTTGCAGATTCACTGTCGACTACGGAGTACCTTACGATCCGCACTCTCATGTTTTGCATCTGCGAGACATTCCTCCTCTGGCCCACCTCGTGGCGGGAAGCCCAAGTCCACGGGCTCAGGTCCCAAAAGGCCAATCACTCCAGCTAGCTTGGCAGCCCGTTACTACCACTAAGGAATCCAGGTCGCGCAGGCCCCTCACCCTACCTATGCCAACGTGCGTCTATCAGTCAGTCGCACAACCACGGCAACTGCAACGACGCCTTATCCCCAGAACTCTCTGCGCGAACGCAGTATCCTTCAAACTTGCCAATCAGTATTCGGTCATTGGCATCCCTTGCTGTGGCTTCGGCAATACCCTGACGTCGACCAGCCGAAGATTTTCGGTGCACGGCGTAAATCTGTTGGCTTCTCACAATGATATCGATATATCGGTTCCGAAGCAAGGGATCATGACTTAGAAACCCGATTCCAGTCACGCTGGCGAAATGCAGCAATCGAACCGTCATTCCTTGCGGCATCGCCATTGTCAATCGAGCCTGCAGCCACCCATTACCCGCAATGGCCAAAGTGATTGACAGGATGAGAACCGGTCTCACTTCTCAAGATCATGCACGAACATAGCATTTCACCAACAGATCTCGCGCTTTCCTACACGACCATAGGACCTGATTTCTCCGTTGCTACACTCTTCCCAACGTCTGTCACCCAACTCTGCTGTACAACCTCTTTGTCAGGTGCGGGAGTCTGCCATATTGCCGGTGATGCTTGGGGCAACTCGATTGGCTCGCCGTCCAGGGGTGTCGGCCAGCTGGGAACCTGGGGAAGGCCAGCTCACAGCCCCGGGTATCACAGAAATGTCGTCTGTGTTAGCCCATGTTCAGCTCAAGTCGAGCTCAGCTTGGACTGGCTTCGTGCCGCTGCAGAACGGCGTACAGCCTTCCCTAACGCGCGTCCGCATGTTCGCTGCTGTGGTGTCCTGGTCCTCGCTAATCTGTTCCATTTACGGGTCTTGTGGTCAGCACCGCAGCCACACCCATACCCTCGGGTTCCGGTCACCACTATGCATGGATTTCATCACAACAATCTGACATTGCCCTCACAGGGGAAGCACATCATCACAGTGACATTGCTTCAGTTCGGAATCGAGATTGCCACTCTGCCCCGATTGACGATAGGCAGAAGTTGCCAAATGTGACGCCTCGCTTGCATGCATCAGCTCGGGAGGGTCGCTTCCTCTACAACGGGGCGTGTCATTGCCCATCACGCACGGAGTCAGCGAAGCCGAAAACCAACTGACACTACGACGAGCATGCCGTCCATGCTTCCTGCCAAGTCGGTGCGGATTGAAATTTTGAAAATAATGCAAGGCGAGACCAACGTTTTCATGCGCATTCGCCAAAAGACGTTATACCGCTTGCGCCTTTGGCCGTTGTACAACAATAGTAGTAGGGCGTGACCAATCCATTTCTCTCCCGCGACCCAACCCTCTGGATGTCTGGATGTTGTCCCCGTGGATCGAAGACAAGAGGCACAGCAAGACTTGTTTCAACTGTTTGCTCCCGGCCGCTGGGTTTGGGCATGCCAACTCGGCTTGCTTGTGCCGGCGTCTGTCGACAAGATGCTCTGACCTAGGCTCCAGACAACTTTCGATGTGACTGGCTCGCAGCCAGCGTAAGAAGCTTGGATTGCGGGTGCATGGAGCACCCGATCCTGTGCGCTCCCGTTTGTTGGGTTTTGTTTCTCGGATCAACCAGCACAGCTGCTGCCAACAACAAGGCGCAAGCAACTGGAACTGGAACTGGACGTCCTACTCTGCTGGCAAAGCCCGGAATTCCGAACGCGCTTAGCATCATGACATCTACATATGTGGCAGAGGACAAGTTGATCGGGGGCTTTCAGAGTCAAACCCCGTTTTCTGACATCCCCAGGTTCAGGTCTAACTTGCCTAGTACCCCCATCTTCGCCTGTCTGTATCGATTGGTCCTCTGTCACCAATATGGCAAACGTTAGTTGTCATACGATCTCATGGCGACCAGAACGAGAGCCATGTCTGTGGTACAACATTTTGGCGTGGAAATGGCTTGGTTGCACAGGATGGCTCTGTGGCATTCTGCGAGTTGCCGTCGGCATACCTCATCTCGGTTTTTTCCACGATCCTGCAGCAAGGCGTGTGCGACCAATCAGTGACCAGAAGAAAGAAAAACAGCGGCTACCGGAGGACTTCCAGAGAATCTGTGTGCCTCCGGCACCGTGCTGTGTCGTCTACGGTCTCGCAAGCCTGGACGTGTGACACGACCGAATTTTTTGGACGGGGCATAGCCATGTCCAGAACACTGGACTCGGCTTCTTCGTGTCCTGGCCAGTTGCCAAGAAGAAGCTTCCAAATAATTAACAGGGTGGGGCGGTTGTTGAAATAAGAAAAGAGGGCGTTTCGTGGCGCTAAATGGTGTCAGCTTGGTTGGTTGGCTTGTAAGAAGCTGGCATGGCGTGGAGATGCCCCCGGCCCATCATGTTTGATATTGAAATTCGGAAGAAAGAGGAAGCTCAGTCTTTGGCCTTTTCCATGACCACCAGGCTATGGCTAGAGCCACGGTCAACGCAATTCTTTCCGGGTTAACGCTCGGTCTATCCTGACATCAAGGATCACCTTCGTCACGAACCCACCGAGAGTCACCTGCTGACATGACCAGGGGAGGCCCCCACGGCTGGCTGCAGTACGAACATAGCAGGCCATAGTATTGTCGCGGACGCAGCGAGCCACCGTGCGACTGACGGCGATATCTTGAGCAACAGAGAATCAGCCTGCCGTGGTCCCAGATCTTTCAGGATCCCAGTCGCTTCTGGCTTTCGTACGGGGAAGCGGGCGAACGGGGTCACCAACCCAATGGCTTGGCTGGCCCGTGAAACTGCCGGTCACAATCTCGACTGCCCGTCTTCAGTCCCATTCCCAGCGGCTTCTTCTACAATTGGACCTGTCCAACTTTTGAACTGTACCATTTAGTCTGTTTGATTCGCAACCACGTGGAAAAGAGATGACGGATAACCTAAACCCAGCCCATCCACTCTGGATGCTTACGGTACAGAGGCAACCTGACGTTTCGTTCCATTCGCCCTATCCTTGTGTGCTGCTCGCGCCTTGGGTACGTCTACTCGCTGCGGCTCGAAACCCTCCCATACCGCCGCATGTTTGTTTATGCCACGCTCGTCCTCGCGCTCTTTCGGACGAACGACACTGACGACGCGCCCCGTCGGAACATCGTTCGGCGGCTTCTGGCCGGGGATAGCCAGCGATCAGTGATCGACCGCAAGCATAACCTTGCTGTCCCCGTCCGATCGACCTTGCACTGCGAAAACCAGGGTTCCGGGGAGAACATCTCCCACCGCACCGTCGCACTCGAGGTGGATGGGCACCAGACTTGGCGACCAGAGACTCTCCAGATTCCCGCCGAGGCCCCCCCCCCCCCCCAATTTGGCATCCATGCACGCACCCGTACACCGACCAGAACGATGACAGAGAGCAGTGGAAAGCTGCATGATCTTGAGTGTGAATACTCATCAGATGATGCAAACTGCTCTAGCACACGGTGGTTGCTTGCTACACCCTCGTTCGCCCAGCTCTGTCAGTGTCGGCTTCCCGGTAGGAATAGCGAGCGAGCGTCATTGACAACCCGCGCAGCGGTCGCGGATCACCTATCCGCCTGAACAGTTCCAGCCCATGCTGTATCATCGGGCGATGATCTCACCAGAGCCGTGAGGCGTTGGATCCAGATAACTGGCAACCAACCAGGCGCCTCTCTCCTGCCTCGAAGCCCCCGAGAAGGAAGCAACGGGATGCAAATCGTGCTCTGTGCGAGTTTGGCTCAGCATTGCTTACTGGAGGCTATGTCACCAGACGAACGGCACGATCCACTTGAAGCTTCAATTCTTGACGCTTCCCACGACCACGTACCAATACAAGCCTGCAATTTGATGACAGGAGTTAATAATATCTGGGCTTCCTGCACAAAGACCCAAGATTGGTGACCACAGCGGTGCTTCCGCAAAAAAAGGATACGAGACTGACGACATCACTGCATGTCTGGCCACTCAATCCCAAACCGCACGACCTTGTCGCAGCTCACTAACATAAGGCCTTGCACTGCTGCGAAGCATACGAGGTGCCACTCCCTCCACCCTAGTCCCGTAATGATGTTCTCTTCCATCGTCCGAAGAATAGCTGGTCACCGTGGCTGATCACTTTTGGGGATGAGGGAGCGCTCTGCCACCCAATTTCTCGGCCAGACATGCCACCCCATGCAGGTCTCGATCAGAGTCAGTCTCGCTCGTCAAGATCCTCTATTGGCCCAACCCCTTCTCGTAGCCAAGCCCCGAGGGATTGGGGCGCCTGCCGTGCGCTCGCAGCGATCTAGCCCTGTTTCTTCTCTCACTCTCTCTCATCCTCTCCATGTTTTCCTTTTCCACGGATCCACCCGCAGCTTGTCCTAGGCTGGAGGGAAGGGGGGTCATCTCAGACATCCCTCGATGTGTGATTCTCGTAATGACCAGGGAGGAGGGGCGTATCATGTCTGTGGCTGCAAGTCCCTTGGATAATCTACCGGGGTTGAGAACTTGCGTTGCTCTGGTGCTCCGAGAGACGCACTGGGAGCAGCGCACGAGAAGCACGAGGATGAAGCGATTCTGAGCACAGCAGCGTACAAGCAACAGAAGAACAGTCAATCTTCTCGCGGCATTTCTGCATGAGGCGGGCGTCTTCTGGTCACATCTAATCAAGTTTGGCGAGATTCTGCATCCGTTTGGTCACAGGATTTGGCGATGATGCGCTTCCGCTACGTTATGGAGTGACACAAGGAGAATATCCGAAGCCACGGAACCTTTTCTAGCCGCCATCAACATGCTAAACTGCGACATGAACCCAGAAGTTTCTTCATCGAAACCATCCTACAGGATTAATCTATGTAGCTTGACGGCAACGACGATCGGACCCCCCCGGTCTCTGCCTGATGTTGAACCGGCCCACGTCTGTGGCTCAGACACTCGACCACCGATGGGGGCGGCCTCTTCCGGTCACAAACCTAGGTCCTTCTTCGCTCTCCTCCGGCCCCCGTAAACTTGGATGGGAACGGTTTCCGATTCAGGAGCACGATGGCCACGGTGGACGTTCAGGGGTGCTTGGGGATCGAGACACGACATGCTTGAATAGGCGAGCGCGGGTGCTCGGCATCAAGGAGCTTCGCTTCTGTCCCACGGTTCGTTGCTGAACGAGTTCTGGTCTCAATTATGACGACTTTCGGATTTTCGCTGGGTCCTGATGGCAGCAGCATCGTCTTGTCGGCTTTCTAAGGCCCGATGATAGGCAAGCGGTCCGTGGTTGAGTCGTCGGGCTGGGTCGATCGAGGCTGACTCTGAGAGTCGCCTCTATCTTCAGGCAGCCGAAAGCTTCTGGACTTCTGTGGATGAAGCGTTTTGGATGTGTTCAGCCTCCTTTGAGGTGGATGAGACTTCTGTCTATGGTTCATCTTGCCAGTCGTGATTATCAGCCGGTCCGTAGTGTCTGAGTGATTCTGTTTGCCCGAACCGCCCATGTCTTGGTCGCTTGCTGTGGTCTCTCTCTCTCGCTGTGAAAGTCCTTTGCTGTCTTTCTGCAATTCGTGATATTCGATAGTGGACGCATGTTTAACGAGCAATCGTTGAGTACAGGGTTGATAAACAGACTTCTACGACTGTAGCATGAGCGACTGTCCTTCTTCGCTATTGTCCCTTTACAGCTGATGGATTGGGTTAAACAAGACGACGACTTTCCATGGCATAGTCTCTTCATCACTTTGATCCAGATACCTAATCAAGGTTTATTTGTAGACCGTGTCGTCGTTTCTACGGCCGTCTCAACCGCGATCATGCATTCGCTTTCTTCGTCGGCCAAGGTGAATGCCTACCATCTATAATTGTTTGCAGCCAGTGCAGGCAGCATTGCCGGCTACTCAATATTCTCTCTATTGACCCTGTACAAGTCGAAACACTTTCCTTCGTAACGACGACCAATCTGACAAACCCGTCGCGAAGTTTCCGTATGCATTTACCTATGGCCCAGACGTAAGTCCATCAGAGCTCATCCTTGATTGCTCTGTTTGTGCGGTCATGGCTCTTCGCCTTGAAGCCATCCCCAGGCTGCGCGATCCTCCTGAGCCGGAAGACCTTCGCCGCGTGGCTAGGCACAGTGGCCTTCAACACCCCCTTCGGCTCAACATCGCCAATCTTCTTGCCAAACAACCTCGGGTCCTCCTTCTCCAGTCCGACAGCGTACGGAATCTCCGTGGCGTTATACCAGTTTGCGTCCCTGAAGATCTTGACCCGAGCGTCGTCGCTCTCCGCGTCAAAGAGCGCCTGCGCCGTCTCCGTCGGCATGCGGTCCGCCCACAGATCGTGAACAGCCCACTTGTACTTAACCTGCGGCGCCGAGCCTCCAGGGCCATCAGCGACGAAGATCTCCGCAAGCGACGACTCCATGTCAACCTCCGTGCCCGCGGCGTTGAGGAAGATGACGACCTGATCGCCGTTCTCCAACCGTCCACTCCAGACCTGCGCCTCCGCGACGCCGAACTCGTCCGGCACCAAGCCACCGCCGACATCCCTCCTGACTCGAAGAGCGCTACGGCCGTGGGGGTCCTGGCTGATGGCGATAATGGCGGGGTTGTTAACGATGCTGAGCGCCTCGGCAGGCATGTCGCGGAGGTCGTTGCCGAGCATCAGGGGCGACTTGAGCGCGGCCCAGAGCGCGAAGTGGGCCTTGTACTCCTCGTCCGTCATGCCGCCCTGCCCGACCTCGAGCATGTCGAGATCGTTCCAGCCGCCGGGGATGGACTTGTCTGCGAAGGCCGCGACGCGGTTGATGATGAACAGGACGGAGCAGTGGGTTCCGGGGGCTATGCAGAAGGGGTCCGCAGCGGTGTTGCAGCTGCAGAGGTCGTCGGGCCGGGTGAAGGAGTCGTAGATGTCGCCGGACATGCGCCAGGAGTTGGCGATAGACATTCCCCACTGATCAGTTGTTAGCAGATTCCCGGACCAGCCGATATAGCAAGAGATGAAGAGGACAGTGTGGACGACGGGAACAACAGGGACCATGGGGGCATAGGAAGAAGCAATCAAGCAGACATACCGTGTGGACATAGTCCTCGCCCCAGTTGCACAGGTTGAGAGAAATCGGTCGCCCAGTCTCTTGCAAGGCATCGGACATCTTCTTGAATCTGTTGAAGGAGATTTCGGGCGTGCCCATCCGGCCCATATGGAAACAGTTGTCGTACTTGAGGAAGTCGACGCCCCAGGAGGCGAAGCTATCAGCATCGTCCTTCTCGTGGTCCAGAGAGCCGGCTTGAAAAGGTCAATCAAAATGTCAGATGAATAGAGACATACTCATAAAGTTACCAAATCTGGCGCAGGTCATCTCGCCAGCTGTGGAATACATGCCATATTTCATGCCATGCTTGTGGATATGATCGGACACGTGGTTGAGGCCATTGGGGAACTTTTCAAGGTTCGGCTGAAGCTTGCCACTGGCATCGCGGCCGTTCTCATCTTGCCAGCAGTCATCCAGAACGACGTGGTTGTATCCCAAGTCGCGCAGGCCAAGGCTCACGATGCGTTCCGATGTGCTCAGCAAGAGGTGCTCGGAGACGTCGCAGGCGAATGCGTTCCAGTTGTTCTGGCCATGGTCAATCATCCTATCTCATATACCTAGAGGCTGCCATAGACTTACCCATCCCATTGGAGGTGTATCAGCCAGCCCATTCATGAGAGCGGCGACACGGCTAGCCGATGCCAACACGGCCACGAAACCGAGCGATCTTGGTGTCATTTTGACAGTCGTGCGATCAGAGAAACAGCAATGGATCTTGCTAGTCGCTCGGCTCGATGAAAGAGGCACAAAGTCGTTCGGGCTTCCGTTCTTATACCGAGCAGACGGTCAGCAAAGGTAGCATAGCAGATCCATTCAGCCCCGCTATCGTGACCTCCAACATCACGTTTCGCGGGCTCCGACTTACATGATGCCGGCCGCCAAGAGAGGGGCACGGAGGGGCAACTGGCCGGTGAGGTCGTGTAAACGGAGCGTGTTGCCGACAGGGGGCGGAATACTCGTCGAGTTTCCCGCCGCCTTCTCCGCACTCCCAGGTTCCAACCAACCATCCCCCCGAGTCATTCGGATCCGCTGGTCAAACGGCCTGAGCACTGCATCTCGGGGGGAGAGCCTGGCAAATGATCGGAAGGAATACCTGCAACTGTAGCCAAGGAGGCACCCCGCTGCTATGCCGTGTGGTCACTGGCTCGTGAGAATTTTTGCAACCCTTGCCGGCGTATTTCTCGGAAGATGAGTCCCTCACCTCACCCCAGGTAACGAATATGAACGGCTTCATGGCCGTGTGTGTGGCATGTGAGAGCGCAAGATCGAATAAGTCCACTATGTAGTACCCAAGAGCTCAGTCTCCGCCGACGGGCCAAGAGTCCAGAATCAGCTCCCCAACTTCACCACACAATCCACCCCCTCATCGGAGCCCCTCCATCGTCCACAGTGACTCCATCTCATCTCCATCCCCGCGCCGGATACTTCCGACGTCCTTTTCCTCCATTGGCCCCGCAAACTCAACCAGAAATCGGAGCATCCAACGGTCAAGGACGAAGCTCGTGTCGATGCTGGTCCGCGCCGTCTCGTGGAATGCTCTCAGGCGGCTGATGGCGTGGTCCGTCGTTGGCCAGTAGCATCGCAGTTGCAAAATGAGCTCAAAATTTCTCTCCAAACGCTGGCGGGCCACGCTTATGTCTGCCTCGTTGCCGCTGAACAACAGGGTGTGGATTTGGACCGTGGACGCGATGACCAGTACATGCGCCGTCATGGTATATCTAACGTCAGCGCCGGCTGTTGTTTGAGCGCGATACACCATGTCGCACAGCCGGGCGGCGTGGTCTTTGCATTTGTTTGCATACGAGTCTCGGCGCGCGACGGACGCGGATGCCGTAGGGTTGATGGCCGTTGTAGCAGCTGCACCGTACAGAAACTGGTAATAAAGGAGCTGCCCAAAGTGATAGTATCCCAAGTACACCGCAGCAAAGGTCCGGCCGAGACCTCGTGCCGCGAACCAGGCAAAGTTCTCGGGTGTATCTCTCATGTTGTCTGGGAGATCTGCAAGCCAGGCTTCCATACGAGCGCTCAAGGTCTCTACGCCCTGCTCCAGAGAGTCCCAGTTAGGGTTCTCGGCCACGCAACGCTGGTTAAAGTCATTAATGTCGAGCAAGATCCTATTCAGCCTCACCATCTGCGAGAGATGCTGCGAGCTCTGGTTCGACAAGGGTGCTGCAGGAACGCTGCGACTCATCGATAGGAACGGCAGATCGTCCATCGGCAGGGGAATGTCGGATCTCGCCGGTAGCAATTTGGGCAGCTTGACTGCGGTGGATGACCACACGTCAATCATGCAGAGTGACCACCAGACTGGGGACCTGTCAGTTGGGCTTCTTGTGCCTTGCAGATGAACTTGGCATCGGAGGATTGTCTTACCCCTTATATTGATCTCGCGTTCCAAGAGGCTGGTTGCTGGTCGGTTGGGGAGGTCCAGCAGCTGTGCCATGCGACATGCTACGCCATAGTAGATGTTTTCTGTTTCCCCATCCCCATCGGCTGTTGCCGCGGCTCCCACCAGCACACAAAGTTGGATGGTTGTTAACGACACATCGCGAAGGTTGGTCAGCTTCTCAGCAGCTGTCAGATATACACGACCTCTGTCCCGCGGGTCAATGTCCGCGAAGGAGTGGTCGGTCGAGAATCTGGATTGTTATCAGATCTCTGCCCGTCTTCATTATCAATGAGTCTTGGCAACGCATGGGGGACGCACCTGGCAGACAAGGCACAGATACCGTAAAGGAGTCCGTGAGGCACCCGGTCGGCGAGAGCATCCTCGATAAAGCTTGGCCGGTGAAAGAGGGAGTGGAACTGGTCATGGATGTAGTCGAAGTAGAGTCTCGCCAGATCCAGCCGGACGGGCAGACTAGGCAGAGTGGCATGCGGCGTGGTCTCACATCGGGAGCACCAGCCACCGGCATGGGATCCGGGTGACGGACTAGCCTGTCCTTGGTGTTGGTGCTGCCGTTCCTGTTGTTCCTGATTTTTCTTGCGCTCATTCTCTCTTTGCTCGTAGTACCCGCCTTGAGGTGGTTTCTGGACGCATTTGATTCCCCTTTCGTGGCAGTAAATGCAGTCTTCGAGGCCCTCCCTGGAGTGGCATTTGCGCCGTCGGGCTCTGCAGGATCATGTCAGGCAACTCTTTCCAGCGCAAGGACGTCGTCATGTGAAGACAATGGGGCAACCGAATATGTACCGACATGCAGCACAAGCCGAAGGTTTCCGCATGCCGCGGAGGTTACCTCGGAGCAAAGGCCGCTGTGCTCGTCAAGCGGCGCGCAACGAGTGTTGGACAGATACAGATGGGGCGTTTGGTATTGACGGCAGCGAGAAAATGGCACCAAAAATTCACTGTCCCTGGGCTGCTCTATTTCACCACGCGTTGGTTACCCGGCCGAGTTCGAGTGACCAGGGCTCTCCCTGTCGGTATCCTACGCTCGATTGGGGGCTAGCGGCGGAATACTGACGGTTTTCTCTCTCAACCCCGGCTCAGAGCATTGAGTCGTGTCACCCACAATCGTCTGACGAATGATGGCACCTGGTTGCTTCCCCAAAAGTCTCGACCGACCATCGTCTTCAACCCGGAGAATTCCCCATGGGACCCTCCCATCAGCACCTCGATGTGCGGCTTTCGTCCTCAAAACGTGCGATGCCAACGCTGCCCCCATCATGGGTTCGTCTGGGTTCTCCGCATATCCTCGGCAATACCAGGAGATTGGATTGGGCTCTGGCCTGTTCAGATGGCAGCTGTTGTGTTGCGTTGCAGGGTGTGAACAGCCCCCGCGTTCTTGTCTATAAATGCGACGTCGCGCCCTCTCCAACTATTGTCACGATGTGGGAATAACCTCATTCTCGACGGCCCGGTTTCTTCGGCGATTTCTTACAATCTGATTCGACATGTCGCAAGACAAGGCCATTGGCGCCGATGCGGTGCCAGCCGCCAGCCACCACAATGATCATAACCAAGGCGAAGCCATCACGGCGATGCAGATCGAGCGTGGGATGAGCGTTCGAGACTCTCTTAGATTCTGGCCCAAGGCCGTGATGTTCTCGTTCATCATCTCTCTTGCCATCATCATGGAGGTACGCTGTCTCCTGTCCTGGAATATTCAGTCATAGAGAGGTACTAACAACACGCAAAGGGTTACGACACTAACTTGATGAGCAACTTTTACGTGTTTCCGGCTTTTGCGAACCGTTATGGAGACGAGATCAATTCCGAGGGTGAAATGATCGTCTCGTCCCGGTGGCAAACAATCATCAACAACGGTGTCCAAGTCGGCTCCATCCTTGGCCTCATCCTCAATGGCTTCATCACCGAGTGGCTTGGATACAAGAAGACCATGATCGTCTCTATGGTTGCGATGATTGGCGCCGTCTTCATTCCGTTCTTCTCTAATGGTCTCCCGATGTTTCTTGCTGGTGCTCTTATTCAGGGTATCCCATGGGGCATCTTCCAGACCTTGGCTGTCACCTATGCTGCCGATATCTGCCCTATGGCACTCAGAGGCTACATGACGTCCTGGGTGTAAGTCTTTTTTCCCATCGCAGATGACGCGCATGTTAACTAATGGGCGCAGTAACATGTGCTGGGTCATCGGAGGACTCATCAGCAGCGGCATGCTTCGTGGTCTGTTGCAGATTGATAATCAGTGGGGTTATCGCATTCGTAAGTGGTAAAAGAACTGACAGTCGACCGCTTCGCTGACTTTCATACAGCCTTTGCGATTCAATGGGTATGGCCTATCCCCATCATCATCGGCACCTTGTTCGCTCCGGAGAGCCCTTGGTGGCTCGTTCGCCAGAACCGCATGGAGGAGGCAAGAGAAGCGGTCCGCAGCTTGACATCTCCTCAGAGTGGCGTCCACTTTGATCTCGATGCCCACATGGAGATGATGCGACTTACCAACCAGTTTGAGATTGAGGTCAGCTCCGGAACTCACTACTGGGACTGCTTCCGTGGCATCGACCTCCGCCGCACCGAGATTGCGTGCATGGTCTGGCTAACCCAGTCCTTCTGCGGAGTCCCTTTCATGGGATATGGTGTGCAGTTCATGACGAGCGCCGGTCTCAGCAAAGAAAGCGGATTCTCAATGGGCTTGGTGCAGAACTGCATCGGTCTCATCGGATGCATCATCGCATGGTACATCATGACCCACATCGGCAGACGCACCCTTTACTTGGCGGGCTTGTCGTCCATGGTCATCATTCTCATTGTCATCGGAGGACTCGGCATCGGCGCCGAATCGAACGCAAAGTCTTGGGGTGTAGGAGCTCTTATCGTCGTGATGCTCTTCCTCTTCCAGCTTAGCGTCGGTCCATCTTGCTACACGCTCGTGGCTGAGATGCCATCCACTCGGCTGCGTGTCAAGACTGTCGCACTCGCCCGTGCCTTCTACAACTCGGGTGGCTTCATCGTCAACGCCATTCAGCCTAAGATTATCGGAACAAACGACTGGAATTGGGGCGCCAAGGGTGGTTTCTTTTGGGCTGGTATTGCGGCCCTGTTCCTCGCGTGGACGTTCTTCAGACTGCCGGAGCCGTTTGGTCTCACGTACTCGGAGATTGACTTGCTCTTCGAGCATCGGGTTAGCGCTCGTCACTTCTCGCAAGAGGCAGCCGATGCCCTAAGACCGCAGTTGGAGGAGGTTGCCAACCGTCAAGAGAAGATTGCTGCCGTGGTTAGCCACCACGAGCACGAAGTTTAGGCACCGTGTTGTGTGTGTAAGCCCGGACCTCATGCCCGCAATGCCACTACCATTTGCAGAACCGAGTGCTATATATTACATGTCTATATACAATCTTTAAAGAGTCTCCCCGGCATATTTTGAAAAATGTTCCGCAAATGTACAGGTTGACTCATGTGCCGATGCCCAAAGTGGTTAACCGGAGCGCTCTCCAACATCGTGTCATTGCATCACGGCTGAATGGGTGGATGGCTGAACTGATGGTACCACTGATTTTGCCATTGATCCGTGCCGAAAATGATGTATTGCATTGGTCTCCGCAGCCGCAGGAAATACCGGCCGCATAGGCCGAACAATTATCCCCAAAACACTATGTTGGTCAAAGAAAACAGACAACATGAACGCCCAAGCTCTTGGGATGTAAATGCAAGAGTCGTCCGACCTCACTTTTTTCCTAACTAGGATCGCGGCAACGAGTTTAATCCCTCGTAATTCCTGCACCGGTAAGGTTCAAAAGCCGGCAGATATCTTTGTGCAAGTTAATTTCTCGTTGAATTTGCTGGATTCTCACTCGAGTTCTTCTCAATACTCCTGCCGCCATTATGATCGCCAACTATTTCACGTTGTATGCGATCACAGCATCTGCAATTATCTCTGTCGGAAGCGCCCTTACTCAGGTCGAGAATGTTATCAATGTCCCTCAGGGATGGGTTTCCCAGGGTAGACCCGGACAATCGGATAGGATCACCCTTTCCGTTGCCCTTAAGCAGCCCAAGCTCGACGAATTGAAATCTCGCCTCAAGGCTATCAGCAACCCGACTAGCAAGGACTACGCAAAACGTCTCTCTCAAGAATCCGTAGAGAATTACCGTGCCGCCAGCCGAGAGGATGTGGATGCCGTACGTTCGTGGCTTACGGCTCAGGATATCGTCGACTTAGAAGTGTCCCGGAGTTGGATCAATTTCAATACGACGGTTGCAAACGGCGAGAAGCTTCTTAACACGGAGTTCAACCAGTACAGCTTCAATGGCGGGGCTCCAGCTATTAGAGCTCTCTCATATTCAGTTCCAGAGAAAATCTCCTCGGCCATCGACTTTGTTCATCCTGTTACCAACTTCATGGCCACCTCCCGCCAGCCACTGCGGCTGGATCCGCTCGCCGACAAACCAAAAGCACCTCCCGGTAAATCAAAGAATCCCTGCGACGATGGCACTGACCCGATCTGTATCAAATCCCTTTATAAGATCAATTATACAGCCCCCATCGGGAACTCACCCGTCAAATTCGGCATTGCGGGTTTCCTGGAGGAGTACATCAACAAAGAAGACACCACGACGTTTATAAAGCGTTTCGCACCCGAGATTCTGGAGACGGGCTACGAATTCAGCGTCGAGCTCATCAACGGCGGCGAGAACCGGCAAAGCGCAAATGTCGCCGGCTCGGAAGCTGCACTTGACGTCCAATACGCCATGGCTTTGGGGTATCCTGCCAATGTTGTGTACTATTCCACAGGAGGCCGCGGAACAAAATTAGACAAGGATGGAAAACCGGATGACTCTCCGAAGTCAGACAACGAGCCTTATCTGGAGTTTCTGGAGTATCTTCTCGCCCGACCAGACGACACCTTGCCCCATGTCATATCAATCTCTTACGCCGATGATGAGTTGAGCGTCCCACGGCCGTACGCCATCAGGACGTGCGACATGTTCGCTTCTCTCGCAGCGCGAGGCGTATCTGTCCTTGCCGCTAGCGGAGATGGCGGTGCACGGGGTACGGGAGGCCTCAAGTGCTACAGCAACGACGGCAAGATGACCGAGATGACTTTACCAACCTTTCCAGCTTCGTGTCCGTACGTCACTGCGATCGGGGCTACGACAAACTCTGGGCCGCCCGTTAATGGAGCCAAGTTCAGCACTGGTGGCTTCAGCAACTACTTTGAAAGACCGGAATGGCAAGATGGTGTGGTGAAGAAGTACACCAAGGCTCTCAATGGCACTCTTGACGGTCGTTACAACACCTCCGGTCGTGCTTTCCCCGACATCAGCGCCATCGGTTCTGGTTTTGTCATCCAACGAGCCGGCAAGGAGAGCAGTGTCCTTGGGACCAGTGCCAGTTGTCCTGTCGTTGCGGCCATGATAGCTCTGGTCAATGACGCACGTCTACGAGCTGGAAAGGGTTCAGTTGGCTGGTTGAACCCAATACTCTACTCTAAAAAGATGCGTGCCGTACTCCAAGATGTTGTTGAGGGAGAAAGCCAGTCTTGCGCTTGGAACGGAGACGCGCCTGGAGGGTGGCCTGCGAAGCCGGGTTTCGATACCATCACCGGGCTTGGTGTGCCCAACAATTTTGAGAAGTTCTTCAAAGTGTTTATGGACTTGGACTAATTCCAATCTTGGTAATGGGCTGGTCTAGAGACATTGCACACTCATAGGCTGGCTATTTCTACCTTGTTATTCAATAATCGAGATTATTTTTATGAGATCGCCTAATTTTCCTGTGTCTGCGCCGCTATATTTCCTGTACACTTGACTATTACTATCGAAAGCGATGGTAGCGACAGAGACGAGGAGGACAAGGACGAGGACGAGGACGAGGACGACTATAACGACGATAACAATAGAAGCGACGACGACGATATCCACGGTGGTGGAGTAATTAGAGTATAGCCACAGAAAAGTAGTCGCTCTACCACAGGAAAAATAGGCGGTCTCATTTTTATTGCCTGAGCCTATTATGAACCAGGAGAAACTTCTATGCAGTCAGAGACGTGATGCATTGAGTTTCGCTCTTACTCGATTACTTTACGGAGCCAGGCTGACGCATCCGTCGGCGCTGTCCTCAAGGAAGATACCGCTAAAGATGACTCCCTCGTTAATGCCGGAGGGCTGGAAGCCGTTCTTGGTGATGTCGCCGGTGCCTCCCACGGGCTTCTTGAGAAGACCAAAGTGGTACTGGCCCTGTCCACTGACGTCGTTCTTGACTGCGTCGCCCTGGGCCTTGAGGGGATCCTTGCCAGTCGAGTAGAAGACCTTGCTTGTGCTACCCTTATGTTAGTGACTTGGCTGTCGGAGGCATGTAGCAGTACTCACTTGGCCCCGAAATCCAATGTAACGGCAAAGTTATGCGTCACACCCTCAGTGAAGGGGGTGCTGAATAAGACAGGAGGCGACGGCTTGGTGTTGACATTGCCGAAGAGCTGCAGCGTGTCCGGGTTGGCGTTGTTTCCGCCGAGAATAGTGCCAGTCTTGAGGACCATCTGGTTCGTGCTGAAGTCATTACTCTCTAGGAAAGCCATCTGGTACTCGTGGGAGGTATTGAGGGGTCGTTGCGCATCCTTTGCGATGCTGAAGTGGAGGGTCTTCACGCCTGTGGTAGACGGATCCGTGCCGGAGTTGCTGGACGGGATGAGTTCGGCGCGGCGGAAACCGGTCTGGTTGTTAAAGATCGACTTGTCACTAAGGCCTGTTAGTCCAACTGCAATTTCGAGTATCACAGCCGATTGACAGTACCTGATGGTGACTTCGACGGGCACGCTCTTCGTGCCGTCAAAAGGAGAGCCGGCCTGCTTGGGCAGTTGGAGAACTTGGCTGAAGGCTAAGCCCTTGCCAAAGACGTTTTGAGGATTGAAGAAGTTGTTCTTGGCATCGAGAGACTTGAGTGCGGTCCCGGACGGGATGCGTCCATCGAATTGGAGCTTGCACTTTTGGGCAGCTGCTGTCGAAGCAAGCCAGAGAAGAGTGAATGACTGAATGCACACCATGATGAAGTTGGACCTGCCGGATGGGACAATGAGTGAAAGTGGTGCGAAGCTGGAAAAGAAAGACGCTCAGGTGAGATGTTGGACAAGAATTGATGGAATGGAAGAAGGGACAAATGTTGAAGGGGTTGGAAGCATCGTGGCATTTGTAGACATGCTGATTGTTGGGTTGACAGTAAACCCTGGCCGGCGAGTTCATATGATGCACCGATTAATGTCGAATCATGCGCTCTTGGCACTTGTTTGGTATGGTTCATCGAGTGTTGACTTTCGGAACCAGACGAATAAGGCGCTGCAAGGTAGCATTGGACCGGCGAAAAAAAGGATACGGAGACTAAAATGAGCAGCGAGCTGAGGAAGGTTTTCTCCATGTCGGGGTTTCGTGGGGTGAGGAAACCGGAGATGTGGTTGACACGAGTCCGGCTAGCCAACCGGCGGTGGCAGAGGAAGACCGTCAGAACTGTCACAAGGCAGTGGAGGCAAGACGATCAAACAGCATCGTCTCAGGGACCGAACTGTGGTCTCGCCCGAAGATGCCGCGAAGCACGGAAAGATCAGATGGACCATGCCGGCGGGCGGGTGCAAGTGATGCCACGTTGGGACCAGCTGGGAATCCTTGCAGCGGCGGTTGTTTGCCTGTCATGCAGCCGTCTCGAGTGGTAACTCGTATCGTGTGTCCAGCCCAGCGGCCTTGCATGTTGAGATTGAGGCTCTGGACCTGACTCGATTTCCCGGAATTAGCTTCTAGAAGGTGCGTGGAGACTGGAAATATCCCGATGCCAAGCCGTCGGGTCTGTTGCGATAATAATCTGCGGCGTACGGAGGCATCCAATGCGCTTCGTCAATGACAGCAGCATCGCGTCTCTGGATGGTGATTTGTCTTTCTCATGAGGATGTCGGACCCGCCCGCCCAAAGCAAGACTGATGGTATGGCGAAGTTGAGAGCCACCTGTTGATAACTCAATCGTCCTCGCCATTTTCCCATCCTCTTCTCACGGCCTCGTTCTGTGGCACCTATCACCGGGAGAGGTCAAGTATGACTGCGTCGAAAGGCTTGAGTCCCGCCCGGTGCTCCCCATTAGCTTGGCATGGCATTGAGGAGACTCCCTTTGAGCACTGGACAGGTGTTGTTTGCCCCGCAAGATGATATGGAGAAGTGAGCGGGAAACATTCATATCTTGGCTTGGTCAGAAATCTCAAACCGAGGTAAGGTACCTCCTTAAGTACCTAATTAGGTATGAAAACGGGAAGCACTGTGTGTTTTCAGAGAGCCCGCCTACCTTAAGTTCTTCCAGTTGTCTGTGATGCATCCCCACTTTCCGTATTTCTTTATCGGACTCTTATCGTCATCTTATCGATAATCGATGGAGCTTCGGTGATCTCACTTAGCGATCTGCGCTAAGCAGTTGGCGTCTGTCCGGCCGCCGTTCGTTCGTTCAGTGAACCGAATCGCTGAAATGGAAAGTGGAGAGGAGAGGTCCAGTCCCTTCGGCCAGTCGCGGTTGCAAAACAACATCCGATTCAGCAAGATCCTCGAACGAACGTACCCTACCTTCCAACCTTCCGTCAATAACGCCAAATCACCAACCAGTCTCGCGCCTCCGTCTTTTGTGTGTCCTTTTTCGCCATCGAATTTACATGATTCCCCTCCTTTCGAGATCCGGAATTGGGCAACACGCTACCTGGAGCTTACCCCGTTAAGCTTTAAAGCTTTGGTCTTTCCGAGCCCGTTCTGAGACGCGTCTGTTCGTTCGAGGTCAAGCTTGGGCCTGGAATTTCCCTTTCGCCTCACCATACCACCACCTCTCGCCTCCAACACCTCTCCAAACCCGCGATACCCGACTTGTTGACGGACTGCATTTCAACCTGCACTTCGAACCGGTAGCGACATCAATCGACCTCGGAGCCTCGCGACCGATTTCAACCCGTCGCGAAATCCATCCACTAGCTCCTCGTCGCGAACCCCGGTCAACTGTCAGTTCCCGCTCTGTCCACCGCGTCGGTACCGCAACCATCCACAATTCTTCCGCAGTCGCGTCGCAAAACGCTTGTTCAAGGCAGCTACGAAGTCTTTTCTTCTCGGTCGGCTTTCTTCAGACTACACAGATATTCCTCACAAGACACCTGCTTGTTCTGCGAGGAGCTGCCCCAGTCGCTCATTGCCAAAACCGCCCACGATCCGAGCCGAAGCCGTCAGCGAGCCTCCTCGACAACCACTACGAACCAGTCCAATGGGCCGACTTTGAGGACGTATCGACATGCCTACCACTCAGGTAACCCCCACGGAAGATGTGCTTCTGCAGGGCATTGCCGACGCTCTCTTCAAAGCTCGCAAAGTCGTGGTCATTACCGGTGCCGGCATTAGTACCAATTCTGGCATACCGGTGAGCAACCGCAACTGCCACAGTTCCTCGATTTTTCTAACAATATTCTAGGATTTTCGAAGCGAAAATGGACTGTACTCTCTAATTCAAGCTCAATTCGACGCCGCAAGCAGAGAAAATGTTCCGGGAGGCAGGCGTCTGTCATCATCTTCTGCATCGTCATGCTCAGACACCCCCCCGGCAGAACGACCCATTAAGCGACAGAAGATTTCCTCCGAGGACTCGGCAATATGTATACCGAAGGAAGACATGCAAACAGCCAACGCACAAGAGACTGTAGGATCCGACGATGAGAGGCTGTGTTCTGCAGGAGAGGGTGCAGTGAATCTGATGCCCAGCCCTCCCAGTACTAGGTCGAGGGCCAAGAAGGCATTGGAATTCACCAAATATACCGTCAGCCGCCAGAGCACACCCGCGAAGGCACAGGGCGAGCTTCGACGTTCCAGGAGAGCGCAATCATTACCCCCGAGCCCACCACGAGATGCGGCACCGGCGCGAAGCTTTCCTTCAGCAGCCGAACTTCGAGCGCAGAGCCCCATCCGCACCTCCTTGCGCGTCCGAGGGCGCTCCGCGAGCCCCGATCCCAGGCGGCGACCAAACGCGTACCAAACGAACTCCGCTGAACTGCGAAAGAGGTCCCTACTAACCTCTTCGCTGAATTCGATGCAAGCGGCCGACATTGAGCCTCCAAGCCTCGCCTCAAGCCCGTTGAGACCACGCCAGACCTGGCCCAATGACGAGTCTGAGGAAACTCTTCCCCCGGCCGCTTCGTCATTCAGGGCTGACCTGATCGCCGCACAACTCACTACACCTAGAACCACTAGATTTCACTCCGATTTCAGCTCACCTCTGTCATCACCACCCCTAGGCTTCTCCTCGTCACCCCTTTCATCTCCCCCAACAATTCTATCCGACCCATTCCGGGAGGCTTCTTCGTCGACGAGCCGGCAATCTTCCAGTACAGCAAGCAGTACAGTGTCTTCAGAAATCGACGAAACACCTCCATCTTCCAACCCGGCCAAGGCATTACCCAACATCAAAGGCAGGGACCTTTTCGACGCCTCCATCTGGGCTGACCCTCTACGAACTTCGGTGTTCTACACTTTTGCCACTACATTACGACAAAAGGTCAAGGATGTTCAGCCTACGGCGTCTCATCACTTCATCGGCCACCTGCGCAACCGTGGCAAGCTGGTCCGGTGCTACACGCAGAATATTGATCAGATCGAGGAGAAGGTGGGGCTTACGACCTCACTTCATGATGGGCCTGGCCACCGGGGTCGCTTTTCAAGGAAGTCGACGACACAAGTGCCGACTCCACCCACGCCACCCAGTCACGACGAGATTCCAAAGGACGCTGGAAATTCCCGGGAAGCAAATAATGAGCCAACTCAATCACAGACGAGTGAAGACGGGGAGGGGATTGAGCAAGTGTTGGCTCGTGGCCTGACTGAGCAACAACCTCCACGACAGGAAAAGAAGTCCAGTGGCGTTGAATGTGTGTTCCTCCATGGATCTCTCGAGTCTCTGCGATGCTTTCTTTGCGGCAAAATCTGTGACTGGGACGACGAAGGACGGGCGCACGAAACCCTCTCTGGCCGTCAACCCGAATGTCCTTACTGTGCGGGTGCCACCGCGGCGAGGCAGGAGAGGGGCAAGAGAGCACTAGGTGTGGGCAAGCTGAGACCAGACATTGTCCTCTACGGCGAAGAGCATCCCAATGCCCACCTGATATCCCCAATTGTCACACATGACCTTGGACTATGTCCTGATCTCCTTCTCATCCTTGGCACCTCGCTGAAGGTGCACGGTCTGAAGGTCCTGGTCAGAGAGTTTGCCAAGACCATTCACAATAGAGGCGGAAAGGTTGTTTTTGTCAACTTTACAAAGCCTCCTGAAAGCTCATGGGGGGATATCATCGACTATTGGGTGCAGTGGGATTGCGACGCTTGGGTGTCCAACCTGAAGGAAAGAATTCCATTGATGTGGCTTCCCCCAGGAACGAAGCTGCCAAAGAAAAAGAAGGAAGTCAACGATAAGGCCAAGAAGCGCCAGAACAATGCAGACGGGAAGACAAACCTGGATACGGCTGGGCCATGCGGCGAGGTTCCAGTACTTACAACGGAGGCGGCCGTCAAGGCAGAGATGCCAGAAATACCGAAAAGGACCATCGAGACGACAGATCCAGCCGAAAAGCATCAGCCGCAAACCCAAGAGCAGGAAATACAGACCACGGAGATCCAGGGGCTCGCGGAAAGTCGAGGACCTGCAAACAGCTCAGTTAAGGTCGAGCCGACGCAGGACGAACAACCGCAGCAGAAGAAGGCTTCCCAAGATACCCCACCAAAGTCCTCGCCTCAACGCCCGATGGCAGTGCGAGATGACAAAACCAGCGCGGCCTACCTCACCTGGAAGATAAGGATGGAGCTTCGCCGCATTTCTGGCACCGAAACCCCGCCCTCAACCTGCTCTGCACCTTCAAAAGTCAGCAAGCCAAGAACGAAGCGGTCCAGGAAGTCTGCACCAGCCGCGCTACCCGAGCCCGCGCAACCTGACATCAATCCTAATGATGCGCAAGGCTCTCAGGAGGTGCCGGTCGGAGCATTGGAGGACGCCCACAATTCGATCGCAACAAGTGGTCTGCCACGGAGCGACCTGGTCGTCGAGGATGTTGTCATGTCGGGGGTGGAGGTAAACTCCATGGTCGCGGCCGTCAAGCTGAATCCTAGAAAGAGGAAGCGGAAGACGATCGACGGCGTAGAGGTCTCCTTCACGGGCACACCCCGCTCAACATCAGCCAGGGCTCTCCCACGACCGACTCCGAAAGTCAAAGTTTCGCGAAGTAAGGACAAGCCGTTGGCAGTGTCGCCCAAGATTCTCTCCGACATTCAACGTGTGTCGACGGAGGATTCGGTGAAGCTTCCGCCTCTTCGCATGAGCCAGATGCCGGAGGCGACACCATCGAAGCCGCCCGCGATGGAACCTGTACATTCTCCCCCAGGACCTCTCACAGACATCTCGCCTAACTCGCAGAGTCGCGTGGTTCACAGAAGACGGACGATTTCGGATCCATTCTATTTGAGCGACGTTCTTATCAATCAGCTGGTGCGGGCGCCTGGATGGACTGTCCCGCAGTGCATACAGATCGAGGCACAGTCCCAGAAGGAGGCAGAAGCCGCCATGGTGTTGGAGGGACTGAAGAACTCGAGTGGCCCAGCATTCGTTGCGAGGGATCATTGATATTGAAAGATGCTCAGCAAAGGCATCTCTTGCATGGATAGGAAAGCGTTGAATTATACCCCCATAGATAAATATCATTGCGCTCAGAGGCGCATCTCATGATAATGACGATCTTTTTTTCACTGCCTGCAACTGCTTTTTCCCTGATCATGCCCGCCCCCACGATGCGTCCCAAGGTGACCAAATTGCGTAACACCTAACGAGCCACTCACATCAACCGGAACGCACCCCGAAAACGTCTCCTAGGAACGAGCATCTACGAAACCGAACCCGATCATGTGTATGTAGCTGTGACAGGGACATGCACAGTGCTCGAGCCGGTCCATGCCGAGTCAGGTTGGCGCCGAGCTCTGACGTTGCTCTATTCAAGTCTGCGCACGCCTAGATGGGCCGTGGAAAGGGTCCAGTCTCGCAGGCTGGGTTCCCGCTGAATGTCAACGGGGTTTGATAGGTCTTCGATTCTGGGGGTGGGTGAAGGAAGAAGCACTTCAGCTCAGCCATGTGTCTGAGTGTCGGCTTCAGCTCGAGGCAAGTTTTGTCACTTTGATGTACTCTTGCCTTCGCGCGGGTGAGGGGCAACCAACCTCCTGACGAAGTGCGCGCTAGACGAGTTCCAGCTCGTCTTCCAGCGACCTAGGCGTCGATAGTTTGCGCGACGAATTGCTGCTGGCACCTTTCGCCACGTGTGGGCATCCAACCAAGCGCGTTGATCCAGAAACTCGGGAGGCCCTAAGTTGTCCCAAGAATTGTCTGGATCCTTGGCTTATTAACCACATCCAAAGATCCGCGTCTATGGGCACATCTGGCCAGGCTGTCGACATATTCAGGGTCTAGATTGGCAGTCATGAATTCCTATGACCGTGGTAAAGCCCTCTGTGTGTTTGATGCAGGGCACTGCCCGGACAACAGCAGAGATGTATCACGAGGCCTCATTGAATTCCGGAGACCACACGTACATGAAATGCAAGGAAATATTCTCCGAGACGAGATCCATTGTCCGTGGAATCGGAGATGCGGCTGAAACTTGGCGTGGAAGCCTTGGATTTGCCTTCGTGGTGAGAGGAACTCGTGGGCCGAGGGTGCAGTAGCTTCGAGGCATGGTTACAGGATGCGTTCCCAGCACGCTATAGTCCGTGAGGGGGTACTACTTTCCTTAACCAGGAGACGGCCACGATGATGGCGGCGACGCCGCATCAGCTAAGAATTGAGGTATCGCTTGGAGGTTTTGCTGGAGGCTTTGATCGAACATCCGCCACGATCACGTCCATGGCAGAAAAATCATCGACCGAGATGCCGAGCCTTGCAGGATAATACGGCAAGATCCGCATGCGAAGACACCTACAACACCACGCTCAGCTCGCGACGACGATTTGCGATTCGCCAATGCAAGAGGAAAGCCATAGACGCCCCTTCACGCTGGGCTGAGCTGCAGTGTTACCGGTAAGCGTTTCGAAGGACAAACTGAAGAAACGTCACTGGAGGGCGCAAAACCTGGGGAAAGACGTAGTCTAGACCATAGCGTTAGAGTTGGCATGGACAGAAATCCGTGGTGAAGTTTTTTGATCTCGATATAAGCTTACTCGGGGAGAGATCGGTAGACATGGCTGGATGTGAAGCAATCGAGGAGTCCGGGACGAGGCGTTACGGCGGCAATGCGGGCGAAGGGGAGAGATGGCTTGCGTTCTGAAGAGAGCGTTTACACCCGGAACGCCCATGGTTTCTCGACTGCCGTTTTCCCGCGTGACCAGCCAAGATAACCAGGCTAGCACAAGCAGGCTACAGCTTGCGAGAAAGGGGAGTCCCGTTTGGAGATTCTGTTGTTGTTTCGGTCCAGTCGCCGTGGTGTTGTTGGCGTTTGGTGGTCCCGACGGTTGTTGGCTCTAATGTGGCGTGGGAGATGACGATCCGGGGTGCCTTCTTCCCTTACGGATACAGGGCCAGGGCCATGCAGCACAAGCCACTCCATGCTCGTTGCGCATCTCTCAGTTGATTGGCGCAGGGGTTGTTGCAGTACGTGAACCTGGGGAAGTTGCCACCGTAGGGCGCCCTTGAGCCAACACCCCCCATCGCGACTTCCATGCATTTCGTCCAAGTTCAAATTTTTAGGTTCCCCCTTGGCACCTGCGACTTCCGCGAGCGCCGGCAGGCAGAGGGCAGGCACCACCCTCAGAACCCAACCTAAGTGCTTTATTGAAGGAAGCAGTAATCGGCTCCTTCCTTCACCGAGAATTCCACCCTCACCTTCCTTGCCTTAGGTAAGGTCCTGAAAGTGAGGTGGAAGGAAGGACTTGGCTGCTTCCATCTGAGCAAGGAAAGGGCGATCTTGATCGACAACTACCTTGTGGGAGAGATTCAATCCCCTCCCCTCACGGCCACGGACCAAGCGTTCGTTCTTCCTGGTAATCCGACACCTTATTCAGACCCGACTGCTTGACTTCTTCTCTCCCGGCTTCGTTCAATCTTCATCCACCTACTTTAGGTACACGAGTTTGAGCCGTTTTTCCCAAATCATTTCTCAACCCGGCGCTTGTCGGGAAATTCCCCCGCTCAAAGTCGCCCTTGAGACCGGCCCTTACTCGTTCTTCGTCTTACGATGCGACCACCCGACTAAGACGCCCTCTAAGCTCTATTCCCCTTTCAGAACATGGCTTCTCTCTTTCGGGCAGTCCACCGCTGATTCAGACATACAGTCGGCCACTCGCAATCCACCCCCCATGTCTATAGTCGCGCGCCACCTATAAATGGTGCTGTTGGAGGACACCCTCTTAGCCAAAGCTTTCTGCCTTTTTGGATCAAAATCAAGAGACACGACCAGGAGCAGCCAAACGTCTCCTCTCGCAAACTAGCTGTGGGAGAGGCTGCTGCCTTCCCGAGCCAGTTACCTCATCGACATGTTCACCAGAAGCCACTGCGGCGCATGCTCAGACGAGTCTGGGGTCAGACACTGCGCCCCGGACTTGCGTTACAGACGACAAGCTCATGGAAACAAAGAACTTCGTTTCCTCTCCCGTCCCTCAACGGTCAGGGCTTGGATCCTGCATCTCGCAACCATCGACTACCGGGACTTGCGCCTCCCTATGTGCTTGATTTTGACAAAGAAACCCCGCGCGCCCACCAGATCTATCTTCCAAAACAAGCCTCTTGCCCTGAATGGCCAATCCATACGCCTGTCTCGACCAACACACTCGGGATGGATTGAGCCATTGAAACGGCGCCTTCCGTCTGAATCTTCCTCTCTGCCATCGTGTCCCTGGCCTACTGTCGGAAACCAAACACACATCGTCACCGTTGTATTAGTCGATCATGCCCCTTATCCGGCCTTGGCTGGCATGCAGTAAGCCGCCTCAGACACGCAACTCCTGGCCACAACATGGCGTTTTAGTCCCTCTCACCGCATCTACTGCGGCGCACCCTCTCCGCCACGTAAATGCTTGTCCATCCGCCCGATGAAGCCTCCGTGGGGCTAGCATCTTCATCCCCGGACGTCTCCGCAAATTCACCAGGATTCGCCTTTGAATCTGTGCGGCCCCAGATGACCAGTGTGAGCAATAATCTGGCCGTGTTGATATGACGTTGTCTCCAATGTTCTCCCGGCCAGCCGGAACAACGAAAAGAACCCCAAGAATATGGCGGACACAAAAAACAATAGTCGTCACAGTTCGTGACGCTCTCCTAAGAAGACGCTAATCAACACTTTGACTCGGGGCTGGTGCAGTTGGCTCTTAATCCGGGCCCGCGCGGAATAGCGCTTTGGCTTGCGAGTAGTCCATCTGCCACCCAAATTACCGAAACTCGCCGCCTGGACGCTTCAGGAGACACGTTTGGTTGATCGGATTCTATTGTTGTGCCGCGCTTCAGACAGACAGTACGTCAAAGCTTAAGCAGCCACACGGGACTCGCGTTCTCTTTCTTCGTCGCCCAGCGAGCAATCCTGATCGTCCGCTTTGCTTTGCGCCGTCAAGTATCAGCAAAGTTACTGTGCTTACATGGCAGACACCTAATGCATGAAAAGACCGGGGCGGCGCGAGGAGGAGCATCTGGCCTCCACGCCTGCCCAATGTACGTGATGGATGCTTCATGGAAGAGTACCTCGAAAGTACTTGCAGTTTTGTGGATGTGCCGCCGTTCCATGTCATGGCCTCCGCCCGCGCAGGCGCCTCTAAAACTGCCTAGATTCGCCTTATAATTCTAAATGCGCCGAGTCCTCATATACCTTCATTCCTCTGTTTCTGTCCGTCGTTGGACCAGGCACATTACCGACTGCCATCTCTCATCTCGAATCGCCCGGCTGCCAGCTCAGCTTGCTGCTTACACGGCCTTCTTCTCCTGATTCGCCGCCTCGGAGCACACTTTGGTCCCACTTCCAGCCTGCCGACAAGCCTCAATCTGCTGGTGCAGCGCTGCGTTTGCCGCTCGGCAAATACCAACGCAGGAAAGATTCCCCTCTGCGCTGAGCCGAAAATTAAAGGGTGGGCGCCCTTCCATGGTATTGGATCCTAGGAGTTGGCGTGGACTGACAGGTTTTCATAGACCAAGCTGGACGGCAGCCACTTCGCGGCGAGAAGCCGGGATATATAGCAATGATCAATCCTAATCGCTGGTCGTGGTCGGGAGCACCGCGAAAAGCCCATGCCCGAGAGAATGCCGTTGCCAGCAACGAGCCTCTGATCCCACCCACCAACAATCCCGATTCGTGCGAGGGCAGTGTCCCAGCCGAGAAAAAGGTGCAGCCTGGCGCTGCGGGTGGTGTCTCATCGCGCCGGCTGTCTTACAATCGGTGGAGTTGGCGGCCAGATGCAGCTATATCGGTCACCTTGGAGGACCAGCAAGAGGACGACTCGGAAAATAGGGAGCAGGGAGAAGACCAGGGCCAAGCAACACAGTCGGGAGCATCGGATGGTCGTCGGTTGTCGAAAATCAACAAAAAGCTGGATGCCGCCGCTCCCACCAAGCGACCACGACCATTGTCTATGATAGCGCCTGCAAGCGCATCTTTCGGATCAGCGCCGTCTTATTCGCATTTTCAGCGCCAGCAACAGGCACAGCAACAGGAGACTGGAAGCGTGCCATCGCCCTCTCAACCGAGCCCCCTTACTACCCAGCCCTCAGCCGGTGTTAAGGAAGCCCTCGGCCGGTTTCTCACTCGGAAGTTCAGCAAACGACAAATGAAGACACCGCGGCAACAACAGAGCGAAGCTGAGCCAGTACCCCCGCCATCCCAGCATCAGCAGCAGCAAACATCAGGACCCATACAATCCTCAATGCGACGTGGTCCCCAACTCCACAATCCCCAGAACACCCTCCGTGGAGGATCCCCTGCCAACCCTGCCAACCCTGCCACCCATGCCCAGACCCAAGGACAGGGTCGCATCGAAAACGGTCGCATGGCTGCACCGCTGCCAGGGCTTGATGAGCAGCCCGAGTTGCAGGAGCAACTGCCTCCTCCAACAGACATTGACTCCCGTGCCGCGCCTGCTTCGGATGCAGCGACAAGTCTTGATCCCGGTGCTACGTCGTCACAAGCTCCCACGTCTTCAGCAGACGAGCCAGGGATACTGGGCCGCCTCATGCGCCGGCGATTGGCCCCTAAGGACAAAGACGTCGAAAACAATAAGAAGCGGTCGCTTTCCACGAGCGCCGACAACACGAGCCAGTCTGCCGGAGCCGACCACGAGAACAGCAACTCGTCTGATCCGTTGGCCAATGCCGATGAGACCACGGACCACGAAATGCAGGCACAGTCTATGCCATTATCCGCGTCCCACGCTTCGCAAAAGAAGCTAGGCGACACGACCAAGACACAGGAGGCCCAGACTGTCTCGGATGCCCAAAACCCATCGTCCTCGTCTGTCCCCCGTTTCCTACGACAGGTTGCGAAACCCCAGCAAGCGAAAGCCAGCCCGAACCAGGTTACTGGCGCCATCGCCCCACACAAGCACAACCCGCATTCTCAGTCTTCCCAGGCTCAACACCAGCAGCACATGTCTTCCTCAACGCCGTCTGCGCAACCCAAGCTGCGCGCGAAGCCGAGTTTCGGCAAGCGTTTCTGGTCTAGATCTGGGGCCAACGACTTTGGCGACGACAACGCAGCTAACGCCGATGCCGAAACACCTGCTTCCGCTCCGGTGTCTCGGCCGGTGTATGTGCCAAAGCATGCGGCATCAGACTTTTCGCGCACAACGTACCCGCCGCGCCAGCATCGCCACAGCTTCTCTCTCGGTAACGGCGAGAATGGCGTTCGCCCCCTGGCCACAATCACTGCCGAAGCCTTGGAGGACGAGCCTCAACGTCAGGTCGCACCGGAGCAGAGAAACCGTACGCCGTCGGCCGAGAAGCGCAGATCACGAGAGCTATCGTCCTCTTCCAAGTTCGACGGACCGTCTCCTCAGGAACTGCACCGCCGACTTGAGATTGTAAAGAGCAGTGAAATTGAGGTTGTGACCACCAGAGAACCCACTGCCGTCGATCACCGGCCTCAACAGCATCAGCTGCTGCACAGCAACTCGAATGCCTCATCGGCAAATGGCAAGGGACCCGCGAAGGCGCAGCCTCCATCCCGTCCACGTTCATCTCAACGGCACAGCTTCAACCTGATTGCGGATCCTTACGCAAGAGACCTGACGCCTCCCAAGTCTGCGTCGCCAGTGGAAATGGAGGCTCCCTTTGATCCGCCAAGTCACGCGCAACAACAGACGGTAGAGCCGACATCGCAACAGGTCCCGAAGCAGGCATCTCCACCACGACAGGCCACGCAGGACAAGACTTCACATGGCCGGTCTGAACATTCCAAAGAGCAGGCCGAAGAGAAGCCTCGCAAGGAGATGACGGACTTCGAGCGATTCATAGCCGATGCTGAGGCCGCCGAGCGTGAACATCATGCACAGATGTGGCGCAACCTCGCCCGTCGCTCCGGTCATTATGGATACAGTGACAATACCTACAACACGTACACGGCATACAGGCCAGATCCGGTCTCAACCAATCCAAGCGCCGTAGCTAACACGCAAAAAAGCGGCAAGCGGGACAGTGCGTATTACTCGGTTGGAAAGCGGGCGAGTATTATGACCACGGCTGCCGAGGACGAGCGCAACTTCATGTACGGACAGCCACTAGGCGACAACAATGGCCTGAAGCACCAGGGAAGCATCTCCAAACGCATTGCCGATTACATCAAGCCATCCAAGTCGGGCCAAGAGGTCGCCCAAGAGGCCTGGATGGCGGGACGGGCAAATCGCAGGAGCGTGATTGCAGGCGTAGCAGAGGAGTGATGAGTGAAGAAGGTTTGAACGACAGATTTAGTCGTGGTCAAAACGAGTTACGATATACGATGATTTGGAAGGCGTTATGGAGACGAGGGCGATGATATCCAAAGGTAGATGAAGATGATGAGTAGAACATCTAGACACACATACCTAACAAACAATTTCCTTTTTTTCCAGCTCAAAATAATTCATGAAACTCTCTCTTTCTGCCTTGGGCGCCACTCTAGCTCGTCGTCCTTCCTCGTCGTCCTTCCTCGTCGTCCTTCCTCGTCGTCCTTCCTCGTCCCTATTCTTCCCCGCCCCCTTACCCTATCACCCGTCTCTGTCTTCCTCCTCTACCGTCCTTTTTCGTCCATATCTTCCTCGCCGTGTTTACTGTCGCAAATTTTTGTTTTGCTTCGTTGGCGCCCTCTGCCGTCTTTTCTTCTCGTTTTCCGTCGTCGTCGTCCTCCTCCTCTTCCTTCGTCCTTGTTCCTCATCCTCCTTGATTGTCGCCAATTTTGTCGTTGCACCTCATCGGTCCTTACTTACCTATTCTGGCTTTAACGCGGCTCTTATACGTACTGCTAAATTCTGCTAGCATGTGGAAGTTGCGATGGCCTCACCTTCCCCACGGAGCTCTCACCGAGATCGGATAATGACGGCTTAGTCATCATAGAAATCCGGAATCTGGAAAGGTGCGTTGGGGCAGGCACCTGTGGTAGCGTCACTCTAAGGTTCCTTCCAGGTAATAAAGATTGCGTAGGGCCCTTTTTGGCCTGATGTGGCCACTCACAGTGACCCGTGGGGTAGGTGCGTGGACCCCTGGCTCCTTCCATGTAGGCCTATTAGGTACAGGTGGAAGGTACCGGGGCAGTAGCGGCCTTCCCAATTCGCCATCGCGAAAAAGTACAGATAACCAGAAACCAGAAATCCTCTCGTTTCTCTACTCCATCACCAACCCCACCGCCGCCGCCGTCGTCCGACCTCGTCCCTCGTCGTCGTCCTCGCCCTTGCCGTCGTCGGGTGTCTCTTATCTCCGTCTTGTTCGATGCCCTCTATACACTAGATTGACACCGACCACGAGCTTTTGTTCCCTTTTCGCCTGACGTCTGGTCCCGCGCGTTGCGCTTTCGCTCACGATGGCGCCCCTCGTGGACAACAACCAGATCAAGCTGGCTGAGCTGTGGAAGCCCCTGCCAACGCACTTCCACGCCTATGTCTGGCCCTTCGCCATTATCTGGCCCATCTTTTTACGCTACTACCTCACCCAAGAACTGTACGAGAAGCACATCGCATCCGAGGAATGGACCTTTGTGTGGATCGGCACCATCGTCACCTTCCAGTCCCTTTTCTGGTTGAGCACCCACTGGAGCGTCAACCTCCAGGCCCTCTTCACCGCGACCCGCGCCAAGTCAATTGACGAGGCCGAGCTCATCAAGATCATTCCCGTCGCCAATGCCGGATCCGCCGAGATCTGCAAGTTGGTTCGCGACAAGGTAAGACGCTACGTCCCGCGCCGTGTTGCATTCTCGTGGCAATAGGGCGTCCTGGTGCAGTGTCGCTGACAGCTACTTCTTCCACAGGTCGGAGGCAAGATCAACACCTCTTTCCTCTTCCAGAAGCGACGCTTCATCTACGTTCCCGAAGAGAAGACCTTCCGAACCCTTACCTACGACATCGACCTCGAGCCCAAGCCCAAAATCGCACGCTACCAGCAATCCAAGGGTATCGTGACGCAGGAGGAGTTGACGAGGATCGAGGAGCACTATGGCCCCAACGCTTTCGATATTCCCGTTCCTACCTTCACCGAGCTTTTCAAGGAGCACGCCGTCGCCCCCTTCTTCGTCTTCCAGATCTTCTGCGTTGGCTTGTGGATGCTCGATGAGTACTGGTACTACTCCCTCTTCACCCTTTTCATGCTTGTCGCCTTCGAGAGCACCGTCGTCTGGCAGCGTCAGCGGACGCTTAACGAGTTCCGTGGAATGAGCATCAAGCCTTACGATGTCTACGTCTACCGTCTGGGCAAGTGGACCGAGATCCAGAGTGACAAGCTTCTTCCCGGCGATCTGGTTTCCGTTGGCCGCACTAAGGAGGACAGCGGTGTTGCCTGCGACATGCTCCTTGTTGAAGGAACTGCCATTGTCAACGAGGCCATGCTGTCCGGCGAGAGTACTCCTCTCCTCAAGGAATCCATTCGGCTTCGCCCTGCCGATGCTAACCTCGAGCCCGAAGCCCTGGACAAGAACGCTTTCCTCTGGGGTGGTACCAAGGTTCTTCAGATCACCCACGGCAACCCTGATGAGGAGAAACCCAAGCTTGCCTCTGGCGTTCCTCCCCCTCCCGACAACGGCGCCATGGCCATCGTGCAGAAGACTGGTTTCGAGACTTCTCAGGGCAGCCTGGTTCGCACCATGATCTACTCCACCGAGCGCGTCTCTGCCAACAATGTTGAGGCTTTGTTTTTCATCTTATTCCTCCTCATTTTCGCGATCGCCGCCTCCTGGTATGTCTGGGATGAGGGTGTTAAGAAGGACCGCAAGCGCTCCAAGCTTCTGCTCGACTGCGTCTTGATCGTCACTAGTGTCGTCCCCCCCGAGTTGCCCATGGAGCTTAGTCTGGCGGTCAACACGAGTTTGGCTGCCCTCGCCAAGTTCGCTATTTTCTGCACCGAGCCTTTCCGCATTCCCTACGCCGGACGTATTGATGTTGCTTGCTTTGACAAGACTGGTACTCTCACCGGCGAGGACCTGGTTGTTGAGGGTATTGCTGGTCTGGGCCTTGGACACTCGGGCACTAGCACCCCTCGCGAGTCTGATGGCGCCCACTCCCACATGACCCCTGTCAACGAGATCGGTCTGGATACCACCCTGGTTCTTGCTACCGCGCACGCTCTTGTCAAGCTTGATGAGGGAGACGTTGTTGGTGACCCCATGGAAAAGGCTACTCTGACCTCTTTGGGATGGACTGTCGGCCGTAACGACACTCTCGCCAGCAAGCCCACTACTGCCGCTACTACTGGTGTCAGCGGAACTGTTCAGATCAAGCGCCGCTTCCAGTTTTCCTCGGCTCTCAAGCGACAGGCCTCAGTCGCTACCGTCAACGGTGCGGATAAGCAGGGCAACCGTATCCGTGGTACTTTCGTCGCTGTCAAGGGCGCCCCCGAGACCATCCAGAAAAGACTGACTACTGTTCCCGCCGACTACGAGGAGACCTTCAAGTACTTTACTCGCCGTGGGTCCCGCGTCCTCGCGCTTGCCTACAAGCAGCTTACCGTTGATAACGAGTTGGGAGCCAGCAAGATCAACGACCTGAAGCGTGAGAACGTCGAGTCTGGACTTACCTTTGCTGGATTCTTGGTTCTTTCTTGCCCCCTGAAGGATGATGCCAAGCAGGCTGTGCAGATGCTCAACGAGAGCAGCCACCGCGTTGTTATGATTACCGGAGACAACCCGCTTACCGCCGTTTACGTCGCCAGAGACGTAGAGATTGTCGACCGCGATGTTTTGATTTTGGATGCCCCCGAGGACAACGCCGATGGCGATAAGCTCATCTGGCATAGCGTTGATGAGAAGATCAGTATCCCGGTTGACCCGTCCAAGCCTATCGACAAGAAGATCCTCGAGTCCTACGACCTCTGCGTCACAGGTTACGCCCTCGCCAAGTTCAAGGACCAAGTCGGCTGGTACGAGATTCTGCGCCATACCTGGGTCTATGCGCGTGTCTCTCCCAAGCAGAAGGAAGATATCCTGGTTGGCCTCCGTGACATGGGATACTACACTTTGATGGCTGGTGACGGAACCAACGACGTTGGCGCTCTCAAGCAGGCTCATATTGGTATCGCTCTTCTTAACGGCACTCCTGAGGACCTCACTCGTATTGCCGAGCATTCTCGCAACACGAAGATGAAGGAGATCTACCAGAAGCAGGTGGACCTCATGAAGCGCTTCAACCAGCCGGCTCCTCCTGTTCCCGTCATGATTGCCCATCTTTACCCCCCTGGAACTAGCAACCCTCACTTCAGCAAGGCTGTCGAGCGCGAAGCTAAGAGGAAGAACGTTAGCCCCGAGGAGTGGATGAAGACCAACGGCGTTTCCGCCATCGAGACCGTCACCTCTCCGGGTGCCCAGCAACTTTTGAACAATCAGGACCCCAAGGCTGCTCGTCAGGCGCAGGCTCAAGCCAAGGCTGCTAGCTTTGCCGATAAGATGACTTCCCAGATGATGGAGAGTGAGATGGGCGGAGACGATGAGCCTCCCACCCTCAAGCTCGGCGACGCTTCCGTGGCAGCTCCCTTCACCAGCAAGCTTCGTAATGTCATTGCCGTCCCCAACATCATCCGCCAGGGTCGCTGCACTCTCGTCGCAACCATCCAGACGTACAAGATTCTCGCCCTCAACTGCCTCATCAGCGCCTACAGTCTCAGTGTCCTCTACCTCGAGGGTATCAAGTTTGGTGATGGCCAGTACACTATCAGCGGTATCTTGATGAGTGTCTGCTTCCTGTCTATCTCTCGCGCCCGTGTTGTTGAGGGTCTGTCCAAGGAGCGTCCTCAGCCCAACATCTTCAACTTCTACATCATCGGATCTATCCTGGGACAGTTTGCTGTCCACGTTGTAACCCTCATCTACATTGCCCGCTTCTGTGACAAGCTTGAGCCGTAAGTTTTCATGTTTTAGCGTAGGAGAACAGTAACTAACAAAAATCAGCCGCTCCGGTGACGTTGACCTTGAGGCCGAGTTCGCTCCCAGTCTGTTGAACAGCGCTGTGTACCTGCTCCAGCTCATCCAGCAAATCAGCACCTTCGCCATCAACTACCAGGGACGCCCCTTCCGTGAGTCTCTTCGCGAGAACAAGGGTATGTTCTACGGCATTGTTGGTGTTTCGGCCCTGGCCTTCTCCTGCTCGATGGAATTCATTCCCGAAATCAACGAGCAGATGAAGCTTGTGCCCTTCACTGAGGAGTTCAAGACCACCATGACTGGCGTTATGGTTCTGGACTATGCCGCTTGCTGGATCATCGAGGTCGTCCTCAAGCGCCTCTTCTCCGACTACCGTCCCCGTGACATCGCTGCCCGCCGACCGGAGCAGCTCGAGCGTGAGAGAATTCGCAAGGAGGCCGAACAGAAGAAGAAGGACGAGGAGGAGGAGCAGAAGCGCCTGGAGAAGGTGGCCGAGTTCGAGCGCAAGGTTGAGGAGCGCCGTCAACAACTCGAGGCCTGGAGACAAGGCCGACGATAGATTAGACCAGTACTTTCTGCTTGTCAATTAGAAGAAAAAGGGTGATGTCTAGATAGCGAGATGTATTGGACGTGTATGATAGTGAGATGACATCAGCATATAAAGTCATGAAATCACACGTATGACATGTAATGCGCTTCATTCTCGTATAAGTAAAACCAGACGTTCCTACCCGTACTAAAGCTGTCTCCATCCCGCTCCGTCTCTATCTCTACTACTATCTCTGTCCCTCTTCGTCTCTGTCCCTCTGTTCCAAATCTACCCCTGGGACATGATGAGTGGCAGGATAATGATCCCATTTCGAAGCCACCGGCAAAGACCCCCAGCAACCAGCCAGGGCCTTCATTGCAACGATTCTTGTTAATGAGACGAGGGAGATACGTCGGAGGGTTGGACCAGGCCTAGATCTCATAAGCGATGTTGTCCTCCTTCAAATGGACATGAGTGTTGCAAGATGCGGTGAAATTCTGGCAGGCGATTTTGAACTTGGCGATGGTGAAAAGATTGTACGTAAAACAAGCACGTCATATTGCGAACCATCTGGAGGAACAGGTTGGGTAGTCATGAAGTCAAGCATGTTTAAAATTGTATGGTACAGTAGGCAGGCCTAAAGGCGATGCCACGAGTTTGGAAACGACTTTTGCGCCTCCATCTTTACCCTTATCCCAGCCGTACACCATCCCAACGAACGCAATTGGAATTTCTTCGTCGGGACAAGAACTGGCCGAGAGCTGAATTTTTCAACCCTACTCAACCATGTGTATCCATATACTACAACATCTCTGTGCCCATTTTTATGCTTTGTTTTGGTCTTTGGTCAAAACAAGACAAATTTATTTGGGGGGGTTCTGGGCGACGAAGGCGACACCCTTGGCGATGTTCTTCTTGAGGTCGGCGAAGCAGGCCTCGAGGAGCTTCTCCTCGGCGGCGTCGACCTTGCCGAGGGGCAGGATCTTTTCGACACCGTTGGGGCCGAGCTCGACCTTGGAGGAGAAGAAGTCGATGCCCTGGTCCTTGTAGAGGGGAGAGTCGACAAAGGTGGGCTCGACGACGCCCTTCTCGCCCTGGGCGGCGCGGAGGAGGGATTCGGCCATGCGGGCACCGGCGAAGGCCATGGAGAGGGTGGCGGAGCCGGCGCCGTCCTTGGCCTTGACGACCTCGTCACCGCCGAACTGGACGCGGTTGACGAGCTCGGCGTTGGAGCTCAGGTCGGGGTGGTTGCTCTGGGAGAAGAGGGGGACGATGGTGACGCCGGAGTGGCCGCCGACGACGGTGATGTTCTCGTCCTTGGGGTCGGAGCCCTTGATCTCGGAGACGAAGCGGGAGGCGCGGACGACGTCGAGGGTGGTGACGCCGAAGAGGCGCTTGGGGTTGTAGACGCCGCGGGCCTTGAAGACCTCGGAGACGATGGGGACGGTGGAGTTGACGGGGTTGGAGATGACGAGGATGTTGGCGTCGGGGCAGGACTCGGCGCAGGCCTTGGCGAGGTCACGGACGATGGAGGCGTTGGTGTTGAAGAGGTCGTCACGGGTCATGCCGGGCTTGCGGGGGACACCGGCGGGGATGAGGACGATCTCGGAGCCCTTGAGGGCGCTGGCGAGACCGGTGGCGGTGGGGTCGTAGCCCTTGACGTTGGACTTGGTGTTGACGTGGGAGATGTCAGCGGCGACACCTGGGGGAGAGCGAGAGTTAGTCAATTGGACGCGGCAACAACGGGGCTGAAGTGGCAGAGATCGTACCAGGTCCTCCGCGGATGTCGTAGAGGGCAAGCTCGGTGACCCTGGGGTTGAGCTTCATGAGCAGGGAGAGGGGCTGGCCAATACCGCCAGCGGCACCGAGGACGGTGACCTTGGAGAGCTGTTTGGAGGCATCATGTCAGCCATTGAGTCTATGCTTGGTGTTCCTGGAGGCACGTTTGTGGACCAGGCAGTGAGTGGTTCACGAAGCTTCAAGCTGTCTCCCTCTATGCCGCGCCCCGAGGTCGGCTTTTCGGAGTTTGGAGTGAGAGGCAAGCTGGCACCTTGGTGGATGCAGCGGAGCTATGTGTGTTCCAGCATAAAGAAAAAGATTGGGCGGTGCTTACGTTTCTCGCCGAAGCGGAGAACATGCGGCGCTGGACGAAAGACATGTTTGCGACGGAGGGGGAGGTGTTGGGTAGATGGTACAATTGGTAGATGGATGGGAGGGAAAGGAAGGGAAGACAGAGGAGAGGTTTAAAAAATTAGAGGCGCGCGAAATAAGTTGGCACGGCGAGGGACTGGACACCACACACACCACACCGGGACTGGAAGATGCGGCTTGGTTGCTTGTGTGGTGGGCGCAAAAAAAAGATGGGACGGTGCCGCCGGGCAGCCAGTTCCACTGCACGGCCACTGGACGCAGCTCAGTGGTTGTTGACTTGTTGTGGAGCAACAAGCTGGGAATGCGGTGACCTCGCTGGCCAACAATGCTGAGGTAATGAGTGGATCTAACCCCGATGTGGGGCTAGCGTCACGGGGTGCCGGAACACCCCGGGGAAACGCCGGAGATGGTACGTTCTTTTTCCTCAACTTCCTTGCCTTCTTCACCACCATCACCTCCCCCAACTCTCCCAGAGAGCCGGTGTCCGTCATCTTTCTCTGCTTATTCCCCGACATATGATCCCCGACTGTTCGCCGGCAGCCAGGCACTCAGAGATGATGCAAAGGAACCGTCGGATGGGGGGATGCGCGATCACGAGCACGTGCCCATCTACTGGTGCTGCAGCTGCATCTTGATAGCCAGCCCCCCCCCCCCATACATGGCGTTCCCTCGACCCGAGGTCAACCACAACAGCAGCAACTGGACAGCCCAGCTACTCCAATCTCCAATTGACCTCGGTGGACGGATCGACGCAAGCTGGCCTCATGTCTGCCACCTGTCCCGGGATGTCCCAGCATGCGTCGGAGAACATGTTACACTGTCGACGAGAACCGGCTTGCTTCATGTGAAGGCCTTCCCCGTCTCCGACGGCCTCGATTTTCGATTGTCGGATGCAACCAATGCCAGTGAAGAATTCAGCCAATGTCTCACCCGCGTATGCTACCTGCAAGCAGACACTTAATGCCCCTTCTCCAAAGAATTGTGTGAATCTCCGCTACCGGCGCCGTGTCCATGACCTCATGGCCCGTCTCTCGGGCCGCCCCTTGCAGCCGGGGTTCCGTCCGTCTCCGACTGGCACCTCCCGGTACACAGCGTTCCCCGGCATACAGCAGTAGCACATCAAACGTCCACCGACATGAGTTACGACTCGCGATACGTCGTGAAAGCGAGAGGCTATGGCATCATGTACAATGACTAAGCCTTCAAGCTGCAATGCTGAACTCGTAAGCGAAAGACGGAATCTACATCGTAGACAGACTTTGTGAGTCGTGCGCGGTATCATCGCGGGCGGTTCGTCTAGAGACCACCCGTTACTTCTCTACTAGAGCGACCACTGTTCCTAGCTAGTCTCCCAGTTTAAGTTGGGCTGTCGATCTGCTCGCGAGTTCAGACGACGCAACCTACTTCGCCTGTGAAAGCTGTGGCTGGCAGGTCCAATTGCAGAGCTTATCTTGCCCGATGAGGTAAACAGTGCTGGCAGCCTGGCGTGCTCTGAATATTGTTGCTATTTATGGCTGAGTAGGGCTTCAAGCAACTTTCTCAATCAATTTTTGGTGTTTTCGCTGCCCATAACCAAGCCCGCCGCCAGCAAGTTGAAAATGAGACAGCAAAACCAGCAATGACACGCCGAAGAGTCATTCGGCGAAGCCTTGGCGGGGTGGGTAAAGTAGCCGGTGACCCCACTAGACTTGTGCTGCTGTCATCGCGGGGGAGCTGTGGCGCTAGCTCCGGGAGCACCTGAACCAGAAAAAAGCCCCGCCAGTCAAATCCAGTTCCCTGGGGTCTCTTTCATTTCATCACCACTTTGATCGCTGCGACAGACATCACATCCCACGACATCAACTCCCCGACACACCACCTCGACGGCCGCCGCGACACAACTACGACCGCTGACATGTCGATAGCCCAGCTCTCCCGGCTTTTGCCTCTGCCGGAGGATGAGCTGAAGCAGATGCTCGACTATGCGTCCACCTTGTCCAAGGCCGAGGCCGCGGCGCATTTCAACGACCTGCTGGGCGACTCACCGCAAGCTGTCGAGTTCATTTCCTCGTTCAATTCTAGGCGAAAAGACATGAAGAAAGAACCCCCACCCGCAGCTGCATCGAATAGCTCTGGCCCTGCCGAGCCAGCGCCAAGGACGTCTGGACCGAAGAAGAAGAAGAAGCAGCCCAACATCCACACGCCAGTCGCGAGAAAGGTTGAGGCTTTCCCACCGCTCGCCGGTACTAGCTACACGAAGAAGGATTTAGAGGAAGACTACTACGGCGGCAAGAAGCCCAACCAAGCTGGGGAAGGGAGCGGCAGCGCATCAGCAAGCTTCAAGCAACAACCGCAGAAGAGCGCAACTCCGCCTCCACAACAGCAAAGGACTGCCGGAGGATACCTGATATCTGACGTCAAAGCGAAGCCAAAGTCAAATCCCGTGTCACGATCTTCGACACCGAAGCCGTCGACAAAACAAACTACAACAAAGATCTCGATTGCTGGCGGGACCCCCATGGCCGGCGCGTCGACAGCCCTGAACGACTTGGACGCAGCAATTCGCTCTCTAGAAATCACAACGAATCCTTCCCTGGGGGATGACCCGAAAGCCAGGAGATGCAACTGTGTGGCTACCAGACATCCGCTCCAGACTGCCGCCCCCAACTGCCTGTCCTGCGGCAAGGTGACTTGCGTCAAGGAAGGGCTAGGGCCATGCACCTACTGCGGCGCGCCTCTCTTGTCGTCAGAGGATGTGCAAGGGATGATCAAGGAGCTCAAGGCCGAGAGAGGGCGGGAGCGCATGGCGGTGGACCGCGAGGCTCACAAGCGTCCCGAAGTCAGCAAGAAGCCGGCGCCCTTCAGCCAGAACAAAATGTCCGATGCGGAAGCCAAGGCGCGGGAGCACCGCGATAAGCTGTTGAACTTCCAGGCCCAGAATGCGCGGAGAACGACGGTCAGAGACGAGGCAGCAGACTTTGACGTATCGGGGGCTATGGCCGGCGCGGGAGGCAACATCTGGTCGACGCCGGAGGAGAGAGCTCGGGAGCTCAAGAGACAACAGAAGGTTCTGCGCGAGATTGAATGGAACGCCAGGCCGGAGTACGAGAAGCGCCGGCAAGTCGTCAGTATTGACGTGGTTAAGGGCAAGGTGGTGAGGAAGATGGCGGCGGTAGAACGGCCAACGACGCCGGATGAAGAGGACGTTATTGTCCACGAGGATGTGGACGAGAATGCAGGCGTCGGGCAGCGGCAGGGCGGAGGAGGTGGTGCATTCAGCCACAACCCTTTGCTCGGGGCGCTGATCAAACCTGTGTGGGATGCCAAGGGCAAGGGCAGCCAGCTCGAGGGACGGAAGGATAGAAAGACACAGTGGAGGAGGGTACAGGACGATTTCAACGACAACGAAGCGGTGATTCTAGACGGAGGTGCCCACGGACATGCTGTCACGGCTGATGAGCCTGCCTGTGGCTGAGAGGGCAAGCTGGCAGAGGCTTGATACCGAATATTGATGGGCAGAGGGATAGACGGTTGGACCAGAACGTTTGATAGATGAGACGTCTAGTTAATTCTGGCATGAGGCGACATTCCCCAGCGTGTCATGACGGCGCAGAACAAGGCATTGTTAGAGGGTGGCGACGGTTGATTGCATGGAAATCAGGAGTAGCGGGTCAATGATAGACGAACAATAGACAAGACATGAGACATGCGGGTGCGGGTGCGGGTGCGTATAGCGGGGTGTAGTTCCTGCCCAGATTTGTACGACAGTGCTGGAAGGATTGGTCTTAACATGACCAGCAAGCAGGCAGGCCTTGGGCAGCAACACGGGGCAGTTCGCGATGGCTTCATTCTAGGAGACTAGACGCACGGCCGGTCGGATGATATCCAGCGGTTCTTGCGAGTTGATCCAATCATGGCGACTCTGGAGACCAGGAACAGCAGTCGATGGCGGGAAAAGCAAACATGGTCGTTGTCGTACATAAACTGGTGGGCAGCAGCGGTGAGGAGGGCACTGAAGGTCGAGTGTTGGGCGCAGAGGCGGTCCGTCGAGTGAGGGAAGGGCGAGGTACCGAGGTACATATTCGTGATGGCAGGTACGTATTTCACGTGACTACGTGTCTTTGACCTGCTGAGTCAGGCCGAGCGGCAGCCGGGCGTGTCGCAGGGCCGCAGTGCAGATGCGACTTTTTTTTTTTTTTTTTTCTCTCTCTTTGCCTTCTTTTTTGGTTTAGGGAGGTACCAACAGGTGTTGGGTGTCTGTCTTACGCAGCAGCAAAGGTGGTCTGCGGCTTCCAGGTTTCCTCCTCTGACAGCAGCCTCCCGAGTCCATCTTACCGCGTGACTCCGGCGTGCAGTTCCTTATGTTGCCTCACCTCCTCCTCGTCTGGGCAGTGGATGTTTGTTGTTGATACCGAGTAAATGAAGAGAGCCCCTCCCCGACCGAGGATTCCCCCAGCGGAGTGATTGACGTGGCTGGGGCTCTCCCGCCTTTTTTCCCTAGGTACCTTATCCACGGGGTCTTTAGCGAACCACACAGCGTTCTATAGCAGATTGAGACGAAGTGCGGTTTTTTAGGGGTCGTCGGTCGCTGCCAGAAGAAGAAGCTGGCCGTCCATTGTTCATTGTACCTTAGGGGCCCGAGGTGGGGACCCCGCTGTACCGTAGTACCGTACCTCAGGTATGTAGGTACCTTGCTGAGATGGAATGGAAAGCCGAGAGACACAGGCGACACAAAGCACGCCTGTGGGCAGAAAAACGCGACACAGCACCTTGAGTGAATGTGCAGACCGCGTAAACCGCTCTCCCCCCTGTCGAACCTACCCAATTGCCTCCCCCGCGCTTCCGTACCACCATCACTGGACCGACCTGTCTAGGCACCTGATAACTGAAGCGAGGGTGCCCTGAGTGACTGACTAGTTAGCTGGTACTCTGTACTCCCACCCGCGATAATAATCACTGCGGCGGCAATACAGGCACCTGGGCAGTGTGTGTGTGTGGTCACTGGTGTGTGTGTGTGACTGGCTTCGACCTCCCACGGCTTAGTGTCGTCCGCGTATGCAACCGCAGCCCACCGACACTTCCACACATCGCACATCCGCATCGTCGCAACCACCCGGCCTCCGTCTCCTCTCTTCTTCCTCCTCAATCTACAGCACCTCTCCGTCTCGTGCAGCTCTCACACGTCCGCTCCGGCCTCGCTGCCGTCTCTAGCTTCTATTACCGGCGCTGCCACCCGCCGCTGACACGTCTGCTCCAGTCGCGTCTGCCGACGACGCCTATTATTGTAACGACACAACATAACCCGGCGGCGCATGTCCAGTCTGCCCTGCCCGCCATGGACTCTGCCTCGATCCCTCCCCGGCTGGGACACCTGCTCGACTCCGACCGAGAACATTTCAAAATGCACCCAGGCCCAGCCGTGTCCGACGCGAGATCATTACCAGACAAAGCCGCTCGCCATGCACTGCCAGAGACCGCCCGCCTGCAGACCAAGTCGACCGACGCGCTTCCCACCGACGCCGCCAAATCAACCTCGGGCGACGCGACTGCGAACCACCACCACAACCACAACCATATCCACCGCAATCACCCACAACACCAACAACCAGACATCCCCGTCCCCCGACCCCTCTACACCTCGCACACACTAGAGGTCCAGCCAGCAACAACAAAGACACCAACTGCCTCCGTCGCGTCCTCCCAGGACTATCAATCTGGGCCCCGACCGGTCCCCTCCGCCCATTCGCAAGATTCAAACCCGTCCGCCGAGTCCGACACCGTGTTTACCCCGCCAGCGAGCCAAGGTGATATGCCAGGCGCGAATACCAACGGCCATAATTCCAGCCAGGAATCCCAGCTGCTCCAGCTGTCCCATATCGCCGCCGCCCAGGACAAGCTGCTTGAAAATGACGCTGCCGCAACATCGCGGAAACGCATGGCCGACGGCATGGTCAAGGAAGACACCTCTCCCGTCCGTATAGGTCATTCCAGGAACACGAGCACCGTAAGCACGGCCTCGACGACTGCCAGCAGTATCGGCGATGTAAGTTTACCCAGCATCACATACACCCAGAAACCTCATGTAGCTAACGCTTCGCAGTGGTCGAGCGACCTGAGGACGCGTCTCTCATACGCCATGCACAAGGTGAACCATGGCTGGCAATCTCGCTCGATAGACGAGGTCGAGTACATGGTCTCCCAGGCCGCCTCGCCCACCTCGAGCAATTCCACATTACATGGCCGTCAAGAGTCTTCGGCCAGCCCTCGCGCCAACATGGCCCGCTACGCACCTGCCAGTGCCGCCACGACGGCAAGCTCTGGCCCAAGCCCTGCTACGTATGAGTCCTTCTGGAAAGAAGGGCAAAGATCCAACCACACCTCGGCCTCGCCTCCAGCTCCTGTCCAGAATGGTCCAACGCTTGCTCCTCCCGCACCGATCCAACCTGCGCGATCTATGGCTTCTCAAAATCCTCGTCGTAATTCAAATCCACGCTACACTCCAACCCTCCTCTCGCACTCCCACAGCGCGTCACCCCACACGCCGGGCCAGCAAAACCTGGGCGCGACGCCAAATCAGAGGTTAGGAAGGACACCACTCATCGACCCTATTCTCTTCTCACCCCACCAAAACGTTAGAGAGCAGGACGCCATCGAGTCTCTCATCTTCATGAGCAGCCCCGGAAACTCAGCCAACATGAAGCACAACTACTCACAGTCCGTGGCCTCGGCCCTGCCCGGCCGCCACGCATTACCGGGCTCCCAACCACGCAAGAGCCTGCCTTCACAACGTCCGGTGCAGCAAAAACGCGTAGGTTTTGAAAAGAGCCCCAGTGGCATGACCACAGTAAGCGATATGGATGTCGACATGGACTCTCCTCAGTCTCGGGGCCCCATGAGGAGGCGAATCAATGGCAGCGCCAGCTTCTCTGCGGGCAGCACCTTGCGTCCACAACTGTCACTGCCCGCAGCACTAGGCAGTACCTCCCGGCCGCGACAGCGGCTAGCAGACGCCGATATCGAGCGCATGATTGACCAGGCTGCCCAGGCTGGCGATAGCTCGGATGACGATGAGGGCGAGATCCAGATCCCGTCAAGAAACAGACCAGAAGGCGCGGTCGGTGTCTGAGTATTTTTTTTATGTTCGTGTTCTGTTGGTCTACCGGCGACCATCCCCTGTTTCGATTGCATGGAACCCCTAGCTGTCATGGTGTAGGCCACCTCGTGAACAGTCTAGAGCGGATGATGATGACGACTTTTCTTCGTTTGGATACGTACAGTACATAGCTGCATACGGGGGCGCAGTCATGGATGGGGTAGGCTACTTCGTTACCAAGGCATTCTTCTTCGTCATTAGTCATCCTCGCACAAGGAGTGAGTTTATATGGGAGCATAGCATGTCATGTCACGCGCCGCCACGGCGCCAGTCTTGGGAGTTTTATATCTAGGATCTAATTGCATCGCATGGCCACGGCTGCATTCACATCTCATCAACGTGTGTCTACGCGAACACGGGGCGACCAGGTTTCACAGTTCAAGCGAGCTGAGAATATACTGATATCCAAATTCTGATTTTACAGGCGTTTATGACGCATTCAAGCTTTATTCTAAGCTGTTCTCGATCTACTGACAACAAAATCCGTACAGGTATATATGGTTTAAACCGTTCTCATCCCATCATAGTTATACAAGTTCATGAATCAAAACATCCCAAACACCAATCATTATGAAAACACTTATGTGGAGGGCTACTGTTTACCAGCCATGACCTCCATGGTGACCTCCATGGTGACCTCCGTGGTGACCATCTCCGTGATGACCCCCGTGTTGGCCATGGTGGCCGCCGTGGTGGGGAGGCTCATTGTGTCCCCTGTGCATCAGATTGCCAAGCATCCCTCCGAAGCCACCGGAGCTTTGGTGGCGGCCGTGATGCGGTGGGGGGCCGCCGTGGTGATGAGGGCCGTGGTGGGGAGGGCCGTAGTGAGGAGGAGGGGCCGGCGGCGGGCCGTGATGGTGGTGGTGGTGGTGGGCATGGTAAGGAGGCGGGGGAGGAGGAGGGGGAGCGCCGTAGTGATGGCTGCTGCTGTGGCTGCTGCTGTGGCTGCTGCTGTGGTGGTGGCTCCCGGAGATGCGGTGCTCGATCTTGTTCGCGATGACGGCGCCTCCGAGAGCGCCGGCGGCGGTGCCCAGCTTGCCGCCGCCGAGGAGCTTCTTGCCCGCGAACCCGCCGGCGGCTCCGCCTCCGATGGTGGAGAGAAGGCCGCGCTCGCCCTCCTTGCCGGTGCCGAGCTGGGCGTCGGAGCCCGGAGGACCGCCGCCGGTGCTGCGGGAGCGGGAGTGGTAGCCGTTGCCGAATTTGGAGCGGTTGGCCATGGCGGAGCGGGGGCGTTCGCCAAGGGGGACGTCGAGCTCGGGGTAGTAACCTGCTTGGTCTACGAGAGGGGTCGAGAGGTAGGTCTTTGAGGAGCGGGAGCCTGGGGTGTGGCTGTTGCGGCGGGAGCCGCCGTAGTAGTCGTTGGCTGACATGTAGGTTGTGTGTGTGGTGTGGTGTAAGTGTGTAAGTGGGTGGAGGTTGAGGTTGTATGTGTTGTTTCGACGAGGTGAAGGTCGTAATGGGGTATTTTGTATTGTTGCAAGGTGCTGTGAAACGAGACAGGTAGAAACAAGACCAAGGTACGGGGCAACCATCAACTTAAGTATTGCATGTCCATCAGCCCAGCGCAGGCCAAATCTTGCACGGATGGGCACGCAAAGCTTCGAGGACGATGGATCCCGGGCGGCGCTGGGGCGGAGGCTCGGCGTATTGCGTACCCTACCTTGCGCTGCGGCATACAACTTGCAAGGGAGCAAGGTTCCGTCGTCTTTGGGGGACCAACGTCCATCCCTTCACCGGGGGCGGCACCACATCCCCACAGTGTCATCCAGACAGGCGCTGGTACGCTTAAGTTGGATGTCACGCTCTGGTATTAGCAGTTCGCAGGTCTCCTCGGGAACGCCTGGAGTTAAGGGAAGCATGCAGCACGAGTACCGAGACAAGAGACGGTTACGATACCGAGTGGCCAATGTTGAGCAGTCACGAGGGCTCTGTCCTGGTTCTGCAAAGACGTCCTGTTTGCGCGTGGTGTTGGCTGCACGTCATGGTTACACAGTTTGTTCCCTCCCCCCAAACGGCAGCTAGAGGTTCGTGCAGTTGACAGCGACAGAGCACCCGTCCAACCATCCTCCCTCGCCGTTCATTCGTCGAACCTCGTAAGGCAGAGAGACAAGAGAGACAACGGGGGAGCAAGGGGCGGGAGATGCCCCCCACCCCGGCCGCTGTGGCTGCCCGCTGCCGCAGCTGCAGCAGTGCTTTTGAAGAAGTGCCAGGGTGATGAATGGGCGTTGGGCGAACTCGGCGGGGGGAATGCGAGATTCGATTTCCTCAACGGGTGGTGAGGCTTGGGGAGCGTTCGGGGGAGGCGGTGCGCTAAGCCCCACCCTGGTCGACCCCACCGCTCCAGCGTCGGCGGCATCGGCGTTACAGTTAGTGAAGGTAGTCGGCGAGTCCGGCCTACCGTACCTACCTTACGGTGGCATTAGGTGGTTTCTACGGAGTAATCCACCGGGACTGCCACGGCTTGCGTGTCGCTTGCCGTCTTTTCTACCAACATCAACAATCAACATCATCGTCACTGGGATCCATATTCAGGGCTGATGAAGCGCAGCGACGGCCAACCCCAACCCGCCTGAAAATGTCGTCACAAAATGAGGCTCGGTCTCAACCTTCAAGAGGCACCAGTTCGCGCGGTGCCCTGATCTGATCGTCATCACCCACACCCGGCTCGCATCTGCCGATTCCGCCCGTCTCTAGCCTTTCATCCCAGCTTTCACGGCCTCAACTCAGACGCATCCAAGCCACCGCTGTCGCAAACATGAACGCAATGTCCAATCCACCAGGGGAACAAACGAACCACGGTGCCCTACGCCCTCGCTTCGCTTCTCCACGGCCCAACCCGCCAAGACGGCCACGGCAGTCCCATGGATCGCGATATGCTTACCGGCATCATAAGTCATGACCAGCATGAGGCTGGTCCGATCTTTCAAATGAGCCGTCCCCGCTTCCTTCCAGAAACCCATTGAAACAATTTTTAGGTTGCTCGGATATGAAGATGGATTTCCTGCCAAAGAAGAAAGCAGGGAACATGGTCGCATTTGCTGGGGATCCCGCCACACTCCGCCGCCGCCGCGCCGGGACGGGAACGCCATCGCCCACATTCCCGAAGCCCCAAACTCCACGTCCGGAATCACGGCCTCGGTGCCCAGAAATCGTTCCTCGCAGATCGCGTCCTCCGCCAAGTTCACCACCGTGCCATTCGGTCCGACGCGCGGAGCATTTCCTTGGGTCTCGCAGCAAAGGGAACGGTTACCATCTCATAATGCCATGATTTTATTGCATACGTGATACGGAGAATTGCAACATTGCAATCTCAACTTTTCCATGCCTATTTTTGTTTGTTTTCTATCAAAACTGTTTTCCGGTCTCCAGATTACGACACAACCAAGGTGTCCTCCAGCCGGATGTCTCTGCTCGACGCCGCGACCTTGACGCCAAACGTCCCGGCCGGCACGATCCAGTTCTGGCTCCGCGTGTCCCAGTAGCTCAGGTCCTTGCGCCGGAGGATGAACGTCGCCGTGCCGGACTCGCCCGCCGCGAGCCTCAGCTTCTGGAACCCGCGCAGCTGCTTCGGCGGTGCCGCCGGCGCGCCGGACGGCAGTGTCACGTAGAGCTGCGCAACCTCGGCCCCGTCCACGGCTCCGCTGTTCGTCACCGTCGCCGTCACGGTGGCCACCTCTTCGAAGAGGTCGGCGCGCCCGCCGGGGACGACGTCGCCCACCGCAGGCCCGGACGACGCTGTCGAGGTGACGCTGATGCCCGAGTACGTGTAATTCGTGTAAGCTGTTTCCCGTGTCAGTGATGCTCTCAACGCTCTCAAGTGGGATGCGCCTCGACTTACACAGTCCGAAGCCAAACTCGAATCGCGGCTCAATGTTGGCCTGGTCAAAGTGGCGGTAGTCAATGTACAGACCCTCAGAGAAGTTGTCCTCGCTTCCCCTCGACACGGCAGTGCCGTAGTCGCCTGCCGCCTTGCCAATGGTGTAGGGCAGCTTTCCGTTGGGGTTCGTCGCGCCCCAGAGGATGTCCACGAGGGCGTTGCCGTTCTCCTGCGACGGCAGACCCGCCCACACGACGGCCTTGACGCCGGGCTGCGCCAGAATGCTCTCGAGGATGATGGGCCCGGTGCTGTGCACCACCACCACGACGTTCTGGTTCGCGGCCGCCACGGCGCGGACGAGCTCGTTGCCGTTGTGCCACGGGTCGAGGTTGTTGCGGTCGCCCTGGTTCCCGTCGACGGTGATGTACCCCTCGCCCGAGTCGGACGTGATGAAGACGAACGCGGCGTCCGCTCCGCCGGCCGCGGCGGCGCCCTGGGTCGCGTCGTCGGTGCTGCTGGTGGCGACCTCCGTGCCGTCCTGCGCCGCCCTCTCCTTGATGGCGTCGAGCGGCGCCACGACGTACGGATACTCGACCGTCCCGGAGCCCCAGCCCATCCCCAGCGACCCGACGTTGCAGCCGCGGTCGACGCACGCGTTGATGCCCTGCGGGTTGTTGACGGACGAGGACCCGATGACGGCGATCTTGCCCGGCGCCTTCAGGGGCAGCACCGCGCCGTCGTTCTTGAGCAGCACGATGCCGTCTCGGGCGACCGCGCGCACGTTCTCCTTGTGGTTTCCCTGGACATTGGCCGCGAAGTTGACGGCCGGGTATCCCTGGTCCTGGCCGAGGAGGTACCACGCCGCGAGGATACGACGGACAGCGTCATCCACCCTCGACTGCGCGACCTGGCCATTGTCGACGGCGCTCTGCAGCTGGGGGCCCCAGAGCACCGTGCCGCCGTTGAAGTCGCTGCCGGGCATCATCATGTCGAGTCCGCTGTTCGCGCCGCTGGCCGTGCCCGTGGACGCGGCCCAGTCCGTCATAACGTACCCCGGGAACCCGAGCTCCTGCTTGAGCAGCTTGTTCATGACGGCGTCGTTCTCGCACGCCCACGTCCCGTTGACCTTGTTGTACGAGCACATGACGGACGCCACGTTGGCCTTGACGGCCTCGGCGAACGGCCACAGGTACAGCTCGTGCATCGTCCGGTCGTCGACGTTGCTGCTGATCGTCTCGCGGCTGACCTCCTGCTCGTTGACAATGTAGTGCTTCGCCGTCGCCTGCACGCCTGCGGACTGCATCCCCTCGATGGTCGCGTGCGTCGCGACGCCCATGAGGTACGGGTCCGGCCCGAAGCCTTCCCAGTTGCGTCCCGCCGCGGGGATCTTGCCGAGCGCGCCGCACGCGGGGCCGAGCATGACGTGCACGCCGACGCCCCTCGCCTCGGCCGCCTTGTACGCGCCGCGCTGCCGGATGAGCTCGACGTCCCATGTCGACGCGGCCTGGATCCCGGGCGTGAAGGCCGTGACGCTCTCGGCGTAGCGCACGCCGAGTGGACCGTCCTGCAGGCAGAGCTGTGGGTAGTTGATGGACGACGCCGGGCTGGTGTTGCCCACGCAGGGCCCGTTGCCCCAGCCGACGCCCGAGACGATACCGATCTTTTCGCTCTGTGAGAGGCGCGGAAGGGCCGCTTCCGCTTTGGCGTAGGCTGCTTCCCACTCGGGGGAGCGCCGTGGCCCGGCTTCCTGCGCGCTGGCGAGGCCCGTTGCCGCAGCTAGAGCTGCGAGCTTGGAGAAGTGCATGGCGGGTGGTGTGTGTGTGTGCAAGTTGCAAGTTGCAGGACTGACTCTCTCTCAAGGTGGTCAGATCAATTGGGGGGCCCTCCGCGTGGGAAGAGAACACTTATACTCGCCGTCGAACCTTGAGAGCACTCTATGAGAATGAGGCCTTCCCCCGCGTGCTGCAAGGACGATCCGCCGTGTCCAATTTGTTCGAACCCCGCTGACAGTCCAGCCAAGATGCCGAGGGAGGAGACTGGCCGTCCATCCGGCAGAGACGGGAATTGCAGTTGTCTTATGATCTCATGACCCGCGGCGAGGACGACTTTGGTTCAGCAGGCAGGAAAACGCACCTGTCGACCCTTGCTCCGTCCATCTTGGCGCACTCTATTGTGAGGCGACACGTCGGCGGTCTGCTAATAACGGGCATGTCGGTAGTAGCATTCGCTGGGCTTGGTATTCGCTGCGGCATCCAATTGCTGATTACTGTTCGTCTGTTGTGAGAGTTCGTCCCCGCGCTGGGGAGGGTATCCATGTCATGCGGCAGATGACCCCTCCGATGCGGAATGGGGTATGAGATCGGCTCTGTGCCTGATGGTTGGATCGTTCTCGCCCATGTGACATTGACGGTAGAGAGCTTGGGTTGCATTCAAAATCTCTTGGGACATGGGGAAATTTTTGGAGAATAACCCAATTCAATATGAGGGGAAGTTAATATATTTCCCGCGAATGAATGGCCCCCAGCACGCCGTCTGCCGCATTTATGGTTAAACATCGGGCGGTCCTTTGCAGGACATGTCCAATCCGCGTCACCGCGGGTGAATTGCATGCTCGGAGCATGTTAAATGACGTTGCCAACTTAAACATATTAAACGCCGGGCCGCCGCACCACCACACCCCGCATCAGGGTGTCGATTACTTGGTTCCGGCGGTGTGGTGGCAATTGGCTCCCTTCCATGGCACGAAATTCCGATGCCGGGTGTTGACTTCCGCCTGAGGGTTCGTGAGAGTCCGAAAGGGGAAACTTAGTCACAAACATCAGGGTGTTTACTATTCATGAATGGCCTTGTCAACGCCTATTTTCTGGATGCTGTAGTCTTAAACTGACTACCTCTAACTCCTTAATAACGAATTACTGGCACTTGAGCTTTGTCGCGACTTGGTCAACCTCGTTGCTCCTCATATTCACATTGCCGTCTCAACTGTGTCACTGTCTCCTACGTCTTGAGCGATATCCATCCTGTTGTCACTCCTATTTTTCTCTTTGTCGTCGTATATGAACACTATTTCCTCGAATAGCAAACCCTTACCTTTCACATCTCCAACCATGGAGCTAATATCTTGGACGCCGTCGTTTCACCGCGCAGTCATATCGATGAGTCTGAGCTCCTCAAACGGTATTCTGATGTCCTCTTATAATGATTGCAGACTTGTAAAGCCCATCTGGAGTCTGACGGAATTACGTCCACCTCAATTTAGGAATAGCGTGGACAGACATAAAAGCCAGAAGGGACAAACACCCAAACTAGAGAGAAGGGCTAGAGTCACGAGTTTCGGAGTGTTGCATTCGCCGCTTCGGAGGCTCTCCATAAAAGATACGGGAACCTATTGGTTTAGACGCAGGATTCTCGCCAAAGTGCACATCTTCCTGTGAGCATCTGACCTTCCTACCTGGGATTGAGCTCTTACCTAAGGTAAGCTTTGTGAGACCCAGAGCCTCATGGTGCCGCTGATGTCCTCCAATATTACGCGGTCACTGTAGCACAACCTCATGTGGTTGCGAATGCAAGTAGCACCTAGGTGAAGTGTAATTTGATATATAGGGTCAGAGCAATACGAAGAAGATCGACCAATGTGTGTCTGTACCGAATTTGTCTCCAATGGCCTTGGTGTGGTAGTATTATAAGGATTTTCATGCTGCCAGTAGTCTCTGCACACCATCTTACGGCCAAAACGTCGAAGCCTTGTGAGGTTGTACAAAGTCGAATCAGTCCACCAGCTACGTATCATGGAAGGAAGCCTTATTACAGATGATTCTATAGTCAATTCCCCTCCTCACGCTTTTCAAGGGGAGACGCGGCTCAGCCTGATCAAGTATAAAACCCCAGTCTCCCTCCCCCTTGAAATTCCCGAGGGTATCTTCCAGACTCATCAACCTATTGTTTCACTACCCACTCTATATCAATCAACTTGACGCACAATTTTCAAGATGAAGATTACGGTACTCCCCATGGTATGGCTTGCTGCCACTGCTATGGCCCAGTGCGGCGTTCCGAATGGCGCAAGCTGCACTCAAGTCGGTCAAATCGCTTGCGAGTTCAATGGAGGCCATATGGTAGGTCACCCAGAGCATACTTTACCCTTCACTGCAATTTGAGATATTAGATGTTGTCATTAACGTGTGACCTTTCAAATGGTAGATGTATTGTAGCGAAAATAAGAAGTGGACTAAGGGCGCAGAGTGCACCAGTTCTGGGAAGAAATGTCTTTGTGAGACGGGGACTTGCTCTACTTAGGGAAGAGTCATTTCGTAGCTTGAAAACTCTCGGCAGCTTGAGCCAGTAGCATATTCCAAAGATGGATTCCTACGAGTTTAGTTACTGCTGGAAAGGCTGCTTGCTCTGAACTGATTTGCTGAAATGAAGGACCTACTGTTCCTCAGGACCTAGTAGCATGACCAAAAAGACTCTTACATCAGGTAGTTAATACACCATGCTACTTGTTCAGAAGCAAAAAAAAAAAAAAAAACTCACAACATCCCAAGTCGTAAAAGATAAATGACAAGTTGAAGGCATCTGATTGAAACACCAAAACTTGAAGATGCGGCCAGTGTGGATTGAACACACGACCTTCAGATTAAGTGATTGAAGTTGACTTCAGTCTGACGCTCTCCCAACTGAGCTATGTCCGCCACGATCTTCGTTGCGAAACCCGGCGAATGCGGAAACTAAGACCCAAGACATGCCAGGTGATCCACTTGCATCGAGAGCTAGGAAATTGACCGTTGCAAAGTAAATAGGCTCATAGATTTGCCTGCTCAAGAACACAAAGATCAGAGAACAAAAAAATTTCTTTTTCTTCTATTTTATTTTATTGATGAGGTATCAGCATACACTAGACTTCCCATCTTGTTCATCAAATGTGGATGTCAATTGCTCAGAAGAACACGGGCGCGCCCTTGAACTACAAACATCCCCACTGAACTCCAGCGGGCCATCGCTGTCCGCTGTCCGCTCATCTCATCTACGGCTAATAACGACCGAGGGCGCCTTCAACAGAAGAGTCACCAAGAATGAGTCAATAAAATAAAGACATTCGATATAATATGAAATTACCTATATTACTTGTTGTCTCAAAGTACTTGTGAGAAGCTTGAGTGTTCGGGGCGTTACATTGAGCACCGGTTCCATCAGAACCTTATCAGCATTGGATAGATCCTGGTAGCTTGACATGTCTCCCACTCAACTTCATCCTCAATTACAGCACGATAAGACGACCATGGGCGAATACATCATAGATGCAGACGAAGTTCAGACGTCATCTCTGACGTTTGGAAAGCCATTTCTCAAAGAGTTCCTTATTGACCCATCCTATCGCAACCTCAACCACGGTGAGATCACACGCAGCAACCCCTCACTTAGTCGGACCTGCATCGGCAAGATCATCGACTGACTTCACTCAGCATCATACGGTGGGATTCCACGACACATCCGAGATGCTCTACGATCCTACCAAGACCAAACAGAGGCTCGTCCTGACCCCTTCATCCGCTTCACTTACAACGAACACCTCAAAGAATCCCGTCAAGCCGCTGCGGACCTCCTCAATGCACCCCTCTCAACGGTCGTATTCGTCCCCAACGCCACGGTCGGCATCAACACCGTCCTCCGCAATCTCCCCTGGAACCCCGACGCCCGCGATGAGATTCTGTACTTCAACACAATCTACGGCGCCTGCGGCAAGACCATCGACTACATCGTCGACACCCGCAACGGCCTCGTCTCCCACCGCGGCATCACCCTGACGTACCCCCTCGAAGACGAGGAGATCATCGCCCAATTCCGGGCCGCCGTCGCCGCGAGCAAGGCAGCGGGCAAGCGCCCCCGCCTCTGCGTGTTCGACGTCGTCTCCAGCCTCCCGGGAGTCCGCTTCCCCTTCGAGGCCATGACGGCAGCGTGCCGCGAGCTGGGCGTGACCAGCCTCGTCGACGGCGCCCAGGGAATCGGCATGATCCCGATCGACCTGACGGCCCTCGACCCGGACTACTTCTTCACAAACTGCCACAAGTGGCTGCACGCCCCGCGCGGGAGCGCCGTCTTCTATGTGCCGGAGCGCAACCAGCACCTCATGGCCTCGACGGTGCCGACATCCCACGGCTACGTCCCGCGCTCCGGCGCCCTGCGGTTCAACCCGCTGCCCGCGAGCGCCGAGTCGCACTTTGTCGCCAACTTTGGGTACGTGGGCACCCTCGACAACAGCCCGTATCTGTGCGTCAAGGATGCCATCGAGTGGAGGAAGAGCGTCGGCGGAGAGGACAAGATTATCGAGTACACGTGGACGCTGGCCAGGGCAGGGGGCAAAAAGGCCGCTGCTATTCTCGGCACATTCATCATGGATAACAAGGCGGGCACGATGACAAAGTGCAGCTTGGTCAACGTGGCGCTGCCGATGGTGATGAGTGAGCATGCCGAGACCCCTTCGACCGGGCCGGACGGCACGGTTACGGTGCCGGAACTTCTGGCGTATCCCATTGTCGACTGGATGGTCGACATTTTGGTGCAGGAGTACCAGACTTTCGTCGCTCTATTCTGGCACAACGGGCGGTGGTACATGCGGTTGAGCGCGCAAGTCTACCTTGACGAGGAAGACTTTGAGTGGGCAGGTTATACATTGAAAGAGTTATGCAGCCGTGTTGGCAAACAAGAATACAAGCCCAAATCAGGATAGACACCACATCTTAATCACAAGTATCTCATCACAGGGAAAATTTAGAAGACAAGACGTATGATTTTCATCACGATGCCATTCATTTACTATGCCGGCTAGACAAGCCCAGAACATCTAAGCTAAACAAAAAATGGGGGCTTTACCATCGTCTTTTTGTCATTTGCTAAAAAAAAAAAAGGTGTTTCTCGGCTGTCGTCTCAGACGCTCATGACCACTGCGATTAACATGGCATGGAGAGCGACTATTAAGCCCCCCGTAGCAGCCACCCTCCGCTCACTCCCGGACGTCATCGTCGTCGAGCCGGCGTTGTTTGTGTTGATGTCCCTGGAGAAATCACTAGTGAATCCTTATGCCTTGAAAGAGAAAGAGAAATGAAGATGTGGTAGAGGATAGGTTTCGCTCGTGTTGTGTCTTTCGGTGGCAGGTGCTTACGCCGCTGCGCCAGCTGCGGGTGCCGCTTGTTGGCTGTTGACAATGTGCTCCGCCATGCCCAGAGACATGTTGCCACCGTTGAAGGCGACGAACTGCGACTTGAACATAATGTCTCCGTAGATCTGGAGCTTGGAAGTGGTTGCCTGGAGTCCACCGAAGCAAGCTGCGAAGGATCGAGGTTAGTATCGGGCGAAGACGCCGAGAGCATGAAAAATGGATAGCTTACTTTGAGCATCGACCTGAGCGAAGTTGATGTCGCTACCTTTGACACGGGCCATGTAGACACCGCCGATATCCATCATGAGGTCGGGAAGCTGAGCGTTGCAGGGGAAGGTCACACCACCGACGGTCTGGTCGTTCTGGGCGCCCTGGACTTGGGAGTAGTAGGCCTGGACCATGGGAGGGTTGGCCAAGATGAGGGTCGTTCCGGTGTCGGCAATGGCCTGAGCACCAGCGGTACCCTGCTGGACGGCACCGCCACCGACGGCGAACTTCTCGGAGGGGAATTGCCAGAACCCGCTGGTGGTGTTGACGGGGATCCAGGTCATCTGGCCGGTGAACTTGGTGTTGTCAATGCGACCGAACTCGTAGGCACCGACGGCCTTCTTGCGGAGGTCGGCAGTGAAGACAGGCTCAGCGAGACTGGGCATGACGTTGTCGAAGAAGGTCTTCTGCTTGTCAGGCTTGACGGTGTTCAGCTTGGAAAAGGCGAGACCCATGAGACCGTTGTTGGCGGTATCACGGACGAACTGCTGGGAGACGGCGGTGGCCATCTCGATGGCCTGCTTCTCGACAACAGCGCCACCGATCTCGACGCGGTCAGTACCGACCACACCCTGGGCACCGGAGCCGTCACCGTAGCGGATGCTGAAGGAGCTGCCCTGGATCATGGTGGCACCACCGGTACTCTTGGAAGGGTCGTACAGCTGGTGACCCTGTTGGGAGGCGGCATCAAGCATGGATGTGAAGACCCACAGGTCAGAAGAGCCGGAGTCGAAGTCGACGTTGACCTCCTGGCCGCCGATCTTGATGGGCGAAACGTACTCGACGTCGTTGCGGATCGGCGTGGCGGTGGTGAGTCCGGTTCCTGGCTGGCCAGCGGCGGCCGTCTGGTTGCTCGCGCCCGCGGCGAGAGACTTGAAGCCTTCCGCCTTGACGGGGGCTGCCGGTGCAGGGTTGGCGGCGGCCTGAGCATCCATGGCGTCCATGGCGTCGAGGAGGCCCTGGGGGATGGGCATGCTGTACTTTCGGTAGGCCTTGATCAGTTGTCTCGGTCCATTGTGGCCTTGGAAGTTCTCGTTGGGGACTCGGGGGACGAGGAAAGAACCGCGCTTCTGGAGAGTGCTGCGCTTGTCGACCGGGGAGGCGTCGGCCAGGGCGAGGAAGCCGAAGAAAAGGACCAACGTCCGCAATACAGATGGCTCCATGATGTCTCTTGTCTATCGTCCGTCACCAGGACACAACTCTTTACAAACTTGGGGGAGTGTAAGAAAAAGGGAAGAAACAGGCCACACCAGGCGGCTCGCGGTTGTCAAGGAAGGACGAGGGGCTATCACCAGGAGCCCTCAAGAATAAAGAGAAATTAAGAGTTCGCGAATGAATGGAACTGGTGACGGGAGTGGCCAAGAAGAGAAGAGTGACCCAAGACGAAAGAAAAGAAGAGGAAAAGTAGAGGTGGAAAGGCCGAGTTAATGTTCAAAGTAGGAAACTCAAGAGATGGCCACTGGGTGGCATGGGTTGCGAGGATTATACATGTTGCAAAAATGGGACGACGACGTCGTGCGCTCGTTGCTTGGAGCCTCCAGGCGGGCCAAGTCTCAAGTTGTGATGCCCTGGTCACAGATTGTCCCGGTCGACAAGGGCGTGCGCGTCCATGTCAGGCCGGGCAAGCCCTGGGAGGAAACGGATCTGGTGTTGGACCGGTCGAACTACTGCGAGGGCCTGACTGGAGGAGGGGCGAGGAACACACTGAGAGAGAAGAGGCGAAAGGGGTGTGCGCGCGCGTGTGTGTCTGCTTGGGATCAGGATCTCAGAGACAGCGGTGGTCGAAGTCCCTCCCGCCAGTCGGGATCCAAGACACGAGTTGCGGCAACGGGGTGGATCTGGCAGCATGTTTGGAATTCTGCGAATACGTCGAGGAGTAGATCGGTTGCAAGCAGGGGAGTCCCCTTACCCCACAGTGAGCCAAGCTGTGATCCAGAACAGGGATACCGGTCGATCGGTGCCGGGAGACTAGCGCAGGGGCTGTGGGTTGAGGGTGTGCGTGGGTGTGTAAGAGAAGGCAAGGGGGGGAGGGAGAAGGGACGTGTGTAGGTGTGTGTGTGTGTGTGTGTGTGTGGTTTGCCTCTAGGCATGCGTCTTCCTACTCACTAACACGACGCGGTTGTACTTGCGCTCGCTTTCTCTTTGGTTGTGAACCGTTGGAAGGTCTGAGTTGCCAAGGAATGTTGGTGCTTCGGATGTTAAAGTCTGCGAGACCGTGGAGGCCGTTTGTCAGTTGAGGTCTCATTTAGCTCAGTTCGAACCAATTAAGCGTTGATGCTTTGGCAGATTGGCTTGGCGACGTGATCCCGGCCCCTCTTCCTCTGTACTCATCTCCTCCGGTGAAGGTAGGATGAAGGCAACACCGCGGATTAGATGGGCGCCGGGGAAAAGAGCGACGGTAAGACGAAAGCGAGGCGCCTGTCAACATCAAATCCTCGGAGCCAGCGCCGTTGTTAGACCTAAACTAAGCCTTGCAATGCTAGATTGATTGCGTAGGCGTGGGCAAGTAGGCTAGCGTGCTGCTCGAGAGATCACAAGCGCCGTGGCGTAGGAGAAATCAAGCACTCGGGATCTGCTAGCCGGGCCGTTGCATTTTCTCCAGCCCTGCTGCAGATGGCCAGACAAGTTCCTGACCCCGTGTTCTCCACCGAGCGGCGTCGGCGAGCCGAGCAGAGTCGCTGGTGTTGTTGTTGTTCTGGATCAAGGGATCCAGAAGCCTGACCTTGACCTTAGTCCAGGTAAGCGAGGCTAAGCATTTAGACGACGTAACAGATAGATGTGTCCCACGAGGGTCTCCACAGGCTTTATTCCAATTAATTGACTGAGATGTCGAATTGGATGGATGCTGGATGCCTGCCTCGCAGGTGCGTGCTTAAGTCGACTTTGGGCTGCTTTTCTTTTCTTCAGATAAAACACCGACAAAGGCGGACGGCGGCGGATATCCGACGAGGAACGCGGAAGGAGGGAGGTAGGGGAGAAAAAGCGGTATTGATGCTATTCTTGGCGCTGCGTATTGGAACGGGCATCCCTCCTGCTGGTGAGGACGAACCGGGTTTCCACTTGTCGATGCGACTGCGACTGGAAAGGCAGTCCAGCCAAGTTCCCTTGGCGGTTGGAAACGAAAAGGCAAATGAGAGAGGAGAGGCAGTTTTCTGCGACGGGGGTGGACACAGCGTACGTCAGTTTCCAGTCGCAGCAGGGGAAGGGGATCGAGCGCGGGAGAGCGGCGACAGATGGGCGCGTTCGACGGAAGATTCCCATCCAGACGGTATCCCGGATTAATCTCGTCATTGGCCTTCTTGGCTGAGATGGTCGGTTGGTTCAATTACAGCCTTCGCAGTTGTTTCCGCTTGGCGTTTCAGCGATCCCCATGGTTGCTCTCCCGCCGCTAACAAAAGCCTCATGGTGCCTGGCTGGGTTTGGCTGGGCATGGGCAAACAGCGATGGAGGGCGAAAGCCAAGACTTGCGCGCCTGGGTCGCCAAGGGCGATCTATCCACGCCCCCATACGCTTGGCGTGCTAAGCTTTTGGTGTTGCGGAAGGGGGATACCGAACATTTTTAGGTCCCGACTACCAAATACTTGAGTGGTATTCGTGAATCGGACGAAAAGGAAACGAGCGTCGCTGCTGAACATGAAAGCCAAAACTGTCAGTGTTTGCGGGAACTCGGGGCTCTGTTCCCAGGTCACGCCAGGCACAGCACAGCCTCTGGGAAGCATCGTCGTTCTCGCAACCCGCCAGCCATGCCATGCAGCCACTCGATTGCCAGCACCATACAGGCAAGCCAGGTGACAGGCGCTTGGAGCAGCACGACTTGTGTCAAGCTACCGTCCAGGTTGGTGGGCTCCTCCTGAGTTCACGAGTTGAGCCCTCCCTTTGAGCCGTGTCCCCATCATCGAGTCCCGTTCTCATCTTCTTGCGGCGACCGTCGTCTCCTGAGAAGAAACCCCTTGAATGGTCTTTTGTCTTGGACAGGGAGCTTCAGGAGAGGCGACATGAAAGGGACAGGCAACTCGGCAACTCACTGACAGTCTGCTGACGCAGGACCCGGATAAACGGCCTCTTCGGCCATCGTTTGGAACGTTTGGAAGCAGCGTCGTCGTAGCCCTGGGTGAGGGTCCCTTCGGAGACGGCACCAGGTGCAGCGAGACCCAATCGGTCGATGGTGGCCAGAGGCGTCTGGGTCTCTCCAAGTTCGCGGGCGGTTGATGGTGCTGCTGCAGCAGAGATGCAAATCCATTATCCACATCATCCAACATGGATGCAATGGCAACGCCTAGTTGGAGGCCGCGGCCAGGCCGGGTGGGGAGGTACTGTGTGTGTCCCTCTCTGGTCGACGTCCCCAAGTGGACAGGCTGACAGGCCCTGAAACGGTCCACTGAACATTCTGAGACAGCGCTGTGCGGCGGAATCCCAGTCACTTCGCCCTTCCGAGCCGTCCGAATGTTCCGAGCGGCACATGCGCCCGGGCAGCGACATGCATGGGGCCTCGTGGGTGTGCGAATGATAGAACAAATAGGCACGCGAAATATGAGGTGGCTGCTGACTTTGAAGTGCAGTTGCTGAGTCTGCCGATGACTGACTGACTGAAGGCAGAACTCTGAGCCGCAGCCACCGAGAAAGGGATGCTTAGTAGAGGGAGAGCACGACACTGTCAAGTTGTGCGGCTGCATGTTTGCGCCGCAGCCAAGAAGGATGACAAACTATGAACGCCTCCAACATGGGCATGCCCTGCCCACACACCACACCGCAGAGTAATGTGCTCTCGGTTGACTGGGTTTGAGGTGTCAGAGACGTGATGGCCTTGCAACACGATTTGCAATTCTGTTTGTTCTCGAGAAACGCGGCTGGGCTGAGGATGGAACCTCGAATGGCCAACCGATGTCTGTTCCCAATTCATATTTGTGACGACGGCGGCGGGCTGATTCTGGATCTGATGCGCTTCGCCTCAAAACATTCGACGCTGTTGCAACCTGCTATTCAGCGCAGCGCCCCATCTCAGGGACGATCAAGGGCCACCAGATGGAACCACTGGAAAGGAAAGGAAATAATATCTCATCTTCCATAGGCAAGGTCTGCATGAGCCATGCCTTGCCTTGCTTCGCTGCCATGTTCAAGGACTCCGGCCCATGTCATGCGCGCAATTGGCAATGGCATAGTGAACCTGTGCTCCGTAGGGCAAGACAGGCGACTATAAGGTTGGCCCGTCACGTTGCGCAGAAACCGGACCCTGCGGCAGGCATTGGACAAGATGAGATCAACCGTAATTTGGGTGTCTCTGTAAGTCAGAAGTGGGCTCGCCGGTCGCCATCATCTGAACAGCCGCGTGCCTTGGGATCAGTACGCGTAGGTTGTCATGTCGGAGGAAGCAACTCTAAAACCCAACCTAAAAAAAGGCGAATGTGGAGGACGTTCAAGGGCCAGCCAGGCTCGCCTCGGCTTTAGGCTCGGAGAGTCATTGAACGATGATGTCGTTATATGTGCTGATGGTTGGAGGCGTGGTGGGTGGCTGCCGCGGAGGCTCTTATCGAGTAATTCGGTCGTTTGTCGTTCGAACGTTAGTAAGGCCGGACTTACTCAAGAGACCGAATCGCTTGGCAACTTGGCAGGCAGGTCACTGGGCGTAGTCGGGGGTATCTTTCGGTGTCGCGAGAGGAGGGGAAGAGAGTCAGCGACATGCAGAGAACCGACCGGTCGTTGGGTGGCACCGGTTGTGGCAGTTTTTGGCAATCTCGTGTTCGGAAATCCGATGTATTCTATAAAGCCCGAGGATGTCGCTGCTTAATTACCTGTCGTTGGAGCATGTGAGGTGGTGACGTGAGGCATATGGCTGATGCGGCTCCGGCGGACTGCGACCCCGACTGCGAGCGACTGCGACTGCGATCGCTTGGCGATGGTGATCATCTGCAGGGCGACGAGGGATCCAACTCAGGGGACCACGACCGACCAGCCTCCAATGGTGGAAACCAACGGTCCTTGAAGCTTCCTTCTCTTGGCCATTTGCGTCTCGATTGACCTAGGCGGGGGTGACGACAAGAAAAGCTTGACTGACATGCAGACATGCAGGACAGGTCGTTAAAGTGGAAAGGATAAAAAAGCAGGCGGGAGGAAACGGGCTTGCAGGTCAGCACCCACATTACTAGGTGCGGTGCCTGTGGCTGGTGGAAAGTGAATGAGTGTAATAAGACGTCTGCGATATGTTTGAGCGATCTGTCTTGGTGTTTCTGCCAAGCCGGCAGTGAGGACAGGGCAGGCGGAGGCGATGTACCGGTCAAACGCTGGAAATGTGACCTCTGGGGATGCGGAGGGGAAGGGGAGCACCTCGGCACCGGGGGATGGAGGAGGAGGGACAGCGTCAGCCTCATTGTGGCAAGTGGAAAGAAAGGTCCGAAGCACCGCCACACAGCACGACACCTGGATGGTCCTCTCCAGACACCTCAGGCAGCAAGAGCCATTGGGTGTGGTCTGTGCACCGGATGACAAACATTACTGCCAATGTTGCATCCCAATCAGGGCCTTGGCCCCCACGTGATCTGGCCCGTGCCACGGATGAAGCTCGGTTCGCGCGGAAAGCGGGAAAGAAACCCTGCAACAGCCAATCAGAGGGCACGTCAGTCTGGCGAGAAACGGGGACCATCCAGCATCCGAGGGAGGGTCCAGACACATGACTGGTTCTGGACCGAGTCCCAACCAACCAACCCCGTTCGGGCCCTCTTAGGTCACTTTTGTGTGTGACTGACTGACTGTGACTGGCCCACCCGCTGCAGCCCAAGGGAAGGAACCACTGAGAGGGAAGGCGTGACTTGCGCCCGACTCGCGCCAGACTGTGTGAGGTGGTCCATGACTGGTGAGTGCCGCCCTCTACCTGACCTTAGGTGCCTACCTACCTACCTCAGATGAGGTCTCCTCTCCCGGACCCGGACGTAAGGCGGGGCACTGGGCAGCAGCGGCAGCAGAACCTATCCGTAGCCCGTAAGGAAGGTAGGTACCACCTGTGGACCTATGGATCCGTAGGTTCACAGTTCACAGTTCAGCTACTCCTCCAGCCCGCCAACCGCCAGCCTCGTTGATTTGTTGCTTGCTTGCCCGCTCCATTCCAATCTGCCCGCCTAATGTAGGCATCGACTTGCGCATTTTTGGCAGAAATCTATCCGCACCGTTCTACATCCATGCCTTAGCCAACGCAGCGGCATCTGCAGCCAGCCAAACGAGAGAGAGGTCCGTCGTTGTTCGTTTCGCACGCTGTTCTTCCCCACGCGCAACGCTCGCTCGCTCCAACGCCTGCCTGCTGCCCGCCCGCCCGCTCGTTTCGCTTCGCTTCGCTTCCCGCGCAAACCTCGACGAACACTATCCGTACGGATACCGTACCTATTCGTCCCTCCCTACGGATATCCAACGGTGGTAGCTACCTACCTGCTACCTACTTTTTGCTGAGGGGACCACCTACGGTCGGGTCACACGCCCACTCAACTCGTCACGTCCCGTCCACGCCCACACACGGCGTGTACCGCCACGCACCGCACCGCACCGCACCCACACCCCCAATCCACCGTCCCTCCATCCATCCACACAATTACCTACTGGTCCTGTCTGACCTTCGACTTGACCATCCGTACCGCACCTCACCGTCGAGACTTGACCGTTCTGTCGTCGGTCTCGGTGTGTCTTGCTCACGTCAAACGTCGCCCACCGTTGTGCCCCCCCCCCCCGTTCAGCGACTCCTCAATCTCCGAACCCGGCACACGGCCACATCGCCGTTCAGGGTCCAAGACACCCGGATCCATTTTCCCACTGCCATCCTATCGATATCATCCGTTCCCGTCGACATCTCTGGGGCCACTAGACCCCGAGCTGTCCCTCCACCTCTCCCCGACTCATCGTCGACGCCCTCCCGTCGCTCTCCCTTCAAAAGGCCTCAATGTCGGACGACGAGTTCACCGGCCCTGACGGCCCATCCGGCGCCGCCGGAGGTGATCGCGACAAGCGCGCACCGCGCTTCAGCTGGACTCCCGCCTACGAGGCCACCTTCTTCCGCTCCCTCTGCGACTCCGTCCAGCTGGGCCTTCGCGAGAACCACTCTTTCAAGTCCGATGCCTGGGATCGCGCTGCTACCGCCTTGCGCGAGAAACATGGCGCATACCCCACAAAGAGCCATCTCGTAAACAAGTCCGATAACGCGCGCAAAAAGTTTCGCCTCTGGCGCGGCTTGCGCGAAGACCCCGAGTTCCTCTACAACCCGACCACGAGAACTGTCACCGCCTCCGAGGAGGCCTGGAAAGCGCACATCGAGGTGAGTCGACACGCGCGCGCGCGCGCTTCCTCAGCACCTGCCCCCCCTGCCGTCCGGCTGTTCTTGACCTCCTCTTCTGACATTGGGCCTTATCGCTGACCGTCTGCCGTAGAAAGAGCCGTTGTCGCGCGCACTACGAGGGCGCCCCTTCGAGCATGAGCAGTACATGGAAATCCTTTATCCGGATGTCGTCGGTTCCGGTGGCGCTCCGAAGCGCATCATGAAGCCGAAGCGCAAAGGACCCGACGTGATCCAGGGCTCCGAGGACCCGGATATGCCGGGTACCGCCGTCCTGGATCTCCAGGTCGACCCGCCATATCGCCCGCCTTCCCAGTCCGGCGTGAACCAACAGCCGGCGCATTCCCGCGGCTCCGTCAGCCAAACCCCCGCAGCAAACATCCACCAGCCCATGATACCCCAACAGCAAACACAGCAACCACAACAAAGACCCACATCCACGACCATCCCGCCTAGGACGCACATCGCAGGCACCAGCGCCCTCACGCCACCCGAGGAGACGGCGACGGGACGCAAGCGATTCCCCCAACATGCCCCGACAACCGACAAGGCCCCGACGGCGCAAATGGGCCACCCCACGGCGCAGCCGGTGGAGAAGCGGCGCCGCATTTCTGGCTATGCCAACCCCGCCCAGGCCTCCGCCTCGGCGTCATCGTCTGCAAGCAACCTGGACGCGACGACGGCCTCGATGATGAATGTTGGCAAGCAGCTACTCGAGGATGGGCTGGTCAAGATCGCCGACGCCATCCGGGGCCCAACCAGATATCCCGAGCAAGCCATCGATATTTTCTTCCGTGACTTTTCCGATGAGGATATGGATCTCCAGCTTAAGATTGCAGAGAAGGCTCTCACAGATGACAACAAGGCCATGATCTTCTGCAAGATGCCTCCGCCGCTGCGCAACCACTGGGTGAAGCGACTGAGAGAGCTGCACAACAACCGACCCAACGCATGAGGGGGGACAGGGCAGAAAAGAGGGGGAGTGTGACGAAGAAAAAAGAAGAACAGCAGGCGGTGAAGGCCGAGTAAACGAAAGAGCCTTGATCCGTCAGTGTAGGATTCGTGGTGACACGGCGTTTCGATGTTAAGACGACCCTCTCGTACGCGATGGTCAGCAGGGGGCACAGGGCTTTAAAGGCAGGCTAGGCTAGCAAAGGCTTTTTTGGGGGCACTTTGAACAAGATGGAAAGGCTGGATCAAGCGCAAGTTGACAGAAGTGCGAGGGCGTTCTTTGGTGTCCGGTCTGGGGTGGCAGGTTCAAACTGGGGCTGGAGGAGTTAGCAACCAAACGGCATAGCGACTGGGATGTTGAGCTTTCGCGACACCTTACTTTTTTTGTTGTCTCGTACGATTCTACGATATTACTACCACCACTACCAGCGATGAGCAGCGGAGGCGAAATTATCGGGCCGAGATGGAGAGTAAGAGAGTGAGGCAGGTCAGGTCTCCTTTTTTTCTATTATAGTATATTCAATACTTATTGTCGATATTGAAAATGTGGGCAAGTAATCCGGAACGATGCTGTGAAACTAGTGAGCCTCGGGTATGACTCATTTGAGTAGTAGACTGGGATGGGGATGATGGGTTGGATGGGAAGACACTGTGTGTGTGAGCCTAGATGCAAGTCATTCAAGCGAGCAATGTTTTCTGGTGTGGGACAGCTCAGTTGAGATGGTGAGGAGTATCATGTGTGTCCGTATTCGCCCTGAACGCCAAGTACATACATAGCGGAGAGCCTTTCCACGTCGTGTATATCGTCAAAGACCGTTAAAATTCGCCCCGCGCCCGAGTCCGCGCTGCAATCATGTCATGCCCATGAGTAGAATTATAAGAGTTCCAAGCCATCCGCAAAAGTCCAAGTGTCATTACAACAGACTTGTCTTCATTTCTTGCCCTTGGTCTTGTAGAGGTAGCTGTAAGGTAAGGTAGTCAGTATCGGATCTTCATCACTCCATGGGGAAAAACGAGGGGTCAGCGACTTACTTTCCGAGAACGCCCTCGCCAAGACCGACAACACCCAAGATGCCCAGGCCGAGGCCGACGCTCTGCCACGACAGACGGCCGCGCTCGTAGAGACCCCACGCCTTGTATCCGAGGAACGCGCTCAGGCCGACGACGCCAACAAGGTTGGAGACGACGAGGGCGCTGGCGCTGCCGTCGCTGAGGCTGGCGAACTGACGCTTCAGCCAGGAGTCGGCCCTGCGGGCCTTGCTGGCGGCCTTCTTCTTGGCGAGGTCGGCCTCGGCGCGGGCCTTCTCCTCGCGGTCGCGGCGGTCGGCCTGGGTATCGGTCTGGATCTCCTGCTCGAGGAAGTCATTGGGGACGGTGTGTACGCTCGGCATGTCGACGTCGACGAGGGAGGAGGTGGAGGCGGCGGAGTCGGTGACGGCGACTTCAGGGGGTTGAGGGGCGGCAGCCTGGAGGAGAGGGAGTTAGTTGGGGGGTTTTGTTCATGTTGTACGGTTTTGCGTCATTGTAAACATTGGAGGAGAGAAAAGGAGCATCACGCGATCTCGCAACGTACCTCCTCGGGAGTCTGCTTGGGGCCCTTGGCTGCAGCGGCGGCGTACGACACTGCATTGCCTGTTAGTACACACGAGAAGTCGCTTGACGGCAACAAAGAAACCTACTTGTGTATTACTGGTGCGGGATGAAGCTGAAGAGATGGAGGTTGGATGTGAGGGAGCAAGCTTCGAATGTGGTGGTGGTGTGCGAGAGGAAAAAAGGTGTGATAGGCTGGCAAATGACGTGGGATGGATGATGGGAGGTGCCTTTTAAGAGGTGGCTGTCATGTGAAGGAGAAAACCGGGAGAAGAGGAGGGAAAAGTCGAGAATCGGGAGGGGGAGGGAAAATTGCGAAGCCAAGGGCAATAGGCGCGGTAAAATGATGGCGCACCAGGGCGGGTCGTCAGGTCGTCAGGTTGGTTGGCAGGTAGGTAGGGACGCAGTAGTGTAGGTACCTAGATGCGGTAAGTGAGGTGGTGGTCAAACCACCTCCTCAGCTGCACCGTGAGCTGGTCACGGCCAAGTCATCAGGTGCAGGTAAGGTACAATTTCACTCCCCCTCACAGATTCGAGCTTTCCTTGATCTTGGTTGGCGCGTGGGAAACCTTGGAGACCAATGACGTATGCGGCTCGGGAGCTTGGGACACCTCACTCTGGTGCACCTCCCGGCCAATCACAACGTCATACCTCCACTCTGCGATGGGGGTGTTCGGCCTAGACCCGGGGAACAAGCCGGGAAACGGCCAGGAACGCTGTCATGCAGCGGGCCTTGTAAGGATGGGGGCCCGCGTGGGATTGGGTGGACGGGTGCCCATTAATAACAGAGGTTTGCAGTGTTGTTCGTGCTGCTACCCAGGCTCAGGGCTGATGGGCCCAGAAGGAGATGAAAGAGTCATGCTGTCGTGTTCGTTGCTGGGCGATGTGAGGCTATTCCCACCCACAAGACCACCCACCTAGTCGCATAAATGACACATATTGACATACTACTTTCAGACAAAAGGAAAACATCTTTGGAGATGTGTGTGTGTGTGTATGTCTATTGTTCTTGGTTGTGGTTTTGCGTGGTTGTTGGTTCCTACTGATACACTTTGTACACGATTATGGTACACGCAGAATATGCCCGGATTTTCCCGTCATGCTCGTCATTAGCTGCCTCTTTTGCTGCGTCCACATCTTTCCTCGTCGATGTCCGCATCTAATCCCTGCCGTCCACGTGCATGGATTTCTACAATGGTAAAAAAGGTGTGGAGATGTTTTGGTTTTTGTTTAGTTGTCGTTCGCCGCAGTGGCATCCGTCGCCGCGGTGTTGGACTTGGTGAGGTCAACGCTGTCGACCTTGACAGCCTTCTTGGGCTTGGTCTTCTTCTCCGTCTCCTTCTTCTCGGGCTCGGACTTGATCTCGACCTTCTTGATCTCCGAGTCGCTCTTGATCTCGGCCTTGGGGGCCTCGGTCTTCGTCTCCTTGGGTGCTTCCTGCTTGGCCTCCTTGGGAGCCTCCTTCTTCTCTTCGGCGGCGGGCGGAATGGAAGCATCGGCGTTGGCGTCGAGAGTGGGCTGGGCATCGTCGGGGGCGGGACCTTCCTCGTCGTCGGCAAGCTCAGCACCGTAGACGTCGGGGTACTTGCGGAAACACGTCTGCATTCCCCTACAGATAGTTAGCATATCCGTAACAAACCATAACCATGTGGATTCATGTAAACGTACTGGAACTTCTCAATGCAGTCCATGCCCTTGGGCTCCTCCTTGGAGTAGACGAAGCAGCTGAAGGCAGCCTTGAACTCCTCGCCACAGGGTCCGTCGGCCATGCCGCCGAGGCACGGGCAGTCCCAGTTGATCTCGCCCGTCTCGGGGTTGAAAGCACCCTGCTGGTCGGCCTCCGCCTCCAGGGCCTCGGGAGAACCGGGCGCCGGCTCGCCCTCGGTCTGAATCGCCTGTGCGTTGTCGGCCGCAGGAGCGGGCTTGGGCTGCTCCGCCTTCACAATCGCGCGCTTGCGCTTCTCTTCGACGATGGCGTCAACGGTGGTCAGGTCGGCATCGGAAAACTGGGAGGGCGCGGGAATCGTGCGGGCTGGTGTCGCGGACAGAGTTAATCATGTATCCCTTGCGTTTGTAGAAGGACTGTGATGCCAGACGTACCGACGGGCTCCTCGGCGAAGACTGGGCTGGTGTTGTACCAGTAGAGCGCACCAAAGGCGGCACCCCATCTCAACGCCGAGCTCTTCCATGTCCGGGGCTTGTCGGCGGGTGCTGTCGAGGCGAATCGGCGAGGGGCTGCGCGAATTGCGGATTGGCGGGCGGCGCTCAAGGCGCGGGGCGTCGTGCGGACAGCGCTGCGATACATTGTGAATGCTGAAAACCAGGGACCAAAGAAACCAAAGACGGGGTAAGAAGACAAAGGGGAAGAGGCAAGGTAATTAGATTCGCGGAGGGCGCGGTCGAGGAGCCGATAGACTGGTTGGTAATCTACAGATTCGGAAAGAAAATTGAAGCTTCGATTTCGGGTTCTGCCGGGGTTTACGCGGCGCAATCTGCACCCTTGCACCTGGCTGGCTTCGGCCGATCGGACGGCCCAGCAGGAAAAAAAGAAATCAGAGGAAAAATCGGGGTCATTCAAGCATTTCTACTGGTCATCAAGTCGGTTGGGTCACTTTATGCAGTTGATTCCTTTTTTGGTGCTCTGCAAATGACATCTACATATCCCGCACGCAGCTGTCTGTCAAAAGATAACCCCTTGTAGACGTTGGTGATACAGCTGAGGGGAACATTTTTATTCTTCATTCAAATTGTTCTAGGCCACCTGTGATGCTTGGTTCTGACTGACTTTCTTTTCGGACTATTTTGGCTACCTGTGCAGGTGGAATATTTGTACATAGAAGCTCGACTTGCTGTCGTTTGGCGGGGTAGACGAGTAACTTCACAAGATGTCATCGCCGAGCTTCGAGTGGCGCCCCATTGCATTTCTGCGAGACAGGCAGCCCGATACCGAGCCTGCTGCATTTGCTCTCATTGTGCTCAACCAGCCACTGAAGCAGACCCCGGTACTTGATTTGTTGTGGCAGAATGGTACGATTTGGTATCTGATATTTTTCACGCGGAATACTGACGCCTTTCGTAGCCATCGTAAGAGTTGCTGCGGACGGCGGAGCGAATCGACTTCTTGATCTGAGCAAAGCGACACAGTCGCAGTCGCAGTCGCAGACCACTCCTTATGTTCGTTTGAACCTCTGAATGCCGAAGTGCGCCGTTCTAATCGCTGCAGGCCAATCTTGACGCCATTATCGGAGACTTGGACTCGTTAGATCCTGTGGCCAAAGACTTCTACACCAATTTGGAAAAGCCCGCCCAGATCGTGCATATGCCCGACCAGATTTCGACAGACTTCGGCAAGTCTATTCGTTGGATCAGATCACAACACCCCAACGTCGACATTGTTGCCCTTGGAGGTCTCGGCGGCCGAGTGGACCAGGGCCTCAGTCAGGTACACCAGCTATATCTCTCGCAGCCAGGACCGGGGTATGATGAGGGCAAGATGTACTTGGTGTCCGGCCAGAGCTTGACCTTCCTGCTGAAGCCAGGAATCCACAGCATTAAAGTGCGGGAGGGCGGCGAGGACGTCTTTGGAAAACATGTCGGCATCATTCCCATTGGAGGAACGAGCTACATCACCACCGAGGGGCTCGAGTGGGATGTTGTGGACTGGGAAACCAAGTTTGGAGGCCATATGAGCACCAGCAACCATGTGCTACCCGAGACGAAGGTGGTCAAGATCGGGACAACAGAGACTGTGCTTTTCACGATTGCCCTCGCGGGAATAGAATAAACCAACGTCGACTGTCGCTTGCTGTACACGGTGTTTCTGAATACTCGGCCACCGACACCAGACGCCATGCCCCCCTAAATGCCCTGAGATGTCGCGGACTTTTGATCGCCGCCCCCAACGCCACGTAATGAAGAAACAAACGAATTATCGCAGGAAGTGTAGGACCAGCCAGCAGAAGAGGAAGAAGACGATGACGCCAGCCCAGAAAATCCACTTGTCCTCCTTCGCACGGCGCTCGATCATGCGGATAGTGTCACCGGAGATGCCCAGCGTATTGCCGACTGAGTATAGCCTCTTTTGGGTGTTCTTGAGCATCTCGCGCTGTGTTCCAAGGTCGCCGAGGACAGCCTGGCCGCGAGCAATGTACTCATCCAGTGCTGAATTTGTCTGCGCAAAGAAGTTCTGCTCCCGCAGCGCGTGCTGCTCTCTCGTGACATCGTTTCCACCCATACTCAAACCACCAATCTGGCCTCCTGTTGAAGCGCCTCTGCTGTGGAACGAGGACGACTTGTTGACGTTGGCGTAGGGGTTCTCTGGTGTCGAAGTGACATAGGCTCGACGGCCCAGTAGCTCGCCTCGGTTGTTGCTGTGGACGGCATCTTCGCGCGCCTTTTTGAGGTCGTCGACTTGGGATCGGAAGTCGGCCAGGTCGTCGCGAAACCGCTTGACACGCTCGAAGGCCTCTTCTTGCTTCTTGGGGACGAGCTCCTGGCGCGCAAGCTGGTTGTACTCGTCGATGGTCTTGGAGAAGGAGGCGAGGGATGCAGAGACGTTGCCGATCTCGGATGGGGTCAGGGCGACGGCTTGGGCTGCGGAGTCGGAGAGCTTCTCAAGATCTTTGCGGATGGCCTTGCTTTGGCGCAGGGCCGAGTTGTACTGGACGTTCTGCAGCTAACAGTTAGCAGTGCAGGCGCAAAACAGGTGCTTAGGGTCCCGACTAACCATACTGTTTCAGTTTGCGCGAGGCGACTTGTCTAGGCGAGCTTCTGCAAAAATCGAAGAAAGATCAAGGACTAGACTTGTGGTTGGAGCGAAAGGTGTTCGAATGCGCAGCTCCCCTTTGCCTTGCCGACGACAAGCTGGAGCTCAATCTACTTACAACAAGTGGCTTCTCGGGCAAGGGAGACGCCCAGGAAAACACGTCACCGCCTTCCAATTCGGAAGAAGAGGCAGCCCAGTGCAAGAAGCCGTGTGGAAGCAGTACACACACGATGCGGGATGCACGGTCCTTCCCGGAAGGCAATCGCGACGGTTACCTTTGATACCTTGTTTCCAGCATCGTACATACTGACGGTTCCTATATCGACATCCACTTGTTCATTTGCTCTTTCTAGCACCTGTGGTCAGTTCTTTTCGACTTGCATCATGCGTGCTTACATGGAATGCGCTGCGAACCAGCATTTCGACCGAAGTGCTCTTACGTATTCGCCGATGGCGGACCGCTAGTAGCTTCACGAGCACCGGTGACTCTTCATGATTGCATCTTGATCACAGCTTGACGAAATCGGACTTACCATCAGCCTCGCCCGGTACAAAAGAAAGCAAGCGCCGGCGCATTCAGGAACCAGAAGCTTAACCCCAGAATGGCCCGCCAACGTGATACCGCCGTGGAGAATACCGTCTCCATTATGGCCACAGGATTCCGCAGGCGGTCGCCGACTCGGTACCGAGATGCAGTGTCGCTCGATAGTGATGCCGCCCATACTGACCAACAATAGGCCACGCGAGGCGATGATCCATTATCTCATCGCCGTCGCTGTTTAGCGAGATTCTTAGCCTCATATGCCATTTTTTCCACAATCTCCTAAAGTCCTATTGCCGGACAACGATGCGACTATAATTGGACTTCAACCCACTCTCCACGGTCCATCCCCTTGGCACACAGAAGAAGCGAAACCACCATCAGCCCACCCACGATGTCTAGACCATCAAGCCCAGTGCCCTCCGAGAAGTCAGTACCGCCCACCGGCTCGACAAAGTCGGATCTGGAAGATGTTGAGGCCACAGCAGCACCGCCTTCAGAGCAACCAGAGCAACCTCCACGATACTCCATTTACACGACATGGGAGAAACGTTTCATCGTGCTAGGTGCCTGTTTGGCCGCCTTCTTCTCTCCTTTCACCGCTCAGATTTACCTGCCCGCCCTCACGGTTCTGGCCGAGGATTTCAACGTCTCTGACTCTGACATGAACCTCACCCTTACGACCTACATGATCTTCCAGGGTATTGTACCCATGTTCATCGGTTCGCTAGCCGACAATAGCGGCAGACGACCAGCCTATGTCATCTGCTTCGTCGTTTACATCGCCGCCAATATCGGCCTCGCCTTGTCACAGAACTACGCCTCTCTGCTCGTCGTCCGGTGTTTACAGTCGGCCGGCTCGAGTAGCACAGTTGCACTCGCCTCCGCTGTCGTTGCAGACGTCGTGACAAGCGCAGAGAGGGGTCAATACATTGGAATAACCGTCGTTCCAATCGTTCTTGCGCCTGCGCTTGGCCCAGTCCTCGGTGGCATCCTGACCCAGTTCCTGGGTTGGCGGGCCATATTCTGGTTTCTGGCCATCCTCTCCGGCGTATTCTTCATTGCCCTGCTACTCTTCTTCCCAGAAACCTGTCGAAGAATTGTGGATGACGGCTCCGCTCGACCCCCGCGACTGTACCGCACCGGCTACCAGCTATTGAAGGACTACCTCAGATCTAAGAGGACTCGCGGCGACGAAATAACTAGAACGACAACTGGAGGAACATCGAACACCGCAAGACCATCCCTTTCGTTCAAGATCAACCCTTTCGCCTCCCTCATGCTTCTCTTTCACAAGGAAATGGGCCTTCTTTTGGGCTTCAGCGCCATCGTTTTCGCCGGTTTCTATGCCATCGCCGCTTCCATGCCAACCCAATTCGCGCAGCTGTACGGCTTTGACAGCTTGAAAGTTGGGCTCATGTACCTGCCGTTGGCTGGAGGGTCTGTTGTCGCGGGGTTCGTCGTTGGACCCCTTATCAACTGGAACTACCGTCGGCACTGTAGGCGCCTGGGCATCCCGTACGATAAGTCTCGTCAGCAGGACCTGTCTGATTTTCCCATTGAGAAGGCTCGCCTCGAGATAGGCCTGCCTTTGCTGTTCTTCAGCTCGATTCTGCTCTTGATTTGGGGATGGGTTCTCCAGGTTGGTGCGCCGGTAGCAGTTCCCTGCGTACTCCTCTTCCTCTTTGGAGTCGGAATGATCGGCTTTAACAACACCACCAACACTCTCATCGTCGACATTCACCCAGGCAAAGCAGGCACAGCTACGGCGGCAAACAACTTCACTAGATGCCTGCTGGGCGCCGCTGCGACCGCTGCCATCTTGCCCATGATCAACGGAATGGGAGTTGGCTGGGCTTTCACACTCCTGGCTCTCCTTTATGTCGTGTTTAGCCCGTCTTTGCTAGCCGTCATGTACTGGGGAGTCAAATGGCGCAAGGCAGCAAAGGAGAAGGAGCTGAAGAAGAAAGGCACTGCTTGAGAATTGTGATACCACCACTGATTGCATTTATGATACGTAGCATGATACCCGAGACATTTATATAGAAATTTGACCAATGCAAGATCTCGCCGAATTTTCAACCCCGCCCCGTAGCATGATTTTCCTGGGGCCTGTGTTTGAGTGACTGGTTCTACATCTCGCTGCTGCCTGTACGCCCTGCCGTTGACACCAGAATCGCGGGGTTGAAACGAGAACTTGGCAGTCAGCGCGCCACGGCCAACCTCCCCTCAGCCCACCGCTTCATTCATCTTCAAATTCAACTCATCACAAAATCGACTTCCCATCTCACTCCCACTTACGAATCCTCCAGTCATCTCACGTACACCATGGAGAAAGATCAGGACACTCACCCAAACGGGAGCAAGACGCTCACAGCCCAGTGCTACTGCAAAGCCATCCACTTCACAATCACCGTCCCGGACTCGTCCCTCCCGCTCAAAGTCCATTTATGCCACTGCAGCATCTGCCGCTACACCCACGGCACACTCTGCATTTTCCACGCACCACTCCCATCCGGCGTCGCCCCGTCATTCATCTCACCGTCCTCGCTCTCGGCCCTGACCGCCTACCGCCACGCCTCTGCGGCAAGCACGCGCTACTTCTGCAGCACCTGCAGCTGCCACATTGGAGATCAAGGCATTGAAGACGACGACTGGGTCATTTCTGCATCCATCTTCGACGCCAACAAGGACGACGTTCCCGCGGTATGGGATATTAGGCAGCATGTCAACACGCACCCGGCGCTGGGAGGGGGGCTCTACGACTGGCTCCCAAGTATTGCTGGCAAGGAGTTGAAAGTCTGGAATCCGAAGCCAGATACGAAGCTCAAACTTCGCAGACCTGAAGTTGGAGACGACGGCAAGGAAGTGCTTCGAGCTCAATGCCACTGCGGAGGGGTGTCTTTCACCGTCTCAAGACCATCAGCCGGCGTCGAATCGTACAAGGACTGGATCTCGCCCACGGAACCGAACAAATGGGTGGCTGGAACAGACACTTGCGGTGACTGCAGGCTCCAGACAGGCGCCCACATCACCGGCTGGGCGTTCGTACCCCAATCGTGCATCACGCCCCAGATCCCAGAGGACCTCACACTCGGGACCTCGAAGATGTTCCAGTCGACGGAGAAGGTGTCTCGTTCCTTTTGCGGAGTCTGTGGCGCCTCGGTACTGGCCTTCTACAGCGGACCAGAACGCGCTCTGGTCGATGGTGACAGACTCTTCAACGTCGCCGTGGGGCTGTTTCGGGCTCCGGAGGGCGTTCTAGCGCAGGACTGGTTGACTTGGAGAACTGTCAAGGTCGGTTGGGCAGAGAATGGGAAGCAGTATGACTCCGCGCTGGTAGAGGCATTGGCCGAAGGTACCGCGAAATGGGGCGAAATGCACGGAGACAAGGGGAAGATTCTGGAGATGTATCCTTGACATTGTTTATCGCCACTAAAGACTGAACGAGGTTCTTGCAAAGGTTCACCTGGCGCTTTTCTTTCCTTCGATACATGAGATCCGCTTTCTTTGAGACTTCAATGACAAAGCTCAGGCAAGCTGGGCATAGGTCTGTAGGATTCTTTCTCTCTCCCGCTCAAGGAATTCATCAAAAGTAGTCATAGTAATACCCCAACTTCGAGTGTTTTCCTCATCCGCGAACTGGTCCATGTCGCGAGCGGCCAGCTGCCCAGCAATGAAAGGATTCCCAGCCTTCTGGGAGTCGATCTCCTCTTCCGTCAAGAAGACCGCCCGTATGTCCTTTCCACTGGTCTTGGACAGCTTCGCCATGATCTCATCCACCGTCAGCATCTCCGATGACAGGGGAATTTCCTGGCGATTGAATCTCGTAGGATCGCGATAGGCTGCCAGAGCAAACCTCCCAATGTCATAGGGGTCCAGAGTCGGTATTTTGGAGGTCGGTTTGAAAGCATTTGCGAATCTTCCCTTGTTAATCAAGTCCGGAAAAGGGGCAGCCTGGGGAAGGAGGTAGTTCGATGAGAAGCTTCCCGGCCGCAAGATGGTCCAGTACTCGAAGCCAGCCTCTCGAACCGTCTTCTCGATGGACTGCTTCGAATGGAGAACCATGGAAACAAAGCTGCCTGGGTCACAGTGCTCCAACTTCTCGGGTGCCTGAACGGCGAAACCGCTGCTGTAGATGAAGTGGACGGCGCCGGTCTCTTTGGCAGCTGTCATGATTCGCTTCGCGGTGCGGAGCTCCCAGGTGTGGTCGATGAAGTCGGGCATCAGGTTGAGAAAGGCGCCGTTGACGTTCTTCATCGCCTCCTTGAGGGGCACATCATCGTCGTAGCCGCCTTTGGTGAGACGTGCGCCGAGATCTGCGAGGGCTCTGGCGGCTGGCGAGTCGGGATCACGAACGAGGGCATGGACGGCGATGTTGGCTTTGAGGAGGTTATGAGCAACTGCGCCGCCGACTGTTCCTGTTGCACCGCTGACGAAGATGGTTTGTTGAGACATGATGATAGTGTCTATTGACGTGGACGTGGATTGAGTGTGACTCTCGGATGCCCAGGTAGCTTTGATGAAACTGGACGATCTGTTTCCGTCATCGTAGTTTTACCAAAGTTCTATATACCACATTTCAGAGATCAGTTCTTGTCATCTCACGTGGTCGATATCCAGCTTACATACCCTTGGCGGCTTTGCGCCGAAGGGACTTATGTTGTCGGCCACGACGGGCGACCGACAGGATGATCCGCGGAGCCACGCCGCGGAGAACATATTGTAGGAGGCCGCCTATTTTTTCTGTGCTGGATCAGTCATTTTTCCTATAGAAATATACTCTACTTTAATATCGCCATGTTTGCTGTGTATTTTTGTTATTGCTACTGCTGTTATTGTCGTTGACTTCTTCGTCGTCCATCACCGTCGTCATTAGTGGTCGTCACTACCGTTATCGCCGCCGCCGCCATTGTCATTATCACGTACTACTTCTAATACTATACTTAACGGTGTAGATTCCATGTCACCGAATACAACCATCAAGTTGAAATGTACGGGTTGCCGGGAAGAAGTTGGTGCGGGGTGACAAAGAAGTCGGTCGAAGGATGAAGGATGAAAGTCTTGGTGGTGGAAAATGATGGCGGAATCCCGCCAGATGACTAAGTTGGCGGACAAACAGCACAAAGATGACCTGCTCAGCGCTTCTTCAGCGCTGCAAATCCCCTGAAGCACCCCATCTCCCTGCCTGCAGCATCGCCGCCCACATTCAGCTGCATCTCTACCATTTACCCTTCACACTGACATTGCGAATCTTATTCATTCAAGGTTTCGAAATATCAGACGAGAAATCTCCGCATATCAGACTGTCAAATGTCAAACTCATTCTTCGAGCGGGCCAACCCGCCTCCGCGGCGGAAAACATGCGTAGCTTGCACGAAAGCCAAGCGACGATGCGACCACGGCCAACCCTCGTGCTTGCGTTGTTCGCGGCGGAAAATCGACTGCGTGTATCCAAGTCCGCCTTCCGCCAGATCGAAGTCATCGGCAGCACACCATACTCCGCAGAGCTTTGGATCACCTCTGCCGGAAAGCGACCCGACTCCCGCCGCTGCGACCCCTGTTCCCGCCATTCTGGACGCTTGTACGGATAATTCTCTTGTGTCGTGGTCACAGGGCCCACACCTTCTTCCGCTGGATCTAGAGGACTTGGAAGATGTCAACTTCGATGTTGGGTTCGAGGATTTGATCAATACCGACGCTCTCTTAGATGGAGCATTATCCCTGCCGATGGCACTTACACCCAAGCCCGACCAAATGTTGGTGCCCTCTCGCCACCACCCGCAAACCTCTCTGGAGGAGATGATAGCAAGCCGGATCCAGTATGCTCTCGACGTCATCAAGAAAGTGCCTTCCTCTATGGTGTCTGAAAACCAGACCCCATGGTCACATCCCTACTTATACAAAGCCTACATGCCAAGGGAGATGCAAGGTATGTTGCTTCGCGAGTAGTCATGGAGCCCTACCAACAATATAATCGCCAGATGCACAGGCGTGCTGTGCTTTATATGCTGCGAAGAACCACTACAACGCCGCCATGATCCTGCGTACTATTCAAGCCAGGGCACATGAGGTCCTCGCCGCCCCGCCGCCCAAAGGCAGGCTTGAGGCCCTCGCGCGCCTGCATGCTATGCTCCTTTACCAAATCATCCGCATCTTCGATGGCGACATTCCCATGCGGGCTTCAGCCCAGCAAAGCCTCACGGCCCTCGAGCCCGCGATGCTCGCCCTGCTTCCTTTCGTCAAATGGGAATCATCTCAAGCAACGACAGGTCCAGCAGAGGACCAGTCGTTCTGTCCCACCAAGGAGTCCTGGCAAGAATGGATCTGGCAGGAGTCAGCTCATCGCACGATCTTCTTCACGTGCTTCTTTCTCATCACACACCAGATGCTGATAGGGAGAGAACCGCCCAATGGGTGTTCGGACAGGTACATCTTCTGCCAGTCATGGACCATGTCAGCTCACCTCTGGGGCGCCCCGAATGTTGTCGACTTTGCCATTGCTTGGAGAGAGAAGAAGCACTTTGTGATTAATCAACAGTCCTTCAATGAGGCGTTGAGGGATGCTTCCGCGGATGATGTTGACTTGTTTGGCAGGATGCTACTGGTAGGAGCTCTCGGCATAGATGATACGAGGCTGTGGTTCTATAATCGAGGCGGTACACTGTGATAGAAATGCATTTGAGTTAACCTCCACGGAATCTTGACTTTGGGAAAGCAAAGTAGACTATATCCTGTTCTTATGTTGGCGCCACTTGAGGTACGTAGTCCCTCAAGAAACACCCACCTCTACCATATGTAATTGAATGCCACTCGGCAGGGAGGCTTGGGCGAGGGCAGGTGATCCAGCAAGCCCACGGAGACTTACACAGCAGTCGAGGACAGTCGTTTACATCAAATGGAAAGGAAGATGGAATGCAAGTCTCGTTCTTCTCGTAAAGCTAGCTAATTGTCTCTCCCTGGGCTTTCCTGAGCACTTTGTGTTTGTCACGCATACTCAACGATCAAAATCAAAAGACCAATCAATCTTTCCCAAGATCTTCTGTCGGTGGTATGCAAACCGAACCCTCAATGTCCCTCGCTCACCACTTCTCAAAGATCTTCGCGTGGGCATCTTGCTGGCCGGGGCTGGGAATGCATCGGAGTTCATCCAGGCCGGGCTGATCCTGATCCTCGCACCGAACGAGCTTGAATTGCTCGATACGACCTCCATGCTTATTGACCGAGGTAGTAGCGAGCTTAACTTGGTAGAGGCCATCGTAGCGAAAGCCGACCTTGGGGGCATACTTGAAGAGCATTTGCTTGCCCTTTCCGGCGGCAGCGCGGATGACTCGGACCATGTTTCCAGTAGCAAGACTGGCGACAAGGGCCTTGGTGCCCATAGTTCGGTCGGGAACCTTCTCAACATCTTGGTGCTTTTCGGAGCCCGAGCCGGAATACCAGACGACGTCGCCATTGTCAATGTCCGTAGAGTCCGAGGTTGGCGAGATCACAATACTGTAGGCGCCGCGGGTGATATTGCCGTGGATGCCGGCCTGGGATTGTCCATGGGCGCCATGGAACACAGCAGAAAGCTGGCGGGGATACTAGGCCCCGACCTCGAGACCGTTGTGTCCGTACTTCTTGGATTGGCGACGCGAGTGCTTGTAGTCCGGATTGAAGCGGATATTAATGCCAATTATGGTCAGGCCGTGCATGATGCCGTCAACTCCCCAGATAGGATGGTTGGCGGGGGGACGTGGAATGTTGTCAGTGAAGGTGATGACGGAAGTGGTCTTGGGAATCTCATCGTGGGTCTCCTCATTGACGGTCTTCTCATCGACGATTCTTTTAGCACGAACGCTGTCATCGATCCACTGACGGAGACTGAGAGCACGAGACTTGTCACCGGCGGTGAAGAGACGCTGCTTCTCGGGGGACTCTCCGTCGGAAATGGAGAGGAGGCGAGCGGCCAAGTCTCCATGGCGCTTAGCCTGGATGGCGGTGATGCTCATGTCGTAGTAATCCTGGCAATCCTCCAAGTAGTTGAAGAAGTCGTAGATCTCCCTCTTGAGCAGGATGACGGAAGGATTGTCAGTGGACTTGTTGATTCGGGACATCATGCCGATGCGGGCGATGGTGTTCTTGAGTTTGAACAGGTAGGTGGACAGCTCGTTCTTTCCGCCGGGACCGGGAACCTTGGGGCCGCCGGAGGTACCACCACCAGCGCCGGTACCGCCGATAAGCTTCGAGGCAGATGGGGCCATTTTTGGATCTCAGACTGTTGCTTCGAGGGTCTTCGGGGCGTTGCTGAAGCGTCGTCAATCGCTGTTCTATCCCCCTTGTCAGTAAAGTTCTTTGGAGGCAGAAAGAAACGTAAATATCCACTCACTAGACAGTAGCCGATTGGTTGTGATGAAAGAAATGTTTTCCCTCAAGTCGGAAGTGCTTGTTGACCAAATCACAAAAGTTGGAGTTTGTGTGAGGTTGTGATAGCTGTGAAGCAGGAGAAAAGCCCGAAAGAAAGTTCAGGAGGGAAGGAATTTCCAAAGGTGTTGAGGGCAGAGACCAGGCCGCGAGGCACCAACTAGGGCTCAACCGCTTTAGGCTATTGTTTTGAGGCACAAAAAGGGAGGTCCTGATTATGTCGTCGGGGCTGTGATACCATGAACACTCGGACCCGGAGCGGAGTTGTGGGTCCAAAGCACCGGCGAAGGCGAGATGGACTCGGGGTGGACTCGGGGACGAGGCAGTTACATGCACAAAGGCGATTATGCTTCTTGGGAAGACTGAATTTATGAGGCACGGTTCAGTTTATTATGATGTGAGATATTAATCGTTCAACCAGGTATGCATTGCCGTTGAAGTCGTCAAGACAACACCACACTATTCGGGTGTAATTACACAATAAAATCGCACTTCATCTTAGTCATTTCCACCACAACCATGTGTGAACCCCCCAGCGGCGAATTGAGCTTTATTATTGCCAAAGCATCGCGCTCTGACCCAGATAGGAGTGTTAAAGTCGGCCTTCCACTCATTGCCGTCATCGTCCGGCTCGTCGAAATATTCAAACCTCCACATCGACAGGCCACCACCGATGCAGTCCTTAGCCTCCTTCATCAGCGTCTTCTGACCGAAATCATGGCTCGCCCAGCCGTAGCCGTGCATGACATAGCTGCTCCAGTAGCCATGGTACCAGCCCTTGCAGTCGCCGCCGGCCTCCTTGGGGACCGGCCAATGGCGGTTGTCTTTCTGGGGGTTGACCTGGTATGTGTAGTCGCCATGGACGTACTCGCCGCCGAACTTCCAGTTCATGGGGTTTTCCGGGTCGTTGCCGTCGCAGTTGTTGATGACGGCCCACATCTTGTCAAGACACTCCTGCTTGTCGTAGTTGGTGCTCCCCTCGGCGATGGAGAGCAGAAAGCCGGTCTCGTCAGGCGTGCCCTTGTGGTATGTCTTCGCGTAGCTCCACCCAGACTGGCCTGTGGGACGAGTCACACTATCACAGAAGTCCTTGTAGTCCTCGTTGAGTCGGTCGCCTGATGCGTAGGCCTTGGACCCGTCTCCATTATGTTGCCAGCATGTGAACTTGTCCTGCGCCTCGCATGAGGGGGCTTCAATGTCCAGAACGGCAGCACGCGTGTCCACGAGAGTCTGTAAAGCGAAGGAAGCGATGGTGTAGTGACCCAGCTCATTGGGGTGGAAGTTCTTGCCGACCCAGTCCGGCAGTCCGATGGACGGGGGCTGGATCTCGTCGTCCGTGTCTCCGGGGCATCCCGGAGGCGAGGGGTTTCGGCGGTCCAGTTTGTGCTTGACCTCGGCGCCAGGATTTGCCGAGTTGAATAGAAGTGAGTTGTATAGTTCAGTTTCAAGGTTGCGACGGGCGACTTCAGCTAGGGCAGCCCGCCTGGTCTCGGCCAGAGGTCCATACTCTTCCCACCTGCGTTTGAGGTCTACGTCGTCGTCGCTGACGCTGGTGTCGGGCTTGAAGAATTGCAGGTCGGGCTGCTCAGGGTCGGGGTAATCGCCTGATCCGTCCGGATCGCACATCTGGCCCTGAACACCGTCGTACACCCACGGGTCCCAGTTTGAGAAGCCGATCTTCCACTTATAGTCAGAATTGCTGGAGGTCTCTTCAACGACAGTCCTGATGATATTGTTGATCTGAACCACAAAGTCGTTGAAGGTGTTGCGGCGCTCAATGGTCAGGCCCGAATTGCCCGGCCAGAGCGTGGCATACGCCCAGGGCTGGTTTTGGCAGTCTTCCGTCTCGGTGTTGAAGAATTGAGCGTAGCCATTGTAGATGACGACGCCGTCGTCGTTCATCTTCTCATCCAGAGCCGCCATCAACTGCTTCATGTTGCCTTTGAGGATGGACTCCATGTTTGATTGGGCGATCGCGATGACGCTGTCGCAGGAAGAGTCGCCGCTGGGCACCAAGACGCACTTCTCGATCAGCTTGGCGAGGCAAAGGTCGTTGCCTCCGGCTGTCAACATGACCAAGTCCAGATCGCCTTCGAGAGCCTTGATCTGGTTGTAGATGCCGCCCGTTCTGTCGCCGCTGCATCCCACAAATTGGAAGTTCTCGACGCTGGGGCCTAGGGCGTCATTGACGATCATCGGCCAGGCTGTGTCGTAGCGGGAGCAGTACCAATTGGTGTTCTCCGGGTCGTCTAAGATGGGGTTGCCGAGAGGCTTGCCTGAACCTATGCCCGCCGTGTAACTATCGCCTACGGCGGCCCACCGCTTGATCCAGCCATAGTCGCTGGGGCTGTCATCGCGCTTGCCAAGGCTACGTTTCTTCTGTCTCTTTGGAGCGAGGAAAGATGTTGATGCGTTGCTGGCTTGAGAGAAGGGCACAACATAGGCCTCCACCAGAGCTAGCCCGAAAGCATGGGCAACCAAGAGGAGCGCGATCCGCATGGCTGTAGTAAAGAAGCACGTACAAGCGAGGAGGCAGAGCAAAAGTGAGCGGGTGTCTCTGCAGTCAGGGCTTGGAACGAGTAAAACGATGTTTGAAAAGAGTGAGGTAGAGTCACAGGTGATCTCAGAAACAGAATGCCTAAAGGACGGGAGTCGCGCGAGGGCGCGAGGGCGGCTATGGAAGTGAACTCCCAAACTTGAGCTACGGCAGGCTGCGAGAGGGATAGGTACGGGAAATGGAAAACCAACTTCACATTCACAGTATCAGTCCAAGCAATGTTATCCAGACCTGATGCCGGTGATATTCCGACCGGAACGTCGGGGGCGGGTCGGCGGTCGTGGTTCGGGACTTTGGTATCCCTCCTCCCGAAGGATCCCAAAGCCAGGATCTGTGTGATGGTTCATCTCGGCGCTTTGCCACCACAATCATTCGAACTCATGGCTATCTGGCTGCCTAATGCAACACCGACCACATTATGTCGACTGCCGTTGCGCGTGATGTTCTTGGCGTTGAAGAATGCGCCGCCCGCTCGTTGGCCGCTCGAGCCGAGGAGAGCACTTCGGGCCGCGCCCCGGTCGCCGGCACATCATTATGGCATCGGCTTACCTCCATCTTGTCGTTTACGCATTGCCGTAGGAAGCTAGGGCTGACCGGAAAGCCACAATTCTTAATTTTATCCGTAGTCAGGCACCGATCATAGGATTGTGCACCCACGTGGTGTCTAGCCGGGATCAAAAGCATGCCCCAAGGATAGGTGTGCCAATTCGGCCATCACACCACGTTAACGAAAGGGTCTTTTGTAAGGGTTCACCACAACTGCGGTGGAAATCCCAAAACAAGCCTTGGCGCTTACCTCAGATAAGCTTCTGTGGGGGATTCTTAATATGCAGGTCCGTCGACCAAGGTTATGGGCAACAGTACCGATACAAGCTCGCATTCAAATGTCGAGCAGGGGTAGGATCCTACAAGCCGCGAGCATGACCACCTGCCCCTGGAATCACCAACAGCTCACGACAAAGATAGGGAAATTTGATGGATACCTGGCAGTTTCTGGCGACAAGAGCACTTTCTGATGCGTACCATGGAATGATCTTAATCCTTGCCCAAGTTGAGAGCACCGGCGAGAACCCCTTTCCCCCGTTCCTCTCTCTCTTCGATTCAACCAGATTCCGCCATCTACGTCCTTCTCTTCTCTCCTGCAAACGAAGAAAGCGAATGCCACTCTTTTGTCCTACTTCGTCAACCATGGCTTTGAGTTGCTCCCTTCGACGGCTCGCCCTAGCGTGCTTGGTCTTGGCTCCAGGTATCGCCCAAGCCATCATTGACAGAAATCATACGGCAGCCATGGCCAGACAAGTGCGTTTCCATAGAACTGGAAAGTTAGCCAAAAGACAGGATGAAGGTGACGATGACTACGTATGCACTGCCACCAAAGGCTGCGATATTGGCTGCTGCGGGCCCTTGTAAGTCGACCCTCAACTACCCCTCACTGAGCGAGTATCGAATCTCCTCTGCCCTCAAACAAGCTGGACTGACACACATGCCCGCAGAGATGAGGAGGGAAATGGAGTTTGCGGCCTGGGCCCAGACTTCTGCGGCGACGGGTGCACATCGACGTGCCACTACAAGTCTGAGTGCGATCCGGGCTGGGGCATCGAGTGGTCCAACGCCACTGCCTGCCCCTTGAACGTATGTTGCAGTAAGTATGGCTTCTGTGGCACCGATCCCGGATTCTGCGGCGGTGAGGTCGTGTCCTCGCCGCAGTGTGATATCGCGGCCGGCAGCTCCAATGGCCGTACCATCGGCTACTATGAGGGATGGAACTCGCAACGCTCCTGCGGCACGATGACCCCAGAAGAGATTCCCAAGGGTTATTATACTCACTTGTTCTACTCATTCTCGCTGATCAATCCGGAGACCTTCCGTCTGGAACCCATGGACGACACCACGGGCAGCCTATACGGCTCTGTCTCCACCCTGAAAACAACGCAACCTGAGCTGCAGGTCTGGCTCGCCATCGGCGGGTGGGCCATGAACGACCCGGGCGCGTGGCGGACGACCTTTTCGGATTTGGCCGCGAGCGAGAGTGCTCAGGATGAGTTCTTTGAGAGCTTGGTCACCTTCATGTCCACCTATAACTATGATGGTGTCGACATCGACTGGGAATACCCTGTGGCCGAAGACCGTGGTGGTATAGAAGCCGACTTTGACAACTTTGTCAACTTCATCTCACGTCTGCGCAACCGCTTGAATAACCTGGGCACGCCAAAGGGCTTGTCCATGACGCTACCTGCGTCATACTGGTACCTTAAAGGCTTCGACATTATCAACTTGGAGCCCCATGTCGACTTCTTCAACGTCATGACTTATGACATTCACGGTGTCTGGGACTCAACCATTGAATCTTTGGGTCCTTACGCCCACGCTCACACCAACTTGACCGAGATTGAGGAGGCTCTCAAGCTTCTCTGGCGAAACAATATCAACCCGAGCCGTGTCAACCTTGGTCTCGGCTTCTACGGCCGCTCCTTCACCATGAAGGACCCGAGCTGCATGGCCGCGGGATGTGAGTTCTCAGAAGGTGGCAACGGCGGAGCTTGCACTGGGACTGCTGGCGTCTTGTCTGCCCATGAAATCATGCAGATCATCGAGGACGGCGCGACCATGACTTTAGACCCCGTGGCTGGCGTGCAAATTGTCACCTGGGACTCGAATCAGTGGGTCTCATGGGATGATACCGAGACACTGAAAATGAAAGTGGACTACGCCAACCAAAGATGTCTGGGAGGCGTCATGATCTGGGCCGTCGATCTTGACGATGGCACTCTGATCAAAAGCCTGTCGGAAACTGGCAGGGAGACAACCATCATACTCGACGACCCTCCGGCGATCTCGGCCTGCTTCGGGACCACGTTGGAGGACATCTCCGGCAACGTCACGGATGCGAGTAGCTAGGCGTCTGGGCTGGGAGGTCAACCGGCGTGCTCTTTTTGCGTCCTGTAGTCTACCCTCAGTCAAAGCTGTTGACATCTTCAATTGATTCTGTTCATCCCTACTTAATATTCTATTCGAAATGGACGTGTCCTCAAGGTGCCTCTGTGTTGTCACATGAATGATTGTGAATGCCATCAGGCCTTGTAATATGATTCAACGACACTTGTTTCGCGTGTTGAAGATCTGAACAGATTGACGTGGAAAGAAAGATTGGTAGTCAATCTACGAAGCTTAAGTATATACACTAATGCCATTCGGCAACCGACCATGATCACAAGCACCCCGAGCCGCCAGAGGGACCAGACTGGCTGGTTTTGTACACCTTCTTGAAATTGGTTAAGGAATTGAGAAGGTCGAGTTTGGTTCCTTCAACGTTGGCGTACATGGTGTTCAAGGCGGCGATGTCCAAGCTGCTGGGCGCTAAGTTGATGGGGATTCTGCTGCCGTCCGGCTTCATCAAGATAGCATCTCGATTGTCGTTCTCAGGTGTGGATTGGCCATTTGAGTTGCCTCCGGCACCCGAGGGGTAGATCATGATAGACTGCCAGTCGACGTCGTTCTCGCCGTGGCCGTTAGAGTGCGGGGTGCCGACTCCTGGCATAGGCAGGTATTCACTGGCGCTGAACCCGTTATTCTTGGCAATTTGCCAATTACTGCACAACTGTTGGATTGTAATATCTCGAAATCCGCCTCCACCGGTCTGGAGGCGAAGACCACCATTCGCAGCCGTGTAGTAGTCCTTGAGGTTGTCACAGTTCCAGCCTCCCGGGTTGTTGGGGCCGAAGACTTCGCCACCGTCGGCGCCAGCAACACCCGCCCAGAACTTGGGATTTTGGTGTTCGTGATAAAGTCCCCAGGCATGACCAAGTTCGTGAGCAAAGTTGCCAACGACATCCAGCATGCCGATGTCAGTGCTGTCGCTGAGAAACATTTGTGGGCCAACCCCCCCGATCGTGCTGCTGGGGAACCCAACGGTGGTGGCCAGGACACCCTCGCGGTAATGCACCGTCAGGACTTCAGTGGCCTCGGATGTGCACACGTTGTCGTTGACCTCCTCGATTCTGAAGTTGCTGTCCAGTCCTTTGGAGATCCAGATTTTGCGCGCATCCTTCAGAAATTTCTTCAGCGTGCTCTTTTGCGCCGCTGTCGTTTCCTTCGCGAAGCAGTAGCGAATCACGCGGTTGGGCCACGGCCTTTGCGACGTCGATGATTGGTCTCTGGTAACATAATAGTACCGTTTGTCCAGCATGGAGCTATTGCTTCTGCTGACGAGCCCCGGTTGCCAGATGGAACTTCCAGCCAGCACATGGCTGCCAAACAGGAGGCAGAAAAGAGATAAAACGAGCGTAAGGGGCACCATTGTTTCCGTGAAGAGGAAAAAAATCCGTTTGAAAGAGAGACTGATGTGACGACGGTGTCAAGACAAGATATTGCACAGAAAGCAGACGAAGGGGAGGCCAGGTGAGGTAAAGTGAGCTGGCGGCAGCTTGTGTGTCGACCCGGAGACGTTCGTCCGATGGATTCACCTGCTTGCTTGTTCACACAACCCCTGCTGACTGCAGCCTCGACGCCCCGGGCCATCATCGCGTTTAAAGCCCGCTCTTCTCCGCGTAATCTCCATAGCGGCCGGCTCTATCGGTCAAGGGGGTCCCGGTCTTGTACCGGTACATGCCCCGCTTCCCACCCACCTTCCCGGCTCCTTCGCCGGAGATATCGCCAAGTCTATACCGTCGTAAGATTCCTCATCCTTTGGGACAAAACATTCTCTGCAGAAGCGCAGAATTGCACATCAGGCACACACGATGCAGATGTTCAATAGTTCCATATTGCACATCCGATTGCTGAAAATTCGGCCCTTCCGAATCCTACAACGCGCCAGAGGCTTGAGATTAATGTTACTTTCAGTATGGATGTGAAGGACCACCATCTGGAGATACGCGGCAACATCGTTCACGAAAAGAACTTTTGTCACTAGATGGTGCCTCGAAGCTCTTGCAGATGTTCGAACTGATACCCGTGTCGTCCCGCCGAACTCAAAGTTCTCTGGTGTGTTCTCTGGCGACCGGACAACTCAATTCTGTTCACTCTTTCACCGACGGCTGGCTGCGTTCACTCTTTTAGCTTCACGGTCGACATGAATACGCCATCCAACATGATACCGAGCCTCAGAGTTCGGGCAGCTGCCGCTTTGGCCATCGCCGTGGGCTATCAGCATGCCCTCGCCCAAGACACATCGCCATCCGGCGCCACAATGGACGGAATAGCCTGGGACTGCAGCGGTTGGCACACCGTCGTCTCTGGCGACACATGCTATTCCATTGAGCAGCAGTACGGCATCACAGAGGCCGAATTTCTTGCGTGGAACCCGGCCGTGTCTAGCGACTGCGGTACCAACTTCTGGCCCGACTACTCATACTGCGTCAGGGTCGGAGCCCCGGGCCCGACAATGGAAGGCATCGCAAGCAACTGTGATGCCTGGCACACCGTCGTATCAGGAGACTCGTGCTACAGCATAGAGCAGGAGTACAGCGTTACGGCTGATCAGTTCTTCGAGTGGAATCCTGCTGTATCGACTGACTGCGCCACCAACTTCTGGCCAGACTACAGCTACTGTGTCGGCATCAACGAAAACCAAGACTCCACGACCAGCAGTGCCTCCTCGGCAACTGTCACTTCGACTGCCGCTATTACAAGCAGCACAAGGACGAGCGTGAACACCACAACGACTCCGTACTCGACACGCTATCCCGTCACTTCGTTCAATCTCACGGCGCCGTACACAGCTACGGCCCTGCCCCCACAGCGGACTCTGTCTGGTCAACCGAGTTACTGCAATACATGGCACATGGTAGCAGGAGGCCAGACGTGTGAGGATGTTGTCAACTACTACAGCAACAGACTGACGCTCGAGCAACTGTAAGTCTGAATCTTCTAGACGTCTGACTCAAACTGCGACTGACTTAATGCTCTTTGCTTTCAAGCCTCGAGTACAATCCTACTATTGGACAAGATTGCAGCGGCTTGTATACAGGCTGGTACATCTGCGTCGGCATCCAGTCCCAAACCTCTTCGAGGATAGAGTGGTACACGTCTCAGACCAACTTCACCGCGCCGGCGTCTACACCCTATCCTGGCTATGTAGCCACTGCTGTTGCCAACTACACCGCATCTCCGCAGCAGACGGGCATCCCCAGCAGCTGCCAAAACTACTACCAGGCCCAGGCAGACGATACTTGCACGGCCGTTCTCGATGTATACGACTACATCACGGAGGAGCAATTCTTTAGCTGGAACCCGGCCCTCAACGGTGACTGCCTGGGTCTCTGGTCCGGCTACTACTACTGCGTTGCCAACTTTGCGGCCGCGAGCGATGTACCTATGCCTCCCACAGTCACGAGCGGAGCGTCTCCCACGGCAACAGGAACTATTAGCACCTGTGAGAAGTGGTATATCACCCGGGTCAACGACGACTGCGCCACCGTCGCCGCATGGTTCGGCACCTTCTCCGAGTCCGACTTCATCTCCTGGAACCCGAGTGTCGGGTCGTCATGCGCCAACATCCAACAGGACACGTATTACTGCGTAAGTGTTCCAGGAACGGCCACGACGCGCTCCAATGCCGTGACGACAACTGTGCCCGCGAGCATGCCGACTCAGACGGGTATCGTGTCTGGCTGTACTCAATTTTGGCTTGTGTCGCCATCCGACACGTGTGATACCATTATCGAGGACAGCGGCGTTGCCAACGCCACTATCTTTCACGCGTGGAACCCGGCCGTCGGGTCTGATTGTGCTGGCCTGAAGGTAGACTACTACGTTTGTGTCAGTACCAGTGAGTGGGAGACCATCGCCCCCATCAGCACTGTTACTATCTCGGCCGGCCAAACCATTGTACCCAGCACGACGGTTGCCTCAAACTCAGCGTCAGCGTCTGCATCTTCGTCTACGACATCGTCTGCTGGCGCCTCGACGACGACCAGCACTGCCGTGACAACGCCGTCGCCGTTCATGCCGGGTATGGTAGACGGATGTGTCAGGTTCTACTTCCGCGGCAGCGATGCAGCTGCCCTGTACTGCTATGATATCGCTTCATATGCGGGCATCGCCCTCAGCGACTTTTACACATGGAACCCGCAGGTCGGCACCGATTGCACCAACCTGTGGGCTGATACGTGGTATTGCATCGGCCTCTCGGGGTCGACTCCGACGACGATCTCATCGGGTGTGCCTACTCCGGCCTGAACTTCGTCCTAGACAGACTATTAAGGCTCTTATTTTTATGTATATATGCATCGAATCAATTTCATCTTATTGTTACTTGTGCTTAGAAGTTAACCTAACCAACTCCCTTGGGGCGCTTATTTGGCATGAAAGTAATTACCGGGAGACTAACTACTAGAATAAGTAAAGGCTTCGCTCTGATTAATCTCTGGCTTTCAAACATTGATGCCGTACACTAGAATCTACAAAGACGGAGACAGTTGGGTTAGAACATGAGCTATGGGAAGAGTCAAGTTTGCAAACTGCACAAGGGGTCAATTGCCCTGGACTCATTCTAATAGAAGCTGAGACTCCCATGTTAAGCAAGCCCATCTCCGTAAATCTGTTTGAGTCTCCCTTTGTTTCTGAGAAGCAACTGACCATCTTGGAAACATTTTTCACCTCACTCCTAGTAGATCGAGATATTTGACAGCATCTCGTCTAGTTTTTCCACTGAAACTATCAAATAGAGAAGGAAACTTCCAGCCTTCGGGTGAGGTCTATTATTGAATTGAGTAGCTGGTTTTCAGAAGAGCTCTAGAATACGATCAGATAAAACACCGCTTGATTGGGAAACACCCCTGAACTCCTGGTGTAATCCGTCCTTGCATCTGCATACATTTTCAAGACACGAGATGAGCCAATCGTGAGCTTCTTGCCTAGACCTTTCTGGGCTATTAATGGTCGTTTTCAGGGGAGGCTTGGATGAATATGAGTACAATCAAGACCTGTGAAATGAATGAGATCTTGGATGCGTTTAGCTCGTACCTCAACGGTCACCTCAGGTGACATCGCCAATGCAGCTAAAGGTTCTCTTTCAACCGAGTAAGCGAGCCCACTCTCAAATCAAATAATTGCAACCTCCTTCGCAAAGCCATTGACCTTTACTCGCTCAAAAGCTTTAGAGTAGGCGCAGATGTATGCGTCAAGACATGGCTCTTCTTCTGCAGGTCCTAGAGAAGGTTGAAGCTGCAACTTTCAGTCAATTCTTTGCGGATCAACGGGAATAAAGAGACAACATATACTCCACCCAACAAAAAATGGATTGCTATGCAGCCTGATCACACTTGATACTCAAAAAGGGAAACGCAAAGAGAAGACCCATCTTTACGCGACGTCCATTTCGGGAACCTGCAGGAATACCCCCTCATTGTTGGTGCATTGAGACCTTGGCAACGGCTGCCTACAGACAATTTGACAAACAACAGTGCCTGCCACATCGGCACATAGAAGAAAGGGGGTTGCACGGCAGAGAGCTCTTGAAAAGTGTCACCGTTCCTCTCCCTTTGCATTTCCGTGCTTCCTCAATTCTCATCTTTCCGTTTCACCGCAGTCCTCTATCCGACCTGTTTCCCCTGCCGCCACGATGGCGCCCCTCCCGCCACGATGGCAGACTTGTACTACTCGTACAAGGATTCTACGAACTACGTACTTGGGTGGATGCGGTTGAACTGCCGACCGAGCGAGGCTGTACCGGCGGAAGAGAAATTCAAAACCACGGCGGAAATCATCAACGCGGCCAAAAGAGTTCGGAACCTGAAGAAGGAGGTTCCTCAGTCTGTACTTGCATCACTCGCAGATGCCATCAAAACCCGGCAAAATGTCCTTGAGATTGTCAGAGGCTTAGAGGTATCTGCAAACAGCCAAAATGATGCCGACAGCGACCGCACACATGCGGCATTTATCCAACGGTAAGTATCTTTCCCTAGTTTCTCCCCTCCTGGATTCAAATCGGGCGCTTGTGATCTTGCTCCTCTCACTGACAAATGCAGGCTGTCCAATGTTCTCGAGATCCTGATGCCGCTCAGGGCAGCAAACGCGGCGAACCCTGTGCTTTCACCAGATGAGGCCCGCATGATGCAAACCATCAACCGATTTGAGGGATTTGATCTGCTTCAAGATGTTGAGTCAAGCGACTCTGAGAGCAACAGTAGCGGCGGTCCCTTAGAGCCCTCGGCAATTGAGGAACCTGCCGAAGAAGTCTCCGAGAATGAATCTGACAGCCATCGAGAGTTGCTGGGATATGATGGTATTGTCCTTGAGGATGACGACATAGGAGAGTGGATTGAGTTGACGCACTTCATCTACGTAAGAATTTCAAGACGTATCGAATACGCAGTCCATTTGTGCTGACAAAGACCAGGAATGGGACTCCATCTGCAAAGTCGTTAACGACTGCTGGGTCGAAGCAGCTGAGGGCAAGATTCCCATCTTGATGGCTACCTGGGTCTCGAACATGGCCTTTAAACAGGCGGGACAGATTTTCGATCGCAAGATACCCAAAATAGTCAAGACCTATGACGAGCTCGTGGAAAAGTGGATCTACCACAAAGGCAAGGGCATCGATCTCATGTTCGACGACGACGAGGGTCTGCTCGAACAAGGCCGTGGACGTTTCGCCAACCTGAACGGTCTCTGCCACCCGGGCGAAGTGCTGCAGTATCGTCGCACCAAGGGCAAGTACAAGGTTGCTCGCCGCGAAGCTGCCGACCGCAGGGACCCCGTCACCATCATACAACCTCCCTGGGCTTGGTTGCAGGCTCAAGAGAAGGCGGACGTAATTCATGACGACCTCGCCTTTGACATGTTCCAGGAGAACATGCGCTTACTTCTTGAGAACGGCCGCGGCATTGCCGGAGTGGAATCATTCCGAGGGCCCGGCCGGGCATGCGAGCCTTTGCTTATGCTCTGGAAAGAAGCCCTTGATGAGCCCGAGAAACCTCTGTCTGCGAAGCTGGTGTTCGGTCTCGAGATGGTCTTGTCGACCTTCAAGTCTTTCCTCTGGCCAGACGTCATGACGAACAAGACCAACTGTCGCATTGCTGCCTTGAAGTTCGCACAGGATGTCAAGTCGAACTTGGCGCAAACTCTCGATATCTTGCAGAAAGATGCTGGTCCTGAAAAGAGCCGGACCCGACAAGAACACGAAGACCGTCTCATTTCGATGATCGCCAAGATGGACATGTTCTGCCGTGAGAAGCGCTTCGACTTGTACTATCAAGCTCCCTGGATAGCGGGATGCCACATGCTCGAGTTCCACACCCTTGCGATGCACGATGGTGTCTATGTCTGCAGTGTGAGCGGTCACGTTTGCGCAACTCTCCATATGTATAACGCCCTGCGCCAAGTGGGCAACAAAACGATCAAGTCGATCCCCATCCTGGACTTTCTCTGCGAGATATTCAAAGACCGTCTGTTTTTCAGCGCGTTTCCGAAGAAGAAGTTCAGCACGTACTTCCGGAGAGCCCAAGGATGTGGCATCCAGAAAAACAAAGACCTCGTGGGTTGGTATGCCTCTGGACTGGCGCAGCCGTTCACCAAAGACGCCTACCGCAAAAGCCACATGGACACGGAGACCATTTCCCTGTTCCACACCGCGCACATGTGGGACTATACACCCAAGCGTTGGAGTTTCTGGAACGAGATCTTTGGAGATCCCGACAGGAAAGCTTCAGAGAAGGAGGCGAAACGGCTTGAGAGATGGGTCAGCTTGCAGCCCATGAACATCATCATCGAGGGCGTCAAGAACAAAGTTCTACCAGAACTGAAGGGTGAGAAGCCAGTCGCGCGCCTCAATTTCTTCGCCGTTTTCCGTCTCTGTGTCCGCATCATGGAGCGCTTCGCGAAAGACCTTCCCAAGGTCGCGCGTTTGAATGTGAATAAAAGTATGCTTCCACAGGGGGCTGGGCTTGGGTCCCTATATATGGACATCATCTTGGATGACTTTTCGGCGCAATTGGACGATGACTACGCTCGGAAGCACATAGAGGAATTCCCTGGCTTGCTTGAGTGTCGTAGGATTTTTGAGAGCCTGCAGGAGAATCTTGATGTCGCAAGCTACTTGTGGTCTTTCTGAACGCTGGCTTCATTAGCATAACCCCGGAGACATTGATGAATTGAGTCTTTTTCTCGCCTAGAATCGCTGATGGCTTTCATTTCTTTGCCCTCTTACTTTCCAGAATAATGGCACCTGACCTACCTAGCAGATCTGCTGTGCCGCAGAAGCCTTACTTACAACATGTGGTCCGAAGTTGGGCAAGGCAGAATCCAGAGCTCACATGACCATATCATCAGCCGTGAACACGAAAGCCAAGTAAGCCCAGCCACTAAATTTTGTCACTTGTCAGCATTCTTCAATCCTTCCCAGGACTGATGGGGCGGCCCGTCACGTAGGCAGGGCGTAAAGAGCTTAACCGACCAGCTGCAGCGACGTTCATCACGCTTTACCCGCAGGATTTAGTAAAGCTTGGCTATCGAATCATGGGCGATATAATGCGCATCCTCGGCTGATATACCTTAGCATCGCCTCATCTTGCAAGCTTATAAACAGTGATCCACTCTTGCGATACTTTTGGCGATGGAAGAAAGAAGTCCTCCATACTCTCATTCCATAAAGAACTAGCACGCCAAGAAACGGCTATGAGCAGCACTCAGAATAAGGATTACGACCCCTCCATCTTTAGCCAAGACACCATCGTCGGCTCCGACACCGCTTCCGTCCGCCCTCTTATCCGCGATGCCGATGATGCCGGCGCTGGCTCCGCTCCTCTCCGCGGCACTGATCGCCAGCCTGTTGCGACCGACAACTACCACATCGTCTCGACGCGGGTAGTCAAGGAAATCCCCAAGTCCGCCACCAAACCACCCGCAGACCCAAACTCGGCCTTCAGCAAACTCAAGAACATGCTGAAGCCGCCCGTCGTGAAGGCGGTTGAGGCGCTGCCTAGCACTGAGGGCAAGACGTATCATATCGATGAGCAGGGGCGCATCATCGAGACCACGGTTAGAAGAGCAGGTAAGACTCGCGAGTGCCAGACCACGCCGATATGACTACTGACATGGTGTAATGCAGCTGTGCAGAAGGGCATTCTGTCTGCTGGAACTGGCGATGGGGGCGGAGGCAGTTAAAGTGAATTTTGAGATGGGCTTTCGATTTATCAGATACTACCAGTCCATTCCATGACTTTGGGAATGACGATCTATTGACAATACAATGAAAATCCTCTTGCCGACCTCTTTGCCATGCGGGCCAGGAACAGAACTTTGCCGCGCGGGCTCTTGGCCCCTGGTGCCGTCCAGCGAGAATTATATCAAGTTAAATGCGGCCGCAAAGGACAAGAGTTGATTCGCAGTTCTTAATGCAGAACACGTGAGTGAGAACATATATGGCTGGTTGTCGTCAACACCTTAGAGTTACCGAACTTAGGGAAGTGGCTGACAGCCGCTTCCTTTTGTTTGGTTTTGCAGAACCTATTCATGATACGTGTCTCCTTGACTTTCACTGTCATGACTTTTCTCCTTAAGTTTCAACCTGGACCCGAACGATGTAACAGAGCGTACCTAATCACGCCAAGGACCTTCAACATCGAATATCGCATGCGTAAGCAATTTCCTGTCGTCCTTCCTTGCATAACGAATCGAGACACACTGGAAAGAAGATGAAGTGACCTTAACACAATAGTCGACAAGGACCAAGATTCTGAGGACCCGTCGTCTTGTCTGGGAGTGCGACATCCGACTGGCTATTGATCTTCTCACGAAAGTCCACTTCAACTACCATGGTAGTAGATCTTTGCGGACAGGGGTGCGGCCAATGTTGTGCCATGGTGTTGGGGGAAATCATTTCGGGCGTGTACGACAAATGCGTCTTTGGGCAATCAGTAGCATTCAGTCGCCACGGCCGTATTGTTCAAGACCGGCTTCACCTGCCGGAATGCATGCGAATTGTTGCAGTCTTTGACCCAGGCATAACGGAAGCCTCAATATGTCTCAGCTTCTTCACGCTTTGCTGTTGTATTGTATGGGTCGTCATCGGGTTTGCAGCGCGAATGCTCCAAGGCGAGGAATCCGAGTTTGGCTTCTGGGCAATATGTCTCCCTCCGTTGGTCATACTCCTGCTCCTCTGGGTAGTTCTTGTGCTCATTAAAGAATGGCGGTCATTGGGACGGACACGCGCCTGGGACGAAGGTATCGAAATGCGTATTTCCATACCCGGCGACGAAGATTCCCTCGTTTGACGCCGTCCTGATCATCGGCAATAAGGGAGCAGACTTTACGAAGAAGACCATAACGAAGACAAGATACGTTCAAACATTTATCTATTAGATGTCAAATTTCCAAAAATATGTACTCCGCAGACTTTTGATACCACTATGCTAGCCAGAACCAGAACTTTTGCAACATGTTCTTCGGGATCGGCTCCTCGTCGAGCTCCGCCATGTCCTCCATCTCCTTCACGCCCGTTATGACGTCCACGTCCTCAGGACGCTTCGCAAACGGTGTGCGGAACCAGATCTTGTGGCCGACGTAGAGCACCACGAAGATGGGCAGAGTAATGTACGCCGCCAGGAAGTCCGAGACGCTCCAGTGGCCGGGGAAGAAGACCTGGAAGCCGTTGGTGAGGGTGAGGATGCAGAGGATGAAGAGGATGACCCAGGTGAAGTAGGGCTGCAGCGGGGTCTTGAAGGGCAGGCGGTGCATCATGTTGTGGAAGATCATGGCCTTGCGGAAGCGCAGGTAGGTGATCATGACGACGATCCAGGCGATGAAGCCGCTGATGGTGCTGATGTTCATGAACCAGGTGAAGACGGTCGAGGTGCCGCTGCTGACGGTGAGGAAGGAGAGCAGGCCGATGGACCAGGTGCCGAGGACGGCGGTGTAGGGGACGCCGCGCTTGGTGGTCCTGGTGAAGAAGCGCGGGGCTTGCTTGTTGAGCGCGAGACTGTAGAGGATACGGCTGCCGGAGTAGAGAAAAGCGTTGCCGGCGGACCAGGCGGAGGTGAGAATGGCGGCGTTGATGACGTGGTTGAGACCGCCAATGCCGGCGCGCTGGATGCCAATGACCCAGGGGGAGGCGGCGGCGTTGGAGGTCGGGCTGAGCAGGCGCTCGTCGTTGGAGGGCGTGATGGCGCCGATCATGAGGGAGCCGAGGCCGTAGAAGATGGCCAGACGCCAAACGAAGCGACGGGCGGCCTTGGGGATGTTGCGACGGGGAGCAACGGTCTCGCCGGCGGCGAGAGCGATCAGCTCAGGGGACGTGATGAAGGCGAATCCAGCGCGGACGAAGGCGGTCCAGTAGGCCAGGAATTTGCCTGTATGCCCGTCCACTAGGTATGGTGTAATTGCGCCAGGGTCGTACCAGTACAAGAAGCCAATGCGGCCCTCGTCGGGGGCGCCGCCGAGGATGATGACCAGGCTGACAAGGATCAGGCCCAGAATGGTAATGAGCTTGATACTGGCGAACCAGAACTCAGCCTCGCCGAAGATCTCGACAGCGAAAATGTTGAGGGCGAGGGTGACGACGAGGATGATGGTGATCCAGACGGCGGGGTGAACGGGTGTTTGCCAGTAATCGAGGAGGATGGCGCCGGCCGAGGCCTCGGCGCCAACGAGCATGGCGTATGCGTACCAGTAGTTCCAACCGGCGGCGAAAGCCAGACTGGGCTCGACGAAGCGTTCGACAAAGTAGGGGATCGAAATGCCCTTGAGGGGCAGGAAGGTGGCCATCTCGCCGAGGTTGTTCATGATGTTCCACACGAGCAACATCATGGAGAGGTATCCCATGAAGAGCGGCGCAGGGCCGACGGCGGAGAGAATGCTGCCAGAGCCGACGAAGAGACCGGTTCCGATGCTTTGGGGTGAGGTCAGCTTGCGTTTCTAGGCGCAATTGGTGGAAAGGGAATGAGAGGAAGACTCACGCGCCACCCAGAGCCAGGAACTGAATGTGTCGACTCTTCAAGCCACGCTGAAGCTGGTCATTGTCCTCGAGCAGGTTGGGCTCGCCGCCGAGAGCCGCGAAGTTGACGTCGCGGGGGTAGGACTCGCCCTGGTGCTTGGACTCGACGTCGTCCATGGGACCGCCGCCTCTGTAGTCTTTCTCCATTGTTTCTCAGCCAGGCGAGAACACGAAGAGAAGATTCGGAGTGGTGGTGGAGGAGTGAAGGAAAGGACGAGGGACGGGGACTGTCTTATTTGAAAAGAATTGGTCGCAAGTGGTGTCGGTGGGCGTCCCCGGCGCAACCACGGAATGATTCTAGAACGCGGAGAGCAGCGCGAACAGAAGAGAAAGGACTAATCGATTTAATCAAAGGACTCGAGGGGGATGGACTGCAGTATTATGGAGTCTCAGTCTGGGGGCAGCGACTTGGCCAAGAGGTCGAGTGCATGTTGGCTTCGGGGTGGATGTCGTGAGACATGAGGACCTTTGTACCGGGACTGACCCAAGCAACGGAACCCGCTCCCGTGGGATTGCCTGGCAGCTGTGTTGCGCCTGAGGAGCACTCCAGCAGGTAGTAGGATATTGAAGCCAGAAGGGTGTTGCTGGGTGACGTAGAGAATCTGGAGTCGAGAGTGCGACCCTTGAAGGCTCTGCAAGTGCTTGGCTGCTTGTCGAAAACTTAGGTACTGCGTAAAAGTGGATGGAAGATGCTCGGCACTGACTGGGTGGGTGGACGCGGGCAAGCTTCGCGGCGGGGAAACGCTAGGCCCAAAACGGCAACGGTGGCAGCCATCAGTTGTTTCTGTGTCGTAACGTTTTCAGTGAACCCATGGGGTAACGCACTCGGACGGAAGGCTTATCTACTTGGCGGGCCAGAATGCCCACTCGTGCTGGTGCCAAGCTCCACGGACATATCCACCTCGGTCGCACGCTCGGGAAAACGTGCGATAAGAAACATTTCATTGCTGATGCTGCTGACCGACGAAGAGACCGTAAATGTAACTGACCGAGTGGTATGGCATGGCATGGGTGAGGCGAGGAAACGGAGAGTTTTGCTTAGCGTCAAGAAGGTCACCCGATCCGGCATCCTCTTCCTTTTTTTTTTTTTTTTTTTTTTTTTTTAATTTATTTATTTATTCTGCTGTCGTTCCTGCACCAAAAACGCAGGCAAAGACGGGAACCAAGAACGCCCAAGGCGCTAGGCTGGCCTTATCCACAATCTCTGCATGGCTTATATAAGGCTACCCCTCAAACACAGTGAACAGTGAACCCCATATCACGTGCTTCTCTGATCCCCGAAAGAGTGGGTCCCAGACGGAGGAAACACCGACGGTACCCGCTCACTGCCGCGTCTTTGGAGAAGCATCACGTAAAACTTTGACATTTCTGACCACTTTCTCCAGAGTCCCTGTTAATTGCACCACGTTTTTCTCATCAAATCGCTCATTCTTCAAACCCAATTGCCTCTCGGTCCTGGGGAAACTGATCCATCTTCTTATTGGCCCATCTTCAGCTTTCACCGTTGCGCCCGAAGTCCGACAACTGCAATCGCCGAAGGATAAATCGACTGACGGACTGTCAACTGAATGCCTGCTCCACGTGAATCGCGTCGCGCCCTGTTCGCTGGGCGCAAGTCTTGAGCCGCGCTCTCGATAAGAATCGCATGATTAGCACGCAATTTGCCGTCCACTTTACACAAATGAGCTGTAGTCCCACGCCTGCGAACGACACAAACCCAAGTTTCCGTGAGAAGAATCATTTTGTCGCGTGCAAAGTCAATGTTAGACCAGGGCCCCTGAGAGCTTATCAACACAGGCATGCACAATTCGCATCCATACCTCCCATCGCCATCTTGATAATCAATCCCCCGCATGCTTTGCTCTACCTACCTTAGTGCAGCACCCTTGACACGGCCCGGTACAGAACCCCAAACTCCCCGGTCCTCCTCCGCGTCCGTCCAACGCCACGAGTGACAGGGAGACGGAATGGTCGACCGACGACACACTAGCGTTCGTCGGAGCCCCATACCGATCCCGATCCCGACTTTGATGTGATATCTGCCGCCTGTCTGCCTACCGCCATCGCGGCTGAGACGACCTACTTCTTGGTGCCCCCGCGAGAGAGATACGAAACATTTACGTGGCTTGACTCAGCTGCTCTGCTTTTCCGTCACAGTCTAACGTCATGGACCTGATAACGACGGGACGAACCCCGGTGTAAGAGCCCATTGCAACTCCACGTCCTCCACGCCCTGCCACGACCCGACGTGCCATCCTCCTTCGACTAACACCCGCCCCAAACGAATCAACGATACCCGTCAAATGTCTCCGGAACGCTCGGGGAAGATTGCCTTTTCGGATGTCGAACGCGCCTTGCAGCCTAGTCGCGCCCTGCCGCATGCCTGATACGGACCGCCTTTTACATCCGAAATGTTTTGACAAACGAGTCTTTGATTACGCTAGCGACTGTCCTAGCCTACACCCAACGTCGACGACGAGTCAGAATTCTTCCTTCGACATCACGAAAAGAGCAACTCGAAGTTGTTCCAGATAAGCGTTCAACGCCCACGGCCTGCCATCAACCACACTGTACACATGAGACTATGAGAGCAATGCACTGCTGCAGTTGCCCCCGCCGGCAGCTAGAGAGGAAAGCCAGGTTGGTGAAGAACAGAGAGCGGACCGAGGAAACAACCCCATCTGTTCATGAACTTGTTCATGCTTCAGCTAATGAGATGACCGACGGGGTTCGAGTCCACTCCAACCATAATATGCCAGCCCAAAGACTAGGCGGATTTGCTCGACATCGTTGGGACATTCATTTGCGTCAACGCCCAAGATGATGACGACGTTGAAGACCCATCACCTGCGAGACTACAAATCACTGCAGACCAAGGGAGTTTATTATGTGATTGTGAGAGTTCGCGGCCAAATGGCATCTTGATGCTCCCAAAACCACTTCGCATCATGTGCGAGAACGACCTCTACCCCATTCCCCTCGAATCCATGCGTCTTCAATTCTCGAATCCTGCGCAGAGTGTCCGTTGCCATTTCCTTGTCGGCATGGATGCAGACAGTCATCCCATTCTCGGACCATGAAGCCATGTCTGTCAATCCTTCGAGTATGCGGGCGTGGTGACAAGCGTCGCCAGCAAGGTACACCCATCCCTTCTCTGCCACTCGCGTCAGAACGTTCAAGTGTCCCATAAGGTGTCCAGGGCTGTCGACAATGTAGACCAGCCCGTCTCCAAACAAGTCTATCGCGTTGGGAAAGGGGCCGACTGGCCGCCACTCGTGGTCGGCATTCGGGGCTATGGCGTCAAGCCCTTGCGTTGGTAGGGTGTTTGAAAGCGCAAGCTCTGTATCAGAGCTGGGTAGAGGGTTCATTTTGTTCTTTTGAGTTCCCAGTTCAATGGTTCGTTCGCCTGGGAGCAGATCTTTCTCAAATTTCGCCGCCGAGTGGTACTTCATACCGTGTTCCAAAAGATGCCGAGTCCCGCGGCCGACGATGAACTTCGCCCGAGCAAAGTCCTTAGGGTTTCCCACATGGTCATAGTGGACATGGCTCAGAATAACCGCGTCGATATCGTCAGGTCCCAAACCACCCTTGCGCAGCGAATCAGAAACATCGGGTTCCGTATGGATGGGTTGCCTAGTCTTGAGATGCGGTTGAATGTCGGGAGGGTAGTCCTTCAGATTCTTTCGCATGCCCAGATCGAACACGATACGGGTCCCAGTCACGGGATGCTGCAGCAGAAACGACATCGACGGGACAAGATTTCGGACTGTTTTGTCATGTTGGTCTGCGCAGAAGAAATGCTCCGGAAGAGTTAGGAATCCACTGGGAAGCAACGAAAGCTTCACAAATGACGTCGAACCATTGTTTTCGGCCATTTTGCATAGAGGGAGTAGTAGCTGAAGACAGCAACACGACACAGATGTTGAATTCCTTACAAGTTCACCTGGACACGAGCTCAGTGGTAATGGTTGCTCCGCATACCCAGAGCATCAAGGCGTAGCACAGCCAAGCCGCGGATTCGCTCGTTGGAGATTTGTGGAGGGTGTTGGAGAGAGTTGGAGAGATGGAGAGCCTCGACATACGAGCAATTTCATTGGTCGAGTCTCCAACAACCACCAGCACAGGCGTAGGAGGTCCACAACCTCCGACGACTGAATGGACAATGTTGGTTAAGGGTTTGGAGAGTGTTGCAATTCGAGCTTCTCCATCTCGTTCGATTCGCGGCAAAGTATTCTCGCAAAGGTCTTCATGCGGACTTGAATATGTGCGGGGCGTCGCATGTGGAGTTCCGGCGACTTCGACTTCGGCGCCGGCTCTGGAAGCCGAAGATCTCGGGAGTTCGGCAACTGTCATGCACCAAACTACTTGACAGTTGAGTCAGCTTTAGCGGCAAATGACGTCTTTGTTTCTCTCCAATTCATCCCATTGTTTACTGCTGCTCCCTCTTCCCAACTTGACCGCACAACAAACTCCAAAGGCTGCATAGCAACCATCCAGCAATTCTGTACTCGTCAAAAGTCTTGGTCATCTACGACACCACAACCTCAGGTTAACCCAGATATCTACAAAGAGCCAGGATGTCAGGTGCTAGAGCCATCGTCAAGACCTTGGACCATCTCGTGCTCACCTGCGCGAGCGTCCCCAAGACAGTATCTTGGTACAGTACGTACCTGGGAATGAAGGCCGAGACGTTCACCTCGCCCTTGGATCCCTCGGTTCAGAGGACAGCGCTCAAGTTTGGTCCCCACAAGATCAATCTGCATCAGCAAGGCAAGGAGTTCGAGCCCAAAGCGAAAACGGCATTACCCGGCACAGCGGATCTCTGCTTCCTCGTACAAGACGGTACAAATCTCGAGGAGCTTATTAAGGGTTTCCAAGCAGATGGCATCCAGGTGCTCGAAGGCGAAAAGGTTGTTGCCAGGACCGGAGCACAAGGCCCTATTCAGAGTGTTTACGTTCGGGACCCGGACGGAAACCTCATCGAGTAAGACCCCGAATCCGAACCGCTCGCCAGGCGTTGCTGACTTAATGGACTCCTAGACTCTCTCATTACAAGTCATGAAGCTGAGAGTCCTGAACGAAGAGACGGCACGGAGCACGATGTTTACCTCACATCAGGACACTGCAGACTTAGTTGATATACAGTATACATACCTGTGTTTCCTCCTCAAAATCTAGTACTTAATTTTAAGCCTTGGTCTGCCGGTTGAACGGAGTGATCGCCATGCCTAGATAGGTTCTGCATGCGTAATAAATGGGGATCTCTGCAGAATCCTGGCCAACTTGCAATCAGCCACAACCACTAAGATATAGTTATTAAAACCTGCTGTTGCAATACCATTGACTTCGGCGATCTTCAGCCTTTCCCGAAGGCCCTAATGCTGCGGAGCGGGGCAAACGCGGGGGGCTGCGGGGAAACTTGTTCCTCTTCCTTTCCTTGCCGATTATTCGGCGTTCCGTTTCACTTTACATCCTTGGTCTATGCTGACCTCACTTCATACGAAAACAACGCTTGATGTTATCTTACCAACAGGAAAGTAATTGACAGCCCAAGAATGACCACTCAAAACCTGGCAGTGCACCGCTGCGTACACTGCTCTCGCGAGTTCAACCGCTCAGAGCATCTAGTAAGGCATGAACGCACGCGTGAGCAACCCGATGACTACATGTTTGGCAGTGAATCAGACACTAATACGAAAACCCAATACAAGACACGAAAGAGAAGCCATATAAATGCACTCTTTGCCCACATGCCTTTGCCAGACGAGACCTGCTCCGTAGGCATGAGCTCAAGGCCCATCGCCGCGGACAGCCTCCACATAAAGTTACCAAAACAAACCAGAGTCTCGCGCCAAAAGGATCAGTACAGAATGTTGAGCTCATGGATTTAGAGCTCCAACAGAATTGCAATGTATTGCAAAATCGAGATACGTTAACGGCAGGTGGCGAACAAGCGAACCACGACGTTCTCAATGCGAATTTCACCGTGGATGTTTTGCAAGAGATCGCGACGGTGCCTGAATTCACCTTTGGACAAGTTGAACAGTCTATGCAGGACTATCTACTTCAGGACACCGGTATTTGGCTCGATAATCTTGATACCACTGCTTTTGGCGCCTTGGACACGTTGGAAATCCTAGCGGATACATCCTCAGCGCAAACAACAACCACTTTCTCGCCCGTCGACTTTGGGGACAAGGCAGCAAGAAACCATATTCTCTCCCAACCCGGTTCGCCAACTCTTCATGACACTATCAATAACCGTTCCATGCCAAAAGACCATCTACATGTGACGGAATCATGTTGGAGACGCATGCAATCGGAGACCAGGAAGACAGATCCACAATACGTCTTGCCATCAAAAGACGAACTTTCCCGGTTTATTGCCCGCTACTTCGGGAGCTTTCATCGTCATCAGCCTTTTCTTCACGAGCCAACGTGGTCGGCAAGCCGTTCTCCAGTCATACTGGTCCTTGCAGTCTGCGCAAACGGAGCATTGTATAGCCTTGAGCGACCGACTGCCTTTGGACTATACAAAATGACTGTCCAGATGACCAGTCTTACAGATGAAGGTATTCACGCACTACAGACGATGATGCTACTCACAGCATTTGCTGCGTGGAGCGGCACGAAAGAGGACCTGAGAACTGCGTTGCAATTTCATGGGCGTCTTGCTTTTGCTATACGTCAGGAATGGGCACTCTCTGAATATGGCGAGGGCGCAGAGACCACCACGTGGGAAGCCTGGCTTGCGCGAGAGTCTCTCAAGAGGTAAGTAAATAAGTCACCGAACATGAAGGAGGTTCTAGGACTCACAATGACTAGGGTGACATTCTGCATCTTCACGCTCGTGAACTTGATGACGATCGCCTACGATATACCATCACCATTGCTTTTAGAAGCCCAGCATGGCATGCCTGCACATGAGAAGCAGTGGTGCGCGAGAACCGAGGTTGATTGGGCTGAGGCTATGCGGTATGCTGGAAACCAGACATGGCCGTCAGCTCAAGTCATTGTCGAGAGACTAGTAGACGAGTCTCTACCAGTCCCGTCTCACATCGGCATGTTTGGCTGCCATGTCCTCATCTCGTTCTTACTACAGAAGATCATTCTGTTGCGTCGATCATGTCCCACACAGGACGTTATCTATCTTGAAAACCGACGTTATTTCATACGAGCTCTTCAGAGGTGGCAGCTCATGTGGGAGAGCGAGCCTGAAGCATCGCTTTCTCCTGACCACCCCCAAGGCCCGATTCTATTCAACTGCACCGCCCTTCTCAGGGTAGCCTATATCCGTTTGGTATCCGATTATTCATCTATCCGACGGAGTTTTGCCGCTTCATGCTCCGAGGACAAAATAGCGAATTCCATCAAAGAAATCGAAACCCCGATTCGCGGTCCAGACACCACAAGAGCAGCCATCCAAGCCTGCCTCGCTCTTAGAGTTCCGACACAGCTGGGCTTCAAGATGATAGCGCGCACTAGCTTCTGGGTGTGGAGCGTCCAACATGCCTTGTCTTACTTTGAATGCGCTTTGTTGCTGTCGAAGTGGTTACAGGCTCACCAACAATCATCGGATCTTTCTGACGAGGAAAGTAGGATAAATCAAATGTTGGAACAAACTATCGGTCCAAGTAATGGATCTCAGGCAGAAGAATCGTCTACGCATCTAGACGTTCTTGTCTTGAAGAGATGGGCAGAGTTGTTCAAGACAGAGAACACCACAGTTTGGCAAATAATGCCCAAAATGGCGCGAATTCTTGAGATTTACGCAGACACGCTTTCCAATACCCCTACTGACTAAACGTTGGTTAGAATTTGAGAAGCAACGGACTCACCCCTAGTGCGGTTGGCCAGCAAGCCTGTATTCCGGTTCTATAAGATCGTCACTCGACGAATATAACGAATGCGATTAAATGGTATGAACAACTGTACATTTCAAGACGTAAATACAACTTTGATGTGAACGAAAACGGTGCAGGCAATATTTATTGATTGGATGACATAGACCACGAGCTGTGCTTTACTATGTGAATCCATTTTAAGCAACGTCTTCGTAGTATCACCCCTCTACTGCTTGATCTGAATACCCTCATTCTCCATGTCAATCAGAACCTTCTCCGACGCCTTGAACGCTTCCATACCGGCAGGAACTCCCATGTAAATACAGACTTGTACCAGAACCTCCCGAATCTCGGTGGCGGACACGCCGTTGTTGACGGCGCCACGGGTGTGGACAGCAAGCTCATGGACCTTTCCAGTGGCAGCAAGCATAGAGAGATTGATCAATGATCTTTGCTTGCGGTCAAGACCTGGACGGTCCCACACAGCTCCCCAACAGAACGCAGTAGTGAACTCTTGCATGGCCTTGGCAAACTCGGTGCTTCCGTTCTTGAGAGCGTTGTCGACGTATGTGTCGCTGAGAACGCTTCGCCGGATGGGCATGCCCACCTCATAGAGGGCTTTCTGGGCGTCGGCGCGATCGGAAGTGGATGACATGGTGATGAAACGGAGCTGTGAACTGTAACGATGGTTTTTTATTTTTGTAAGAAACGATGTTTGTGTCGTTCATATGAGGGTGCTGACTGTTGAGCAGCGTTTGTAAATTTGGAAAGGAAAGATCATTACATATACTAGTCTTACAACTTCCCAAGACAAGGAATGGAACTATCCTCTGAGCGAGGTGACTGCTTTGAACGTTGGAGAGATCTTTGGAATAGTCCTGCGAACCCCGTGCCACCTCCAACATCTCCACATGCAACAGCTACTGCGATATTTCCCCGATACGTCAAGTCTCCAACTCTCTCCAACAGATGACGTTATTCATGTTGAATGTAAGCCTTTACCAAAAGGCATAGGCATTACCGTGTTTGAGCAGCTGACCATCAGATCAAGGAGTCACATTTCGGCAAGTCCAGTTTCTTCAGTTACCTGGTCACGCGAAGGAAAACGAGTTCCGACTGGTAGCAACGTCTTTTGATTTAAGTCAATGAATCGCATGCATGCAGCAACTTGTGCATTCTCATATATCGAAGGGCAGTTCCATTTATATTGTAGTTCAGAAGCCACCCGAGTCTACAACTTGAACCGACATTGGTCTGTCACCACCAAACCTGGAAGAGGCAACACATTTGCGAGAAAGTTTAGTCGTTGACACTACGCAATTTTGCGGGTCATTCAGTCCAAATCAACAATATGACCAGCGCAGCTACCACCACGTATGGATTCATTGGTAATGCGCCTGACCTAGGAGCGTTTCTTCGCATTCAGACTTCTTACTTCGTTAGGATTGGGTCAAATGGGTCATGGAATGGCCAAGAACATCAGGCTTAAAGTACCCCCAACCAGTCAACTCGTTGTTTTCGACGTCAACAAGCAAACTGTTGACAGTTTTGTCCAAGAACACAATGTTGTCGGGGTCAAAGCTGTCTCTTCTCCTAGAGAAGTCGCTGAAATTGCTGTGAGGACCTCCGAAGATCTGGTTTCAGCTTCTTGACATCGACTGCAACTGACCACCAGGCAGGACGTAATCATGACCTCGGTTCCTCAAGCTTCACACGTCAAAGACGTATTCCTTCACCCTGGTCACGGTCTTCTTTCTGCCAGAAAAAGACCCAGCCATGAGATGTTGTTTCTGGAGCTGAGCACCATTGACCCGAAGGCGTCAAGGGAGGTAGCAAATGCAATCAATATCGGAGAGTGGGGGAAGTTCGTCGACGCCCCATGCTCGGTGTGTTATCAACGGTCCTATCACAGTTTGACAATACCTCTAATCTTCTACAAACGTTCAGGGTGGTGTAATGGGTGCTGAGAGAGGATCCCTGTCCTTCATGGTGGGCTGCAGCGACGAACTCTATCCTCGAGTCTTCGAAATTTGCAAACTCATGGGAAGTGAAGACAGCATCTTCCACTGCGGGGAACTGGGATCTGGACTTCAAATCAAGCTTCTTAACAACTACCTGTCAGCTCTTACTGCAATGGCCACAGCAGAGACCTACAATATCGGCCTACGAGGCGGCCTAGACGCACGCAAGTTGGACCGTGTGATCAACGCGAGCTCGGGAATGAACTTCAACTCCAAGATAAATAATCCAGTTCCAGGAATGACTCCAGCAAACGCCGCTAGCCACGGTTATGTGGGAGGCTTTTCAATTGAGTTGTGTCTTGGAGTGCTAGAACTAGGTTTCAAGACCGCTGAAGACGTTGGAGCCAAAACGGTGCTGGGCAAGCCCATGCTTGAGGCTTACAGAGACGCTGCCAGTTATGAGGAATTTCAGGGTAAAGATTCTAAGGTGATTTACAAGTGGCTTGGGGGAGAGAACCCAGATCTTTCATAGAGTCTGGGTCTACAATGTGGTGTGGTGTATAGTGTATCAGATGGTGTTAACCTTCTGATTAGGGCGAAGTGCTGTACTATCTTTAAAATGTTTTTCGAAATCGAGTGTCAATGTTCCTTTTTTTGAATGATTTACCATAACTCAACCTTTCACCTTCCAGTCCAAATTGTGAATAATACCACACATCCGTGCTCGTAAATAGACTTTGACTATTCGTCACAGATGACGAGACAGCATAGCAACAATGAGCCGATGTCGCATCGAAGGTACGACGGCGCTACCACTAATGGCCGTGCTAATTCGGCAATTGCTGACCGTTAGTCTCCCGCTCACAAAGCGACTGTCATTCTGTAGGTTTTGCACCATTCACATCAAATTTCACATGAATGGTAGATCCTAACACTGCACGATTGCACGGCAGAGTCGCACTGGTCGCTCTTCCCGACGAGAAGTTATCTTGTGTAAATATGAACCGAGGTGCTTTTACATTGAAAACCCCTACTGGGTAGAATCGAAACTTCCTCCACATGTCAACAAGACCATCCCGTCTTCTCCAACTCTAAGAAAGTACGCAATCTCAATTAAGTTCTGCAAAATACCACGGGCCAGCAAAATCTCTACATGTAGGAAGCGATCCCGATTGCGATACCGGACTGGCCCTACCGAGACTAGAAGAGGGGTCTCCCCCAACAGGCCCCTCATTTACTCCGACCGGCTGCACTTCAGAAACTCCCCGGCCGACCACTCCCCGGATTACCCCCGCCTAAGGCGGCTAACACACCACCTCAAGCAAAGGATTTTCCAACCTCCGCATAAAGTTTTCAGCAACCGGAAGAACACGTTAAAACCATGCGCCCTCTCTACTCCGACTCCTCTGCGCCCCGGCAACCCCAACTTCACCTAACGCCGGGGGAGACTACCCCTCTCATTGCCAAGATGGCGAAAGACGTCGACGAGACTAGAGTCCTACAACATGGCCACGCCGGAGCGTCTGCGAATACAGATGCGGAAACCGCCAAGGCAGACGAGCACGAGATGGCGATTCCAGTCATTGACGACGCCTGGTTGGCTGTAGAGAAACGCCTTCGTCGCAAGCTCGACCTCACTCTCATGCCCATCATTTGGGTCCTATATCTATTCAACTATCTTGATAGAAACAACATCGCGTAGGCTACCCATGAAGACCGCTTGTATCGGGTGACCAAGCACTGACTCAAATGCAGCCAAGCAAAGCTTGACACTTTTGAGGCTGACTTAGGACTCAAAGGCGAGAACTTTAACACAGCAGTTTCCATTCTCAACGTCGGGTAAGACAAAACATGCCCCTCTGTCCTGCGAATCTATCAGCTCAATGCCGAGATATTTGTTACAGCCATGAAATTCACCCATCATAGAATGTGACTAACCTGTCATTTAGATACATGCTCATGCAGCTGCCGAGCAACATGCTCCTTACCCGAGTGCGACCATCTCTCTACATCCCATTCTGGGTGTGCGCATGGTCTTGCATATCAGCCTCAACCGCCGCAACTCATAGCTATTCCGGGCTCATTGCCTTACGGTTCTTTCTCGGAGTGAGCGAGGCACCTTTTGGGCCTGGTGCGTTTTTCCTTCTCTCGTGCTGGTACACCAGGAAAGAACTAGCTCTCCGCACAGCGATCCTGTATTCAGGTATCAGCTTGGCTACAAGCTTCTCAGGATTACTCGCAGCTGGTATCTACTCAGGCCTGACTGGGGTTCATGGAGTGAGTGGTTGGCGGTGGCTTTTCATCATTGAAGGGGTCGCAAGCTTCGGTTTCGGAGTTATGGCAATGTTTCTTCTACCAGACTTCCCAGCGTCGGAATCTGGCTCAGCAACGTGGCTTTTGACGAAGGAAGAACGACAAGTGGCGATTGAGAGAATGGCGAGGGATCAGGTTTCAAACCAAGAGTCAAATAATTCGCTTTGGTACGGGCTCCAAACTGCAGTCAAGGACTACCGAGTTTGGGTATTCGTAAGTCACTTACAACGACCTTTGTTTCTTATCATCACTGTCGGATTGCGACTTGCTGACATGATCCTTTGATCTAGGCGTTCATTCTCTGCTGCAACCACACTGCGTATGGATTCAATAACTTCTACCCGACGATCGTCAAGGGCTTCAATCTCGGAAGCAGGACAGTCACTCTTCTTTGCACAGCTCCGCCGTATTTAGTCGGTGCTATATTCTCTCTGCTTGTGGCATACTCGAGCGACGTAAGGAACGAGCGCGGTTGGCACATCAGCCTTCCCATGATGATGTCTGCAGTCGGGTTCATCATCTCTGCTGCTACTCTGAACGTTCCGGCTCGATACTTTGCATCATTCCTCTATATATCAGGAGCCTTCTCAGGAAACGCGATCCTTTTCGGTTGGGCAGCGTCCTCCGTTAGCCAGACGCCTGAGAAGAGAGCTTGCGCGACCGCGATCATCAACATCTTTGGTCAGTTTGGCAATATTTGGAGTCCGTACTTCTTTTCGCCCGGCGATGCTCCACGTTATGTCAAAGCTATGATACTCATGGTCGCGTTCTCTATTGCAAGCGTGCTGGGCTGCATGCTTATGAAATGGACTTTGAGGCGGGACAACAAAAAGCTTATAGAAAGATTCGCCGGCTCGGGCACATCTCCGAACCTGTACACCCTCTAAATAAGTAAAGGCACAGGCGAAGAGCTGCCTTGCCGGGGGCGTTGGGACTCAAGGTGTATAACGCGTAGAGTAACCGATCATATTATAATTACTATGGTTAGATAGACATCTAAGAGCAGACATTTGATCCCAAGCCACCGGTCTTCTTGAATGCGACTTCTACCGCCTTGTCTCCACCCAGCTTGATATCAAAGCTGGTGTTCCAGCCATCTGCGTTGACTTTACCAGAGGCCTTGTAAGCGACCCACTGCTCCTTCTCCTCCCCTGCGGCCTCGAAAGGAATCTTCTCCGTCTCCAGTCTTGGTACGATAACACCTTGTCGGCGGAATTCGTTGACGAGGTCCAGGGTCAGGTCGCTTGCTGCAGCGGGTAGACGGTCCTTGCGCACAAAGGCCTTGACAGTGAGAGCCATCTGTCCGTTAACAACATTGGTATCGAGACAAGACTGGCTTTCCTGGTACAGGAGGGCATCATCCATGGGGTATGCATTTCCAGCATTGTCGTATGTGATTGTCTCGTTCGTGGAAGTTTTTGTTACGTGAATGTAAAACTTGCTGATACCCGTTGCAGGGCTAATAGTGGTGTCAAACTCCCACCAGGCAAAGGACTCGCGCCAAAGTCCGGAAGCAGATCCGCCTTGGAAGGTCGCTTTTCTTGTGGTGATCACCTCTGATCCATTACCGTTGCGGTCGGCATAGGTCAACTGCACGGAAAGATCTGTCGGGTCTCGTCCAGTCTCGGCTGAAGTGCGAATACGGATGCGGCCAGCGAACGAGATGTTGCCGTCGTCCTTCAGATACAAGCCGTTAATGTAGGGTTTGATGTCCGTCGCGACAATAGGGTCGCTGAGCTTAACACTAGCGGGGACTGTGTCGATCATACGAGTGAAGATATCGGCACACATGGTCTGGAACGTGTTCGGGTCGGCCATCGCTTGCATCGTCTTGTTACCATCGGCGCCGAAGATGCGCTTGTCGGAGTTGAGGGTGTCGTTGGTTCCCGCAACCAAAGGATTCTTCGTCGACCCATCCAGGTACTCTGTGACCACGCCATTGTCGAAGTTGTCAAACTTGACATCAAAATGAGCGACGGTGTCGTTGTTGGGATCCGCTTCAACGCCGACGATCTCAGGGAAATCGGTGCTGTGTACTCCTCCGAGGCTATGACCGCAGGCCACCATGGCAATCATGTCCTGCGTTGAGAACCCAGCCTTGGTGAAAGCCGCCTGAGTGGCTTCCAAGTCAGTCTGCGGCTCTGGAACGCCTGCCGGTCCTGCTTCTTGGGCATCAACACGGCCGGCACGGAATGGGATCTTGATGCCGCCGCAGGAGTAGCTGGCTACAAGCACACTCATCGCCAATAAGTCAGAGGCTGACGCGCGCGCAGAGTAGAAGCTGCTGAAGAAGCCAAACGTATTGTTGAAAGCTTTTCCGATGTTTTCCGCCCGCTCTAGCTCGAAGAAGATGGATGCGTCAAGACCTCCCGTTCCAGCTTCAGCATCATGGGTCGCCATATCGTGGAAGGCGCTCCGAATCCATTCAGCCGAGTTTTGACGGCCTTGGATGTTTGTACCAAAACCGCATGTGAGAACGCCTTGCCAATGTCAGTACATGTGAGTTTGTGTTGATTAAAGGAAGTAAGCCCAACCATCAATGAAGCCCCTGCGCAGGTATCCGGACTGCAGGGAGAGGTGGTCCTCGATCTCATCGTAAATCGACGGCCAGATGTACTCCGTGGATGCGAGTGTCGCCAGAGCGACGGTGGCGAGGAGGCTCTGCTTCATGATCGAAGGCTTGAACGAATGACTGACGGGTGCGTGATTCAGCCTTCCACTCCCATCTTACGCTGGGAACAGTCTACTTTATGGTTTGATTCTCGCCCTTCTGGAGGAATCCGGCAATGCAACGTTGGACGGGGCGACCCTTGGTCCCTGCAGGCATGGGGCCATGAACGACGGGTCGAAAGCGAGCGATCTCGTATTCTTCTGGAGACATGCTATAAATGTCACCCGTAGTGGCCGAATAGGAAGGCTGTTTTCCAATCGGTTCAGGCCGTCGTGGATCGCCTAGATATGCTTCTTCTTAAGTGCTTGTCTAGCTCATTTCCCGGGACAAGGCCTCCCCAGTCTAACCCCAACGAAGCGTGGAGCAGCGCCTCCTGCCCAATAAGGCAGCTGGAATTACCCATCACGCAGCCCTGAATACGGGCGATCAGCGCAACGGTGCAGTGGGCGGCCGGTTGCAATAACGCATAGGGGGCTGGTGGCTTGGTGGTCAGATGCGCCTATGATCGAGTCTCTGGCTTTTGATGGGATTTGGGGGGAAACATGGATATTCATTCACTTTCTCTGCGGCAATACCGAAATCCGAAGTTCTCTCAAATAGCATGAGAGACATTGCTGTGCTCGCGTGCAGATTTAAAGCCTGGAGCGTGGCTGGCAGGACATCGGTCAACTGGAACAGCACCAATCAGGGGTGCTGTTATTGATAGGAAGGTGACATCGGAGACATTGCAGGTAAGGCGAGAGCCCAACATTCGGAGCCGATGGCGGATTTCGACATTCATGGCTTTCGTGCCGTTATCCGAGTTACCATGACATGTTGTATTTGCTGTCAGAGGGACCGACGATGGTGAGCTCCGGCGACATGTGTGTGCATAAACTTCACCATAGCCACATCTATTTCTTGCTGACAATGAGGACCGAGCAATGTGAACAAAAAATGTTAAAAGTGGAGAAGAATTCTCCTGTTACAAATACGAATAGGAGACGGAAAAAACAGCTGTCCGAGAGTCTTGTCCGGCGCGGGGTTTCTTCCGTTCCACGGACCCTGTAAGGATAATGCCGTCATCGAAGTTAATGGACGCGAGACGATAGTCAAGCCACTCCGAGTGTATTGCTTCGTGTAGTGTAATAGGTCACCTTACGAGCTCAGTAAACGTACAAAACATAGTCAACCATGGGCGACGCATCCATCCTTCACATGCCAACGGCTCTAATCTTTGGCGGCAATGGCAAGACTGCCCGCCAGCTGACCAAGATCCTTCTGGGCGCCCCCACCCCGCACACCGTTTTCAGTGTCATCCGAAACCCGGACCAGATCCCGGATCTCAAAGCCATCGGCGCGAAACCAATCGTTCAGGACATCGCAACCGGCTCCGAGGCGGACTTCATCAAAATTATCGAGGGCACCCGGCCCAACGTGGTGGTGTGGGCAGCCGGCGGCAAGGATCCCAAGTCCGCCGAGGCCGTTGACCGCGACGGCGCCATCCGCGCCATGGATGCCCTAGCCAAAGCCAATGTCACAACTAAGCGATACATTGTTGTGAGCGCCCTCGACGTCCGCGACCGTGAGAACAAGCCCGTCCCGGATTGGTACACGGAAGCCGATGAGAAGCTCAGTGACCGTATGTGGGGCATCATTGGTCCCATTCTCCGAGCTAAGCTTGCGGCCGACACGGAGTTGAGGGTCGGAAATGCGGCTCGCGGACTCGACTACACGATCGTGAGGCCGGGTGGTCTTGGAGAAGGTCCCAGCGAGGGCGTCATCAGAGCCGGAAAGGTGGGAACAGTCGGCATCATTCCACGCGAAGACGTTGCAAAGGTGATCTACGCGTCCATCCAGAACAACAAGACTCACGGACTCGCATTCGATATCTTGGGGCCCGGTGATGGAAGCCTGCCAATCAAGCAAGCCGTTGCAAAAGTAGCAAAGGATCATGAGGATACCTTTGAGGGCTATTATTAGGCCAAGCGAGTGTGTATTTATGTACATATGCTGTCACTATGATTGCTGCAGCGAGTCCAAATATGAGAGCGAAAACAGATGACTGTAATGAAATTCTCCTCAGATGGTTATGTTGAGCTTTTCGAGTTTACTTCGAGGCCTCACTGTCGCTTGGCTTTCGCCCGTAGATTGACCATCTACGTGAGGTCAATTGAAAGTAGCATTATGGGTGTAGATGGGGCACTCACACGGCAGAATAGGCGTGTATGTTTTTGTTTCTCATATCGTTGCGCACCTCCACCCCGAAAACAGTAACCTCTTCTTTGGTCCAGTTGTGAGCTCTCGTAAGAGGTGCCATCATGAAGCCCTCGAGTCCGGCACAGAAGTTGTCGTGGTTCCAGAAACCGAGCTCCCTGTGCTTCCGGTCTTTAGGCCATGAATTCGTGGGCCATTTGAACATCTGAGCGTAAACGTCTTCGAAGCCTATCTCAATCATGATATCCTTCAAGACTCTGATGTCCTGGAATGGGCGCCCAAACATGACCGCAGCCTCTGCCCAAAGGCGAACGAACTTCAAGACAGCAGAGTCATCCTTCAATGTTTCGTCATCGGACTTTGGCCATAGGTCGACTTCGTTCAATTCAAGGTAGCCATTGGGGCTGAGGTTGCTACGGTCTCATGTCAGTGAAACTTCAAACATGAATGGAGACTTCATCAACAAACTTGTAGCATTTCTGGATATATTCTTTCCAATCAGCCACACTGAAGGTCATGGTTCGACTGTGGATATAGTCGAAGGTCTGAGAGTAAGTCCACGGTTCCTCGATGTCGTCAATTTGAAACTTGACATTCGTAGGAGTACTATGATAAAGTCAGATACCGTTGGATGATGAAGCATCGTTATGTAACCATACAATTCTGGCTGGATGGCCGATAAATCAACTCCAAGAACCTGTCACAAGTGAAAGGTCAGTAAAATACGCGTGGATGCACTGGGACCGTTTCATGAGACCTCTGCATCCGGATGTTCTTCTCCAAACTCCATGGCCCAGATCCCCGTTCCGGTTCCAACATCAAGAACTCTTCCAACTTTAGAGTTAGGATCGTTCGGCGGTGCAGTTCCCAGACGATTGTCGAAAGTAAGCAGCCACATGTTATGTTGAACGTCTTCCCAAGCATCAGCTGCAATTATCCAGACGATGTTTGATCAAGATACTCACCGAGGCGATCATTCTCCCTTTCATCGTTCGGAAGATGGTATTCTGTACTCCTCAGATACTGTGCCAATGAGCCATACCGGATCTCAGTTGGCTGTCCACTTACTACCGTCTTTGTATTTGTGATACGTTCGACCATTCTCAATGCGATATTCAAGAACAGACTCTGTCACACTGGTACTCGACGAGGCGATACTCTACGTGTCATCGTGTCAGAGAAGGCATATCGCTGGGGGCGGAGACGAATTTGGAATTGAATTTTCACTAACCTCTCCTCGAGCAGACTCATCGTCTGGCACCTGCGAAGAAAACTTATGTCAATAATGCCTGAGAAAGATTTGAAAATTTTCTCAACTTACATCTTCCGCAAGAAGCACGGCTGGGCTGTTGTCTGCGGTGTTTGCGTCTGCAGTGTTATCTGGCGGTGCCAATGCTGGCTGCGTAGAAGCAGCCGGGACAATCCCAATGGTGTCTTCCCTCGTCTCCCACATGATTCTCTCTTCAATGATGCCGTCAGATTGTTCGTGTTCTGGAATGTTGGACTTTGTTTCCTCATGAATGTTGAAGGTTATCACGCGAACGGTTGGGCGGGTTGCCATCTATATACAAAAATCCACGGGTCTTCAAAAAGTCCATGCATTTACCCCTCTCCTTGACTCGAGCTTTCATGCAGGTTTCCGGTGAACATTCGATTCAGGACTTGAAGCGTGGAGCATAATCCCGAATAGTGACATCGCCGGACGTATCAGAGGAGGTTGCATGCAGCGGAACCAACAGGTGAGCTTCCAACATGGTGTAACGTTTAGCACTTTGAATCGGGTAAATCTCTGCACCACGAGTTAGAAATTGACTAAGAGAGAAGATTGAAGAGGATGTTTAATGTAATTCGTCAGAGTTTACCATTTATTGAATCATTTTAGACTCTCCTAACCAGAGGGCTGACAGCTGTGGTTATGTCCCGCGATGGCGAGTGTCCCAATCCTTGTTGAGCATTTTCTTGCATATCATATATCACATATCACTCACCAGTGATTGCCGAGACCCGAATAACACGACTCGGACAAATACCAGGATATGTTGAGCAAAGACGAAACTTTCTGCTGTGGCTTCCTCTTCATGGGCACCAGACGCATCACATCATCACATGTTCGGTGGGTGTCAACATTACAACGCCAACGTGGATTTTTGCGTCGACTTCCAGCGTCATATAATTACAGCTAATGGTTTAGAATGCCTTCTTTGATCATGGTTACAATTTTCAAGTCCCTTACTCCTTGCGGTCGTGCCCAGTAGCAAGAATTGCTCCGATGAATCTCATCCTTGATGCTTAGTTGTAGCTCACATGAACGTGATCCCTGGAAAACTGTCAGTTTGCATCCCATTCTTCAAGGACATTTAGATCAGGACTCACCAGTGGTTCGCGGTAACACCACCCCGATCCTCCATCCCCCTCCAATCCGACCAAGACTTGACAGAGTCCACAGAAGGATTCCAGATACGCTGTCCCCAGATGACATACTTCAAGTCAAGTGTCGCGCGATTGTTCATGACCCATTCGGCAATCTCCTTACCGGAAGTGGTGGGAGTCTGCCATTTGATCAGTATCATCCCATAGAGTCATACGAATGCCACTTACACCGCCAGCGTCAGAGCACATCATATCCGTCGCCTTGCCACAGCAGTGATCCGAGTCGCCAGGACAAGTACAGTCCCGCGTGCAAAAGATCTCCCGAACCCTCTTCGGGAACGCCGCCACAATCTTCTTGGCGCCGTTGACGGCGACCGACTTGCAAGCGCCCACAGTCAGGGTATTCGGGGCGCCGTAGCCACCGAAGCCGGAGGCTGATGAGTCGCAGCACCTGAAAGTGCTGGGACCCGGGCACTGGTTGGCGACAGAGGTGCCTGCGCAGTCGCTTGTGAAGCGACAGTTGCCGCCGCTGCCGCAGGATGCTTTGGTGCAGCATTTGACGTTGTCCGGGTCTTTGGGGCAGGCGCCGTTGATCGTGGTGCCGCCGCTGGATGAGCAGCTGCTAGTAGTCACGCAGACACCTGATACTTTCGTCAGTGAAAGTGTAGGTGGGATTTGAGAAGTGGGACAAACCAGCTCTGCCTCCTGAACCGTAGCATGGTTCGTTCACGGCGGCGAAGACTGCCGGTACCGACACCGCGGCGACGAGGAAAGATTGCAGCTGCATGTTTGGTAGTTGTTCGGCGATGAATTTCTAACGGGTTGATGAGGTTGATGATGCTCAAGATAAACTTCTAGTTGAGCGTACAAAATAGCAGTATTTATAATCTTTTGGAGTCATTGAGTCGCGTCAGCAACTCAGATCGAGCGCAGGAGTTCCTCCGTATAGCCACGAGGTAGCCGAAGCAAGCGTCCAAAGTCGGCTCCCTTGGGTTGCATTGCATTTGCTCTGGTTCTTGGCTCGCGTCATTGCAGTTCAGCCAAGGCTATTCTGAAGATTATCATGACTCTAAACCGAGTTGAAACTGACTTGGACGAGGTATTAATACCCTCCAGGGTTCAAGAAAGCCACTTACTCTAGAAATATCAGCCACTCCCGCTGCCAGAATGGAGGATAAGCAATGGGATGAACCTAGTTCACATACTCAGAAACTAGTGTAAGACAGTGACAGGATTTCTCCGGTCTACTGTAAGACAGGAATGACGAGAAGTGACAGAAATCGGCGCGATCTCCCCGGTCAAAGGTGATAGATCGACCATTTAGTCTACCGACGTTGCCTGTTAGTGGTAGTGGTGACTGCTTATTGTTTAACGACGAAGGTTATCAATTATTACTGCATATTGCAGCGATACTTTTGGGCTGTTTTCCTAATCATCAGTTGTAACATCAGAATCACTACGTCGATAAGTCGGAAAGTACCCCAGCTTCCCGTAGTCTCGTAATCGCCGTCTTGTATAATCTGGAGGAACAATTGTCTAGACATCAGAGCTTGTCAAGCTTTACTACCCCTTGCAGATCATGCAAGTCTTGAAGCTTGAAGAATGGCGTCATTTGACGATTAACCGCCGAAGCAAACTTGGATTTTCCAAGACACAACTGAACCCACGTTTCCCCTCGTGGCCGTTTTCCAAAAGCTGAACCCTGGACAAGGGTTGTCCCGCCTACGTTTTGGGGAAAGGTCAGCTCGCTAGTAATACGGCAAGATGTCCTCCCGCTCTTCGCCCCTTAGCTTTGAAGATCCTTCAGCTCACCAGCGAAAGTCCGCGGCAAGTGACGTTACAACCATACACAACCCTCGTTCTTTAGTTATTTGAATCCCTGGAATGACTGCAGGTGAGCCTTGTGCGACGATCCGGGGAGTTCAGCTTCGGTGTGAAATCCCTGGTGACCCCGCAGCTGAAAGACATGCGGCCACCATCACAGCGGCCAGACTCGACGCCACGAATCCTAGACAATATTTCTAGGCTACACCACATCCGTGGAATCGTTTGATTCATGATCAGTCCCAAGGAACGTATGGGGTTTCTGTACTGTTTTCCTTAATTGGTAGAGGGCACGGGTCAAAGTGCCCACATAATGTTTCCAGAATTGTGCCCGCGTATGGGGTGAATTTTGCCGTAGTCTTTTTGCGGGGGGGGGGGGGGGGGGGGGGGCTGCGTCGTAACTACAAACTCAATGATCAGTCCCAAGGCCAATGTATTTTCATCAGAATGGGCGATGGGTTTAGGGGTGTAACGACCGCTTCGCATGCGGTAGGTCCCAAGTTCGGTTCCTAGATTGTCCATCCTTTTGCCGTGCATTACCTATAAGACTTAGATAGCTACTCCCAAAGTTGTTCTGAAATGGTCATGCGTCCTAGTTTAGCTGGATGTGTACTGAGAGGCATGCTGTCTGTTGCTTTTCTATGTTGTTTAGGCTTTAGCTAATCATTTTGATGCGCCCCTCTAACACCGGTGCGATAACCCGTGTCCAGTCTACAGTAAACTCGCCCTCACGCAAGGGATCGCACACTTCAGCCTTCACGCCTGCCGCCTTCGCCCATCTAGCGAAGAACTTGCGCATAATAAGCATCTCCATGTCGACCTGCGCGATGGTATCTGCCTCATCCTCCGTATCAGACTCATCTGATTCGTCTTTGGGGAGCTTGGTGTTGAGGGCGTGCCTCTTGACCATCCACTCAGCCCAGGACTTGGAATAAACCTCGGGCTTGGGGTCTGAGGTGCCTGTCGCGGCGGGCGTCTCCCACATCTTGCGCGGCTCGACGGGAGTGTGGCACTTTTCGGCTACCTGAACCCAGTGCTCACTGAGATTTTTCCACTGGCCAACAGTGCGCAGACTCATGAAGTACTGGCGAAGCATGGCTGAAATGAGAATGCCGTTTTCCTCGCAGACGATCTCCTCGGCCGTGCCGCCTTCCGGCTCGACAAGAAGACTGGTGTAACCATCTGTCATGATTAGCAGAGTACACAAAGTTCTTCAGGTCTTGAACGTACCCTTTCCTCGACCCATATAACCACGAGTGGCGAGGGTGTACTTCTTGTCCATCTCCATCGGGCCTCCACCCAAGGTGGCTTCGACGATGCGCGAGCCAGGTTCCTTGCTGGGGTCGAACGTATACGTAATGTTGGATACCTGCGGGAAACGACCTGATTTGTTAGGATATTTAGTCTGCAATAGGCCAGAAAGTAGACTCACCCTCCTGTGCCGGATACTGCGAGACGCCATTCTCCAAGGCATCCCATATTTGCTGGCCGGTCACTCTGATGAAAATGACGGGATCTTCAAAGGGGAAACAGTTGGTAATGTCCCTGACTCTGATTACGCCGGGCGGGTAAATCTGGTCACCTCGTATGGTGCCAGCTGCCATGAGAGCGCAGTCAGCGTTGTGGTAGTGTCTCATTACGTCGCAAACAAAGTTGCCCATGTTGCTCTCCTTCATTCGAACCGTCGTGAAGCGTGCATCCAAGGGAGAAGCTGTCCAACCAACTGACTTGGCCAAGCTGTGTTTGAGCTTCGAAGTCAACTCCTCAGTGAGCTTCAAAGTCTCCTGGTCTTCGGCAATGGAAGAGACAATGTCCCGTCGTTCAATGTCGAAGTCCCATTTTCCTGAACCGTCCGCTTTCTTCCGGACTTCAACGTAGCTGAGTTGCTTGAAATCGGAGCCAGATCGCAGAACATGAGTACCGTTGATGAAGCTGTGCGCATAGTAATGATCATGGCCGCCGAGGATGATGTCGATGAGACCGTCCGTTTTCTCGGCAAGCTTGTTGTCGTTTGGCTCACGCTGGTGGCTGAGACAGATGATTATGTCGGCACCCTGGGCGCGGAGTTGGGGAACGAGCTCCTTGGCTGTCTCGCTGGCGGACTTGTAGATGATATCAGGAGGCAAGCTGTTGATTGTTTCGAGCCATTCTCTCTCACCGAGGCCAATGAGACCAATCTTGATGCCATTGGAGGATGTGAGCATGTGAGTATGCTTGGCATTTCCGAGGGGAACATTTTCGCCGAGAGCTGGGTCTAGGACGTTGGCGAGCAGCCAGGGGAAGTTGCACTTGGCGGTCAAGTGTTCGAACTGCTTGACTCCGAAGTCGAAGTCATGATTCTGGTGGCGTTAATAAAATGGCACGGCCAATTGAGGTAGAACGGGCTCACTTACACCAACACAGGTGCAGTCGACGCCAATCTTGTTGAGAACGGGCACCATGTGCTCGCCTATTAGGGTCCGCGTCAGCACAGCATCATGACAGGCAAAGAGCACATGAGGGGTTACCTTTTGTGACGGAGCTTTCGAGACTGGGGTTGAAGACGTCTCCCGAAAATAGAGTAATTAGCTCGGGCTGGCCGTTGAATCGCTCGTGACTGCGGTACTCGTTAACTGCAGTGATGAAGCGAGGCACACCGCCAACGGGCTCAGCACTGGAGGGTTCCAAGTGATAGACATCATTGAGGTGGAGAATACGCAAGGCAACGGGTGCGTCGGAACCAGAGCTGAAGGTAACGGCAGGCTCATCGGGAGCCGGCGCGTTCTTGGGCATGGTGGTGGTGGTCTAAGGCGAGAATAAAAATAGAGATGCAGTCAAAAAGGGCGGTGATGAATCAGGTAAGGCGAGGTGAAGGTGAAGGTGAAGGTGGCATGTGCCCCTGAGTTTACCACAGTACTTGGAGCTGAGGTAAGGTTAAGGTAGGTACCTCCAACTAAGGTAGGTACCTTAAAGTGAGCGGGGGCGGGGCAGTGAAGGGCAGGGCTCCCGCCATGAGTGACACGAAGCACAAGGACACTGGACGAACGCGCTGCGCAACGGCGATGACGATGATGCTCTTCAGGGGATGATTCGCTGAAGCATCCCGGATCGTCCACTGAACTTGGCCCTCGACGAAGCTGCGGCAGTGCAGAGGCCAATCAGAAGGCCAAGATTGCCAATTGACGAAAGAAACACGTGACGATGTGCTCGCTTAAGGCAAGTTGTGGATCGAGAGGTTGGTCCATTGCTATTTCTGGCTTGACCTCATCTGATAACGATAAGCAACACCGCGTTAAGGCTTTAAGCGAGCGAGCGATGGCGATCGTCCGTCCACCCACCGTCCCGTGTGCCGTCTAGACCTTCCCATCTTCCGTCTTCCGTCTTGGGTCTTGGGTCTTGGGACGAACCTTTTTCCAACGTCAACTACTCTGTACCTTACCTGCCTCTCTTCTGCTCCTCTGATGCTACAACGCGAAGACCGTCCGATCCGGCGATAGAAATATCGCAAATCTGCACCGCCACACCAAGCGGCTTGGCTGGCCTGATTTCTGCCAGTCATGTCTTCGTTTCGAGAAACCAATTCCTGATTCACGCCAAGGCTTTCTTCTTTTCACTCAAGGGCACCAAGATGCTAGTGCCAATGTCATTTCTCATTCAACTGTTGGTCCAGAACCCCAGAACCCCTTCCAGCTCGCTTACACTAACACATCTAGCTTTCTACCTGCGGTCTTGGCTCATACCATCTTCACTGCAATCAATCCGTGACTCGGAACTCAAACCCATGCCGACGCTGCAGGCTGCTTCGCCTGCGCCGTTGACGAGGGCTTCTTGGACCCCAACATCCGTCCCACGACAATCATTCGCATAACGCACTCGGCACTCTCCCGCGTCAGTTTCTCCGCCTCCACAATGGCCTCGTCCAGCGTGGTTGGTCGTTGCAGGATACACGTGTAAGCATCGATTCCGACGTCGTAGTTGACCCGAGCCCCTGGTCCGATGGTCCCAGCAATAGCAACCACCGGCAGGCCATGCTTCTTAGCCCGCGTCCCAATCTCACCCGGAATTTTCCCCCTCGGTGTCTGGTCATCGATGCCTCCTTCGGCCGTGAGGACCAGGTCGCAGTCCGTAAACAGCCCTTCAAAGTCGACATACTCCGCCACCACCTCATACCTTGGCCGAAGCTTGGCGCCCACCAGCCGCAAACCGGTGCCCAGCCCTCCAGATGCTCCTCCGCCGGGCGAGGTGCCCACATTACTGTCGCAGAGAAGCCGTCCAGCAACTACAGAGAGGACCTCCATAGCTGCTGAAAGGCGTACTGTCTGCTCGGCGCTCGACCCCTTCTGCTTGCCAAAAACCCTAGCAACACCATCGGGACCACTGAGAACATTGTTCCAGTTGACCGCAACCTCGATGTCGACATCTTTGATGCGCTTGTCGATTCCGCCAAGATCGATATTTGCCAAACGCAGCAGGCTCTCGCCCCCTGCGGTGATAGGGAGCGTAAGCCCGTCTTGATCAATCAGTCGAGCGCCAAGAGCCTGAAGCATTCCCGCGCCCCCGTCGCAAGTGCCAGAGTCGCCGCAGCCAACAATGATCTTCTTTGCACCAGCTCCGGCTGCAGCTGTCAGAAGCTCGCCCACTCCAAACGTGGTAGTAACGCCGGGGTTGCGAAGATGGGTTGGGACAAGGCTTAAGCCGGCCGCAGCAGCCATTTCGATGACAGCTGTCTTTGGCTCATCGGTGCTTTTGCTTCCCAATATGCCAAAGAAAGACGCAATCGGAGCGCCGACGGGGCCGGTGACAACGACTGGATGCAATGTGCCACCAGTCGCGGACACAAGGGCACTAGTGAACCCCTCGCCTCCGTCAACCAGGGGAACCTTGCGCACAGAAGCATCTGGCATTACAGAGAGAATGCCAGCCTCGATGCAATCAGCGGCAACCTCTGGCTGAAGGCTTCCCTTGAAACCAGACGGACAGACGAGAATTCTCATTCCCTGGGGCGTCGAAGAATCCATGTGGATGTGTTTGGTAGGTTGTGATGTTAAATGATGGTAATAAGTGTTCGTGTTATTATAACTTGAACACGATGAAGCGAATGTTGAGAAGCGAGTGAAATATGATTGGGTAAGTGTTATGGTGAATGAAGACTTGTATGACCTGGTTTATCGAAATAATGCTCCGTCCTTGCGAACCTTCTTATACTGCTTCGGAACAGAAACCCTAGATCGAATGGTGCTAATCAACGCGCCCTCTCTGTCTCTATCCTCTGCATTTGCCGTGTGACCAATTCCCAAGCGTTGAGGCCTCATCCCCCGTCAAAAGAATCAAGAAACCCAATCTGCCGCGCGCAGCTGCCGCGGAGTGGCTATGAGATGCTTCGCCGGTTGCTATTTTGCAAACAGACATTTGATCGCGTGATATTTCTCACGCGAGATGTTCAGGGACTGTGATGTCTTCAGCCCTGCACGTGTCCGTTGCCTCGATGGGCTGCCGACTGGACCGTTCCTGAGCTGTCAACAGCATCATGGTGTAACATCGTCTACGCAAGTAGCACCCAGCACAGCCTTCAAAGGCGCTAGATAGCTTGTCTTGTAAATCACCGTGGGCGTTGAAAAAACTGCTTTCATTGGCACAATGACTATCACAGCCTGTTCTCGGCGACGAGTGAGCACACGATCAGGATTTGCCCAGATCTCGTATCTCGACCAGGTGAAACAAACCCTTGAGGTGTCATCTCGAACTGTATCTTCCAATCAGACAGCCCGTTCCTGGGCTATAAATAAGGATTGAAACTTTATCGACGTGTTTTCCCAGGGTTCAATCAAGCGTGTGTAAATGCAGCCCCAGGCGGAGTCTAGAAGAATGTTACTCCAACGTGCATCATCAGCCACAGTTGACGTAGCGGTCCACGACTCCGCTGATCGGCTCGCCAAGAAAGCTTCGGCCGACTTTCCCAGCAGGACATCAGCTTGCCCCATACTAGTCATATCCTTCTCCCCTTGGCAGCTGATCTGCTGGATCTAGGGATATTGACCCTAGGCCTCAGTACAGGGAAACGAAATCCGGAATGAGCTGATTGTTTTCGGTCTCCGACCCAGCCATACTCATCATCAGAGGCGCTGCCGTCATAAGTGCATGAGGCTATGCTCTTCTGCCTGGCCAAGTGTAAAATATCACGAAGACAGTTTTTAGTATAAAGAAACACTTTATTGTATCCCAGTGAACGTTCAAGCGCACATGAAACCATCAAGATCAGAATAGCGTTGTGATCGTCACTTTTTTCATTGATCGTATTTCCATACACTCGCTTTGACAGTCGCTTCCGCAAACATGTCTCAATCTCACACTTATCAGTTCATTCCTCACATGCCAGTCTCAGATCCAGAGATGGCCCCGAGCCTCCAGAGAACCCTGACCCGGTCTCGGTCCAGCCTGTGGCGCGGATGGAGCCCGGGACTCCCTTCTTTCTCAGAGTACGAACGAACCGTATACAAATTCCCATGGCTGCAAGACCCAGACGGCTCATTCTCTCGACAAAATCACGTAAACAAACATTCGGATATTATTCTGGAGACCCCTGGCCCAACAGACCGTTCTCACTTGCTTTCCCATGACAATACACAAAACGACCCATCAATGATACCCCGACCAGAAAAGTTTAGTCATGAACAGGGCAATCATTCTGATGATCCCGAGGATCCAGACCTGGTAGGATGCACCCTGTTCCTCCTCACACTAAACGCTAATCGAACAACAGGTAACATGGTCTGGGCCGTCGGACCCAATGAACCCCAAGAACTGGCCCAAGCACAAGAAATGGACAGCCACCATCTTAGTTTCCTGCTTCACTTTCATATCACCGGTGTCCTCGACAATGCTTGCGCCAGCACTTGATACTCTTTCTGATGATCTCAACGTCGAGTCAGACATTGAGACCTATCTCTTGATGTCCATCTTCCTCCTCGCCTACGCGGTCGGCCCCTTTGTTCTGGCGCCGCTATCAGAGATGTACGGCCGAGTTGTCGTGCTTCAGTCAGCCAACATGTTCTATCTCATCTTCAACACCGTTTGTGGTTTCTCCACGTCAAAGGAACAAATGCTCGCATTTCGATTTCTAAGCGGTCTGGGCGGGAGTGCACCCCAAGCTGTAAGCACATTTTCCTGTTTTCTTTTCCTTGAGAGGCAGCACATGCTGATGTGAGCACCAGCTTGGTGGTGGTGTACTGAGTGACTGCTTTAGAGCAGAAGAGAGAGGTACGGCGACAGCCATATACAGTCTTGCCCCTTTTCTGGGCCCAGCGGTTGGACCAATCGGTAAGTTCCACACCATCACACATGCAGCAAATATCTCAAATAACACTTTGAAGCTGCTGGATATCTCACACAATACATGTCGTGGCGCTGGATCTTTTGGACAGTCTCGATCGCCGATGCAGTCGTCCAAATCCTCGCATTTCTCTTCCTCTCAGAGACATACGCACCTAAGATCCTGGCGGTGAAAGCAAAGAAATTGCGCAATCTCACCGGCAACAAGAATCTTCGCACCGAATATGAACGGCCAGACAGGACTTTTGGCCAGACACTGGGAAAGAATTTGGTCAGGCCGTTCAGAATGCTCTTCACGCAGCCAGCATTGCAGATCACGGCGCTGTACAGAGCTTACCTTTACGGATTGATGTATCTCGTGTAAGCTTGGGCCATCAACCTAAATGCTGAAAGAAGTCAATCGCTGATCTGCTTCAAGCCTCGCATCATTCCCACTTGTGTGGAGCGAGCAGTACGACCAGGAACCTGGTCCGGCAAGTCTCAATTACATTTCACTCGGCGTCGGCTTCGTCATCGGACTTCAAGTTTCGGGACCTCTTATAGACAACGTATGTTAGCTTTCCTTATACAGTTCAAAGATCCACACTGATGCCGTCGAGGTTTACCGGACGCTCAAAACCAGAAATAACGACACTGGCCTTCCGGAATTCAGGATACCTCTTATGTTCCCGACAGCCATAGTCACGCCCATTGGTCTTCTTCTATATGGCATAGCGGCACACTTCAAAATCCACTGGATCGTCCCAAATATCGGTGCCGCAATTCTGGCGGCGGGGCTCATTCTATCTTTTCAGTGTGTACAGACATACGTTATTGATTCGTATGAAAGGTATGCTGCGAGCGCTGCTGGAGCAGCCGCATTCGTGAGAACGATGGCTGGCTTCAGTTTTCCTCTGTTCGCACCGAAGCTGTATGATGCGCTGGGCATAGCATGGGGGAATGCGCTTCTATCTGGGATCGTTCTTGTGATGGGCATCATTGTGCCGGTGGTCATGTGGAAGTGGGGTGCCTGGCTGAGGAGCAAGAGTCAGTATTGTGCTGGCTAGACGGTGATTAAGACAGGTCCCGGGCTTCCGATACAGTCTATATGTACGATGATGATAGGGTTTCACAGCGGTGAGGCCCGCTCGCCGTCTTACCGCTGGACCTTCCAATTAGGTTTTAAGCTGATCATGGACGAGAGAGGAGGGCAAATTCTAGATTCTGAGTCTGTGAGATGATTGATCATGAGGACAGAGGTTCAGAGAAAATCGGCATGTGAGCGTTTACATATAAACTCCATACAACTCACTTACTTACGGCTAACAATAGAACGTCGACGCTCATCTCATTTAGCAAAACAAAGCTCTCAAATTCACGCATCACAAATAATTGCTGCACAATAGAACTCATCTCACGAACATTATACGTCTTCTGTGATTAGGGTATAGGTCCAATAAGTAATTACAACTCGTATGCTCACATGTGTGAGTAGCCAATGACAATACGCGTCCCGGGATATCAAAGCTGAAGCATAAACATCTCAATCTGACCATCATCATCCATGTCAATCGGCCCCTTAGATCGACGCCCTGGCAATGTTCTTGCCGGCGACCAGACCCGGGCCCTTCTCAGTGAAGAAGGTCTTGGCCTTCGCCGCGCTGACGATGAAGCCGGGCAGCTTCATCGTGTTGAACTGACCAGTCGCCTTCTTCTTGCCGATCGTGACAAAGATCTGGGGCTTCGTCGTCAGCTTCAGGTCCTTGACCTTGGCCTCCTGGCCGGTGAGGACGGCATCGAGGTTGTCGGCGAGGTGCAGCGCCTGGCCCTCGGCGCGCATGAGCTGCTTGGCCTCGAGGTTGCCCGCGTCACCGGCACACCAGACGTTCCTGAGGCCCTCGACGCGCAGGTCGTGCTTGAGCTTCAGGTTGCCCTTATCGTCAAGCAGGTTCTCCGGGATAAAGGATGTGTTGGGGCGGACGCCGAAGAGGGGCAGGTACAGGTCCGCGGTGAGGGTCTCGCCGTTGGAGAGCTTGATGGACTTGAGGGAGCCGGAGGTGTCGGCCTCGGTGACCTTTGCGTTGGTGACGAGCTTCACCTTGAGCGAGGCGAGGCTGGTGGCGGCGATCTTGCCGAGCTTGGGGAGGAGGCCGGGGAGGGGCGCGTCGCCCTCAACGATGAGGGTGATCTGCTTGGTGGAGCCGTAGGCGTGGCCGAGCTCGCCGGCGGTCTCGACACCGGTCGCGCCGGCGCCGGAGACGATGATGGAGTTGGCGGCCTTGACCTCGGACTGCAGGTTGTGCCAGGCAGTCAAGGTCTCCTCGTGGGTGCCGACGGTCTTGAAGGGCAGGCCGCTGGCGAGGGAGGAGCCGGTGGCGATGACGAGCTCGGCAAACTCAATTGACTTGAGGCCCTCGTTGGTCTCGACCTGGACGGTGTTGGTGGAGGGGTCGAAGCTGGTGGCCTTGCCGAGGACGAACTCGAAGGCGTCCTGGGGGTACTTGTCGAAGCCGGGCTTGATCTGGTTGAAGAGGGTGTCGTCGGAGAACTCGCCAGGGATGAGGCCGCGGACGGCGGCGCAGTTCCAGTAAAGGTGGGTCGAGGGGGAGACGAGGATAACCTTGAGGTCCTTGACCTTGGGCTGCGTGTACTTGAGCAGCTTGTGGGCGACACCGAGGCCGGCGTAGCCAGCGCCCAGGATGACGACCTGCTTGACCATTTTGTTGGCGGGACGGAGAGTGTGAGGTTTGTTGAGAGGGTAAGAAGCGAATTGGTCTGGCGGGATGAACGCAGGTTATGCTGTTCCTCAAGGGAGAGATATGAAAGTCGTCGGCTTGTTGGGGTATTTAATCGGCGGCAGGCTAAGGAGCGGAACGGGGATGCCGTGGGGGAGTGCGGATGGTAGGGCGATGGAGAAGATGACAACGCCAAACGATGCGGGAAGAACAAAGGAAGTACGAAGAGAGATGGGCGCAGCTGGGCTTGGAGGGAACGGAGGGGATAATGAATGTTTTTATCGACACAAAGGCAGAGGATTAACTAGCTGGCGCCTCGTAGAAGTCCAGGACTGTAACCCATGTAAGCACAGATGAAGCAAGCAAGAGGGCGGCAGGTATGTACCACCACCGACCTGCCCCAATGTGAAGGAAGAGACTTCGGCCGAACAGTGACGGGGACACGCATTGCGGTTCGGGCTTTTCCTTTCTGGACCCTTCATGGACCAGCAATCCAATGTTTCAGACGAGGGAGCGCTCGGATTATTCAGCTATGGCGGGACAAGCGAAATTGATTTAGTCACCAGGCATTTTGCTTTTCGGGGGACAGTGGTCAGACCACGGGCAGGATTTCAGAGGTCAGATTCGGAGCCACGCGTTGGGAAAAAGCATCGCGAATCCGCATCCCATTGGGGACGGCATTTGGACAGGGATGGGGGTGCCTTTGGTGTCTTTTGGTGTCCTTTTGGTGCCTCTGGCGCTGGTGCGGCAGGGGTCCGACTGGCCGAGTCAAGGCAACGGCGCTGCGGGTGCCACGGCATTAGCGTAGCGCGCGCGGTGCGTGAAGGTCGAGGGAAGAGGGCAACCTGGAAAGATGGAGACGGAGTGGCTCCATGCTAAGCTTATTCTTGCAAAAAAAGAGTTTGTATGGAGACCCGCGGATGGAGTCATCTGAGAAGAACGACGAGGTGCTGGGATGAGCCGGATGAGGCCATCGATATCCAATTAGCAAGTGAGTAAGTAATTCGATCAAGGTGCGCGCACCCGCCGTACCGTGCCAAGCAGCGGGAGATGTCCCGTGTCGAGTGTTCAGTGTTCACAGGCCATTTACCGGTCTCTCCCCTCTGTGCGACTCTCCAAGTCGGATCGAGTCTAGACCCATGCCGCCGGTGCATTAGGGGAGCAGATCATTAACCAGGGGAGGGGCAGACTGCCAGACACAGAGCCTGATGGCTTTCAACAAGAGCGCGAGAGAGCCTTAGTCAGGGGGGTTGGGCGGCGCATTGGTAATGCTCGCGCGCGGTAGTAACCCATATTGGAACGGGAGCATTCTGTCCCTTTTCTGCTAGGTTCTATGGGACATAGCATCTTCTTAGACTGGACCAACATCGATGGATAGATGGCGCCGGCGCTGGGAAAGCCCGTTCGCCGCGTATTTTGCACTAATCGGGACCTGGCTGGGTGGGGGGAGTCGGCGCCGGGTCACTGCGGCGCTCGGGACCGTGTGGGGCTGCTGTATTTTGGGCGGGAGACACAGTACGGCGCTAACACCCGCACGGATGCCCTCGGCGCTTCTTTCACTCACTCTCTCACTCTCTCACTCTCTCACTCTCTCACTCTCTCACTCTCTCACTCTCTCACTCTCTCACTCTCTCACTCTCTCACTCTCTCACTCTCTCACTCTCTCACTCTCTCACTCTCTCACTCACTCACTCACTCACTCCCTCGCTTTGTTCTCTGGGTGTCAGGTTTCTGTTCTCAGTCTTCCCAACAGAGAGTCATCCATCAGTCCCGTCACTCTGGCTCCGTCTCTTGGCTCTGCCACGTCAAACGTTGATCATCGTCATGTCAGCTTAGAAGAATTGCTTGTCATTACAAAACATAGATAGGGTAGGGCTGAACACGAAGAGTCGCCCACGAGCTGCTTCCATACAGTGCCCAGCAAGCCGCAGTAGACCCCCCCCCCCCCCCCCATCTCATCCAAACTCACACCTTTCCATCCGAAATAGATGAACCAAAGCTTAAAGGAGCTCTGGCCAGTAAGCGCCGCATGCTACGTGGTCATCAAATCATCTCCAGTCTGACACCCTTGCTCCCCTTCTTCGGCATTGAGACAGCAAGGTCGAAATCATACTCCACGTCAACGTCTGTCGTCTCGTACAGTCGCATGTACGGCAGCGCGCGCAACACCACCGCCGCGACCGCGACATGAAGCTCGCAGTACGCCAGCCTAGAATCAAAGCGTGCATTGGTCAGCAGGAGCTCAGACATCCATGTGTGAAAACTTCGGATCATGCGGTCCATGACCTCGGGGAAAACTTACTGCATTCCCAGGCATTGCCGACTTCCTTTGGAGAACGTAAGCAGGAACCGCTCCAGCCCCTTCTTTCGCTGGCCATTCTCGTCGAGCCACCTCTCCGGGAGGAACTTGGAGGGCTCCGGAAAGAGCCGCTCATCCGTGTGCATGATATACGCCGACATGCCGTACGCGTAGCCTCGCGGAATGACGTGAGAAACGTCGACCGGCGCCGACCCGCCCGGAGGTGTCCACGTGCCTTGGTACACCACGTCTTCATCGGGTGCGACTCTTGGCAGTCTTGATGGCGACCCGTACATCAGCCGGAGAGATTCCATCAGGACAGCGTTGAATTGTGGGAGGCCTTCAAGTGTCGCCCAGCTGGGAAGCTCCTTGGGGTCGGCATTCACGGTTGCAAGCTCCGCCCTGATCTTGGTGACGGCGTCAGGATTTCTGAGCAGATGATACGTGCATATAGTAAGAGCCGATGCCGTTGTCTCGGTTCCTGCAGAAAGGAACACATTTGCTTCTCCGGCTAGTCGTTCGACAGTGAGTTCTTCCGGTGGCAGATCCGACTCGAGCAACGAGTGCAGCACTGTCACGCGATCTCTTTTGATGCCGTTTTCGTGCCTTGCTTTCGTTTGCCTAACCAGCTCTGGGAGCTTGATCTTGACCGTTTCCATGAGGAGCCCAATCTTGGCAGAGAGCGGCTTGATCACCCAACTATTTCTCGTCAGTCAGTCACGGTCTTTCAACCACTCGAACCCATCCACCACTCCTGGGTGTTCGTTTGCTTACACAGGAATCATCTCCATCAGTCTCGTCGTCCATGGGAAGTGTCTCATGATGTGAATCAAATGAAACATGGTGTAAACAGCTTCTTTGAAGTTCGGTTCCCACGTGGGCTGCTGAAGAAACCCGAGCCCCTCGCCAAAACAGTAATCGCTGACGATGTCGGCAGTATAGCAGCTGTATGCGGAGGCGCCATCGAATGGACCTTGTCCTCGATAGGCAAGGAGTTTGTCCGCCAAACGCTGGGCATGTTGGTGAATCACCCACTCTAGCTTCTGAATCTGGGTTCGCGAGAAGTATTTACTGGCCGCTGCTCGTCGGAGCTTGTGATGCGCGTGGTCTACGGTTCCGAAGCCTCCCTATCTTACATGTTAGAAGCTAGTTCTCAAGTTGACGTTCAGTGGCTGCGTACGTTTCTCAGACTTGAGGCCAGACGTTAGCATGCCTTATTTTCATCTAGCAGGGGACATGCTCCCAAACGGGGTTCAAGACCAACTCACTCATTGGCGAAACCAGCGACAAACATCTCTGACTTGTTGCGCTTCTTCGCGCCATTCGCATAGATGGCTTCCACGAACTCTGGGTCATTGCAATGCACCTCGTCAGGGTTGATTCGAACGATGGGACCTAGACAGTTTCGTTAGCCAAGCTCCCCACGTCACCAGCGAAACCTCATACCATAGATCTCGTGCATTCGCTTGATCTCATGAGTGAAGCGGCCCCAAACCACCACATCGTACCATACTTCGTACCAAAATGTTGCTCCGGCAAGCTTCGGTCCGGGAAACTTGGCCAGCGGGTGGAGCGTGACGCGGTAGATGGCAAGCAAGCCTCCATAGAGCAGCCACAATGCGAACCCGACGCCAAGGAGCTGGGGCCACGAAACGCCTGCCCAGGAGATGTCTGGCACCAAACGAATTCCGTCCATTGTTGCTTTGGATGAGTGAGGGTTGAATGGAAGCAGGCCCTTGAGGCAAGAGGATGGATGAGGAGGGCCCCATGTGTTCTAAAGTAGTGGGCTGCAAAATTTCTGATCTGCCAGACCTGTCTTGCGTGTGTTCAATGGCATCAAAGGAGAAACTCAACGTGCTAAAGGACTGGCGACGCCCGCTGCACCCCCGACATGTGCTCCTCTCGTGCTATCGGCAGCCACCATGCAAGCTGCTCCTGGCTTAGTGTTTCGCCACAAGAGGCTTCGTGGGCTCGACTCATTTTCCGAGGCGAGAGCCCGCGACTGGAGCTGTGACTGCACTGTTGGAGCATGCAACTAGATCTTTCCCGAGACTTGGCTTCAAGCTAGATGCACGGAATCAAGGGCTGGGAAATGCATTCGGTATGCATGATTCTGGCGATTGCGACGAGCACCTGCAAAAGTGGCGTGTCAATGACCATCATTACCGGCTTCCTGGGTTCGGGTCTCATGCACGAAGTCTTTGACGGGTTGAAGCGACGGAAATGATGTGCAGAGAACTAAGGAGGATGTCTCAGTCCCGAGTGGTCTAACAGCAGGCTAACAGCGGGCTGAGCACACCGTCTCCGTCGGTGGCTTGGCCCCCAGGAATCTAGATCTCGAATCATTGAATTGTCTACGCACTAGTCTTTGGTCACCATGCGGACAGGAAAATCGCTTTTCATTCTCTCCTCGTCGTGGCATCGCGGGACAGGGAGGTGAGCTTCACTCTCGCAGGGTGCATGAGGCATCCAATCGCGTAAACATCGGCTTGAATCTAAGAAGTGGTTGTATTGTCATCTGTTCGAGTCGCACAACATCTCTAGCCGTTGACATGTCTCTGATTTCCACCGGTCACTGCAGTCTCTTTACGCGCGCCAGGGCTGCAGATGACACAGCAGCATGGATTTCCGTCTCCGCACCGTCTTCCAAAGGCAAGAGAGGTGACCTCACGGTTGCATGGTCGAGAATACCCCGCGCAACAAGCGCATGCTTCAACGCCACGGTGCCCTCCATGTGCGATCCCCTGTGGTACACGGCCTTCGTGACGGGCAGCAACCTGTCGTGGATCTCGCGGGCCTTGGGGTAGTCCTTTGCCTTGCCGGCCTTGATCATCTCAATGAGCTGCTCCGGCGCAATGTTACCGTATCCGACAAGCATGCCATCAACATCGAACACCGTGTGGAGGAGGTACTCGTCATGGCAAGTGAGTACCTGCAGGTCGGGCCGTTCCCTGCGGATGACGGGGATCTCCGTATCCCAGCGTCTCATGTTCCTCACGCCGTTCTTCATGGCAAACACGCCGGGCTGCGCCGAGATATCCAGGAGAGTCTGGAGGTTGTACGTCGCCTTGGTGTTGTCGGGGTACTGGAAGAGGATGAGGGGCAGCCCGCTGACCTCGTAGACGACCTTGTAGCGGTCCTGCGGGGCTCCCGGCTGGTACCCGAAGCGGAGCCAGCCGTGCGAAGGGTACAGTAGGCCGGCCGCGGCACCGGCTTCACGGGCGCGCTTGGCCTCGAGGGCGGCGACTTCGGTACCTTCGCCGGTGATGCCGGCAATGATGGGGATGCGGTTGTCGACGGACTTGACGAAGGCCTTGATGACGGCGACCTGCTCGTCTTGCGTCAGGAAAGTGCCCTCGCCTGCATGGCCGAGAACGACCAAGCCCTTGACGCCGGGAATGCTGCCAAGCCATGAGCCGAGACGCTGAATGGCATCGTAGTCGACCTTGCCATCCTTGGTGAAGGGAGTGATGGGGGCGGGAGTGAGGCCGCGGAGGTCCAGGCTGACTGACTGAGAACCCATTTTGGTCTGATCTCTTATGAAGGGGGCGTTAATGAAATTTTGATTCGTGTCGAATGGGCTCAATTTGCTTGTAGTGAAGATGAGACGAGCTTGATATCGGTCACATCTTGCCTGTTTATAATGCAAAGAGCCTCTCAGGACAGCCCTCGCCGTGACAACCTCGCGCTTCACGGAAAGCCGAAGTCGCGTCTATCGACACTTGAAGCGCCTCTAGCAGTTTCATGTAATGATGTGCCACCCGGAAAGCATGATCGTGTAGGTTGATCCTCCCCCGCTTCCCCGCGTCTCCGGGGCGGGGGGCAAGTTTTCCGGGAAGAGTCCGGACACCAAGTCCGAGATAACTCGGAATAGCGACTCGTGACCTGGAAATGCCAGCGCCACCACGCCCTGTAGCAAGCCATGGGCTGATTCTCGCGCCCTAACCGGGTCCCGCGGAGATAACGGATCGTTCTTGACTGGAGAAGATGGAATGTGACCCCATCCCCACGCAACGCTTGTGTCATAGTCGATGCACCCCGGAAGCTTGGTGTAATAACAGGTGGTAAAAGGTACCCAGCTAAGTGGCTCATGGCGGATGAACCCCTGGCATGATACGACTGTTGAGGAATTGGCTTCAATTCTTCGTACCTGATTGCCCTGTTCTGTACGTTTCCGAGTACGAGAGTATTCCGGTTCTCCGGGTCGCCTCGAATCGTGTGCTCTTACGCTAGAGGGACTAACAGATGTTTTATCCGAGTCCTTTTATGCGGAGGACGCCAGCGCCAAGAATATTTCCCCAGATTCCTCCTTGTTTATCCCCGCAACTCCAGCACAGCTCGGAACATTCTGGGCAGACCAATCCCCTTTCCCCAGGAAATCTCCCCCAGACAAGTTGTTGAGGAGCCTTCTGGCTATAAAGAAGACACACTTCAACATTTTCTCTTGCCAAGTTGCCTCCTGCCGTACACAAGGTGGTGTTTTGGTCATCCTCTTTGGCTTGCCTAGAGGATATTCTACTCTTTGAACACTTCCTTTTGCTCTTGAAGCCGTCAACATGACGGCTATACGAGCATCGTCTGACCGCTCCGACATCGAGCACGTTGCTCAAGAGAAGGACTCTGTTGCCCATAATGAGTTCCAACAAAACAGCGGCATGAGCCCTGAGGATGCAGACTTCCTCGCCAATTTCCCGGAGGAAAGGAAGAAGAAGGCTGTCCGCAAAGTTGATGTGAGTCTCGACCCGACTTCTCCTCTGTCTCTCTCTCTCTCTCTGCCTAACTATTACTGACGAATATTGAATCCCTAGTTTCGACTAGTTCCAATGCTTGTCCTCCTCTACCTTATGGCCTATCTGGATAAGACCAACATTGGAAATGCCAAGATTGAAGGCCTCCTTGATAGTCTCCATATGACGGGAGTCGATTACAACATCGCGTTGTCCGTCTTCTTCATCCCGTTTGTCTTGGCCGAAGTCCCCAGTAATATGGTGCTGCACATGTTCAAGAGACCATCTCTCTACATTGGCGGAATCGTTACTTGTTGGGGTGTTGTCATGACCTGCAATGGAGTTGTCCAAAACTTTGGGGGCTTGGTTGCCGTGAGGATTTTCCTCGGTCTGTTCGAGTATGTACACGTGAACCGAAAAGATCTCATCAAAACTGACGAAACAACCCAGAGCCGGTTTCCTCCCTGGTGCGATCCTGATCATCTCCAAATGGTACCTACCCAACGAGACGCAAACCCGAATCGCTATTCTCTACACCTCTGCCGCATCTGGTGGGGCATTCTCAGGTCTCCTGGCGTTTGCAATCGCCAAAATGGATGGAGGAGGCGGATACGAGGGCTGGAGATGGGTAAGCTGGCTTCATCCTTCCAGGCCGTACAAATCATCTGACAAAACAAGATCTTCATCCTCGAAGGGTTAGCTACGGTCCTGATAGGTATCATGTGTTTCTTCTTTCTTGTCGATTCTCCTGCCCTCTCCAAGTGGCTCGAACCCGAAGAAATCCGCTTTCTGGAACTACGACAACAAGCCCGACGAGTTGTGCGACCCAACGAATTCCGAGACCATCACTTCGATAAGCACGCATTCCTCTCCGTGTTGACAGATTGGAAGATTTATCTCCTAATCTTGGCCAACTGGTCGAACGTCAGTACAAAGACTCAGTGGCCCAGAAAAATACCGTTGGAAGTCACTGACTCTCAAGTTTAGGCTGTCCCAAATTACGCACTGAAGTTTACAATGCCTCAAATCATCAAGAACATGGGCTTCACATCTGCCAACGCCCAGCTGTTGACGATCCCGCCGTATGCTGTGGGTGCTATATCCGCGTACCTGTTTTCGGTTTTTGCGGACAAGTATTCTTGGCGAATGCCGTTCATCCTCGGCCCGCAATTGCTCCTGGTTGTTGCATTCACCATCCTGTTCACTAAGAGCGAGGACATTAAGGACAACATTGCTCTGAACTACTTTGCCATTTGCCTAGCATGCTTCGGGTACGTCACATGCACATGAAGAAGAAAAAAAATGCAAGTAGAAGAAGGAAGGAACTAACAGCAATGTGTCCAGAATGTACCCCATTCTTCCAGGAGTCAACGCCTGGAACGTCGCCAACACTCCGAGTCCGACCAAGCGAGCAATCAGCATCGGCTTTCTCGTCTGTGTCGGCAACATTGGTGGCCTCATCGGTAGCTATATCTACATGGACAAGGAGGCTCCGAGGTACCCGACCGGGTATGGGACTTCATTCGGATTCGCATCGGCAGGAATAATTGCGGTCGTTACGCTGGAGGCATTGTTATGTAGGAGGAACAAGAAGAAGGAGCTCATGACTGAAGACGAAGTCAGACAAAGACATTCCGACGAGGAACTTGATCGCATGGGAGAAAAGAGCCCGCTCTTCAAGTATGCTCTGTGAGCATTGGGCGTTGGCTAAAATGGATTCTGTGTCTTTTTTTCTTTGATTAATCTCATCGCTCCCGGTGGCTTGCACTTGATCGCTAGTAGATCTACCTAGTAGTTAGCTTCGATTGTGCCCTGACTCAAAGACCAGATACCGCCAGACCGTGCCCTGAACGGCACTTGCTTTGTTTGATTGCTTACTACAAGGAAAGCGGAAGATTTCTTATCCTGTAATACTCTGTAAGACGTTTCAACGTAGACATCCATCCTGATTTTGGGCCCGCAAAGCCGTCTGCGCACAAGCGGTCCGAGTTCTCAAGTCGGCTCCGGGGGCCGGCTGTCAGCATCCACCTCTGTGGAGACACATTTCACATACCACGGCCGGTTGGCCCAATGGCAAGGCGTCTGACTACGATTAATCGTGACATCAGGAGATTCTGGGTTCGACCCCCAGGCTGGTCAAGTGAGTAGCTTTTTGATCACCGAGGCGCATGTCGACACAATCTTCCTTAAGTGTATCGAGTCCTTTTTTTCGCCATCAAATGGGATGTTCAATTGGTTTTGATGTGAGATTGAGTTGAGAGTCTTTGACGTAGTCGTAAGTGCTGGTATGTTCTAAGAGTCTATAGTCTATTGCAAGTCCTTGAAGAATGCGCTGAAGGATTCGAATTGCATGAAAGGCTTGGCCTTGGGACCAATCATCGGCTCCATGCCCTTGTCGCCCTTCTCCAAAGCCTTGCGGTAGGCAGGACGCTCAGCAACATCCTTCAGGTACCTGAGAATGTTCTTGTACGGAGACAGGTCCAGCACAGGATAGAAACCGCGCATGGTTGTAAGGCTGAAGACCGTCATGATGTCCGCAGCGCTAAGGTTCTCGCCCGCCAGCCACTTGTTGTTCGCCAACCGGTCATCCATCAACTTCAGGCTGGCTTGGATCTTCTGGTCACATCGCTGTCCGAAGGGCGTGTCGTATGCGCCAGCGAACAGAAGGGTCATGCCGCGACCGATCGCGGCCTGGAGGGAGCCGTTGGCGAAATGGAACCACTCGAGGTAAGCCGCATAGTCCTTGTCGTCGGGGGTTCGGCTCAGTCTGGGCGCGCCGGAGCCGATCTTGGGCTGGCCATGAACAGTCAGGATGTACTCGACTGTGGCGCCCGATTCCGAGATTTCGACTGGCGGTGAGACGGTGCTGTCGCGGAAGTAGGGCGCGGTGCCAGCGGGGTTCTGCGCGGGGTCAGGTCAATCGATGATCATTGATGTGTAGCATCACCTGACGCTCGCGAGACTTACAACATCCTTCAGGCCTTGTGGCGCCAGTCCAGACTTGGGATCTCTCTCATAGATGTTCAGTTTGTAGGGGACTTGCAGCTCCTATGCGGGGTTAGTTTGGGTCAGGCCGCACTGCGCGCAGACCGCTCATCGGACAAGTACTCACCTCCAACAACCACACAATCCTCTCGGATTGAGAAAGGCCCAGATGGAAAACTTCGAGCGACATGGCTGATAATTATTGTATGATGCTATGAAATGGAAAAGCGTTTCCGGATTGGACTATTGGACGAGTCAAGGCAGAGTCATGGGGTTCCCCGTCTCATATATATCGATCTGGCAGTTCGGAGATTTGGGCGACTGGACCGTGCCAGATGTCGCAAGGTTGACGTCAGGACCCAGGAACAGAGTTTCTGAGGGCAGTAACGGCAGAGAAGGCGGCACCACGAATTGAGATGATTGAGGCGGCAGAGCCCTTAGCGGGTCAAAAGTTGGGGAGACGGTCGAACGGTTGCAACGACGCGGTGCAATTCTCTGAGCCGCCGTCCGTGGCTAGAGGGGCGAGCGGACAGGGACCGGGCGGATGTCACGGAGGAGAGCGGGCACTACTGCAAAGAATTCCCGGATTTAGGAGAGATGGTCCGTCCGTCCGATCGTCCGATGGGCAGATCTACTATCCGGGCGGCGTTTTGACCTTTCTGAGGTTTTGACAGGATTGCGAGCATCAGTCATCATCAGTGAGTTTGCGCGTTGATCTGCGGGGTGGTTCATGTGCCGCCGCCAGACTCGTGTATGAAGGAGGTGGTGGTGGTGTGTGAGGTGTCGGTAGGTATGCCTGATGAAGGTTTTGCGGGACTTTTTTTTTCAGCTACCGGTTTGTCTTTTTGTGCAGCGATGTGCAGCAGGGATCAGAGCTTCAGTCGAGAGGGAATTTAGCAGCTAATTAATATGTGCCGCGGTCCTCACGGTGGCACGTTCAAGAACAGGAGCAGCAATCAATACCGAGGTATTTGTCATTGGCTGCTGTGAGGGGCTTGGTTTTCAAGGGCCGGGAAGACCTGTGTTGTTTACGGTTAGTGAACCCGAGACTTGCACAACTCTTGTGGGTATCCATGGATAATTGTGCCTCCCCCTTCGCAGGCGGGCAGCAGATATTCAAAGCCGTGGTCAAACACCGAGCCGAGATATGATACCGAGACACACGGGGACGCCGCTACCGACACAACGGGCACTTTGTCTCTCTCTGCCTGTTTGGGTTCTACTGCTAATTGTGTCCCAGAGGCCCAGCCCAGGCCCAGACATGTCAGGGCGTTTTCTAAGCTGCAAGACGAACTTACACAATCAGATGGTAAGCAGCTTCCACACGTGGCTAAGTCGATCGCAGATGGCCGGAAACAAATCCAATTGGTCCCAGACGGTACGGAAGAAGCCACAACCTGGATGTGAGGCATGTGAAGCGAGAGGAGGATGTCGGAATCCAACTCTGTGCTCGGACTCACTGTAGGGCAGCAAGGTTCAGAGTTCAAGCCAGAGGGGACAGAGCTAGAGCCAGAGCCAGAGCAGACAGCGAGAGCTAGAATGTAGGTAGGGAAGCAAGACACACCCCGCACTGCCTTTTTGTTGTTGCGGGCATGCACTGGTAGAGGGTTAGACCCGAGAGCTGCGTCTTTGCCGTGTTGAGACAGGACGGGAGCTTTATTCCTGCTACTCGGCGGGTTGGGCAGCTTCTGCTGTAAGGTAGGTTGTCCGGGGTCCAGGTGTATGTGCGACGGGTGAAAGGGGTCGTTTTGCCGCGTAAAAGTAGCTGTCTCCCCCTAGGACGGGGGCCAAGTCGAGTCTGCGACCTGACTCTTTTCCCGTCTTTTCATGTATTTGTCTGTACTTCTGTACTCTTGTACTCTGTACCTATTACATGCCCGACATACACTCCTATTCGTACCTACAGAGAGGAAAAAAGAAGAAAAGAGAGAAGAGAAAAACACACACACTATCTCTCACACACACTCACACAGAAAGTCTTTCGGCCGCGATCTCCAGTTGCGGCCACACCGTTCCGGCGCCGCGTCTCGTCTCGCATCCTTGAATCAATCCTTGGATCTCGATTAGCTAATCGATCCAACTCAACCGATCATCAGCCACCTCCACCCCCTTTTACCACATCGGTCCAAGGCTAATCGAGAAGTGGCTTTGCTGCACAGAAATCTTCTCTTTTTGCTGCTGCTGCTGCTGCTGTGCTGCCGAGTGGCTGTCCCGCCGCCGTGGCTTCCGCGGTGGAGTCTCTCTCTTCTTTAGTTAGTCCTTCACTCCATTCACACACCACCACCAAACGAAACCTAGCCTCCCTGGCGTTTTGTTGCTTTTCCGAATCGAACCCATCGTTGCTGGCTTCACATCAAAAGTTCTGCCCCCCGACGTAGCACCGCGTCGCGCACGCCCGTCTCCAATTTCTTGCTCCTCGTTTTCGCTTCCTCGCTAGGCCTCGGCAACTATGAATCGCATCTAAGGAAGCCGCCCTTTTTCTGGAGAGCATTGGTGACGATACTCTCGACCCACACAAGTTGTCGGCGTGGGGAGAGGAAGCGTGAGGGACCGACAAGAGAGAAAAAGAGAGAGAGAAGGAAAGCCGTCCGACACCCCCCGTTGGACTGACACCTGTGCGACACCTGACGCGGTCATCCATCCCCGGACAAGACGGACTTGACTCAGTGGATACCGCACCGCACTCATGTCAGCAAACGCGTCGGAGGGTCGGATTTCCATGACCGTCCAGAGTATCATGGCAGACAACCCCGATCCGCCTACACCAACAACACAGCAAACACCATCCACCGCGCCCCCCGATGCCCGTACCCGAGAACCAGCTGGATCCATCAGCACCGCGCCCACCCCGTCGTCCAACGTCTCTCAGCCGTCGCCCTCGAGCGGCACCCCAACGGAGCCACCTCCGCGGAAGAAACGCCCACTCCCCGAAGGTCGACCCGCGGACGACGACGGCAAGTCGGAGTCCCAGGCCTCCGAGCCATCCCGGAGGAAGCGCCCACTGCCGGAGGGACGTCCTGACGACGGCCCGACCCTGTCTGAACCCCCGGAATCATCCCGCAAGAAGCGCACCCTGCCTGAAGGTCGTCCAAGTACGGGCCCCTCCCCCGAGCCGTCGGAATCCTCCCGGAGGTCGCGCCCACTACCCGAAAGACCCTCCTCCGGCCATTACCTCCGCGAGGAGTCGGAGTCGGGTCCGTCCGTGTCTCCAGTTCTACCCTCTTCCGCCGTGGCTTCCGCCGCAAACCGCCGACGGAGCCACAAAGTCAGCCGCGCATGCGACTACTGCAAGGCCAAAAAGCTGAAGTGTTCCGGCACCATCCCCTGCGACGTCTGCACCAAGAAGCGTCTCGCCTGCATCTACGATGCGAGCTACCGTCGCGGGAGGCCCCCGACCCCACCGCCGGCTCCGTCAGCTGGAGTCGAAGTTGCAACCCCAACGACCGACGCCAGGTTAGTGCCAGCATCCTACCAGACGCAATAGTAAGTGCTCCTCTGGCTTATGCGCGCACGCAATGCGCAAAGAAGGCTCACAAACTACAGTCCTGTCGCTACCGGTACGCCTCGAGCAAGGCCTTCGCAGCAGCCCATTACCCTTGAATCTTCGCCAGCCGTCGAGGAGAGCGTCCTCCAGCCAGTGTCGAGGGCGTCGCCAGAGGTAGAGATCGCCGAGATCGAGGGGCAGTACTTCGACACCACGTCAAGCTTAACCTTCCTCCACCGCGCATGGAAACGTTTGTCATCCCAGAAACTAGCTGGTGGCGTCGTTCCCCATGTTTCTAGTACAAACGAACAGCACCAAACCATGACAAGGGCAGGCGACAAGCCCTTTGCATCAGCAACTCACGAGAGCCATCCGCTACCCGAGCGATCAGTCGGCCTGGAAATGATGCGCTTCTATTTCGATGTCTGCGTGGTGACCTACCGCTGTCTGCACCAGGGCTACGTGGTTGAATGGTTTAATGTCCTATTAACAAACGCTCTAGACAATGTGCCGTTACACCGTGACATTGGCCACGCTAAAGCGTCAATTGTCCTGACCATCCTTGCCATCGTCACTCTGCGCAAAATCAAGGTAAGGGGCACCGAGCCATCACCAGACGAGGCTTCCGAATTACGACGCAGCGATTCCTACTTCTGCCGAGCCACGGGCTTAACGGACCAGGAAACAGGCCTTCCAAAGCTTGAATCCGCCCAGGCGCGGCTACTGCAGACTTTGTACCTGTTGCAGACGTCACGTATGAACCAGGCTTGGTACACATTTGGCAGTGTACTACCTATCGTGTCGGCGTTGGGTCTGCATCGCAAAGCAAGTCGCAAGAGAGCCAGCAACGGCCAGGCCCCTCCAGTCGACTACATTACGTCGCAATGTCGGAAGAGAACCTTTTGGGTGGCCTACACCATCGACAAGTACCTCGCGGTAGTGTTTGGTCGTCCGAGAATGTACCACGACGAAGACATTGATCAGGATTTTCCCGACTGCGTCAACGACGAAGACATGACTCCCCAGGGCAGATCGAGCGACGAACCCGAAATGGACTGCCACGTTGAATCGCTCATCTTCCATGCGAAGCTTGCCCAGCTGATTGACGGGATTTCGCGCGAGGTGTACTCGATCAAACCCATACCGAAACACGATCGTCTCTTGGCCGCTCACCGATACGGACGCGCTCTTCACGAGTGGCGCGAATCTCTACCGCATCACCTTGGCACCGTCCGCCCGATGTCTTTGATTCCATCTTTTAGGCGACAAAACACTGCACTGAAGCTGGCATACTGTCACGCCATCATGCACGCCAACCGTCCATTCCTTCTCGGCACAACGACCTCTCGAGGAGACAGCCAGCCGTCTGCGCTCGACGATAGTGTAGAGGAATGTATCAACGCCGCCAAGACCGCACTCGAGACAGTCGACGCGATGGCCAGCGACGGAACTTTGTTCCATGCGTTTTGGTGGACACCCTACGTCACTTTTTGCGCTCTGGCTGTGGTTTATGTCTGGAAGATACAAAGGGTAGGAGACGACGAGGACAAAGGACTTTTCGAGCTCGCGGACCGATGCCAAAACCACCTGGCCAAAGCTACGACGTCCGACAGCCCGAGCAGGCGGTACAGCGTCATCTTGGAGGAATTGCGAGAAGAGGCCAAGGGGCCTGAAGCCAGACAACGAGGACCGGAACAAGGAGCGACCTCTGAACAGGCTGAGAGTGGACAGGCAGCGGATCCGATGCAAGTTGACGACCCTTCGGCACTCGGCGTGGCACAATCGGGCGACATGGGCGCGGTGTTCCAGACACAGGGCTTCGAAGGCATGACCAACTTTCTGGCAGGCTGGGAGACTACGGATTGGTTAGATCTAGACTCTTCGGTATACCGCTACCTTCGCGCATTCTAAAATCCATGTGCTGATGAATCGGCAGGCCTTCGCCACATTTTCGAACTTCGAGGGCGCCCCCGTGTTCTGGATGCCGCCCGCTCCCTGAACGACCGGTCGCCTCCTAGACACCGACAAGTTGGACACATGGAATCGTAGGAACGGCTAGCGAAAGCCCTCGGGAGTTGCGTCGCCGTACGGTTGACGATTGCACATTGTAGGCAGGCGGCTGAAAGGATGTCCGCGTGGTACACAGCTCCGACTCCGGATATCTCGGATGGTCGTCATCGCGATGAATCGCGGAGAAATAGTGCGCCATTCGATTATACCCTTATCCAAATTATTGTCACGTCAACGAACCGTTGGGATTGGGGGAATTATAAACATCAACCCCGTGGCTCAAGCTTCAGCCTAGGTTTTGCCACATCAATCATGTCCCAAAAGTCACTGCTCTGGCCCGGGATTCCCGGTTCAATGCGCCAAGCACGGGAGCATGTTCCGTGGCTGGTGTTGCCGGCAAATTGGCACAGCCAGATTATCCAGCAGATCGGCAATGCGCAACCACCGCAAAAGTGCAAGGCAACCCCCGGACTCTCTCTCGCAAAAGGAACCATGCAGCCACGCTAAGCAGCGGCTCTCGGCATCTAAAGTTGAGACCATACCAGGTTCTGTTCGGAGGCTTCCGCAAGTGCCGAAGAAGCTTTTTTTTTTCCAGATGAACCCGTTCCTGCGGGCTACTCTCTTCGGACGAAGAGTCCGCTTAGTGGCCAATTCTTCCGGCTAAATTCTTATTCCCCCTACCCAATTCGACTCTTTTGGTAATTGCCCCCCTTTCCAAGACGACCCTGGATGTGGGGGACCGAGATGATCGGGTTTTACACAAACGACTTGCGACCCCTGACGTCGTCTATGAGCGGCTGAAGGGAAGTCTACAAAAGTTGCATGGTGCGGCACAACAAGGCGATTGTCTGATCAGCTTCGTTTTTGATCCTCGCGGGACCATAAATACCCAGAAGCCAAGTCGAGTTTGACAAGTGGGAACTGGACGATCAGCAGTTTGTCAAGCAGTTTGCGATCCAATCAAATCAGCCATGAAGTTCAGCAACATTCTTTCCTTCTTCGGCCTGGCCAGCGCCGCCAGCGCTGCTTCGCTGCAGCAGGTCACCGACTTCGGCTCCAACCCCAGCGGCGTCAAGATGTACATCTACGTCCCCGACAAAGTTGCCACGAACCCGGCCGTTGTCGTCGCTATTCACTACTGCACCGGCACTGCCCAGGCTTACTACAACAACAGCCCTTACAAGACTCTCGCCGACTCTAAGGGCTTCATCGTCATCTACCCCGAGTCGCCCTACTCGGGAACTTGTTGGGATGTCTCGTCTAAGGCGACACTCACTCATAATGGCGGAGCTAATAGCAACTCCATTGCGAACATGGTTTCGTACACTCTCAACAAGTACAACGGCAACAAGTCCAAGGTCTTCGTTACTGGCTCTTCATCCGGTGCTATGATGACCGTAAGTTGACCGCAACCTGTCAATAGTGTCGTCCTCTGCTAACCTTGTCAGAACGTCCTCGCCGCCACCTACCCCGATGTCTTTGCTGCTGGCATCGTCTACAACGGCGTCCCGGCCGGCTGCTTCTACACCGGCACCATCAACGGCTGGAACAGCACCTGTTCGCAGGGCAACTCCATTGCTACGCCCGCCGCCTGGGCTAAATGGGTCACCGACGCCTACCCCGGCTACACTGGGTCCCGCCCCCGCATGCAGATCTACCACGGCAGCGTCGACACCACGCTTAACGCCAAGAACTACCAGGAGACCATCAAGCAGTGGTCCGGTGTCTTTGGCTACAACCCCGACAAGCCCGTCACTTCGTCTGCGAACACGCCCATCGCCAACTACCGCACAGATGTCTTTGGCGACCACCTCACCGGTGTTTGGGCTGTTGGTGTTGGACACACTGTCCCTATCCGGGGTGACGATGACATGAAGTTCTTCGGTCTTTAAACTGGTGTACATAATTTGATACCGGATATTCTTTGGACATATTTTCAACATAGCATATATAAGAATGCCTTAACAACCACTTGGCTACCGGTTTAACAACTAGTGGTGGGATCTGTCCGCTTGAGTCAGCTACAGACCTCACCGTGCTGTGTCGGACCGGGAATCTGTCTTGAAGAACCGGCCCGGTTCATTGAAATGATAGTCGACGTCTAGCCGGTTGTGGCGCCGGCTAACCTCGAAATTGCTGATCGTACCTTGGAAGATGATTGGCTGATACAGTAGATGCAATGAACATAGTATCGAATCTAGTCTTTTCAGCGACCGCCCTCAGATACTAGTGCTAGTAGCAACTCTCTAAACGTGGAGACGACCTCTTCAGCCAAACGCTCCTCCACAATACCTTCCTGCCACGAAAAAGCAAAGCCGAGTTGCCCGTCTCTCCCAGTCACGACGCTAACCTTGACGGCTCCAGAGGTTGCGCTGGCACTTTGACTGAACATCATCCGCTCCATTTTGAACCCAGTCTCAGTCACTTTTCCAGCGGAGCCGACAACCCCGACATTGCTTATCTCCCACGCAGCGGCCCGCTTCTTCCCCAGCTTTCCAGATAACCATCCCGACATGTCATCGGCGACGTGACGTAGATACCCGACAGGCATATCCGCTCCACGTTTTCTCGTAACCTCATCAATCGTCGCTTTTGTCCGTCTAGCGTCGAACCACATCGACGCCGGATCCGCGCTCCGGGAATACTGTTCGCTGAAGGATCCAACATAACATCCTAATGATCTATCGTTGATAGGGCCCGGCAGTAGATGGCGCAGGGATACAGCACAGTCGCCCTGCAACGTATCGTAGTTGTCGGGGAGAACTTTGAAGAATGCTGCTGCCAGGAGGGCCATTATACCAGCCGTGACAGATGTTTTCTCTCCCTTGCAGTGCTTTCTGAAGCTTTCGGCAACTTCTCCCGAGACCCAAAACAGCCTGACACAGGTTCTCACAGGAAGTTTCTGCAGTGCACTGCTCCAGACTTTGGCTAGCGACTCGATGTAATTCGATGCCTGCTGAACGAAGGTTTCTGAAACCGGCAGATCATAGACGGCCTCTAGTGACGGAAGCAGCGCATCTTTCGAATGGGTCGTTATAGACGACTGATTCAGAGCTTTCTCTAGGTCTTCATGAAAGATTAGGGCACTCTTAGTGTCCATCAGTGAGTGATGAAAGCATAGACAAGCCACGAAACTTCCAGAGTTGGTCCGGTCATCCAGAACCTCTAGTCTCCAGAAGGGCTGTGGGGTCGCGCCGTGCTCGAACGGCGTATTGTGTTGCTTTTCGAGCGTCACTTGCAGCTCAGCTTCAAACTGAGGGTCGGTGACGACCGTTTGAGATTTTCTCAACTGAATGACTTGCTCGGGTTCGGTGATTGGCAGAGAGATGAACCGAGGATCTTTGGTATCGATATCAACGGGAGTCGCACTCAAGATCGGGTGCTGGGCAACCACGTCACTAACAGCCCGCCATAGAGCCTGCAGAAGATCTCCGTTGTAGGAACATCTATAGACTGCAGCGACGCAGACGTTGTTGTAGATTCCGCGGTGGCTTCTGACTGTCGAGTATCGCTCCAACAGGCCTGCAGGTGTCAAATGAATTACTTTGCTTTCTACTACGCTCGGCCTTTAGCTAGACTTACCCAGAGGCCGCAATTTCCTGGGCGCTACGTCAATTTTGCCGTTCATGATGCTGGAATTTGAAGCTATGTGCCTTTCTCGAAAATGCATCGTCCTCGATGTCTTTAATCTGCTCGGAAGACGTCTCCGAGGATCATTAATCTCACCCGATGAAATCCACAAAATCCGGCCGGCACGTCGAGGTGATCCGGACCGGCTATCCGGTTTATCGACCAGTCGTTACGCCCTTGAACATGTCATTGCGCCCTTCAGTACAGACTAATTAACAACGATGTTTCGATGGGCTGCATTTGACCGCGTGTGCAAAATGGATCCATGGAGTGAAATTTGTTGTTCCCCGTCTCTTGTATTCTCTAGAGTTTATGTACGGCGTGTGTTACGAGTGTTCCATCGACACATTCCATGTAGCATTCTTTACCGATTGGCTCTCATCCAGTCTGTCGCAAAGCTCACTGCCTCTCGTAACGGAAATATCCCACAACATGCACCACCAACCAATCCTTTCTTCACAGTCCCAGTTCTTTCTAGACCTTTACCAATGAACCCAAAATCGTCATCGTTAAGAGTGATGTCTCTGACCGTCACCCATTGCCGGGAGCCCTCCACTACCGCAGCGAATGAGTTGCTCTCCAGTGGAGCGACATCACGGTACTCTGCCAAGTGGAACGCCGTACAAGTATCGAATCCGGTGCCCAACAGTAAGATGCGAGCTTCAAGTTGCTCCAACTTGGCGAGCGGGCTTTTCTCTCCTAGGCGACAATCGAGCGCATGTCCGGCAGTGATTTCGCCTGCCTGGAGCCCAACAGCAGCAAACGACGTCTGAGGATGGGCACTTCTCATGGCTCCGGGCCAATTCCTCAACATTTCTGGAATTGCTCCCACCCCCCGAGTCCGGGTGATACGCGGATCATACGGAGGCATTGTGTCCCGGATCGTTTGCCACAACTCTCGGGGCGCGCGGGGAGACCTCCATTCCGCGGGATCGGTGTTGTCCCCTGTGTATGTCGGTACTACCAGCGTCCCCTCATCTCCCAAGACTTCGAGGAGAGCAGAGATGACCGTTTCGGCGCCGCCGTTCACCCACCCGAGGCGGCTGAGGGACGAATGGAGCAGGAGGGTCTCGCCTTCGACTATTCCGAGTTTCTTAAAGTCCGAGATGAGAGATTGTTTTGTGCAAAGCGGCCGTCCAATGATTTCGGCGAGCATTGCTTGACGGAAAGTCGCCGTATGTTGAATGAGAGAAAGACTCGGCGAGGAGCATGGATCAGACCATCTTCCTGTGCGGGGAAGAAGTAGGATGATGGCACGAACCAACGTTTAATAAGTGTCACAGGACCTGCAGGTTGCACGCAACCTTGACTCTTAATTGGATGAGTCATCACCTGCAGAAAGCCTGATCGTAGCCCCAAGCGAACCCAAGAGGTCATCGTGACATGAAGTTCCAGGCAGTGCGGTTGTTGCACAACGCAGAGTTCTGCCCGATTAGCGTGGAAACCAACAGCTCAGAGCTACTAAGTAGGGTTTTGGTAGGTGCCACGATACTCTACGACAGGTGGCTTGCATTAGTGCAATTGAAGATGCTCATGCTGAAGGGGCCCGGATGCACGCTTAAAGGCGTAGTGCGCAGTGTTACTCGCCTTTAACGCATCAGAGAAGGATGCCAAAGAAGAGGATGGAATTTCGAAAGCCTCATGTCGCAAAATAAGGACCTTCAATTGCTCATTCGCTAAAGTAGTAGTAGCGAAACTAAGCTGAGTCTGCAGAATAGCAAAAAGAAAAAAGAAAAAAAAAAAAGGGGAAAAAACCCGACGGGCTTCAAACACATAACTGCTCGAAAATTACTTGATGCCACTTGTGTGGACATCTGCGAGCCAAATGAAACAAGCTGCACGGGCGATCTTATGACATCAACATCATCATCAAGTGGTTCTCAGGGCGGGGTTGCATGCAAGCACACGCATCGAGACAATCATCGCTGCATGTGGTGGGTGGTTGCACTATTAGGGAAATCTTTACCCGAAATCTAGTTATTTGATTTAGTATATGAATGTCATGGTTCGCATCTTCGCGCCAAGCCTCAATTATCCACCCGGGTAAACCGTCAAAGTTACTCGTCTTAAGCGGCGATTGCAGTTTTGTGCTAATATGGAACACCACTTCCCAGCGTTTGATGAACTTCCTGTAGTTCCAGGTGCGCCTCAAGGATGTCTTTGGGGCTTTTATGACAGGAATGGCAAGAAGGACGAGCTTGGCTGTAAGAATGTATGGTAGAGAGTGGTTTTGGCGCCTGCTAAAGAACTGTAGCTTTGAACCTTCTGACGCCTCATGTCGTGAAAGAAGCCGCCTGCGAGATTCAAACCGGTCGCCGGGTTCAACTTGATTGGCCTCTGGATTCATTCAAGTCTCCAGGCTTCGGTCGAAGAGAACTACAGCACACAATACTGGATGCCTCTGAGAATCCAGACATTAATGCCTTCGTCTTGGATGATGAGATACATATCAACACTCAGGGCAGCTCGCAATGGGATAGCCTGAAACACGTAGGTACACGACAAGACCATACGAATAGCAAGATCTCATGCGGCTCATAGTTCGCCCATCAAAAGAGCCAGGTCTTCTACGGAGGTCTGACATACGAACAAGCTAAGAAGACACATACCAATGGAATACATACCTGGTGTCAGGCCGGAGGCATTACAGGCCGTGGTATATTGGCTGACATGGTATGTGAGGCCACAAAAGATCGCGAGCGAGCGTTCGAGCAGAAGGATTGGTACTGACGTAATGCGTTTTAAGGTACGATACTACCAAAGGCGCGATGGAAAACTACCAGACGCCTGGTCTACAAGCCCGATCGGAGTCAACGATATCCAGGCGGCTCTTGCCGAGCAAGGTACAGAATGCCGACCCGGAGACATCTTAATCATGCGCACTGGCTACATCAAGAGGTACAATGAGTCTTCCGAAAAAGAACGTCGCAAAGGGATGAAGTTTGGGGGTCCTGCCATCGGCATTGCATCTACCGAAGAGACGGTACGGTGGCTTTACAGCAAGCATTTCGCTGCGCTAGCGGGTGACACTGTTTCTTTTGAAGCTTGGCCACCGCCAGCAGGGACTCCGTTTGTAATCCACGAGTTTGCGCTTGTTTGGTGGGGAACGCCTCTCGGAGAGTTGTGGGATCTTGAGACGTTGGCGGAACTATGCGAGGAACATGAAAGATGGTCCTTCTTTCTGACCAGTGCACCTTTGCACTTGAAAGGGGGAATAGGAAGCCCGCCTGGTGCTATCGCTATATTTTGATTACATATCTAGCTGCTTTTGACCTGGTCTCTTTGCTGTGAAGATATCGAGAGGTGAATGTCACCCTGTTCGCCAGATGTAGTAACACAGTTCTCAAGCTCTTCGTGGTGGTTCATTCTAACGCGGCTATTTGAACTCCAATGACTTTTTAGAGGCCTTTCCAATTTCGCTTGAGTTATCTAATTCTCACTGGGTGTTGTCTGTGTTCAATACTACCATCGAGAGCATTGTTCCGGCAAGAGAGATGGCCACAAAAGATTACGCCCTCTACGTTATCGCAGTCTGAAGTCATGCTACCTGTATCGGCTACAAGCCACTCTGTCACTCCAACTCCACTCTTCGTCTCGAATCTTCCAACTCTGCGATATGATAACGCGGATCAGGCGCCTGTGTCTCTAAAACTTCACACGCCTGTAGCTCTGGGGCCTGCTGGCGATGTCCCAGTTCGTCATCGTCAGGAGCGCTTGGATTCGATGATTTCCGACGGTCCGAAGATTCCGGTCCAATGGCTTCGTCCGTTCCTCTGACTTTTCCTCGCCGATGGCGATACAGCTCGCGGCCTAGCATGATTAGTTTTAGCTGACTCCTTTCATGAATAAGATATAGCAACGCACTAAATGCAAAAGCACTCGTTAAGAATAGCACGAATATGACCGCCGTAACAGCTGTTGCTGCGATTGTTGCAGTAATAAAGGCTTGGGAGTATTGCTTGATATCCAAGTTGAAAAACGCCTTGTATTGGGTGCCGAAAGCTGAAGCGAATGCGTCGATGGAGGCGAGATTGTCTGCGTGGCTGGCGAAAAGAGCGAGACAAACCAGCCATATGATGACGGAAAAGATTTCCAGGCCACTGAGAAGTCACTGAATCAACAGACCATCCTCAATTCTCTTACTGGTTGAGTCTTACAGATGTACCCAGCTGTTGTACATGGTGGAAATGAAGGTCACTGCGACCCCAAGCCACGTTATGTACGTCAAAGTCCAAGCAAAGGCGAACCAAGAGAGAGCTGATCTATTGGTCAATGGAGACTGAAGACTAAAGAGAAAGTATTGTGCAACTGGGAAACGTACGGAAGCCTTCAGCGCCGCTGAAGGACTATGAACATGAGAGTTACTGTCAGCAAGCACGACTGATTCTGGCTCTTGGGATGAGAAGAGACCCAGGCAAAAAGTAGTTCGGAATGAAACTGACTGTTATCCTCTGAGAACCTGTTGTCTTTTGCATAGTGATGAGTCCCCAGGCAGTCAACGCTACTACTACAGTCGAAAGAACCTATGATTCAAGGCAGCCAAAACATTAGCATTAAACTTCATCTTGCAGACCAACCCGTTTCCGAAGTCTGTCGGATGACAAAAAGTATCAGTTCCGCTCACAATTTGTGCTATCCTGAGACCTGCCACCCAAACAGGCATTCTTGGAATGTGAGAACGTTTCTTCCCATCGTTAGGCCAGGAATTTCTTGTTAGTGCAGTCATCGATGTAAATATGAGAACTCGTGTTCTCCAAATCAAGCTTATTCGGGACGGGAATTCGTGCGACGTCTATTAAAATTTCGAAGTTGAATTAACGCCGAAATCTCAGTTGAAGAACTTCAGTGGCTTGTGATGAAAAAAGCTGAACGGAAGAACGAGAAGGGGGAAGTAAGTAACTTGAACTTGGAGACGCCAAGATTGAACATCCCGAAAAAAAACCATACCAGCCTGCTTTATGAGGAAAATGAATGTTCAGCCACCGCACATCATCCTATGGAATGCATGCAATGTGGCAACGCGATCTTCATTGCTGCGCGAGGCAGAAAGATCCCATGCAAGCGTGGCCGTCATTGGGCGCAAAGGCTGCTTCGCCATACACCTGCATTTGTTTTGAGCAGGTTGGTCTCAGCTGCCTAAGCTAGGCGTCTTGATCGCATCACACAAATGACGTTCTGAAATCTTGGCATTTTCAGCCATTCCCTTGGCTCGCCCCTTTCAGATTTCTGTTTTCTGTGATTCGCACAATCAATCAACAATTGGTTCAGGCCTCCGCATTAGTTACACTGTGTATTATCTGTGCTACAAGGTGGCAAACTACTGTACCAAATCATCTCTCCAAGTTCAACAACAGAAGAATAGGGTTGAACACGTTGATGAAAGTCAACTATTAGCCTCGGACACCTTCCTTCGTCCAGAAAAAGAACGAGGTCTGGATATCAAAGGTTTTTGAAAATTATTTCAGAAACTGAAGGTGCCAATATCAATCTCCATATGCCGCAGATGTGTGGAGATTATGCATTTTGTTTTTCCATACTTTTGAGTTCCGCACAAAAGAAAAGTTGCCTTCGATCCTTCCTCCTAATAGAAGTGACTGTAGTCTAGTGCAGCTCCTCGAGCCTCTAATCATAATCGTGTCTCATAACGCAATGCTGAACATGTCCAAAATGTCACAGTCTCCCGGAAAGGTCCCGTCGGTGTTAAACGCTTCGCAGTGAATCTACAAAACTGAGGACACCAGCTGTATAGCATCTGACTGTGATTATTTCAAGACCACTGTGAAATTTGGTTAGCAGACGTCTTCCCATATCGTGTGCATTGCGTCGCCATTTACCCGTGTATCCAGCAATTGTACATGCGTGGACGAAGATGAACAGCGACACCAAGCCATGCTAGACTTGATGAGGTCCAAGCAAACGCAAATAACGAAAAGACTTTGCAACAATTAGCGAACATCAGGAAGTTGTGACGGGATGCGATAGACTAGAAAATACGGAAATGCTCAGGTGCTCAGAACCATCACCATGAAGATAGGCTTGGATGCAAACTGAGGGTTTGCAACTTACGGAAATCACACGGCACTTCATGACCTTTTACATATCGGCTAACGAGATCCCAGGCAGTCCACAGTAATAACACGGTCGACTGTATCTGCAGCGTAGCATCATTAGCGAGGGTTCGCATTAAACAGATCTGGTACAAGCGCGTCCTGTCACTCGAATGTGAGGTGACGTTAACACTTACGAACTGTATTATTCTAATACCTGACAACCACAACGGGAATACAGGGACGTGTGAACGGTCTTTCTCATCCTTGAGAAGGTTCGTGTTGTTTCCGGACGTAACAGCCATCGATATTTTGATGAGCTTGTGCTGCGCTGTAAATAGAATTTTCCTGAATAACGAAGATAACACAGGGGAACTGTACAAAACGAAGCAAAATGAAGAAGAAGGAGACCAGCTCGGAGCTTTCCAGGGGGATCATATACCATTCCCGCGATGTCTGGTCCGCCGCCAAGGCTGTAGGGCTCAAACGGGATCAGCGTCAGTTGGGCTTGATTCAGAAAATGAATGTCACAAAGCGGGCAGAATCTCAATATGCAAGCGGCGTTCCCTTAAACGTCATAGTGCTCACTGTGTCTTGATTCGCTATTAAGAGCACTTGTGACTGGGTATCCGTGGCGGTGGAATGGAAGATTCGTTTACAATTTGGATCGCGAACCTTTGTCGCGGGCGTGTGTCATATCAGGAGACAACTATACGTTACAGCAATATATCAAAGTTGCCTCCCCCGCCGTTTCATACTCTTTGCTCAGCACTCTGAGGGAAAATGTGCCCGTGTTACAGAATCAGGTGGACATTGTTTCGTGGGGCATTGAGCATGTTACACCAAATCCCAAGCGTGGGCCTCAGAGCCCCTCGCCCAGGACACACAAAACTTAATCTGATTACATCTCATGACAACAATATGTGACGTTTAAACAATTAATATGCTCGACTCAAGTCCAGCTCATTGCATTTTATCTATCTATAGTAATTCTATTGTAATATGATGCATATGCTTAAACATTAGATTAAGGAGTGACATGTCTATGATTCGTCGATTCGTTCTTCATGGTAATGATCGTGGTGAAATGCAATTGTTTTCAGGGCAACGGCTTAGTAGGTGTAAACCTGCTCAGGGCCAAGGTTGCCGAACTGGCCAGAGCCGAAGGGGTTGGAGGGAGCGGTGGTGACCGGCTGACCGTTGACGTTGGAGACACCGAACCAGGCAATCTCCTTGCCGTCGACGACGCTGAGGACAGCGAAGGCGGGGGCGGGCTCGGCAACGTAGCCCCAAGAGATCTGGTACTTGGAGCCGGAGGTGCAGGGCTGGTTGGACCAGCTCTCGGTGGCAGCGTTGGAGCCAGGCATGCGAATGACGGTGCAGGCCTCGGTGACGCCGTCAGCCTCGATCTTGAAGTTGTAGTCGCAGCCGGAGTTGTCCTCGCCGCAGTAGCGGGTCAGGTCCTTGATCGTCCAGGTCTTGCCCTCAACAGGCTTGGGATCGGTGTAGCCAGAAGAGCTGCCGCCGGTGGGAGCAGGAGCAGCAGTGGCAGAGACGGTGGGGTAGGTGAAGTAGGAAGAGGGGCAAGAGCCAGGATGAGCCGGGTTGCAGCCGCCGGGGATGCCCGGGATCGGCGTGAAGGTTGGCGCCGCGCTGGCCGAAGCAGTAGGGTAGGTAAAGTAGGAGGAGGGGCAGGAGCCGGGGTGGGCCGGGTTGCAACCTCCGGGGATGCCCGGGATAGAGGTGAAGGACGGAGCCGCACTGGCCGAGGCGGTAGGGTAGGTGAAGTAAGACGAGGGGCACGAGCCGGGGTGGGCCGGGTTGCAGCCGCCGGGGATGCCGGTGGAAGTGGGCTTGGGCAGGTTGGCCGTAGCGGTAGCACAGTACTCGCGGTTGCGGGCGTTGTCCTCACCGACACAAGCAGTGAGGGTGCAAGAGCAGGCGACCTCTGGTGTTCCAGCGGCGATGCAAACCTTGTAGGCGTCCTGGCAAGGGTCCTGGCGAGGCGCGAGGGCGGGAGCAGCAGAGACAGCCGAGGCCATGGCCAAGGCGATGATGAGCTTGTTGTACATCTTGTGTAGGAGTTGGTGAGAGTAAGGTGAAGGTGGAGGAGGTAGTTGATTAAGGCTTTGTAAGTGAAGCTTGAGGCTGAAGATGAGAGTGATGATGAGAATAGAAGGACTAGAGCAGGAGCACGCAATAGCTTATATACCAAATGATTCACATATCATGAGGTCTCAAAAGTCTGAAGAAGCTTAGCTGAAAAACCTCACCATCTCGTGTTCGCCTCACCTTGTTTCCATGCCTTGTGGGGTCGAGTCGGTGGAAAACTCTCTAGCCTCTCGTATTCAGCGTTTGCCGCAGGCATTGGCTTCGGCAAGTGACCCGAACAAAGTTGACAGGTCAATGGGCCCACGATTCCCATGATCTCATGGTTGTTCTAGCGTGTGGGGAGACCCATAAATGTGGCAGGGTTGGAACGGAGTGTTGGGCCGCTGCCATTGAGTTGTCTGTTGTCTGTTGACAATGTCTGTGATGGGAAACTCGACCTCGACTCAACCCTAAATGAGCTGACGGTTCCGAACACAGTTCTGCTTGACGTCAGAAACACGCTGGAAATAGTCAAGGCTTGCCAAGTCGGGACACTAAAAAGAAGCGTGCCAATCAGCCCCAGCGAGGCCCTGAGAGTCTTAGCCAATGTTGGGCTAGGCGATTGCTTTCAAGCGGCCGATCAGTCGGGTACCCGCCGCCCGGCCAACCTCCCGGCTCCACGCAGGCGACCGGAGGCTACCGGCCCAGCCTTCGGTTTCCCTACTAGTCGAGTCAGTTTTGACTGTTCGCACTAATTGCCCGTGACTGTTTCCAAGAATAGCAAGCTTTTGGGGACCCCGGAGACAAACAAAAGAGTATTACCCCGCCGTCTTTCACTTTCACAATGAATTGACAGAACTCACAGCGTGGCAAACGTGGCAGTGTCTGAGTGAGTGCCTGAAAATCTTTCACCAACAGCTCGCATGCCCAGCGAAGAATTCCCCGAGCCAACTGCTTGGCGCCGGAGCCGAAAGCCGGGGATGGGTGCAACGTTGCTGTAGACCGACCATTGACCAATGGATCAGGCACGCACCAAAGGCAGATAAAGTCGGTGTTTCCTCGATGCAATGTCAAGACCTCTTTCAAGCGCTTAAGCGAAGCCGTACTAGGCTGGCTGGTAGTCGGTATTCGGAGCGATGTGCGGCTACTGGAATCTCGTATTCCTCATTGCCGAAGCTTGACGCTTTTGAAAGCGCGGGAATGACGTCGAAACCCCCTCTCATTTTGCTCACATTGCAGCCGGCACATATTTGCAACGCCCATCTCCTCTCTTCCTGATGAACAGCAATATGTTCAACGGGAACGTCGAGACGTCATTGATGAGGCCGAGAGGATAAATAGAGAAAGCGGGGTCGTATTGTTGGGCTTCGCATTTGGAATGATCGGGGCGAATCCCCTCAAGATCATGTTTGTGCACTCAGCCTTGTCTCATGTTCGACAAATATTAACAGTTTGCCAAACTGCAGGTTGTAAAAAGCAAAAGTTTAATGAAGACATGAGACGAACACTCTACTCCGCGCTCTATTCGCGATAGATGCATACGATGCGTTGCAAAGGGTTTAAGTGCCAAAGGTGGATCCATCGCGTCTCGCGTCGGGCCGGCACCGGTTGACACGCGTTAATTAGCTTTGGGAGCAGTAAGGTAGAGACGAGTTCATTCCCTCGCCCCCTTTCCGGCGACGACCTCAGCTTGCATGCATCGTGAACGCTCCATCTTATCCACCACGTGCTCCTCACTCCATCAATCCCTACGTGCCAGTCCCGTTGCTAGCAGCCCACCATGGCGAACCTCTTGGACCTCCCGCCGGAAATCATCCAGCACATCTTCATGCTGCTGACGGCACCCCTGCACTCGCGCGGGGCTCACATCGAGAAGCCGCTCCTCAAGCTCCCAGGCTCCGCGAAGCGCGCATCAACCACGCTGGCGTCGCTGTGTCCCCAGCTCTGGCACCTCGGGAGGCGGTCCTTCTTCACCGACATTTACATTGACTTCAACAGGGAACGGTCCCATCTCGAACTCGACAATGACAAGATCGCGCAGCTGCTCATCATCATGGACCAGAGCCCGGAGGTCGCTTCCATGGTGAGGACGGTTTACTTTTGCATGCCCGCCTCCAGCCAAGACATGATGAGCCCTCTCACACCAGATGCTATACAAGCCTGCAACCGGACGGCCAAGAGGCTAAACATGCGTCCCCCGGCCGGCTGGCCCCGCCCGAGCCCGTCTGCCACCCGCTTCATGGCGGTTCTCGCCGTGCTCCAGATGACGAACCTCCAGCTGCTCGACGTGCAGGCCAGTGCCTGCTGCCGCCACCCCGAAACATTTTTCTGGCAGTTTCCCTCGGCGGAAGAGACGGACATTCGTCTCAACAGCCTGCAGTACATCCGCTTCTTCTCCCTCAACGGGGAGCCCCGTAGGGTCCCGTTGGGCGAGGTGTATCGTCTCTTCAGTCTGTCCCCCAATCTCAACACCGTCCACCTGCAGAGGGTCAACGACATGGGCGACAAGTTCGACTGGAGCAACATCAGCAGGCTCGGTCTGACGGGGATACACATCCACATGCCCCAGCTCGCGGCCATCATCAAGTCCTGTAAAGCGCTTCGCGAGTTCAGGTTCGACGACCAAGACAAGATCCACGGCATCAGCGTCAAGGCCATCATTGACGCCCTGCGGGAACGACACAAGGGCACTCTCAAGATACTCGATCTCGGCGACGACCATATCGGCCCCCGCAACACGAGCAACCTCATCGGCTCCCTGGTCGATTTCGAAGTGCTCGAGAAGGTCACGTTCGCACTCAAGGCCATGGGCAAGGGGTCCACGTCCGCGCTGCGAACGCTGCCGACGTCGCTCAAGGCGCTCCACGTCTCCAACTTCATCGAGAAGGAGGACGGTAAGGAGTTCAAGTGGCTGGGCCACGCGGTCCGGCGCGGGCTGTACCCGAATCTGCAGAGGGTGCTGTTCGACCACTTCACCTGCCCGCACGGGCCGGTGTGCAGCTACAGCATGCGCGGGGAGATTTCGCTGGACGTGATCGAGACGAGTCGGTTGGCGGAGAATAAATGCGAGCAGGCGGATTCGGTGCGGTACTGCTTCATGAAGCTCCTCAACGCAGGCGTCAAGTGCAGACTCGAGGATTACGGGTACCTTGTAGAGCACTTCCGGAAGGGCGTTGAGCGCAAGGGAGGCTTGCCAGTTGAGGACTACCTGACCGACGAAGATTGGGATGAATCGTTCTCTGAGTGGGCGTTTGACGACGATATGGACTCGCTTTGGGACTCGGACATGGACGGGCCCATGGACGGTCTGAGTGACCTCGATTGGGATTCGGATAGCACGGATAGCCCGCAGAAGATCCGGAAAGAGGAATTGAAGCGAAAGAAGAAGGAGAGAGACGAGTGGCTCAGAACACCGGCTGCGAAGTGGTTCTGGATCGGGGACGGTTATGAGGAGTTTTAATATTAATCGGCGCGGGCCACCGGAAGGAAATTTGGGAAAAAGTGTTATGAAGCGACATTGTTGTTTGTAAGATAGGAGAACGATCTATAAGCTTGGTATGAACAAGTAGTGATATTGACATGGGATTGAGGACGAGAAATGGGCTCGAGGCTTGGCGAGCAGCGGCGTCTTATGTACGTGGCCAAGAATAAGCTTTTCCGTGGCTGAAGACCTTGAGAACCCATCTCTGGCACTCGCAGCGTGGATCACGCGGGCGATGCCATTAACTTTACTGTGGGCTTGAAACTTCCTTAATACAAGCTTGGTACAAGAGCTACAATTGGTGTGTTTACTTCAGCGGTTTGAAGGCGCCAGTTCACGCGAGAGGGAGCTGCGTTCTATCTCGAACCTATTTTCTTTTTCTCACTTAGTTTAAGTAGGCAGAGATGCTGGACGGAATGTCTGTCCCTGATGGTCAAAATCCAAGTCATGAGACATGTTCACTGGCGGACGAAGTTGGACATGTGACTCGACTGATATGCAGAAACGTCCTGACCTGACCAAAAGCAGGATCACCTTAATGTTCACGTCCAGAATAGCCTGGAGAAGACCAATATGTACACGAACAAAACACTCATCGCCCCCTTTTCCCCACGACCACCGCAAACAACACCACGGCCATTTACTGAAGGGCCTGAACAACCGCAGTGTACGCAGGCTTGGGGTTGAAGTTGGCATCGAACAAGAGCGGGTTGTTCTGCGCCCTCCAGCTGTCGGGGTCACGCACACCCCAGACCTAAATCAGACATTTGTCAATATCAGGCCCCTCGAGAACAAGAAAGGGGCCAGGCAGGGGCAGAACTCACAGTAATGCCAACGCACTGGCTAACCTGCAAACACGCCTTGGTCACCGCCGAGTAATCAGCCGCGCTGGCGCCGACGATGTCCAGCTCCGTGATGGCGACCTCCTTGACGCCGCTGCCGGCGAGGGTCTGCAGCGCGCCGAGGGCGTTGGCGCCCTGGTTCGCCTGCAGGTGCGCCTGCGAGCCGATGCCGTCGATGGGGATGCCCTGGGCGATCCACTCCTTGACCTTGCGCGCCATGGCCTGCGTCTTGGCGTAGCTGGCCTGGTCGAGGTTGTAGTCGTTGATGTACAGCTTGGCGGCCGGGTCGGCGGCGCGGGCGGCGCGGAAGGCGATGCCGACGAAGTCCTCGCCGAGGACCTGGGAGAAGACGGAGGAGCGGAGGGAGCCGTCCTCGTTGAAGATTTCGTTGACGACGTCCTAGGTTCCATGATGATTAGTTGACTTGTGAGGCCCAAGATAGTTTGTGTGTATGAATATTAGAGAGAGGACGCACCCAGTGGAGGATCTTGCCCTTGTATCGCCCCATGATGGTGCTAATGTGGTTCTGAATGACCGAGGTCAGGGCATTGCGGTCGCGGACGTTGTTGACCCAGCCCGCGAGCTGCGAGTGCCAGACGAGGGTGTGGCCGCGGATCTTCTTGTTGTTCTGCGTGGCAAAGTTGACGAGGTAGTCGGCGCCGGCCCAGTTGAACTGGCCCTGGCTGGGCTCGATCTGGTCCCACTTCATCGAGTTCTCGGGGGTGACCTGGCCGAAGTTGGCCTTGATGATGTCGGCGTTCTTGCCCGAGGTCAGACGGCCCTGGTCGCTGCAGGTGCCAAAGTACTGCTTGCCCTTGGCCTTGATGAGGGCGTCGATGCTCTGCGCCGCCTGGCGCTCCTCGAGGGGCGCGGCGAGGGCTGAGAGAGGCGCCAGGAGGCAGACGACGGAGGCGGAGAACTTCATGACGGGCTTTTCTTGATGTGAACGACAGACTTGAGTTGAGACGGGTGAGGCTTGGCTGCCGAGGGGATGAAAAGTTACGTTGAATTATCAGGGCCGGCAACTTTATAGGCCGTCAAGTGGTTCTATTTGCTGCACACTTATTTGAGACTAACGGAAGATTGATGGCCGAGAATGCTCCCCGGAACCAAGCAGGTTCGAGATGAAAGGACCAGCTCGCCATGGCGGATAATTGTCGATTCTCCACAGTACAGTGTAGGGCTTCGTTGAGATGCCCTTTCTGGAAGATGTTGCGACCTGAATCCGTTGCGGGGTTCTCAATTGAACTGTGGTGGCCCGAACTAGACTGGATGCCATATCAAGTCCATTTAGAGCGTGACCAAATCATGGCCAGCGTGGGAAGAGCGTTCTTGGCGCGGGGAAGAAGCCACAGAACCAGCGGCTGAATGCACTCCTTGCCAGGGCCGCAGAGGGATTCCGGTATTAGCCACGAGGCGATGGCATCTAAGCATATTCAATCCCGGAGTCCCGGTTGGTCATGCGGCGGAGTGACGGCACCTCAAATAGATTGCATAACCTCATCTAGAGCGGCTGACAGTGAGGCGATGGAGTAGCATCCGAGGCTTGCGAGACCCGAGTTTTGCGAGCCTCTGGTCTTCCCATGCCAACCCCCGCCAAATGCAACCCTGGCGAGTGCCGGATGATACCCTGGATAATTTACCCAAAGCCGGGGCGCTTACTTGCGGAATGTCTTTTCGTCGAGGCAACATGGACGGGGTTGGTGCTGCTCGATGACACGCATCTTTCTCTGTGCTCGGTAGCGAGATGGATCGAACGGCAACTGACTTTGTGTCCTCAGGCAGCTTGAACTTGCAGAAAGCGGGCTATTGTGTGTATCCGCGTTGAGGATCGTACTGCGCTCCAAAAAAAAAAAGCTAGACATGATCCTTGGCGGCTGGGGAGCAGTGTGCCCCCCGGTCCATGGGATGGAGTTGGCCGCTGCAATCCCTAGATTTGACTTGGCAGTGGGGAGTCGTGTTCCACTTGACCGATGCCATAGACAGACCCCTCTAAACACCCAATTGATGGATAAACTCCAATGTACCCTGTCTGTCATCGGCTCGTGGTAAGGTAGTGGTCATGCTTTGGAATATCGGGTCCGAAACCGCCGTAGTGGAAGTTGTATTGATGTGAGAGCCAGCACCGCATTCAACCGGTAGCGCTGGCGATGAGGTCTCCAACCAGATGCTTCACAGGCTCAAATACTTCGTCATCATCGCCGGGAGGCATAAACACCTTGACTCGCCCCTCGGACAACACGAACCCACCGCAGGCAATCTTGGTGACTCTCACACCAGGGTGGAATAGATTCAATGCCAGGTGTTTGTCCAAATAAGCGCCGATTGCTTCGATAAAGGGCTGCTGTTGCTCTTTCTCGCCCTCCTCTCTCCAAGCCCAGCCCTCGTCAGATTTGCCGCCTGCGAGCCTCTTCCGCTTCCTTGCATCGTCTTCGTAGCCTTGCGCGGACGCCTTTCGCTTGCTGCCCACTGCCTTGCCAAGAGCCCTTCCTTCTTTGGTGAACCGTTCAAGCTCGTCTGATGGGATGATGATGTCGATAGCCTTGAGGCCAAGGGGTTCCGGGTCCTGCTTGTCCTCACCTTCGGCGGACTCGGGAGGGGGAATGTAAAAACCCAGCGTCAGAACCATGTCTTTGGCAAGGGGCCCTTTCGACGGAAGACCTGCGTCCTGGATCCACCTCTCCCAGGCCCCAGTAAGGCTCTTTGTGCCCAGACTCATCGGGCTGATGCGACAGTCAAAGGTGCCGGCCAGGAAGTCGGTGATGATTGTCTTCAGAGGCGCGGGCATGCGCAGGAGCAGCAGCGGGAGATGCAGAAAGTGTCGATCATCCGTAGACGTAGTGCCGTTGAGCAGCCCGGGTATCTCGATCTTATCGTTGGACTGCAATCCGTTCGGCGGGTCTGGAGTCGTGTTCGTCAACAAGGGCAGTAGCACAGCTGTGCATAGCGCATTCTCGTATCGCATCTCAAACACCAAAGCCCTCTTCTTGCCTTGGCTTCCTCCCTCGACGGAATCGCTGCCAAAATCTCGGCTCAGGTCTCGGCTGAGATCTGCGTCGGCATCTTCGGCGCCGCCCAAGAGCGCATCCACGCCGACCCAGCGGATACCGACCTTCTCAAGCGGACCAGCGCGTCCCAAGGAGCTGTCGCTTCCTTCGAGCCCGACTTGTACTCCTCTGACCACATCTCCGACTAGGGTGTCGCGCAGTCGTTGGGAAAGTGTCTGCAGTCGGGGGTAGTTAAGAGCATTTGCGCCAACGTAGAGGGGCGAGGCGCGATGTGTAGAGAAGGTGGTGTTGAAGAATGGCGGCGGGGGTTCGCGATCCTCAAGGGATGAAGGGGTCTGCCGGTCGGGTTCGGGTTCGACGTCTGGCTCTGCTGCTTGCTTGCGGCGGCGGGGAGGCATCTTGTGATGGGATCACAATCGACCACGGATTGGAGGAGGGCGGCTGCGACGAGCTATCCGCAGTGCTGGATGTGGCCGCTGGAGCGCTGAATGACGATGCTTGACGCGTCGAAACGGAAGTATCCAGCGAGGGTAAACATATGTCTCGGATGAATCGAGTTCTACAGGTGAAATTACGCGTGAGAAGGTCTTTTCTGGGTCGATATCCGGGTATTTGTCGTCGTTTCTTGGGTCTTGCGATCAAGACGGTTGTCGCGGGGTGCGAGGAGGAAGTTGCGACTGGCGGCGGGCAGTGGTGCCAGCTGCGATCTGCCTGGCGAGCAGGTGTCAATTCGCTGTCGCAACCTTACCGAACTTAGTAGGCGCCCACGGAAGGTACCTTCTTTCCTGTAGCTGCCGTAGGCGCCGTTGCCGGAATACTTCGACCAAAGTCCATTTCGACTGGAATCAAGTTCAGACGCTCAATGGTGCACAAATTGTAAGTCCACGCCTATTCGAGCAATTGTGCCTCTTTGCGCATTACTCCTTTCGTCGCATCCGGGTTTCCTCCCTTCTCGTGTGCCTTCCATTGACCGAGTCCTGTCCGTCTTGGGATAGTCCTTATTTCTATTTACGCCGCATTCAACCGGCCCATCGGCGGCTCGGCCGGTCATGCATTGACAACACTGAACGGAGCGGACGGTGGATCCGTCGGACGCGGTCCCAAAGTCTTCCAATTGACGCGGGGAACCTCATGCATCACGAGAATAAATCGCGCTGTTGACTCACTCACAGCCATGAAAGGCCTCGGCTGTTGTGCACATTGTTTTGACATGAGTTCAATGTTTGTATTTTCCTTGTTGACCAGACCACAGCCAGAGCCAGCTGAAACTTGGCCGTGGCTGCAGCTTCCTTCCTCCTTTTTCTCTCGAGTTTCCAAACCTGATTCCTCCGCGTAGATTTACATGAAGGTAGATGTGCCATATTGCGCCAAGATGATGCTGCTACTGCTGATGATGACCTGTATGCAAGATTCCCAAAAACTCGTGTGATGCCGCCAATGACGCATTCTAAGATGACCGCCGATGCAAATGACTCCAAAATCGCTCAAACACCCATATCCGTTTATATTTACACACGCAAGTCGTCTATGCGCCGACGCAGAAGCCAAAGGATCCGTCAAACAGGTCTGCCTGGAAGCCCGGTTCCTCTCTCATGGACATGAGGTCGTCGATGGTGGGAACGGTATTGGAAGAATAGAACCTGAGAAGGTTCTCCATGTCTTCGTCGGTGAGGTCGCACATCTCGCCCCAGTCGTAGGCGTTGCTGACCTTTGTCATCCTAATATCAATCGCTGTTAGCATGACGAGACATGAATGTTGAGAATCTTTGAGTGTAACTCACCAGCCCATGCGCTTGGGACTTTCCTCTGGGGTGGGGGCAATCTTGCGCAGCTTGCCTCTGAGGGTGCCAATGGCCTCAATGGCATTTCCAGCATTCTTGGGGAGCTGCTTGGCGACGAAGCGTCTGATGATGGCAGCTAACCTCGGGCCCTTGCCATTGGTGCTGACCATGATCTGGAGGGGGCCGTCGCGGTGGACGCTGCCAAAGTAGAAGTCGCATTCGGGAGGGACATCGGCAATGTTTGCGGGTATTCTCCTCTCCTTGCACAGCTTCCAGATGGTTGTAGAGGCGGCAGGGTCGTCAATGGCAACGAGAACCATGTCGGCGCCATCGAGGTCGGTTGGCTCGAAGAGACGGTCGACATGTGTGACCTCGCCGCGGGCAACGCGATGAGCGACCTCGGGGTTGAAGCCAGAGGCGGGACAGACGACGGTGACATTGGCGTCTGCATTGAGGCAGTTGAGGATTCGACCGGCGGCAACCTGTGGAGGAAGAGGAAATTAGCATCGCGAACAACCTTAGGAGTTGTAGTTGGGGCGCATCGCAAGCGCAGCCACATACCTCGCCGCCTCCAACGACCAAAACCTTCTTTCCCTTGATCTGCCAGGCCAGGATAAGACTACCACCGCCCTCGACGTCGGGGAACTTTTTAGACTTGTCGGCCATTGTGTGCGTGTGTTTTTTTTTTTTTTTCTGTGTGGGAGAGAGGGGGAGAGAAAAAAGGGGGGAGATGCGCGTACGTAGTACGTGTGTGTGAGAGAAGAACGCAAAGTGTATGTGTGTGTAAAAGATGATGAGTATTCTGCAACAGGAACAGAGAATTGTCAATGACGAACGTGGAAGAGCTTTTCTAGAGATGGCGCGCTCTCAAAGGCCGAGGCGACGGGTAGCGATAAAGCAGTCCGATAAGGCTGGGCCCCACTTAAGGAACAGCAATGGAAGCCCGACGGTGGAGGGGGAAGACCACCTCAACCACCTGGAGGGAGTCACCCGTCACGATTGTGGTCCAGTGGAGGTGCAGGACGGACTGCAGGTGCAGCAGATGGAAGGAGGGACAGCGCACAGGCCAGGGTGTGTCGCAGAAGACGCCGACCATTCTCTGTACAAGGGAAACACAGCAAAAAAGATACATGCCAACTCACCGCCTTTTCGCAGGCTGCGTTTGTACCTGCGTTGAATCCATTCCGACCAGTCGACTCCAGGCTATCGGCACGGAAGAGCTCCGCCATTTCACAGCGTCCCCCTGAGGCCACCGCGGTGCAGTGTGTCTTCCTCGTACTTGTAGGTAGGTGCCCCCTGTTGGTGGATCTCATCTTTACCTTAGCCTTGCCCGGCTGCTGCCCTTCTCATGTTGTCGTTGGTGTATCCGTAGCTTTCTTCTTAGCCACTTACACAGTAGCGCATCTTCATCTTCTGTAGCTCTTTAGCGTCTAGGAGTCTGCATTCCGCGAACCCATGCCGTTCCTTTTTTGTCTTCCCCGCCGCCATGACCGCTGAATGCATCGTTGGCAGGCGGACAGAGCACACGGGGCGGGGGAATCATCCATATAATTGGAGGTACGTATCTGAATCGTAGGAGAGGGAGGGGTTCGTGCCTGTCGTCCGCTTGCCTTGCCGCCGCCCGGCCAATGCCCACCGCCTGTGCTTCCGTCAGCTGCAAGTACTTTTCCCTGCAAAATACTACTGCATCTACTTTACAAGGTCCTGGTCTAAGCAGTACGTACCCCCCCTCCTTGCATCGTGACCGCTCAATGCCCAGTCATCAAGTCTCCAGCTCTGCCCCCAACCAACTGCACTGCACCTGGAGAGCCACTCAGCACTGGCAGGCTGCCCAAAGACCCCCTTCCCCCCCAGCAGGGAAAGTGCCTGACGAGCACGGGAACCTGGAACTGGAACCAACTGCGGCTGTCACCTCTCTACTACCTGCCTGACCTTACAAGTTACCTTACGCTGCGACACCGACGAGGTCCCAGCAGGAACCACCAAGGGACCACAACGAACCACTCCTCTTCCTCCGTCATCTGCATTCGCATCCTGCAACAAACAGCACATCGTGTGCTGCGTTGTGCTGTGCTGTGCTTTTGCTTTACTCTTGCTCTATTCTGCCTCGCCTGCCTGCATAACCTACGAATACCTTACGTGCCTACCTACGAATACCTACCTTACGCTGCACAGCACACACCGCGGATACTCGGACCCCCTCCTCGTCTCGTCTCGTCTCGCCTCGTCCTGGCCATCGTCACCTCCTCAACCTCGTTTCCCCCCTCACCGTCTTCCCGACCTCGTTTCTTTGTTTGTTTATCCTACCCGCCTTTGTCGCCGGAAACCCCTCCCTCCACGACCTGGATGGTCGCGTGAGCTCCCCTCTCTTCCACCATGTCCGGCCGCAAGCTGGGAGGCGGTCGCATCTTGGGCAGCGGGAAAGGCCTTGCCCCTCCCACGCCTCCTGCAGTCCACGGTCGTGGCCATCAGCGAACGCCGAGTCCTTTTGCTCCCTCCGAAAGCACCCTGTCGCTCAACTCCTCCTCGGCATCGCCGCCAGTCTCGAGTCCACTCCCCGACTATTCCCAAGACCTGACGTCAAACATCAGCGTTGGCGGCCCCTCCAGGTCCTCCGCCACAAGCTCAAAGCTGGTCTGCCCAATATGCGACGAGGAAATGGTCAGTCATCTCCCCTTCGCGATGCCTCTCGGCCCATTGCTAATCCCTCCATACAGTTGACGCTGCTTCAACTAAACAGGTGACCTTTGCCGCCCGTCTTGCGACTCTGACCCTAGTCTCTGACACTCCTCAGACACATCGACGACAACCACCAAGAGCTTCCCGAGGTCGAACAGGATGAAGTCAGGACCTGGTTCGACAAGCAGGTCCTCAAGGCCAAAAAGTTCCAGCCGCTTTCCATGATCAACCAAAAGCTCAGAGGCCTCGATGTCTTCGAATCCAACGAGTCCCTGCCCATTGCCCCGCCCACCACCGCCAGACTCGTCGAGGGCCCGATCGATCCGGACGAGCTCATCACCCGATCGCATTGGCAGCGACAGACAAGTAACGACCGATGCACCGACCCGACATGCGCAAAGGGCCTGGGCGCTGTTAACGGCAGCATCAACTGCAGGAAATGCGGCAGGCTGTTCTGCGAGGAGCACACCATGTACCAGATGAGGCTGGCGAGGTCCGCCCAGCACGACCCCGTGCGGGGGTATTGGGTTAGAGTGTGCGAGACGTGCTACAAGTCGAGGGACGGCTACAATGACCACAATGGCGTGTTAATCGACCACACGTCGGCTTTTGCGGAAATGCGCCGAAAGAGGGTGGAGAGGCAGAATCTCGAGGTGGCCAGACTGGAGAAGCGTTTAACGAAGCTTACGCAGCTGCTTGCGAATGCCCCCGAAGACGTCACGACCAACAGCAACAACCTGCTGGCCCCAGTAGCGACGCTGACGGGCCAGAAAAATCAGAGGAAATTATTGGAGCAGTCGGTGGTTACCTGGGAGGACGACGCCTCTGTCACACAATGCCCCTTCTGCCAGCAAGAGTTTGGGTCATGGACATTTAGGCGCCACCATTGTCGAATATGCGGGCGGGTGGTTTGCGCCGACCCATTGACGGGCTGTTCGAGCGAAGTGGGATTGAGCGTAGCGAATCGTGAGTCTTGCGCATCGGCGTCACTCGGAGAACCGCGCCTAACAGGACCAGCCACGAACCCGGCGACGGAGAAGCCCCCGACCACGGCTCAGCCTGGCCAGCTGAGTGTCGATGTGCGAATGTGCCGCGATTGCAACCACACGATATTTTCCAAACGTGATTTTGCCGCTACCATTATGCATAAACCCCCGGATCAGCGCGCCTACGAGACACTTCGCCAGTTTGAGCGCGGCATCCGGCAGCTCATGCCTATTTTCCAACGCACACTGCTGGCGCTGCAGCCAGAAAGCGAGGATGGGTCTGAGGCACCAAAACCTCCACCAACTCACGCCCAGATCCAAGAGGCCTCGAAGATTCGCAAACGACTCACCGATGCCTTTACCAAATACGACACGGCGGCGCGCCGCTTACGCGACATGAAGACGAAATCCAAAACACAGCTGCGCTTACAACAAGCTGTCTACGCAGCCGCATCTACTTTCCTGCATACCCACATGCTCACCCTCAAGTCCGTCCCTCAAATCCTCCGCTCCCGGTCGTCGCATTCCTCGCGGCTGCTCGCTCTTCAGGGCAGCGCCAACGGCTCCTCGTCATCGTTGCACCTCTCGCCCCTCCGGAACGGAGAACTCGCAGAATCCGAGACGGCGAGCCAGGCCAGCGAGACCAGCACCGCTGTATCGCAGCTGGAGACGGAGGAGAAGGAGGCCCGCGAGCGCCTCATTGTGCTTGAGGAGCAAAAGTTCATGGTGCAGCAGATGGTGGACTCGGCGCGCGGGGCGAGGCGCTTCGAAGAGGTCAGCGCCCTCACTCGTAACGTGGAAGAGCTCGACAGGGAGATTGAAAAGGCCAAGAAGCTCGTGGGAGGAGTCGAGCAGCGGTGGGAGGGGCTGTACGCGTCCGGTATCACGCGGTGAAAAGACAGCCCGTAATATATCACGAGGACGTAATATATGAACAGACAGATCTTGCCGGAATAGTATCCAAAGCAGCATTGCACGGCGTTTGGGGAAGGGAGCTTTTTTATCAAGTAGGATTTAGGATGGCGCATCAAAGCAAAGCATTTGTAGGCTCAGCTCGCACTGCGCACACTCACACACTTCACAGGTTGCTCCGTTCAAGGCCATCAAATTTTGAAATCGTATGAAGTTCCAATCATCAGATATCCACCCGTGCAGCCCTACAATAATGCCAAACAGCCTGCCAACGCCCTGTCTTTTCCCTTTAGAAAAAAGCACTGGGTTTTATGCCTTCCCACTCTTTGTAGTATATAAAAAAACAAACATCAATAAACGGGCCGGTCCATGGTCCTTTTTCCTCCTGCTCCAAAAAGGGGGCTTCTCCGACGGGGTATGACACCAACACAACGAACGTCTAGAACATCACCGCAGCAGCTTCATTAATGCACCACGCCCTCGACGCCGCCGAGGAATCTCCTGACGCGGTCGACTTCCAACTCGCCCTTTTCGCTCTCCACCGCGCGTAGGAGACCATCCACAACGGCGTCGACCTGGTCCTCAGGCACGCCGGTGCTGATGGCCACCACGCGACGGTACTTGATCTCGACGTCCTTGCTTCGCCCCTTGAGGGCAGCGGCCATCTTACGCGTGACGTCGCGTCGCGCCGAGACGGCGCTTAGCCTTGCCTTCAGGACCGCCGCCGAGGGCAGCATGGCGGCCTCCTCGCCGTTGTCGGCCGTCTCCAGCGCCGCGCCCAGTTCCGTCTCCCACGACGACGAGAGGGCGTCGGTGCGGCCTGCGCGGTTCTGCTCCTGCATCAGGCGGACCTGTTCCTCCTCGCGGGCGTGTCTGAGGTTCGAGATCTTTTGGCGGGCCAGTTGTTGCTTCTTCAGCGTCGCCTGCATGGCTTCGAGGTTTCGCCTTGCCTCGCCCAGCTGTGCTGATGTGGTGCGGAGTGTTGAGTGCAGGGACTCGATCCCGGCCTGCTTCGTCTTGATTTCGTTCTGGAAGGTGGAGCTTGCTTCGCTAAGAAGATGTGTGATGGCTAGGGGGGCCGTCAGCGGGAAAATCTACTACTGGAAACTGGATGTTTACTCACAGGAGACAATGTCATCGCTGCTCTCCTTTGCGCGCTCGCTGCTCGCGGCACGGTTCTTCTCAGTTTCCCCGTTTAGCTCGGTACCATTGGCCATGTTGTTGCCCTCATCTGCAGCCTCGACTCCAATACCAAAGTCCACAGGCCGGAGACCAGCACGGTTGGCAATGTTGCCGTCTGCGCCGACCTCGAGGAGCTGCGAGATGATGCTGCGGTTGCCTATCCTTGCCGCAATGTTGAGAGCCGTATCACCGGCGTGGTCTTGGGCGTTGACAATCTCAGTCATGAAGCGTGCGATGCCCATCTTCGGTTGCGACTGCGGTTGGGACTGAGAACTGGCGGGCGCACTGCTTCCGTTGCCATTGATCGCCGCTTGACCGTTGGGCACGCTGCCTTGCCTTACCACCCACTCCAAAAGGCTTTCCAAATAATACCGACTGGCCGCGTTCCTACCCTTGACGGCGCTAGTCATGGCAATATGGTGCAGAACAGTGCGTCCCTTGCTATCGCGGACCTCAATGGTGCTTCCGAGAACATCCAGCAGATCAGGGAAGGAGCCGAGATCCATCGAGTTTGTCACTACACAAGCTCTCACCAAAGCGGTCTCTCCCGAGGCGTTGACACGGAAGGGGCTGGCGCCGGCAGCGATGAGTGCGCGCAAGAGCGGCATACGCGATAACGTAGCAGCCCAGTGAAGGGCTGTGTGGCTTTGCTGGTCAATGGGCATATCTAGCTCAATAGGGGCCAATGAGCGAAGCATCTCATGCTTGGACTGATCCGAAGCCGCAGAGTCCATGAACAGACTCATCAACATGCTCCTTTTGTGTTCGGCGTCCGGAGACATCTCAAAGGGGAGCGGTGTGAGTGGGCTGTGGCCATCGTGTGCGGGCACATTCGCTTGAGAGTAGATGAAGGACTCATTAGGCTCCGTAGGAGATCCGGGGAAGGCGCCCTGGTACATTTCCATCGAATTGTTGTAGCCGCCGAAGCTCTCGGCGGGGGTCATGGTGACTCTTTGGCGCTTGCGGGGCGGCTCCGGACCGTCAAACTGTTGGCTGGTCTGTTGAGTAGAGTACGCCGAGTCGACGTGCTGGCCGTAGTCGGAAGCATAGCTCTGCTGGGAGTTGCCGGGGAAGTCGTCGCCGTTCTGCATGGAGCTCTGGCGGCTGAAGCTGGGTGCTTTCGCGGGTCCATTGCGACCCCTAGGTCCGGGAGAGTCGAATCGTGCCTTGCTAATAGCAGCGACAGCGTGAGACGCAGTGGTGGAGATGTTCTTGAAGAAGGTGCCGTTGATGCCAGCCATGCCGTTGGACCTTGCCTCGTTTCCGGCGTTGTACAGACGTTTCCTCTGCGCAGCCATGGCCTGTTCCTTGGTTGGAGTGTTGAAGTCTCCTCGGCCGGCAACACCGCCATCTTGGCCCATATCATATGTCAACAGCGGACGGAGAACCTCCTCGACGCCATACTGGCGGCAGACTTCAACACCGCGCTCGAACTTGATCCATGTGCCCTGGTATTTTCCGTAGCCTCCTTGGACCTTCTCGTGCTCGCCAATCTGGATCTCCTTTTCGAGGATCTTTGTGCGTTTTCCCTTGTCGACACCGGCAACTTTGAGAATCTGGGTCGCATTGAGCCAACTGTCCTGCCGCCTGCGCATGACGGCAACACCGTTGACCTCCATTTCGTATACATCGACGCCCGAGTAGACGGCCTATATCTGTCATGTCAATGCGAATGCCCCAAAGGCAGGTAGGTGTGCCAGGGTAGCACGAATGCGAGCCGACTTCACTCACGCTATAGATCTGGGGGGCTTCATTGGCAAGCCTGGCGTCGGCATAGCCGCGGTAGCCGCCCTGGCTCTGCTGGCTCATGGTAAAAGACTGTTGCGACGAAGGTTGGGACTGTGATGCTGAAGGCATCATGGCGGTGGGAGTTGGTTTCCCGGGGTAGTCGTGTGGTTGCGCAGCCGGAAAGGAGGAGTCGCGGGGAAGATGGAAGGAATGTGAAGTGGGTTGACTAGCTGTGACGGTGGTCGAAGACATGTGCCGCTGGCACTAGGGCATTGGAGGCGGGAGCTGCGACGGGAGGCGATGCGATCAAGAGGGGGTTCGGAAGGGAGGCAGAGGTGGTGGGCGAGGATGGTCGATCACTCGGCGGCGGCGGCGGTGGCTTTCCAGATATGGAGGAAGCAGGGTCGAGGAATGAGGTAGTTGTGGTTGCGACAGCTTTGGCGGTCGACAAGAGTCGGATTGTGAATGCGTGCAGCCGGCCGGGGCTTTCTTGGTGTGCGTGGATGGGCAGGCGAGCGTTTTGTCGGATCGCTTTGCGCGGCGGCTCGGTGCTTTGGCAGCTTTGTGCGATGCTGATGCGGCAACGCAAGCAACTTGAGTGGTGGAAGGATGACAGGCGATGGTTAGGGGGATACGCCAAAGGGAAACCAATGTACTACTGAACGACGGTTGAGAGTAATAGTCGGAATGGCGTAAATGGCAAATGGCGTAGGGCGGATAGGCGCTTCAGATGCCGTCAAGGGTTGGGTGGTCGTCTCAAAGGGGATCTAGACCGGAATCCGAGAGTGGTGGTTCAGGTGCTGGGGGGAGAGACCGAGAGAGGAGAGGAGAGAGACGGAGAATAAGAGGATTGGCAGCCCAGTGCAAAAGTGCGAAGTAGGTATTCGCAACAGAAACGACCCGCCGGCAGAGTTCACAGTCAGTACAGAGTACAGAGAATCGGTAGGGTATTCGGCAGAAAGCTGAATTATCGGACTGGAGGTGGATATCAGGTATTCGCAAATGGTCCTGTCGCCCAGCCGTCGTCCGGGGACCGAAAATGAGAAAAAGGTCCGCAGCGGGTTCCCGAAATGGAATTTCAATTAAAAGTGGTGGACGTGTCGATTCGCGGTTTTCGCGAAAAAGGGCGTGTCGGTCTTTTGAGCGTGTCGCGTCCAATTTACAGAGGGAAGAGGGCGGCGAGAGGGGGGGGGGGGGGGGGGGACCGTGTGCTTGCTGGAGGGGGCTGCCAGCAGAGACACACAGAGCAAGCAGGTGCGAGCCAGAATTCGTGCCTTCCCATTTGCTTAAGCGAGCTGCACGGGCCACTCAGACTGCTGGATTGCTGGTGGAAGGTGGGGCACTGACGGTACGTACCGGCCCTGCTCACCGCGAAAAGTGAAAGGGCATTCACGTCGGCCTGCGAGGGGGGAGCGTCGGTGACGCGTAGTCGACGTGCCGCGGGTGCCCTTATCGCAGACCGGGCCCGGGCCTCTTACTATCGCGTCCACCTCCAGTCCCTTTACCAGAGCCAGTCACGATGAGTATCTTACCTAACATGTAAACAGTTAACGATTACCTTAAGATCGGCAGTTAATTCTTGATGGTTGATGATTGTTGGTTCAGACTTCAATGCTGGGTACCTACTTTGCCAACAAGCAGTCTGATCTCGAATGGTATTCTCACGTAGCTATGCTTCAAGATGTAAATACTGCATACTAAACAGCTGACGAAAAGACTAATTAGACCTTTTCTTAGGTATCAGTATTCAACAATATTCAATTAGCAATTCATGCCATTTTCAACAACATCGAACCTCTGTTGTTCTTGCCTTGTAAATAACACTTTTCTACGGCAACTGCCCCCCCATCCCAGGAAGCTTGGGCCACTTTCCCCTCGGCTCCTGAGGCAGATCCGATGAAGCTCCAGCCAGTCCCCGTCACCGCTGCAGCCAAATCTCCAAATTTCTGCACCGTACCTTACCTCCGTCCTGCATGCATCCTGTTCGACATCGATACTCGTATCGACACCGACTCCGGCAACGGTACATGCGTCTCTGCCCGACTGCGAGACACCAGCCGAGTGCAACAACAATGTCCCTGCCGCCCTATCCCTGATTGTCGGTCTCTTACCAGCCTCCTGCTGCTCCACCATCACCATGCCCAAGGTCCGCCTCCCGATCCGAAACCCCACACCGCAAAAGAAGGTCTGGAGCCACCTCCAAGCCGCGACCGCTACGTCCACCGCCGTTATCCCCCTGCCGAGGCCTATCCGACCCCTTCACCTCTACCGCCACCTCCTCCGCGCTACCACATACTTCCCGCTCATCTGCCGTTCTTACCTGGAGGACTGGGTCAAGGACGGCTTTCGACGAGAGCGAGCGAGAGCTGCCTCGGCAGCAGCCAAATTGCCCACTCGTGGGCGCGACCATGGCCGAGAACGAGAAGAACACTTCCTGCGCACAAAAGCCCTCGCGGAAGGTAAGAGGAAGCTTGTCATCCTCAATGCCGCGCTCTTGGGCGACACAGACCGCTTCCGCAAGGTTTTATGGCTCGTGTTTGGGAAGTTAGGCCGGCGACGCCGTGAGCTCATGGCCGACTTTGTCAAGAAGGAACCCGATCCTCCCGTGGACATCAACGAGCTCGAGAAACAAATGCAAGTGTTTGACTCAGAACGAGACATCCAGAAGGCCAGAAAGCTGCAGAGACTCAAAAGGATTCCCCCGACGAGGCGCGTGTTCGACCGGACCGATCCCACGCCCTGGGTTCGCCAGAAGCTCAGTCCCATCGAAGACAACTGGGACATCAAAAAGCTCACCCAGTTCTACACCTCCCAAAAGACGCAGCAACGCGATACGCCATCGGATTGCTGGCCTCGAACTGAACTTGACAACTTCAAGCCTGAAAAGTTCGTCCCCGAGAACGACGTATGGGGCCGAGAAACAGCAACCCAGAGGAAAACAAAGAAAGTACGTATTTGGTGGAAGAGGACGGCAGACAGGCTTGTGCCACCAGTGGAGCGCAATGAATGGGATTTGTTGCGCTCGATTGTCAGCGGTGATGCGCCTGAGGTCTTGTGGAAACTGGCTCCACGCAGGCCAGTTGCTATGGAGAAGAGTAAGCAGGGGGACTTCCCGTGGTCGGCGTATGCCTCAATTCCCGTCCGCGAAATCGAGAGACCACGGTCTCGAAAGAGAACCCGGTTGACGGGCAAGACGGATGACGGCCCATACTCACAGACCCAACAGCTGGTGCGCGAGGTTCCATACAGCGACAGAAAGCTTCGGAGGGAGTTCAGCAGGTTATGGCAGGCGTCATCGTACGTGGAGGAGACTAAAAGCGATAAAAAGGGGCGGCACGGGCGTGAGTTTGTCTGGGGTAACCCTTTGACTAGCCCGCCCATCGCATCGGGCCCTCAACTTGGAATCTTTGAGGGCGTCGATGCCCAGGGACAGATAGTTGGCGGAAACTAGTGCCTTGTCTATTTGTTTCTGTTATTATACCCCAGCTCCCACTCTATCTAGTCTAGCAAGCCAGCCAGCTTCGGCAGAGCGTCACCGTCAACACGCATGCCAACCCACTCGTCCATGGCCTTGGCGCCGATGGATTCGTAAAACTTGATACTCGGCTCGTTCCACTTGAGCACCACCCACTCAAGTCGGCCTCCGTCCATGGCGACGACCTCCTTGGCTAGCTCAACCAAGAGGCGCTTGCCATAGCCCTTCTTGCGCTCCGTCTGGCGTACGTAGAGATCCTCGAGATAGACACCGGGCTTGGCGCGCCATGTGCTGTAGTTGTAAAAGTACAGGGCCATGCCGACACCCTCGCCCGCTTCGTTGAACAGGATGAGGCACCTCGCGGGTCTGCTGGGGGATGTGGGTTCCGTCACGGGCTTGCCCGCCGTGTAGGCGGTCTGGTCGTCCGGGGCGAAGGCGATGGTGTTTCCGAGTGACTCCTCGGTGGCCTGGACGCTATCAAGTTCCTTTTCGTAGTCCGCCAGCTCCTTGATCAGGGAGAGGATGATGGGAATATCTGGGGCAGTGTCAGTTCATGGACCCCCGCCTCCATGACAGCAAGATAGGCTACTGGCTTACCTTCGCGTCGCGCATGGCGGACAGTTGAGTTTGAGGGGGCCATTTTAGAGAATGAGTTGCCGGTATGTAGTGTCTTGGGCACAAGATAGCTTGTTGCAGAGCCTCAATTGCAGACAGAAGATTATTTATACGGCTCAACCTGGTTCTCAAAGGGCGCGCCTATGTCGAAGGTGGAGAAGAAATCATGCATGCGCCCCTCAACCAACGTTAGATTTATGTTTGTTTTCACCGCCTTCGGGACTTGTGTTTCATCAGCTGGGCCGAGTCAGGATGAGTCAGGATGCATCAAGGCAAGCATATCTACAACATCTATAGCCTCAAAAGCAGATTGTGTATAGGAGATGTGAGCAAAGTACCGCCACGAAATAAGAGACTGGACCAGCTAGATAGCTGGTGGTGTGGGGATGAGGGGTAGGGGAATGGCAGTCATCTATCGGTATCTTATCATCCATCTGTAGCGACAGGGAATAGAGCTTCAATCCCCAGTCGACAGCTCCCGAGGCAATCTGCAATGTTTCCTCAGTTCAGCCAGCTATTCTCCGCGTCACCGGCCTTATCGGCAGAAACATCCAGCCAGGCTCCGGCGGACATGTTCGATTGCCGCCGACACCGGGCCGGAGTCCCCCAATCCCGCGAATGGAGCGAGCAACGAATGAATGATGTGAGGACCCTTGGCCGCAGACGCCATTGACGAGTCAAAAGATACGCAATTCCATTGAGCCAACCGTCTGAACTCCCCCCCACACACTCGCATCGGCGGCGTTCCGACCTTCCTGTTGCGCCATCTGGCCCTGCGATGCGCTCAGAGGCCAGCGAACCAAACACTGGAAGACTGGACCCCCCGCACCAGCTCCAATGCCCCTCCATTTCAGGGTACATTACTGCTGTGATTATGCCATGACTTCCGCTGGTGGATGGGTCGGTGTGAGAGAGAGAGAGCTTCCTCTGTCCGTTATTTGTGATCCGACCAGCTGAAACCCGCCAACCTGAATCCCGTCCGCGCTCAAACTCCTGCTTATCAATACTTCACATCTGTTCATAAACAACACCAAGCCTCACATCTGCTTCATTCCTCTTACCGAGTAATTCCTCACGCCAACACCAAAAACCAAATGATCATGCTCCTCCCGCCGCCAAACCCGACCCTCAAGGGCCAGAAGCTCCTGATCCTCTCCCAGTTTAAGCCCGACGACGACTTCTATGCCAAGCTGCACTCCCAGTTCCCGGATCTCAAGGTCGTCCACCACGAGCTCGGCTTCCCCGAGAAGAAGCCCGGCAGCACCTTTAACGAGAGCGAGTGGAAGGACGTGACGATCCTGCTCACCGGCAGCGCTCTCCCGGACCCGGAGCAGGCGCCGAAGCTGCAGTACGTGCAGCTGCAGAGCGCCGGCGCGAACCACATCTTGAAGCACCCGCTGTTTACGGACACGGATGCAGTCTTTGCGACGGCGAACGGTGTCCACGGGTGAGTTTTCTTTAGTATCTAGTGAGGCCGTCGGTCAACTGACCCCCGCGCAGACCTCAGATTTCCGAATGGATCATCTCAACCTACCTCTCATTCCAGCATCAACGTGAGTTGCTTAACCCTTCAGGTTACACCGCATGAGTGCTCATCAACCCAACAGTTCCCAAGTACATTGACAACTTCCGCGAAGGAAAGTGGTCTCGCGGAAATGATTGGGTAGAAGACGCCGTCGGTCGCACAATGCAAGTTCACTCCCTCAACACACTCCCCCCATCACCAGACCATCTCACTAACCTCATCCCCAGAGGCATCCTCGGCTACGGCAGCATCGGCCGCCAAACCGCCCGCGTAGCCACCGCCCTCGGCTTCAAAGTGCACGCCTACACTCTGCACCCGCGCCCGACGCCCGATTCCAAGCGCGACAACGGCTACTCGCCGCCCGGCCTCGGCGACCCGGAGGGCAAGTTCCCCGCCCAGTGGTTCTCGGGCGCCTCCAAGGCCGACCTGCACGCCTTCCTCGGCTCCGGGCTCGACCTGCTCGTCGTCGCGACCCCGCTGACCGACAAGACGAGCCACCTGCTCGCGGCGGAGGAGTTCCGCATCCTGTCCCCGAAGAAGACGTTCGTGTCCAACATTGCGCGCGGGCCGATCGTCAACACGGACGACCTGATCAAGGCGCTGGACGACGGGCTCATCCGCGGCGCGGCGCTGGACGTGACGGACCCGGAGCCGCTGCCCGAGGGACATCCGCTGTGGAAGGCCAAGAATCTGTTGATTACGCCGCATATCAGCGGTATGTCGACGAGTTACACGGAGCGGATCCTGGGGATTTTGGATCTGAATTTGGAGCGGTTGAGTCAGGGGAAGAGACTTGTCAACGTTGTCAACAAGAAGGAGGGTTATTAGACTGTTTGTACTGTAGACTGATCCAACAGCGATTGTGTGTAATGATCTCATTCTTGATGAACAAGAAGGTTTCTCTCAACGGCGCTTGTATCAAGCATCCATGGCTCACTCAATATGGCTACTTTGCCACAGGAAAACCGACTCATCCTGCACAAATGTGGCAACTCGCATATAAGACTGCCTCGAATGAGACATTCGGTATTGCTCACATAGCCACAAAGACATGCATGCCCATATGAAGCCTTCCGCTCTCGCTCAGGTCTCAGTACCCGCGTCATTCCGTGCCTTTCCAATCAAACAGCGTCAATCCGCGGAGACGATGTCTTTCGATCATGGTCACCTTCGACAGACGTCGAAGCGCCCTCTGCAACGGACGAATCCTGCGACCGGGGCTGGCGTTTCTCTCTGTATGTCTGTTAGCCACTCATTCTCCGACACAGAAACAACGAATCTTACCCCTGAGTCCCCAACAACACTCTGACAACCTGCGTCGTAACCACTAAACACACAACCATGACCGCAGAATAGACATAGCCCTTCGGAAACCTCGGCGCCTCAACGGTAGGATACACAAACAGCGGAATCCATGCATTCGTCGACGTCGCGATCGCCGTCATCAGAATCAGCGTCAACGCCCTCTCCTCAATGTTGTTCTTCAAAATGACGTTCGCCCAGCCGTACAGCACCGAGGACACGGCTACCGCAGAGTACGACGTGCTGAAGGCGAACCACTTCGCCGCCTCCGGCACGTTCCAGGCCGCCAGGATGACGAGCCCGGTGAAGTTGACCGCCGAGGCGAGGGTGATGGCCGCAGGCCGGCCGATCCACAGGTCCGCGCTGAAGTTGATGAACAGAACGAAGAAAATGCCCAGGCCGGGGCTGATGGCGTTGAGTTTGTTCATCTCGGCGGTGCTGTACCGCCCCAGGCTCTTGATCCACAGGAGGAAGGCGGCGCTGTTGGAGCTGGTGTTGAAGAAGAAGACGTCCCACAACACGAGGAGGTAGAAGCGCCAGTCGGTGAAGACGCGCTTCAGGAGATTGAACGAGAAGGGGGTGTTGTTGACGGAGCTGCCTGTCTTTTCGAGGCGCGAGCGCGCGAGGTCGAGTTCGGACTTCTTCACCACGAGTCTGTTCGGTTTGGCGGGCGTGCCGGGCCAGATGAAGTAGCCGATGAAGGCCAGGGGGAGGGTGATGATGGCGTTGATGATGAAGAGCCAGCGCCAGCCTCGTAGGCCGTGGACGCCGTCGAGGTAGGTCGTTGCCGCGGCTTGGAGGAGGGACGCCGTGAGGGTACCGAGCGTGAGGCCGATGTAGAATGTGCCACCCCGGCGACCGATCTCATCGCTTCGGTACCAGGAGCCAAGAACGAAGTGAACGCCAGGGAAGTACGAGGCCTTTAAAACGCGTCAGCAGGCACTTCGGGATGCGGAACACCGAGACCAACCTCGAACAAAGATACCATGAACCGGTAGGCCATGATCTCACCATAGCTTTGGGCGCGGTACTGGAGCAGAGTGAACAGTCCCCATCCTTATTCGACAAGAGTCAGCCTATGTTATTGCAGACGATTCGCAGCCTGAGGCGTAGCTCACCTAAATCGAGGGTCGGCACCAGAATGTGCATCGGTACTCGAGGGAACAGGTAGATGAACGGCAGCAAGCCGACCACGTTTCCCACGACGAAGATGGTCTGGAACTGAACCAACTCATTCCCATGGAAGCCGAGTTCATCAGCCATTCCTGATACGTATGCATTATCTAGAACGTGTCAATTCACATCGGCCTGGTGGGTTGAGGGTGCCATACTGATGTTGGTCTGGTCCATATACTTAACCCAGTAGAGGATGAAAGCATAGGGAACGATGAGTAGATCCAGCTTGAGGATCAGCTTGCGTTCCTCGGGACTATCGCTGGGTGAGAACCAGTGATACCACCGGCGTGCAGGCTCGGTCATGATGGGTAGATGCTTCAGACACGCGATGCCTAGGACGTTGGTACGTCCCCACTAGTCTTTCAGACAATCGCATTCGCTTTGATCTTAATAAATACAATCATTCTCTATTCTCCCTCTCAACTAAGAAATCCCCAAAGTCGTCACCACAATACCGGAGCACATCACCGGCAAGCAGGGGCCGGAGTCCCTGCGAAGGCACCAAGCACCGGCCTAGGCCCCGACCCGCGTGCCGGTATTAGCGACCGCGTGGCATTATTGCCGACGTCTTATCTTGCATCGGCTCCCGAGATTCGTGGTTGGTTCATCTGAGCTTGTCCGGCTGTCAGTTTGGTGTGTCAAAAGGGACCCCGACGATGGTGCAATTTCTCGCATCATTGCGTGAGCGTTGCAGTCGGGCTTCCGCCGAACCTCGGTGCTGGCGTGTCCTGTGGACTTTCTCAACTCCGAGGTTTGTACAATATCCAGAGTGAAAAGAGGAAAAGATTGATTATAATTTATGAGCTTTGCCCTGTTCTCAATAACTACCATTACTGCCCTCATTGGAGCTCGTGCATGGTCCGGCGGCGGAGTTGGCAACTCATTTATTTCATTCCTGGCATCCAGCTCTGCCTTGAAATTTTCTACCGTGCCATCATTTCCTTGAGCTCCTTTCCGTTCTCCGTTCTCCACAAACACTTCGGCATGTGCCTCGACGCTTGGGGGTTTCCTGTTGGCACGGCGTCGACGCCATAACAAATAGGCAGTGGTGAATATCGCGATAGTGACGAGAGATACACAGGTGCTGACGGCGATCACAGCTCCAGTAGAAAGACCAGATGATGGTTCAGCGGTAGAAGAGGCTGGTGAGGAGGTCGGAATACTGCCGCCTGTCGTCGAAGTTGGCCCACTAACATCTTTCCACCGGTGATGTTAGCAACATACAGACATAGAAGAGGTTCTCAGTATAACAACCTGTGGCTTCATCAGCTTTGCCAAGTTGGCAATATGCATCAAACACCTGCGTTGCGCTCGCGACCTCCGCGCTCAGCTGGCCGCAGTTCTTCGCAACAGCAGTGGCAATGATGTTGCTGAATCCATCCGAGCTTGCGGTGCAGAAGCAGCTATAGGATGTTGTCCTGCCTCCGTCATTAGACATGAAATTTTGCGAGAGGACTTCCATGTACGTATTTCAAATGCTCTTATCACACTCACAATTGCGCATTCGCATGCCGCGCGATGTCTGTGATGGGAGTTGAGCTTAGCTTAAGCCACGCAAGAGACAACAGAATCTGACTCACTACAGCTGAAATGGAAAAGCCATCGCAGCTAATATAGAAGGCTTGCAACTGACTCTCCCCGGCAAGATTTAAAGTTTACTCTAAGATACTGAAAAGGTAAAGTAACTCGAGGCTCATCACCATCTTTTGGCCGTGATCAAGATTGTCAATGTCTACGCGCAATAACCAGCCTCTTTTACGAAGACTTGCAGGATCTCAGGACATTGGCAGACCATGTCACTACCTCGCAGACTACAATACTGTTCCGAATGTGCCCTGTTTCCTGGGGCCAGGCTGTGGAAGTCTCAGACATGGTATATGAAGCATGCGTTTCCAACCCAATGAGAGCACGAAGTGCCAAGATGCAGCTGCGGAGAGATCCCTCTAATCCATGAGACTATTAGAGACAGCCCGCCATCGACGCATCGCCTTGGTGTCTTCAGCCGCAATCAACTCTCCGATGCCTGAGGTACATGAAGTTTAAATCCGGCGTCCTAGACGCGATCGAACTCAGAACCGAACACTTTTACATACTTGCTGCCACTTTAATATCTATGCCCATGGTAGGTAGAAGTGCTGAAGTGACACCTGATGGAATTTGAGGGAAACACAAGCCACTTCCCATCGCGAAACACTTCTGCCGCCTGCCTACCTGCCTTGGTCTCAGTTGCCTACGGTGGCCCCAATGGGTACATTAGCAAACGCTTTGCCCCGTGAAAAGGGCTAAAATGGACCAGTCGCCTGAGACAAACGTAGCCTTGCAATTCACATGCTGGATCACTGATCGTCTGGAGCCAGATAAAAGTAGTGCAAGACGCTGGTTGGTTTTATTTTACTTAGCCCCTGGCCTCAAAGATATTTACAAGGAATATATGTGCGATGACAATGTTACAAGAATGCGTGTGCCTCTCAAGACTAACAGATGGGTATCACAGAACGGTCCATCGGCCTCGACAGAACCCGGATCATGGCATAGAAGTTGCTTAGACGCACTGGGAGTACCAGTCGTTGACAAACTCGCACTTGCCAGAGGCGCAAGAAGTAGCGCCAGAGTATCCCTGGCCACCGCACTGGCCGTAGAGAGCAACAGAGCCGGAGCCAGAGCCGGAGCCAGAGCCGGAGCCAGAGCCGGAGCTGGCAGCAGCGCTGGTGGCAGCGGCGGCGGGAGCAGCAGCAGAGGTGGCGGCAGGGGTAGTGGCAGCAGCCTCGGCAACGGTGTCAGCAGACTTGGTAGATCCAGAAGAGCTGCTGGACGAGCTGAGCTTGCCGGCACCGGCGTTGTTGGGGACGCTGGTCTTGATGGAGCTGGCGGACTCGGCGGAAGCGATGGAGAAGCCGGAGAATTCGCTGAAGAAGGAGGTGTCCTTGAGCTTGGAGAAGTCGGTGGAGGTGGTGGTGTCGAAGACGTTGACCTCGCAGGCGCGGCCGAGGGCGGTCTTGCACTGAGCGTTGGTGGTGGCGTCGGGGGAGGAGAACAGCCTGCCCTGGTAGTCGGAGACGAGAGCCTTGACGTTGATGAAGGCGTTACCCTCGAAGATACCGCGGGCCTTGGTGTCGCCACCCTCGAGAGCGTGGCCGTCGTTGTCGTCCCACACGTTGTTGACGGCGTGGAGGAGAGTGCCACCGCTGAGGGCAGGGCTGCGGCCGGAGGTCTTGTAGATGTAGTTGTTCTTCATGGTGATCTGGTCGTCGGTGCCGACCATCTCGAAGGTCCAGTAGTGGTATCCGTTGCAGCCGGTAGAGTAGTCGGACTCGCCGTTGATGAAGTTGTTGGAGAGAGTGATGCGCTTGCTGGGGTTGAAGCCGAAGACGTAGTGCTGGCGGCCAGGACGGGCAGTCTGTCTCAAGGGTCAACATCATCACCATGTTGCTTACGACGATGCGACTTACCGTGACGTGGTCAACCCAGACAAGGTCAGCGCCATCGAAGCCGATAGCATCACCACCCCAAACGTACTTGGGGTTCAAGTCGGAGACCTGAATGTTTTGGATGCTTTTGGCTGTTAGTGCACGAAAAGATTCACGAACTAGGTTGGCACTTACATGACGTTGCTGCCTCTCATGCGCAGGCCCTTGCCCTTGATAGCGCCCTTGTTGCCAACACCGAGGATCGTCTTGTTGTTGCCGACGTCAATAGGCTGGGTCGGGGCCTTGTACCAAGTCTCGGTCGAAGCAGGGTTGCTGCCGCAGTCGTCCTGGATGATCTTCTGGCAAGCAGCGCCGGTGCCCCAGCTGGCGCAAACATTGCCGGACTCGGTGCCCTCAGACTCGGTGAAGTCGTACTCCTTGGAGAGGAGGATGACACGAGGCTCGTCGTCAGTGAGGTATTCCTTGAGCTCGGTGATATCCGCAGGGGTAACGGCAGTTGCGCTGCCACCACCAGTAACACCAGTAGCAAAGCCTTCAGGCTTGCCAGAGACAGTCTGAGCCGCAACAAGGTTGGCAAGTCCCGCCAAGACCGCCAAGAGAGTGGGAGCCGACTTCATTGTGGAGTTGTCGTGATCGAACCAAGATTAAAAAAAGCTGGGTGAAGGGCTGATGTTGGTTCGTAGAAGAAGAATTGGAAATATCGTGGTTGAGTTCCGGAACCCAATGAATGAATGAGAGGTTAGAGTGACAAGCCAAAGGAACGAGAGACGATATGAGAGGTGACAACCAAAAGAGATAGAAGTTTGGTAGGAACAGAGTTGCGAAGAGCAGTTGCCATATGGGAGCCGAAGCCTCTTGATAAATCCCCCGTGCTCGCGCCTCGATCTACGCCCGCGGATACAGTAGCCGCCGCGGGAACGATCTTTTATCTGGAACAGACTACAGCTGTCACTTAATTAAATCCCGTTCTCAATTGGGAACCATACGACAATTACAGGGCTCATAATTGGGTTCCGCCCCAGCAAACAGTGGAGCGTGCGCCCATCGATCCCCTGCGCAAGCCGCACGCCTGGCCTGAAAGAGAAAAAGTATCCTCCTGATCCCGGCCAGAGCTACCGTATTTGAGTCCGAAAAACAGGCAAATCTGAAGTGGGAGCGCATTGAGGTCTTTTTCTGCTCAGGGGCAAGTGGTGCGCTGCTGCCCACTCTGGAAAACTCTTCGCTATGGCGGTTAGCCTTCCTATTCAAGTCACATGCAGCCGCAAATATGAGGAGTCGCCAACCTATCAGTGATCAGAGCATTCGGCCTCGCAGTTCCTGACTTAAAACGGCACGACGTTGCTGATGCTCTCTCTTGGACTTGATTAACAGCCCGTGGCCAATGGCGTCCACTGGCCACAAAAGGGGTATCGAGCATACTCGTGAGGTTAAATTATTACCGTAAAGCAGAGGACCAGCGGGCTCGTGGTTGCGTTAGGTGCGGTCTGCTGTTGGCGCCCCTTTTGGTCGCGGAGTATCGGCCCTACGCCCTAGAACTCGCGCCTAGTAAAACCGAGTGTTATTCTGTGGCCCCTGTATCGCCATTCCATAGCAACGTCTCCGAACATCGAGCCAAGGACGATGACACAGTCGTCTGTCCTGGGCTGAAGTAGCCTAAAAAGAAAAGGGCAAAAAGTAACACAATGCTCTGGGGAGGAATAACAGACATTTCAGCACACCACACGATATGTTCATGAGAATCGTGTCAAGTTACGGGGTGTTGATTGGCTTTAACTTCGGCCTCCGATGCGATCCGCCTGCTGTAAGCAACATAGGATTGCGGGGTGAACAGGGGAATGCATCATCCCCTAGCGTAGATGAGCCGTATTATTTCCCAGAAATTGACATGTCACACAGGCGGATCTATTTCTAACGTCCCCGATCTAGTTTGCGAAAGCGAACACTCCCAACACGTCGACAATCATTCTATGATGATCCTTTTGACGAATTGTTGCTTGATACTTATTGGCGTCTACAACTCGACACAACATCAGCCGCGTGTGGTCTGGCTAGTAGAGCGAAATTGGATCTGAAATTTGGACCAGAAAGACTTTTCGGCCTCAACCAAGAGACAAGGTTGTTTTGGCCACTTGTTACACTGATACGTTCAGGTCTCCTTCGCAGGCATGTTATCCACATATCGTCTGCAGTGGTGCTAGGTATGGAGCTGGGAAATTGCTGTGACTTGAGCCGTCCGATCAAATTATGATGAGAATGCAGGAGTGATTCTAGGAATCGACATTAGTAACAACGTGTGAACTCGTCCCAAGACCCCAGGCGGCCGTGTTCCACATGCCTCGACTTATTCAATACAAACAAGAGGGGACTGGAAACGATCCGATAAAGATAGTTCCTTTGACTATTGTCATTAGTCATGATGCCACTCACGTGTAGAAAATCATCGTTGTTCCTGCAGGACACCACAGTTATATCCTATCAGATCATCGCGGTGTGACGTGGGTCTGGACATATTCACCAAGGTTCGCTCATCAGGACTAAAGCTAATCATTTCTTATCGAATGACACCTTCACGCTAATTAACTTACTTGTGAGGTTCTTGATCACCCTTGTTCGCGAAAACAGCGGTCTTTAGTTTAGAGCTACTTTACTATTGGAAGTACAAGAGATCACGTCACATACTGTCGAAATTTTCACCCTCGCCGCGACGACGACGATAACGAAAGCCTTCAGTCACTCAAAAGAGGGATTTTGCTCTAAATCTTAGAGATAAGCGCTACGAGTACGCAAAAATGGAAATTGTTCTAAAGGCCAGGCCCCGAGGACTCTTTTCGTGAGTATATATGAGAGTGAAGGCGCAACCCTAGCTATCCTTAAGATCTATGTTGAGGAAGTTTTGAGCCCACCTAGTAGGGGTTTTCCACAGTAGGGGAAAAAGCAGTAAAAGCACCTCAGTTAGTGCCTAGTCTAGTAGCTTCGCAGTATACATACCTAAGGGTCTGGAATAACTGCTTACGCTAACCTTAACTTGCTAAGCGAAAGCATCTAGGCTAGACATATATACTATTATAGCTATTAGCCTTATTAATAATAGCTTTATTATTAATAAGGTTAATAGCCTCACTTATATAACTTACGTAGTAATAGCTTTATAATATTATAAGCTTTTCTATTTAGGTTAGCTAAATATATAAATATTTATATACCTATAAGAACTCTTAATATATTAAACGTAAGAGTTTAAACTTTATAAGTATAAGAGGGTATCCTTTTTAAACTACAAAATATAAAACCTAAAAATTAATTATATTTATATTCTTATTATTATTATTTATTTTATATATATACAGTTTTAGCTACTTCTATTAGTTATAACCTTTAATTAATAAGAAGACTATAATAATTAATAATATAACTTAATATCTTTTTCTCTTATATAACTTTTTTTTACTAGAATTTTATTATTATTCTTAATAATAATTATAAAAAGATAATATAAAAGTTATAAAACCAATCTTTAAATTAATATTTAATTTTAAAGTATAACTTCAAGATTTTATAATAATATTAAGCTTTTTAATATAATTTATAAAATAAATAGTAAAAAGAAAAAGAAACTTATAGAGAATAATACTTAGTAGTTAATATTTATAACTCATTATTTAAATCCTGTAATTTTACTATTTTTTAATAATATCTCTTTTTTTAATAATAAAACTCCCCTTCTAGAGGACTAATTATTAAAAGAAGCTATAATATGAAACCTAAAATATTAAATAACAGCTGGAAAGTTATAGATTTTCTAATAAAAGTATTACAACTATTAATATATTACTAATTTTAATAAAAGACTTTATAATTAAATTATAATTTTATATTTTATTAATTAGGATAATAATAATACTTTTTTTATTAATACAAATAATAAAATATCGAAAAAAGAAGTTTATTTAGAATATAGATATAAGACTTTATATTATAAATATAGAAATAGAAATAATAAGCTATTAAAAGTAATTATTATATAATAATATTTTAAGTTAATAAGGATATTATTTAAAATAAAGAGAATAATAATAATATTTTAATAAAAGATATTATGAGTTTTATAATATTATTTATAAATATTTTACTCTAATTTAGAGAGAGTGTATTAATTAAATCTAAAAATGTAAGTTTATTATAGAAAGTTCTATTAATAATACAGATTTCTGTATTTTTCTTTAAGATTATTTTGAATATAAATAGTTTTAGATAAGCTTTATATTAACTATTATTTAGTTATTAATAATATTTTATAATATTCTTAATTTACAACTTTAGAGATTTTTTTAGTACACTAAATGTTAGAAATATAATAAAAACATAATCTTAATTTTATAGAGAGAAAATATAAAATATTTAATATTAATTACAAATATTAATTATAATTAATTATATTTTAGATTTAAAATCTAAAAATAATATTTTTTAAAGTAATTTTAAATAAAGAAAGGTTTATAAATTCTATATAATGTTTAATAATAAAAATAAAAATAAGTTTATTAGTAATATTAAACTAAAGCTCCGTATTTTAATAACTTTTAGCTAAAATGTAATAATTATAATTAGAAAAATAAATAACTTTGAAATAATTTATAAAATAATATAAAACTAAAGATTCACTAAATATAACTAACTAAAATAGCTAAACTTAAAACCTTATTATATTTAAGAAGATTTTAATATAAATAATAAAATTAATATTTTAGTTAATAATAGCTACATTATTATAAATATTACTAAAATCTCTTTGAATTTAATATAACAATATATATTAGATTTCTAATAAATAGAACATATAGATTAAGTAACAGACTTAGGTTTTTAAATATTAAGTAATATATTAATTAATAATATTATTTATTTTAAGTGAAATTATATTGTAATTACTTATAATATAGAGGATAGCTTAAGGTATATAAATAACTTTATTAAAATCATAAGCTTTTCTAATTTATTTTAAGCTTAATTTAAAACGAAATAAATTGTAAATATATAAATAAAATCTATAAAAAGGATCATATTAATAAAATATATATATCTCTCATTTAATATTAAATGTAATAATAATAATATAATAAAGGAGGCACATATTAATAGTAATATATTAAGAATTCTCATTAATAAAACCTAAATAATACGCTTTACTCAAAACCTAAAGTTCTAAGTAATTAAACTATAACAAATAAATATAATTAATTTAACTTTCTAAGTTATAAAATAAATAATATTTAATTCTATATTCTTTGAATAATTAATTCTATAGATATTAATATTTATGTTATTATTACTATTAGAGTTATAAATATTTTGAAAGTTAACCTATTTTTAAAAACCTTATTTTATAACAATTATAAGATTATTATTAATTTTGATAAAACTATTATTGAATTTTAATCTATATGTAATATAATAAGCTTTATTAAATCTTATTAACTATATATAATAACTTATAAAATAGATAATATATATATTATTATTATACCTTTTTAAATTAATATCATTGTAATTATGTTTTATTTAAAGTTATTAAATAGACTAAACAAATAAAGAAAATATAATGTTTTAAATAGAATACAATAATAATAATAAATAATTAGAAGCTTATTTTAATATAAAATAATATAGCTATTTTACTTATAATTCTAAAAGATAAATAATTAAAATATATTATTAAAATAAAGCTTAGAGAAATTATTAATCTAATTAAATATATAGATATTATAACTCTAATAAATAGCAAGCTATTAGTTTATATTAGAACTTTAGTTAAAAATTTCTCTTAGATGATAATAAACTCTCATAAATTTATAAAGTTTCTTAATTAACTAACGCTTAAAGAATTAAAGCTATTAATAACTATAGATAGTGTATTATTATATAGAATCTCTAAACTTATTAATATCTTACTAGTTTTTAGTAAATATATTATTAGAATTTATAATAGAGATATAATATTTATATAATACTTTAAAGAAGTTCTAAATAAAGGGATATTTATTATGATAAAGAGATTATTCGTATATTAAATAAACAGTAAATAAGGATTAAACTTATTAATAGATAGTAAAATTAGAAGCTATAATAAAACTTTATCTATTAAATATAGAAGACTTTAACTTTATTAAAAGTATTTATAGTAAACTCTATATAAATAATAAGATATCTTAGAGAGATCTTTAACTATTTAACTGTGTTATAGTTCTTAATATATATTTAATACTTAACTAAAATAATATTATAGTTATTTTTAGAAGTTAAAAACGTATAAATATAATAAATATTACTAGCTTTCTTTATTAACTATTTATCTTTTTAAGGTATTATAATAGGATAGTAATAATAAGCCTTTATAGTATTAAAATCTCTAATATAATGCTTATAAGCTTTAAGAATTCCTTAATATATGCTTAGAAACTTATAAATAAACTACTATATAATTATTAACAATTTATCTGTATATATATTAATAAAGCATTAATAAATACTATATAGTAATATTATAATTATATAGTATACTATATATTATATATAGTATAATATAGTTATAATATTAAAATTAATTTTATAGTATGTAATAAGTCTACTTTCTATAGTATGTAGTATACTATAACCCCACTTTTAAATCTATAATAATATAGTACAATACTACATACTACACTTAAAAAAATAGTTATTTAATTCTAATTAATTAATTATTAATAATTTAAAAATAGTTTTTAGGTATATAGTTATTTAAATAATAAATAATAATTATAATATTAGTTATAATACTACTAGTTATAATATACTGTTCATAATAATTAATATATATATAATATTAGTTATATATAATGTTATAGCTAAAATATAGTATAATTTATAGTAAGTAGTATACTATATATTATAACTATATGTAGTATATAGTATTATAGTACTATAATAAGTAATGCTCTATAAATTAATAATATTGTAATATTTAATAATAATAATAAAAACTATCTTAAGTATATTAAGTTTATATTTAAAGTTTTCAAAAATAATAAACTCTATGTCTTAATAAAGAAATACTTTACTAAATTTCTAAAACTTTGACCTTTTAGCTATTTTATAAATAATAATAAAATTTAATATATTAATAACTAAATTATAATATTTTATAACTTTATATTCCTAGAGAATCTCTATAAGTTTAAAGATTATCTTAAAATAACTAAATAGTCTCAATATAATATTTTATAGCTTAGTATTATTATTAACACTTTATAAGAGAAAGAAACCTATTTTAATGTAAAACCTTATAAATAAAACCTCTTATTTATAAAGCTTAATAAATTAATTTATATATAAAAAGTCTGAAAAGTAATTTTTAAACCTATAGATATTAAATGTAAGTTTTAAAATAGTTTCTAAAGAAGCCTCTATTTTTAAATTATAAAGTATTTTTATAACTTTAATAAATCTATTTCTTTCAAAATTAATATTTATAAAAGAGGTTTTAGATTTATAATGTTCTGATTAAATATATTATAATTTAACACTTCTATTTACGTTATTTAAAATATATTTGAATATACTTTTAAAAGATATAATAATATTAATAATATTCCTACTAAAGATTAAAATAAAAATATTACTATTAATCCTAAAAAGCTATAAAATAATTGCCTCTTTAGTTATACCTATACTTTGGCTATTCTTTTCCTTAAAAAGCATAATAAAACTAATAATATTATTACTAATTATTTTATAAACTTTAACTATCTTAACTTTATATCTATTAACCGTTTTATTCATATTAATATTGTTATTACTATTAATGCTTATATTTATAAAAACCTTATAAAAGCTTATGAATATATTAATATTATTATAATTAGCTTTAAAATAGATATTTTACTCCGTTTTATAGATATTAAAAAATTATAAATAATACTATTACTATTATTATTAATATTATTATCATAGCTAAAAGTATTAATATAACTATTATTAATAAGCTTTCTTTTTATATTATTAAGTTTCAAATTAATATTATAACTAATTAAATTATAGCTAATAAGATTTATATTACTACAAATAAGATTAAATAAATTAAAGTTACTATTTTGTATACTAAAATTATTATCTTTTATATTTCTATAATAGAGATATAAAAAACTATAATAAAATACCTTATTATTATAAATACTAATACACCTCTTACTAAATATAGTTACGTTTTATCTATATTTAACTAATTAATAAGTTAGTAAGAAAAATAATAAAATAATTATAAAGAAATATAATAAGAATAGAATAGAGAAGAAGAGAAACATATATCTATATATAGTCTAACAAAATAGTTAAGATAACTATCTCTAAAAGAGATATATATATTATAAACGTGTTTATTTAGGTTAGCTAGATATGTAAGTAGTTATATATTTATAAAGACTTTTAATATAGTAGATATAAGAGTTTAAACTTTACAAAAATAAAGAGATATCCTTTTTAGATTATAGAATATAAAACCTAAAGATTAATTATATTTATATTCTTATTATTATTATTTACTTTATTTATACGTAATCTCAGCCACCTTCTGTATAACCTCTAGCTAGAAGGAAAACTATAATATATAAGGTCTTTAGCTATAGAAAAGCTTATTTTAGCTATATACTTAAGATATTACTTATTAAACCTTAAGCTTATCCCTTATCTTCAATTCTATATTAATACTACTACTTACTTAAATAAATATACAAGCGTAAATTATTATATTAAACGTACAGTATATTTATAAGTAAACCACTTAGATTCCTTTATAATATATTTTATTCTATTTAATCTATAAAGCCTTATGTTATAAAGCTTTACTTAAGGTATATTATTATAACTTATAATTAAGGATAACAGCTATATAACCTATTAAGTTATTAGGCGGCTAAAACTAAGCATTTATACTATAAGATTATAAGAACAGTAGGAACTTACCTAGAACAGAAGAACTATAATATAAGTTTTATAACGATAAAGAGTAAATATAGATAGAAAGCCTATAATAAATCCTTAGTAGATACTAAAATAAGCGTTTATCCTACTTTAGAATAAATATTTATATAGTAAACAAATAGCGTTTATAAATAATAAAATCGTTTAAATAGAAAACCTATATGTAATATAACTTTAAGCTTAATTTATAGTTAGACTTCTATAGCTCTTTAGTAATTAATTTTATATTTATTTTTAAGATATTTTCAGCTTATCTGTACTATAAATTATTTATTAAGCTTAAAATTAATTATTTTAATCTCTAAAAACTTAAGTTATTATAGCTTATAATTTATAATTAAAACTATAACTTAATATACTATTATAATATATTAATCTCTAACTTCTATTAATAAACCTTGGTATTAGATAACTAACTATAATATTTTAATTACTTTTATTTAATAAGTTAACTATTAATACTTACTAATAATAAAAAATAAATATATCTTCTTATAATTTAGCTAAATCTCTTATTTTAAGATCTTTATTTTCCTCATATAATTAATTTTAAAGCTTAATATAGGAATTTAATAATAATAAGAACTATAATACACTAAACCTTAAGTATAACTCTAATAGAAAAAGATTTCTTAGTAAAGAAAAATTTAAAAAGCTATTATGTATTATTTAGAAATAAGAGAATAAATCTAAAGAGATATAGACTTTTATTAATAAAAGTAAATAAGCTATAAACAGCTTTATAAATAACTTTAGAACGTTAAATAAGCTTATAAAAAACTAGAAAAAGATGTAAAAAAGAGATATTAATCTTAAGAAAATTTAAAAACTTCAAGAAAGATTGAATACTTTTAAACTACTATTAATATTATCTTAACTTTTATAAAAAGCTAATAAAAGTTTAAATTTAGCTTTCTAATAACTTATAATAACATTTTTTTAATATTTTAAAAGACTTTTAATCTAAATTAAAAACTATTAAAACTTCTATCATAATAATGTTATTAGTTAAATAGAACAAATAGTTTATATAGCTATTTACTTCTAAAAATAAGCTTTTAAACAATTTAAACTTATTTAAAAAAGAAATTCTTAAATATAAGATGTTAAATAAATACTCTATAGAAACTTATAATATCTATAATAGCTTTTAAACTTTTCAAGATATTTTCTACTCTCTCTTTTAAAACCTTAATAAATAATAATAAACTAAATATAAACTATTATAGCTTAAATAGACTAAATCTACTAAAGACTTTATTACTATATTTTAATAATTTAGTGTTTAATTTAATCTTACTAAAATGCACAAATATTTGTATGTTTTATTAAGGACTTAAAGATAATATTAAAAACAAATTATTGAGGTTAACTATTTTAATAATTTCTTATAAGATATTAATTGTATTATTAAAATTAAGAACTAACTATTGAAATATTATAGAGAAAAAAGTAAAAAATAGTAAAAACTTAATATAAGATATGATTATTAATAGTAGCTTTAATTAAGATTTAATAATTAGTATAATAATAATTAACTTTATAATAACTAAAATAACACTTATTAGAGCTTTATATATCAATAGTATAATAAAGTTATAAATCTTAATATAATAACTAAACTAGCTAATAAGAAACCTTAAAACCTTAAATATTATAACTATAACTAGCAAAAATATATTACTAAAAATTATAAGTAGCTTAAGAAGGTTTCTTAGAAACTAGTAGCTAAATGGCTTTAATAAGTTAATATAATCTTAAAAAACCCCTATATATTTTAATTATAAGTTAGATATTATAATAATAACTATTAAATCTACTTTAAAAGTAAAGAAGTATTAAGATATTACTTTAAAAATAGTAACCTTAAAAGATTAAATTATAATATTACTATCCTAAAACCTAAAATTAAAACTATATTAATACTGTTAGCACAGGTATAAGCGTATACAGAGGCGTAGTATATGCGCCTATATAGTATAAGGTTATAGATGTGGTAATGTTATGATAAAAGGTAATAATTCTGAGCATTTATGAGCATTTAATTGTATAGATAAGAATAAGGGAACAGATGTATTGTGATGAGTCTGGTTGTTGTTGTTCGCAGGTTGCATCCTCTAGTAGGGAAAAGTGAGGGGAAAGATGACCTGAAACGTAACCTGCTAAACTGCTGATTACATAAGGTGCTTACGTAACTATACGTATTACATAATCAATATTATAGTTATAAGTTATAATAAATCAAGTATTTTTATATAAGGTTTTATACCTTAAACTTTGTTAGTTTATTTTATATAGAATATTAAAGTAAGTTTAGTGTTATTATTATTTTTATATGATTATTATTATTATAAAAGAATGTTTTATGTTAACAGTTATAAATACCTTCTAACGTATAATAAACTATCTTATAGTTTAACTTTATTAAAAATTATATCTCTATTTATTAAGGAAGCTTATTAACACTAATTATTACTACAGTTAAGTAATTATTAAAAGTTATATAAGTAATAGCACACTTAATCACTATTTTAACTAATTAGCTTTATACCTTTAAGGATATAAATATAACACTTATTAAGCGCTAGAAGGCTAAAAGAATATAGGTATAGCTTAGAGGGGCATTTAGTATAGAGGAATCTTAGGTTTTGCTTAAAGGGAAATAAAAAGGGAAACATCTAGCACCTTAAGAGGATGAGGAGGGGGGTCTATCAAAGAGAGCCCAGCCAGCTCAGAGATGCTGTAGTATGTGTGGCGAGACTGGTCATAATATGAGAACCTGTTCGAAAGATGTAGAATTATTAGATAATTTAAGTAGTAATAAGGAATAGTTAATTAAATATATTGTGGTTGTGTAATAGTAAATACTATTATATGCATGGGAAAAAGTTTGTTGCTGACTGATGAACCACGTTATGTATCATCAAACTAAAAGGTTTAAAATTTAATTCTTATTTTATTAATATTAAAATAATATTTATCCTTATATATAAAATAAAGAATTATTTATACTAAATAGTATAAAATATAAAGCTTTCTTATACTATTTGTAAAGTAATAAAAAAAGAAGGTTTTTGATTAAATAGCTCTATAATATTATTTAGTAATACCTTAGTAATTATTATTATTTCTTAGCTTTTTTCTTTTTTATATTTATTTCTATTAATCATTATTATTAATTTAAAACTAACTTAATTTAAATAACTTATTAAAAAGTTCTACTATATTTTTAATTGTTTCCATAGTTATTAATAATTTTAGTAATAAATGTTTCTAAAATCTTTAAAATAATATCTTTTGAAAGCTTTAAAGTTTAAGTTTTATTTAAAAAGAATTAGTATTTATAACTTTATTAAGGTTAGTTTTATTACTATAAATAATCTCTAAAAAGTATTTTCATTTTCAAATTTATTAAAATTACATATAAAAAAATAATATTGAATATATTATTAATAGCTATAATATAATTAAACTAATAGAATGTGTATTTATATTTTAAATAAACGTTTTCGTTTATATTTTATTACTTATATTAATAAAGAAAATATTATTATTATTCTAATTAATAAAATATAAAATTATACTTTAGTCATAAAATCTCTTATTAAAGCTAATAATAAATCAATCATTATAATATTTTATTAAAAGATTTATAACCTTTTAGCTATTATTTAATGTTTTAAGTCTAACATTATAGCTTTTTTTAATAATTACTTTTCTAGAAGAGGATTCTTATTACTAAAAAGAGAAATATTATTAAAAAGTAATAAAACTAGAGAATTTAAATAGCTAGCTATAAATATTAACTATTAAGCGCTATTCTCTTTAGGTTTTCTCTTCTTTTGAGTACTTCTTTACATAAATTATTTTAAAAAACTTAATACTATAATAAAATCTTAAAGTTATATTTTCAAATTAAATATTAATATAAAGATTATTTTATAACTTTTATATTATTATTTTACAACTATTATTAAGGATAATAAGGAAATCTTAGAGAAAAAAGGTTATATAAGAGAAAAAGATAATAAGTTATACTACTAATTATTATAATTTTCTTATTAACTAGAAGCTGTGATAACAGTAGCTAAAACTATATATAAATAAAGTGAATAATAATAATAAGAATATAAATATAATTAATCTTTAGGTCTTATATTCTGTAGTTTAAAAAGAATACTTTTTTATATTTATATAGTTTAAACTCTTATATTTAATATATTAAGAGTCTTTATAGGTACATAACTATTTAAATATCTAGCTAATCTAAATAGAAAGGCTTATAATATATAGTATATTTTAACTATATATAGCATATAGTACTATAATACTATGGTAAGTAATACTTTAGATAATTAGAGTTCTTTTTAGAATTTAACTTCTAAATTATTTATTAAAAAGGATTAGAAAATAATAAAGCTAATATATTTAGCTAATAACTAAACTATAACATCTTAATACTAAAAGAAATCTAAGTGATCTTTAAGTATTACAATAATAGAGATTTAATACTAATAGCTAAATTTCTAATAATAATTAGATAATCTATTATTAGCCTATTTAGTAAACTAAATAATAAAGCTATTATAGAGTTTTATACTGACTTTATGTATAGTTACTAAGAAATTATAAAACCTTAGAAATACCTATGATAATAATATAGAGAAAAAGTTATTAGAGAATATATAATAAAAATAATTTATAATTATAAGGTATATTTAAAAAATAAACCTACTTAATATTAACTTTATAATATACTATAACTACTATTTATACTATAAACTACTTAATAATCTATATCTCTTAACTTTATTATTAAACTACTAAAGTTATAAGAATCTTTTATAGAAATATATGTTAATAATACTCTTATTATTATAAACTAATTTATAAGATATATTTATTTTATTCTATATAAAAAGTTAAATAATATTAAAGAATTTACTTATATATTCTTTAAATATATTATTACTAACTATAAACCACCTACAGAAATTATATTAAATAAAGATAAGATCTTCATTTTTCAATCTTAAAAGTTAATTTTAATATAATTTAGTATTAAATAAGTAATATCTACTATATTTTATTGATAAATAATAAATAAATAGAAAACGTTAACTAAATCTTTAAAATATACCTCTATATTTATATTAAGTATAATTAAGAAAATTAGGTTATACTACTATTAATCGCTTAGTTTATATATAATAATATAATCACAGAAAATATTAAGGAATCTTTTTTCTATTTTAACTGTAGATTAAACTAACTATTTATAGAGATATATAATTAAGCTGAGCCATAATTAAAGCTATTATTTTGATATAACAAATTAAACATATTTAAAATAATATATATAAGAAAACTTCAATTTATATAATAATAAATAATATAGTTTAGTAATTAGTAAAAGACTAAAAATTTAACTTAAAAAAAGAGAGATAGCGCTTATCTTATATAGTGAAATATTAAAATAAAACAATTAAGCAATAAGTTTAATTTTAAAGAACTTGGACGTTTTAAAATCTTATAAGTTATTTCACTAGTTGACTATAAATTTAAACTTCTAGAAATTATAAAATATTATTTAGTTTTCTATATCTTACTTCTTAAATTAGTACTATATAGATCTTAAATAAGTAATATTGACGTAAATGATAAGCAAGCCGAACAGATAAGCGAGCTGAACACCCAACTGCAACTACAGCATCTTCTTACTTCTACTACACATCAATCCCATAATAATAATAGCATCAACACAAAAAGAAGCTTAAGTGGTCCTAGCAGTCTAAGCTATCAAAAACACACTAAGTCTCAGTATCTGAGAGGCTGCCTAGATCTACTCCATCCCAGTTATAACGTTATACGATCGATTAAAGGGAAGATCATCACAACGCGACACCACGCCTAACTCGCGGAAATTGACTACGCTTAAAGAAGAAAAGCTTGTTGAGTATATTCTCAACCTGGATTCCTAATTGTTTCCTCCTCGGATTAGTGGTGTTGAAGATATGGCTAATTAACTGCTTGCCGACTGCGACGCGCCCCTAGTTAGGAAGCGCTAGGCTTCAAACTTTATTAAGCGACAACTATAGCTCCAGACGCGCTTTTTTCGCAAGTATAACTATAAGAGGGCCTAATGCAAGATCCAGACGCAATAAACGTATGGTTTCATCTTATAGCGAACATAATTGCGAAATACAGCATTATAGACTCTGATATCTATAACTTTGATGAGACTAGGTTTATAATAGGCCAGATTGCATCTGGGATAGTTATCATAAGTGCCAAAAGGCGTTCAAACATAAAAATAATGCAGCCTAGCAATTATGAATAGGTTACAGTTATTCAGGCTATCAGTTTGTCAGGCTACAGCGTTCTGTTATATATTATTATTGCAGGCTAATATCACCTCTCCACCTGGTATACTGAAACTAATCTACTATGCGACTAGGTTATTATAACGTCTGAAAACAGATAGATAACAAACAAAAGAGGCCTAGATTAGCTCTAGCACTTTGATCAGCATATAAAACTGCGTGTAAGTAGCAGATATCACCTCCTTATTATTAATAGTTATAAAAGTCACTATACAGCTGACTTTAAGATATATAATAAGGAAAACAATATTATTACACTTTATATGCCAGCCTATTCCTCTTATTTACTTCAGCCCTTAGATGTTAGGTGTTTTAGGCCACTAAAGAAGGCTTACAGCTGAGAAATTGAGGAAAAGATGCAATAGGGTGATACCTATGTCATAAAAGAGGACTTCTTCCCTGCGTTTTACAGAGCATTAATAAAAGCAATTACAGAAAAAAATATTCAGGGAGGATTCAGAGGGGCTAGGCTTATGCCTTTAAGTGTAGAGAGTGTGCTATCTAAGCTTAATATAAAGTTACACACTCTAACGCCTCTAGGGTCTCTCCTAATAACACCCCCTGCGTAGACTTCTCAGACGCTAAACAACCTAACAGAGGCGTCTTCTCAGTCTGAACTTATTAAGAATTAAATCTCACGCTATCAAAATAGCTTACTAACTTTAATTATTAAGGCTGTTAAGTATTTATCAAAGGGGGTGCGTAGATTTATACATAAGATTACCTTATTGAGGTCTGAGGTCCAAATACTTCAGGAAGAGAATAACCTACTTAGCTGACGTAGGAGGACTAAGAAAACACATCTTAGATAAGGAGGAAGTCTTACTGTAGCTGAGGCAGAGGATATTCAGTCGCAGAGAGAGGCGACAACTCAGATCGAGGAGGAAATGCATTAGAGTAGTGGTTGTCGGCTAAGGACTGAGACAGGCTAACGGCGGTGTGGCGTCTATAGGAACACCAGTCATAATGCGCAAACATGTTAATTTGTTGAAGAAACGTCTAATGAAGAGGTTTCTGAGTAGTTTTAATTAATTTATAGTTTTTGTGGTTATTTGATGATTATATTTATAATGTGGTTGCGGTTAGGTGTTCAGCTTGCTTATCATTTACGTTATTTCGTTTTAAATACCTTTATTAGTAAATTAAAGAATTCAAAATAAATAATAATAAATAGAAATATTGAAAGGTTTTAGTTTCTAAATATAACTTAATGTAATATTAATATTATAAGAAAATCAAAAATTATAATTAATAGATCCCTAACCTAAGACTAATAACCTATTTATATTAAATTTTAAAGATCAAACCTTTAAAAAAGAGACTTAATATTATAACCTATAATTAAAAATAATAGCTATATAACCTATTAGGTTATTAAGTAGCTAAAACTCAATATTTATATTATAAGATTATAGGAATTATAAGGAATTATAAAGACTTATTTAGAAATAGAAAAATTATAATATAAGTCATATAATAATAAGGAGTGAATATAGATAAAACACCTATAATAAGCGTTTAGTAGATACTAAAATAAGTATTTATTTTATTCTAGAATAAACGCTTATATAATAAAAAGAATAGTACTTATAAATAGCAAAATTATTTAAATAGGAAACCTACATATAATATAACCTTAAGCTTAGCTTATAGTTAGACTTCTATAGCTCTTTAGTAATTAACTTTATATTTATCCTTAAGATATCTTTAGCTTATTTTTACTACAAATTACTTATTAAGCTTAAGACTGATCACCTTAATCTCTAAAAACTTAATCTACTACAGCTTATAACCTATAACTAAGACTATAACCTAGTGTACTATTATAATATATTAATCTTTAGCTTCTGTTAGCAGACCTTACTATTAGATAGCTAACTATAATATATATCTTAAGATATAATAATTAATGTTAACTATAAGGCTAAGCTTACTATAATTAGTAAATTAACGTCTTTTTACTTATAGAGCCCTAAAGATAAGATAACTATAGCTAAGTTATACCTAATAGTTTTAAAGGTTAATATTAGTAGTATAGCTATAGAAAGTGTCTATATACTTTAGCTAAGGGATATATCTATATTTACTACTAATCCTAACTATTACACTTATTTTAATAATATCCTTAGTAGGGTAGTATAATTAGTAAGCTAACTTAGCTGAACTATAATATTATAGATATTACTAATAATTATAGAAAGGTAGGCGGTAGAGAAGAAAGCTGAGTGATAAAAGGTGTATATAAGAGTTAGAAGATAGATCGAAAAGTTATAGAAAGTCTGTAGCAATTAAGTCTAGTTAAAGTTGTGAAGTTATTATTAAAGTAACGTTAAAAGTGATGAGATTGTGATAGCGCGCGTGGGGGAAATAGGGCTAAAGAGATAGCGATCTGCGGGAGATTATATGACTAGTAGGCTGTTAGCTGAAGGGGGAAGTTGGAGGTCGCTGCAGTATAGGTTCCAGGTAAAAATCACAGTAGCTGGCCAGAGGCTATCCTCAAGATCTATGATTTTCAACAGGATATCATTTCGTAGTTGGGATCCTACTACTACAGCAAGAGAATCATGATAAGTTGAGCGAAAAGGCCGAAATTTCTAGATCAAATGTGATACGCGATGTGAAGCTAGAGCCTTGCTTTAGTACAACATGCCGTCAGCTTGTGATATCTTTCGAGACAAAATGACTGGGCAAGGCCGAGGATTCCTTCGGTTGCACCGCATATGCTTTTACAAAAGGACTTCGCCGCCTAGTGCACTGCGCCTCAAACATGCATACGCCGCCTTCTTTGCCATGATGTAATCTCTGGTGTTGGACCAGCTGACACACATCAAACACCACCATACCCTCGTTTTCATGCCCATCGGTCAGCACCATGAATATTCTCCTTATGTATTCGACCCTGAACAAGAATTTCCACCATGTATCTTCTTCACATAGAAGAAACAGAAGACACGGGGTGTCCCTTCATTGAACTCAAACTTTACGTCGACGAGATTCCGCCGTATGCAATACTGTCACACAGGTGGGGTTCCCCAGACGACGAGCCTACCTTCCGGGACCTTCTGCTTTAAACTCCATCCGGAACATTGAAGAAAGGATACCACAAGATTGTATCTTGTTGTGTCCAAGCCCTTGAATACGGACTTAGCCATGCATGGATTGATACTTGCTGCATTGACAAGTCCAGTAGTGCCGAGCTTTCGGAAGCAATTAATTCTATGTACTCCTGGTACGAGGCCTCGCGAATATGTTTTGCATACATGGAGGACGTGCCGCCAAATGACAACGTTTTCAGAAGGAATTCTTGCTTCCGGCAAAGCACCTGGTTCAAAAGAGGCTGGACCTTGCAAGAACTCATCGCCCCAGACGAGGTGATATTCTTCGACAGTCAATGGAGCATGCGAACCCTCGGTAGCAAGTCCACCTTGTCAGAGATCATTTCGTCGGAGACAGGTATTCCTCAGAATATACTGAATAACAAAAACATGCTGCACTCGGCAAGTGTGGCACAAAAGATGTCTTGGGCGTCCCTGAGGCGGACAACCCGCGTCGAGGACGAAGCGTACTCCTTGATGGGGCTATTTGGGGTCAATATGCCTACAGTATACGGTGAAGGAAAGAAAGCTTTTCGTCGACTGCAAGAGGAGATCATGAAAGCGTCTCCTGACCACACCATTTTTGCCTGGAGAGCAGCAGAAGATGATATGTACGACGGCATGCTGGCGACTTCTCCACGACCATTCCAGCAGTGTGGTCAGTTTGAATCTCTGACGTACATTGAGTTTATTGAGCGATTCAACATAACCGGGGCGAATCTGAAGCCCTACTACTTCATGACAAACTACGGCTTGCAAATTCACCTCCCAATAGTAGCCCTCTCGCCTCATTTCGAAGGCTTCTATTTCGCTTTCCTGGCTGCGCACGATGTCCATGAAGATACCTCTATCATCATCTTCCTTCAAAAAAGGACCGACGGCCCCGCAGAACATTTCACCAGAGTGAGATTCAATGGACAAACGCTGATTTCCCGACCTATGCCAGATGGTGGATATCTCGACTTTGCTCCAGCCACGAAGCTCTTGATATCTGGAAACAAGCACTCTGAGACCAACTTTCTGTCTGCTCCCAAGACAAAACGCTTTCCAGTATCTTTCGCCAGATTTTCCATTGCCCTTACAAAGCATACAGATGTTATTTTCAACGTGCAACACTCAACTTCTTCAGAATTTGCGGCGAACGAGTCATCGAATATTCATATCACACACCTTAGACCAGCGGGAACATTAGAGCTTACAGTGCTGACACAAGGGCGTCATGTGTCTGCGTTGCTCAGGTCATCAAACACCAGGCACCCTCTGAACAATGTGACGATATCCGTCGCATTCGGTTTGCACGAGGGTGAGCCATGGGCGTTTGTAGATGCATTTCGAGAACCGAAAAAGGACTTCAGGGTTTCTGTGGATATCGAAACAGAAACTGAGACACTTCTAGTGACATCAGATCTATTTAGTGGGACCTCTGTATGGCAGAGAACACCAGACAGTATTGTTCTCATGCGTAAAGAAGGATTAGGCAAATTGGGAAAGCACTGGAGCCTTGGCGGGGAGACCGAGAATAAGGGCATGTGGCTCTTAGGAGCATCGATCACTCGTTCTGATAAATCAAACGGTGGATTAGACGAATATGTATTACTACTTCAGACATGAAAATGTGCTGGTTTTATTGATTGCAGTCTTGAATTTACTAAGTGGGATTTTGTGAAGAAGGCGCGTAATCTGTCTATGTTTCATCGCACCAGTTTGGCCAACATTAGTCGCTAACTTAAGTGATGTATCTGAACCCATTCAAAACAGCTCTCTGCGAGTCTTTGTCGAGCCTATTCATCGCCTCCTCGTTATATTGGTCCACCTCACTTCGAAGCCTTTCAAACTTGTGGTTCGCCTTCTTGAGACAAATACGAAGGCCGAAGATGCAGCACAGACCGAGTACTTGAAAAGCCAAAATACAAGCCCAGGACACTCGGAAGCTTGGGCCGTATTCATCAAGCCAAAAGTAGTTGGCGAACAATGAAGCACTATTTGCTAGGGTGTTCGCAATACCGATGGCAGCTGCGCGTTTGACCGCTGGTTGAACGATGGTGGAAGACAACCAGGGGTAAGTCGTTGAGTAGATGCCGAAGGTTCCGGCGCTGACGAGGAAGGTCATGGCGTAGCGAGCCCAACGTTGATCACCCATGGCGACCAAAGTGACAGTTCCGGCAATGGCAGTAATGGCGGAGATGCTCGCGTGAGGTGATCTTTTCTGCCGTCGGTCGGCGTCCCAAGCCAGTGTCAAGGCCCAGATGAAAGAGAAGAAGTAGGGAGGCGCTGTAAGTAGAAGAACGATAGTATTGTTCTTGAAACCAAGCTGTTGAATCAAGGTTGGGAAGAAGTGTGAGAATGAGATAGAAGCAGTTGTCGACATTTGAAGTAGGGCAAACAACCAAACTCGGTAGTCCGCCAATGCAGCCAAGATAGCCTGCTTCATCGAAATCTCGTCCTCGCCCAAAACTTCTTCACTGCCGGCGTCTGCAGCCAAGCGGCCCTGCGCAATGACCTTCTCCTCCTCTGACAGCCATTTCGTGGTTCCCGGGTAGTCGGGAAGAAGGAAGAAAGCAGTAACCCCGACGCAAATTGTAGCAAGACCTTCGAGGATGAAGAGCCATCTCCATGCAGCGAGGTGTCCCACCCCAGCCATCCCTGAAAGAATCCCAGCTGATATAAGACCGGCGAAGCAGTTCGACAAGAGCAGCCCACAGACAAGTAGGGCCATGCGCAATCCGAGCTCTTTTTTCGTGTACCAGCAACTCAGGTAGTACATGGCTCCCGGGAAGAAGGGAGCTTCGACGATTCCCAAAAAGAACCTAACGACCAGCAAGCCGGCTGGAGAAGACGTGGCACTTGTGCAGCCGCTCACTATGGCCCAGATGATAATGCATCCAGGCTGTCATAAGTTAGTCTCCGTCACACATGTGTTTCCATCGAGTAGGTCTAACCAGAAATATATGCGGCTGCATCTTGGTCATGAGCATAGTTGACGGCAGTTGCATCGCGATATAGCCTGCAGAAAAGATCGAAATGGCGGTTTGATACGTTGCACCTTTGACGTGGGTGTTTTCCTGGAGGCCATAGAGACGCGCTTGGGTAATCGAATTTCGATCAAGATAGTTGAACAGATAAATAATAACAATGAGAGGTAAGAGATGGCCGTCTATCTTCCGAACAAGCTGTCGTTCGGTTTCTTTTGAGAATTCGGGCGAGTAGGACCGGTATGTGTCCATCAACGTGAGGTTCTTTGTTGGAACATTCTCAATTTCTTCGCTTCCTTGCTTAGAAATCTCGTTCAGAGCAGGTTTTGGAACACTGTTCATCGCCATTGTGTTGGTTGTCGTCTGAATTGTGTTGATTGCCGAGCCAAGCTACAAGCAATGGAAACAAAGCTCTAAAGACACATTTAGAAATATGGGAGACAGGAACGAAAAGGGTCTTTTTGACTTGGCAAATGCTATGGAGTCCCTCGCGCTTCGCCTTCAATCCCACATCACGCTCCCCATACCCCAGACCAAAAATGGCCTCCGGTCCGGAGCCGATCCGAAATCCCCTCATTGCCCATTCTCACCCCAGGTTTTCCCCATGTCTAGTTCTCGACGGTGCCGAACACCCGTGTTGGATTGTGAACAAGCATTTTCATCCATTGCTCTGTCGTAAGCCACTCCTTCAAGGCTGCTAGCTCTAATTGAGTATCAACCGGCAGAGAAGGCGTGGGATTAAGACCGCGAACACTTCCGTCAATATGAGGCCAATCGCTTCCCCACAGGATGCTGTCTGCCGCACTTTTGGCAAAGATCTCGATAAGTGGGCGCATTAAGTTGATGTTCGTCGGTGACCGTCTATGCAAGGCTCCTACCTTGACAAAGAACCTCCCAGACTCTAGAAGACGCAGGAAGCTGTGCAACTCCGCGCTACCTATGTCGGAGGGGTTGGCACAGCCATTATGATCGGCAATGATAGAGACGCCCTCAAGTAGTGGTTCTTGTAGCAAGGTAGCTTCCAATGATGACCATGTCGAAAGTGAAAGCTGAGCCGAGATGCTCCAGTTGTGTCGGTGAACAGGACAGTGTCTGGCAACGTCCAGGAACTGCTTCTTGACCCAGTCCAGATCGCCACCCGAGCCCCCGTATGAACCATGAATACGAACAGACCTTACACCAGCGTCGTGGAGCGTATCAAAGTCAGCTCCTGTTAAACCCTGAAGCTTCTGTACTGATTCTGGGTCCCAGAAGATAGTGCCCAATGCCCTTTTTCTGGGATCAGAGTCGCGACACTCATTCAGATTTCCGATCAGACCACGGTACCCATCTTCTATGGTCGCTTGGACCAACATGAGCTGATCCGTGAAAGAGTTTTTGATGAGTGCATCAACACTAGCAGGTTCGGGGGTGTAAGCGCGAGTTGCTTTGAAAGGGTACTTTTCTGGGTTGAAGCAGTGCGTGTGACAGTTCCAAGCCAACGGAGGAAGATAGATCGGTGTCATGACAGAGTTTGTCTTCGCTAGCTCTCGCTTGAAGTTTTCGATTACGGTGTGAACAGAAAGCTTACAGTGTTCCAGATGACATTCCTCTCGCTGTTTCATTTCCGAGGATTTACCCGTGTGTTCTATGTAGTGGGCTTGCTGCGTGTACTAGCAGGCCCTCGCTCGGACAAGTTCCGCTTCCAAAACCAGCCTCCGGAGGGGGCCCGAGTCAACCGGAACGAGGCCGATGAAGCTGAGATTAGGGAGAACAGACACAACACCATTTCGATCCAAGGTGCACACTTTACTGTATAACTTAAGGCCAGGCTTTCAGACTTTCCAACTGGTCGAAGATAGGCTAGCTTCTCCCTATCTACTTACATATGCCGTTGGGCTGGATTCTGTGAACACATGCATGTATGCATGACTGGGCTCAATGGAACTTCAATAGTAATGCACAACTTGGACAACCACTCGAATAACACCAATCTACGAACTAGGTCTCAATTGGATATGGTAGCCGCAAAGGGAGTTGTGCCTGTAACTTACACACTGACTGCAGTTTCCACAGGAGACGAGAGCTGTTTTTGTTGCCAAAGACTGCCACACCAACAGCTGGGAGCATCTTCCTTCTGCTCTACAGCAACGCCTGATCATGACCGGAGGGCATTCATCTGCTGCGAAAGGAGGACATCAAACGTCCTTTTCAAGGCCGCAATCGCAATGATCTTGGTGACAAAATATCCCGCGCATGACCCCAAGATGCGGAGTTCAGTGGGTCACAGCGCGGGGAAATCGAGGGATCATTACGGCTTGGACCTTTCGTGGCTTGGCATTATGTAGCCAACCTTGACGGCCTGGAGGGAAAACGCTCACCTGTTCCTGAATGTGTCTTCAGCTTTATCCCTCCACACGCAACGAAATTCCTGCCCCTTGACGAGTTGTTGCATTGCATTTCGTGTAACATCTTTGCAGACCAGCTACCAAGCCCCTCGTGTTTGAACCCCGCACCCCGCATCAACGAGACACAATGGCTGGTGACAGCGCGGGGCCGCAGGAACCCCTCATCGAAGTCATCACACAAGCCGAAGACTTCCACCAGGCCGCTGACGCAGCCATCAACGCCTTCTGTCACCAAGCGCGCGATGGTGTCTACATGGGCATGAACCCAGGCTGGGACACGCCCGAAGGTGTCGCCGCCAGCGCCGAGCGCATGGCTGCCCGCTGGCGTTCAATCACGACCAACAAGCAGGGCCAGCCGAACACGGTCTTCCTCAAGGCTACAGTCCCGGACCCCGAGAAACCCGGACAACGCAGAATCGCTGGTATGGCCATTTGGTTGCAGGCTTCGGCTGTCGAGGGCTACGGCGAGCCGAGCCCGACGGACTTAAAGAAGAGCCTCGGAGTCGAGGCGCTCTACCCCGACAACGAGACTGAGCAGCGATACTTGGCTCAGTGCATCGGCTCCCTTCATCGGCGCCGCACCGAGGTCATCAAGCAAAAAGCGACGGCGAACCCTCCGGCCGTTTTTGCGCTGGATTTGTGCGCCGTGGACCCGAAGTTCCAAGGAAGAGGCGCTGCCAAGAAATTGGTGTTGTGGGGTCTGGAAGAGGCCAAGCGACGGGGCGGACTTGAGGCCATTCTCGAGGGTTCCAGCATGGGGAGACATGTCTATTCGAAGTTGGGTTTCAAACAAGAGGGACCGGAGATTGAGTACCATGTTGATGATTTCCCGGAGCGCAGCAGACCTTCAAACATCTTCATGCGAACTGGCGATATGGAGTCAGCTTGATATTGCCGGTGAACGGGGCGGAAGCATTTTAGGCAAGCTTTCGGTCTCATAGGGGTTACAATAAAAAGCCACATAGGTAGACGCGCCACAGATAACCAAATAAGAACAATGTTAGGTCGTGATATCATCAAGGAGGACTAATGGTACAAATGTTGGCAACATGCCGTCGGAATTCCTAGATTTACCGGAAGTTCCGACTCTGATGGTACCCAAAGCTAGACAGCATTCGAAGTGGGCCCAGTCTTCGTGTGATGATGCTCAGAGTAAGGCCGCTCGTCACCCGACTTCTCCTTGTGCTGGCCGTCTCCGACAGCAGTTGTTTCTGTGGTGGTAGAAGCGCGGTGGAAAGCAGACTCGTCCTTCTGCTTGCGGGTAATGTAACCAGGAGGCACCCACTTGCTCGAAGAATAAGGCTTGACATTCGGATCGCTGTACATACGGTCGACGTTCTCAAGAGAAAGGCCCTTTGACTCGTACAGGAAGAACCAAACCAGTAGAGCGGCTGCGAGGTTGCAACCAGCGAAGACAAAGCCGTATGCATACGAGATGCCGTCATCTGCGAGAGGCGTGAGGAATGAGATGAGAAAGTTACCAAACCAATTGCCAGCCGTCGCTAGAGATGCTTGCTTCGCTCGGGTTCTCAGAGGGAACAGTTCTCCGATGACGCACCAGGCCATAGGTCCCCACGTCTATGACAAGTCAGCACGACCTTCGCAAAATGGTGGTACAAGAGCTGAGAACACTTACTCCTGCAAAAGAGGCAATGAACATGCACGCAGATACGATCATGACGATACCAGTGGTGCGGCTTGTGTCTGGTGGCACAGCTGTGCCAACGGACGCGAAGACCGCAAGCCAAGCAGCTTGCCACAGGGCACCGATGAACAACGGCCAACGCCTTCCGTACTTTTCGACAACATACAGACCGTAAAAGGTGAGAGCAACATTGACAGCTCCGAGAATGAGCTGTGTCATGATTGGGTCCTCGATACCGGCAGATTCGAAAATCGTAGCTCCATAGTAGAACTAAACACCAAATTAGATACAACCCTAACCCTAATTGTATAAAATGAACACTTACAAAATAATTAACGCCAGTCCACTGTTGCAGGAAGTGTATAAAAATCCCCAAAAAAGTACGATATACGGTCTTGGGAATGCCGGAGGACCCGGTGAAGCACTCGGCCCATGTTCCGGTTCCGGTCTTAGACTCTTCTTCGAGGACCTTGAACATCTCCTGAAGATCATTCTCAACAAGCTCGTTGTTGGGGTCGTTCTTCATTCCACGGAGACGTGCCATGGCCAAACGTGCACCCTCCCAGTCGTGCCTGCCGGCCAGCCAACGAGGAGACTCAGGGACCACAAGAATGCCAAGTCCCAGAGGGCAGGCGAACGCGATGCCAAGACCGATAACGATGCGCCATGAAGCGTCCGACTCTTGAATGTTTCGGACACCGAAGTTGATCAGATTGGAAATCAGGATGCCGAAAGTGATCATGAGCTGGTAGGATGCGACGACGGCGCCTCGGATCTCCTTGGGCGAGCACTCGGACTGGAACATGGGCACGCCGACAGAGAGGTTACCAACGCCCAAACCGGCGACAAACCTGCCCATCATCATGTGAACCCAGCTGTTCATCGCGGTGATTTGAATGATGTTTCCGATGATGAATACACAAACTCCGAAACTAAGGCTTCGTCGTCGACCCCACCAATCGGCCGTGTACGCTCCCGACAGAGCACCAAGCAGTGTGCCAATGCTCATGAGCGAGACCATGAGGGACTGGGTGATGGAAATCCATGTTGGAATCCCATTCTCTTCAGGACCAGTTGCGAATCGCTTCCTGAAGTCTGTGAAGAGCAGCATGCCGGAGATCTGGCCAGTGTCGTAGCCGAAGAGGAATCCGCCTATGGACGTTACGACTCCGAGCACAAGTGCTTCAACACCGCAGTCGGCGCCATTGACGCGTATCGATCTAATTGCAAAGTTAGTGATAACATACTAGAAACAAATATCGGTAGATTGATGCACTTACTGCTTCCCCAAACCCATGATTGTGATGCGCTTTCGGGATGTGTTTTTGGTGGTCAGTCCGAAGTCGAAGAATTGCCTGCTGCAATAAGATGATGCGCAAGCAGTAGAGACCCCTAACCCTCAGGGTGGCAGCATGTGACGAGAAAAAGGACAGTCCAGATATTTGGGTAAGGTTGCTGTCAAAAGCAATAGGATTCAAATAGTTCAACCAGTATGACGTCTGTGTGTCTCCGACGCACCATGATGACTTTATACGCAGCCACATCCTGCAGTGTCGCAAAAATGGTTAATTGTGGTCGCCTGACAGAAACAGCGATAGGAACGCTACCATGACGTTGCCCAGACGTTGCCCGACTCGTAGTCGGTCCTACCTGCTTGTCACTGGGGCGCAGACCGGGGAGCTCGAGAAGGCCAAGAAGGTGTGGAAGGACGGGGGGTGGGATGCGGAGCGGAGTGCGGGATGAAGGTACGGGGTACGTCCCGTCTCCCTATTCTTCCATGGGCGTGATCCAGAAGAAACGCCACGCGACAGGCCGAGAAAGCCTAGCATCCATAATCTGGGGAAAAGCGACACATTCCACGGCGGCGGATGCAACCAACAAGTGAGCATACGTGATGGATGTGGCACCCAAACGTCGGGCAACCGTGCAGGCATATTGACAGAACTGTGATCAAACAGACAGGCCAGGCCAGAAACACCTGTTCATCAGAATGATTTTGGCAGCATGCGGTTGGGTGACTTTCTTTGGTAGGAGTGCGGCTTGGAGATCGGCCGCTTGGCTCTCGTCATTGCCGGCCGCACCGCAGGGATACGCGAGCCATGGCACACGGAATCGACGCGCGAAGCCAAGACAGCCACCATGCTGCCAAGGCGGAGTCGCGGTGAGCGATAAAATTCCACACGGTCGCGTTGCCAGAATTCGGTGAGAATCCCTCTTCAAATTCTGAATGTCTACAGGGCGCTTGCGCTCCTACGCTCTTGGCCTTTTGCAAGCGGCTCCGGCACCATGGGCCGAGTGTGTAACACCACGTCTCGGGATGAGCGACTGGAGTGATGCCATGACGATCGCGAGACCCTCACGTGCGAGTCAGCTAACGGTGCGCCCAGACTTGTTGCATTCTAATTGGAAAGCTGAACGTACCCTGAAGCCTTACCGGCGTCTTAGCACGTCCCGAGGAAGACTTGCTTACGCATTTCATCAAACAAGACTCGACCATGCAGATATCCAAGACTGTGGACTGCTGTTTAACGTTGGGAAAGTCCTGTGGTAAACTCGTTTACATCGATAGTTCGACTGATTGGAAGACGCTACCACTTGCTGAAGTGGTGGAGGGCCACTGCCAGTAGAATTTTTTAGGCATTAACTCCAGATACTAAAGGCTCGCCTGCATGTCATTATTACTTGGCCAGCCGCAATTTTCCCCAAATATCTTGATGGCAGGAAGTGCTGCGTCTCCGACTTTCCACTCCGGAGGCCCCGGACTCCTCCGCTAGTACGCCGGAGTTGTGTCCGGGGCCCCAGACATCATGCCCCGTTCTCCGCAGAATGAGATTAAAGTCGAGCATAACGGTCCGATTGAGAAAGGGGCTCGCTTTTCTGGTCGCTGAAAACAACGGTCCGATTGACCTGGTTTTTGGTGGAGAACCCCATGGTATTAAATGGAGCTCTAATGGCTTGGCTTCTTGGTTTTACACGTGTACAATGAGCATCTAAACACAGTTTTTGAACTCTATGGATACCCAAGAATGCGCTGTTTGGTCATGAAAAGTTGTTGGGGGTTCTCCCTAGTGCCTGCATCTTCCAGTCCACGCATCGACACTCGACTCCTGAGACTGATGTATCGTGTTCTTTGCACAAACCTTAGCAGAAGGGAACGGTGCCGCTATTACCAGATCAGAGTTTCTCAGAAGCCTGCTGTAGTATGAAGTAGACGCCAGGCCTTTTGCCCTTATCAGGACATTCAGGTCGCGTTGCTCACTTGCACCCTTACAGAAACATCTTCAAGAAGTTGTTTCGTTATTACAGCCACTTTTCTGCCCTTGCAAAGAACTATGCATTAGTTAGCATAGCCAAGTTTGACCTCTTGCTTGCTTCTGGTTCCTGACTTGGTCTGGATATCACAACATTTTAGAGCTCTAAGTCTTGGTAGAAGAGTGTAGCAAAGAGCGGGTTCAACTTTTGATGCTAATCGCAATGCTAATGCATCAGAAACAGACATCGCTAGAACAGAGCTGTGTTGAAGATACCAATGTTGCTGCTTACCTACCCTCGGTGTTTCGTCCGTGGCTGATAGCCGTGTTGGCTGAGTGGACCTGGCTACGATAAAGTCGTCGGTAATATGGACATGGCTATTCAAACAAAACATTGTACGGTCACCTGATGAGTGTTCCGTGACAACGAATCCTCCGGACGATGTACAAAGAACTTTGGAATGTCTTGTTTCTAAACATACTAATAAACAGCATTGTGCTTCGTAACAATGGCTAGGCGATGATGGATTCGAGATGGACAACGAAAGTTTTCTTTGCCTTTGAACAATGAATTCATCATCACTCAGGTAAGTGATGCCATGGATCAGATTAAAGCAAGAGGGCCGCCACCAAATCCCGACTTTTCGAGAAGTATCAAACACAACCTCAAAACAATTAGACACTCATACCCGAAAGCGTGCCTCATAATCTTGCGGTATTCCGACTTGACAAAAGAACTATTTGAGCTCGGATTGCGAACTAGGTAGGGCCGGATACAGTTCTTCCAGCCGCCGGGTGTTTCACCAGTATCGAAAGCAGTGCCTTTTTCAGAGCCACACCATTGAACGAACCGCACACCACTTAGTGAGATGTCGAGAGACGGCAATAGTTTCGAGGTCGCCCTGCCGCTCTTCAAGCTGTATTTTGGCGAAGAACTGATCGACTACTTTCTTTCAGATGTCAGATATCTGCAAAAGGAAACTGACATTATGAGGCAAATGTATATATCTGCAGCCCAGCCTCTGTACTCGCTACGAATGAAAGTTGCCGCCAAAACCGCGCAAGCCAAACTTGGGAAACTCCGAAATCAGCCGACATTGATGAAGAGGGCTGGGAGAAAGGTAAAACGCTGGGCAAATGGATCTAGTATCCTTTCATGGTGGCGGCATTTCAACAGACACGCACGAGACGCCCCTGCAAGTAAGCTGGCCAGGGCTGAACTATTTTGCAAAACGTTTCCAGAACTCGACTGGAGAGCTGGATCAAGACGTGAGCCATGGTTTTACCTTTTTCTTCACACCCATATTTACGCTTTGAAGGCCGGGACCACAAGGTCAAACGAAATCGTCGACGAACCACTGCGGTGGTGCTTCCGTGCCGACTACCTCGTTGCGAATATTATTCGTCTACGCGACAGGGTTTGCCAAAGTTGCCTGACCTTTTCTTTCCAAGCATGGATGTGCCATGGCCTAGAGCCGTGGCAATTGTATCCCACCAAATCGGCTGCATTCGCTGATCTGATAGGCCGTTTTCGAGCCACTTCCATTTTTCCTCAATCCTGCATGGTGTATGAGAAAGATTTAGGAACAGGTGAGAGACAGCCAGAATCATTCGAGATAAGACTTCGACCCATGCGGTTCCTCGCGGCTGAAATGATGGATGCTTGCATACCACCTGCCGACTGGGACGCGATGTTGATTGAGATGCAACAACTTATTACCAGGCTGGGAAGTTCTCACAAAAACAGCAAGATCTGTGCGATGAGGGACCTACTGTAGCAATAATGCGTAGGAAGCCCTGGAAGGAATCAAGTGCGCAGAATTGGGTTGAGTGGCAGCGAGTTGTAGGAATGGGAAGAATCAGTGGAAAAGTATGAAGACGACGACCATGTATTTGATTTGGCCAGGCATGCCATGCATGTAATATGTAAATCAACAAGATCATCGCCGGATAGAAGCATCCAACATTTATCTATCTCTTAGTAGGTTCCAGACATGACAGAAAGGCGACCACCGTCGGTGAGAAGAATTGAACCGTTAGAATAGCTTCCTGCTCGACTCGCGAGGTACAGAATGGCGCCGCTCATTTCCTCATCGCCACCAAATCTCTGAGCCGGGATGAACTTGTCATCACTCGGGGTCTCGTCCTCTGGTTTTCTGTCACCAATGATTGAAGCAGCCATGTCGGATGGATACACTATGACGGTCAGATATCTTTTCCCTTTGACTTTGGCGGCTCTCAAGCTAGATTTCCTTCACAGGAGATGGGGTAAATGACTTACATCCTGGGGCGAGAGCATTGACGCGAATGCCAAACTTGGCCAGCTGGGTGCTGGAATGCTTGGTCACATGCATGATTGCAACTTTGCTAGTCGTGTAAGGGGGCGTCGAGACCCGATGACGACTGAAGGCTGAAATGCTGGACGTGAAGATGACCTGGCTTTGGACAGTCGGGACTTTCCCACCAGGAGCGGGCTTTCCAAAACCACCCTTGAGCGCGTTTTTGTTGCCAGCGTCAAGCAGCTCAAGGAAAGCAGTCATTGTGAAGTACGCGCCCGTCACGTTGATGTTTAGCACATCGTTCATGTCTTGCATGTTGAAATTGTCGAACATTGTCTTGCGCGTCTCCGAGATGTTCTCATCCGGGTTGAAACGGACCGGAGGGCCCAAGACACCAGAGTTGGCAATCACAAGATTGACATAGCCGACCTCCGTGGTAACCTGGTCGACAGCGGCTTGGAGGTCACTCTTGGAACTGACATCGCATTGAATAGGAACGAAGGCTGCATTGTCCTTGGCTGCTGCCTGCAAAACATCCAGGCGGCGGCCCAGGATGTAGATCTTCTGGGCTCCATTGGCAGCCAGGGCCTTCGCCATAGTGAGACCGATACCTGTGACGATGATTCAGTAAGGGGCTGCGGGGGTTGTGGCTGAGGTGGCTGGGACTCACCACTGCCTCCGCCAGTGATGACGGCGACCATGCCATCAACGCGAAAAAGGGTGCTCGAATCCATTGCTTCCGGTGTTCCGATGGGGATGTTGAGGTGATGTCTGTTCTGTGTTCCTTTGTTGACTGCACGCTCAAAGACGAGAATCACTGGCAGTTATATACCCGTTCCCCCTCATCCCAACAAGCTAATCATCGAAACGGACGTTTCCCAGGTACCCAAAGCCACATGTTCAAGACAATGGCCGGACTTCAGCTGCAGACTAGGTTACACAGGATCAGGAGGCGATCAACCAATCACATCTTTTGCCTCTGGATAGATCTTACATCAGAACCTTAGCGGCGGCTGCAAGCTCCGACGACGGCCGACGGCGGCGCCGCTGCAATTGGTTAGACCAGCGGTTACAAATCAAGCCAGCAGTTTAGAGCATATGATGTAAATCCATCACTCCTCTTTGCATCATGAATATCTTCTCGATGCATGGGCCAATCTCGGTCAATCAAGGTAAGAGATGTCCTCAGCATTGCCTCTGATCATGGCGGCCGACAGCGGCCTATGCAGGGCTACTTTCGCCGCCCAGGTATGCTTGACTTGCAAAGCTCGGAAAAAGAAATGTGACAAATTGCTACCCAGTTGTGGATATTGCGGACGGTAAGCTCAATCGACCGATTATAGGTTGTCAAGTACTAACGCGCCGCGAAGGAAAGGGCTGAGATGCCGTTATGCCCGTCGAGCGCCATCCCCAGCCCGCAAGTCAAAGCTCGCCGAGGCGCACTGCTACAGCAACTCAGCGAATGTGATCCTCACGGATATTCCATCTTCAGAATCTGACTTGTCCGCGCGAATCCAACGCCTGATACGAGACACTGGTCAATATCTGGACGGGATCAGCGTGCGCTATTTCGAGGGCTTTCATCAATATCTGCCATTCATCTCCAGATCTCGTTTTGAAGATAGTCTGATATTTTCAGGGGTGTCTCCACCTGCAGAATTCTCAGTCCTTCTTTTGAGTATGTGCTTGGTTACATCTACGCCAAAGTTGGGGAAACGCGTCAGCCATAGTCTCTTAGGCAAGTCTGTTGACCTTAAGAGCCTCTACTTGGTTACGAAATCACTCCTGGCCCAGGTTCAAAGTCATAATCCCCGCTCCCTTCGCCTGATCCAGTCAATACTTCTTGTATCTGTGTATGAGTATGCAGATGGGCGTCCAGATCAAGCATTTGCGACCCTAGCTGGCTGTGCTCGACTAGCATATGCTGCGCGTCTTCATCAGTGCCAGCCCCAAGCGTCATTGGGATCAACCGAGCTTATGTCAATTATCCATGCAAGTCATCAAACGACTGACCGTGACGGAGAACCTCAAGAGATTTTCAACACATGGTGGGCGCTTGTGATTTGCGAGCGGTAAGTTTCAACGCATCTCGGAGTACCATACTCGCTGACTTCGAGGCCCTTCTAGATCAATCTTTTGTGAAGTGACAGTAGATGAGCAGCCACTTGTCACTCTCATGCCCAAAGATGACAGCAACCTTCCAGTAGAGATCCGGCATGGTAGTTGGACCGATGTCAAAACTCAATGCTCAGTATCGAGTTTGTCTATGAACAGTATTGAGGGCTTCGGTCGAGTTGCTCAAGCAACATGGCTGGTGAACAAGGTTCTTATGGCTTTCAAAGTATCCAATACAGCTTCTCACCTGAGTCAGCTTCGGGATCTTGACGCAATATCTCAAGAGTTCCTTGCTCAGCTTCTACAACAACATCCAGGAAGCGGGGGGATCATGTGCGAAGCTGTTTCAATCATTTTGAGGTAAGCACTGAAATTTTAATTGACTTAGTCTGCGAGTTTTCAGCTAATGAAAGAGACAATAGAATGTTGTTCAAATTGCATGATCACATCCTTCATCATATTCCCAAAAATTGTAATGGCGATGAACCAGTGCTCGAGACTTGGCGGATGCAATCACGCGCTGCGCTTCGTGCTGCGACGAAGATGGTTGTCGAAATTGCTCAAGCACATGAAAATGCGAGCTCTTCTGCGTTCTCCTTCTTCACTATAGCCCCAAGCTACTCGTACCTTTTTCGAGTCAGTCTTAAGAATCTTCATGAACAGATTGAAGAGGGAAATTGCGATTGGCTTGAAAGTGCCGAGGGGCGTCTTCGCTCTGAGTTAAGCAGGTTTGAGACTTAGGCGCTTTCCATAGTAAATTAGCAGCCGGGAGGGGGCTAGTGGTCTGGACACAATGTCTCTTGAATCAGGGACCAAAAGAACGAGCCCGAGATGCGAAACTTGCTGATCACAAGTGAGTTATGTAAGCCGTAAAAGGAGGAATTACATTGGAATGGAGAATTCTATCCATGTTCCAAGATCTTTCTATCTATCAACATGTTTCGCCATGATTCCCTCTAGTAAATACCCCAATCTCCATTCAGCTTCAACTCGGGCGTATTGATTCCTTGCTTCTCCTTCTCAAGTTCTTCCTGCATAGACCACGGCTCCCACTTGTGCCCTTCAGGAAGGTTCGTGTGTGCAAATGGCGCACCGTTTTCGAGGTGCGCGCGCGCTTCCGCAAACTTCTTGGTTGCGTATTCTTCGGCGTTGTGCGTCCAGATCCATTTACCAAGACCCATTGGTCCACCAGGGGGTGCGTGCTTCATGACTTCCTCCATGCCGCCAAAGCGATGCATCTCGCGCCTGTTTTCATGACCCAGGCGTTGCAGGATTGATGCGCGGCGAAGGCTGGTATCGTAGTGTCAGTCATTATCCCCAGATACCAAAAGATTATAGCAAGACACATACCGTAAGAGTTCATGAATCTTAGTTCCAATGTCAACGTTAGCCTTTCCAGCGAGCCGAAGACATTCGGGTAGCGACTGGGCATCTTCCAGAGCGGTGGTAGCCCCGGAAGTCGAAGACGGAATGAAGGCGTGCGCACTATCTCCGAGCTGTATGATGCGTCCGCCTGGGGATGTCCACTTGGTCTGGGGGTCTCTCCAGCACAACTTCCACTTGACGATGCTATCCTCGGGGATATTTTGAATGGCCTCAATGATCAAGGGGTCCCAATGCTCCGTGTCGGAAGCTTTGGGAAGCTGCTTGATAAAGTCTTCACTAGTGATGGTCTCAGACCAAGACTCTTGTGCCGTACCATCATCCTGGAAAGCAGGTCAGCCATTTTGCCTGCATTAAGCTTTGAGGAGATAAGGATAGCTTACTGGCATCGTGACGCCGACAACTATGCCGTCACTGGCAGCCGTCACAACACAGTGGAAAGTATCGCTGCGGCGTTCAAAATATCAGGTCAACTTCATCCTTCGTCATTAACACACAGACTGCTTACCCTGAATAGGCTCTCATATCGGGCCTCTTGAGTGCCGCGAGCTTTTGATGCAGAGCAGTGTTCTTCTCTGGGTCCAGACGGTAGAAAATGCGGCAGATGACAAAACCTGTCGACACAGCCCGGATCACCTCTCCCATTACGGCTTTATGCGACTTAGTGCCGAGGCCGTCTGCAGCAACGACAACATCTGCTGTGAATGTACGACCATCATCGGCAACAGCGGTAGCGAGCCCGCCATTGGAGTCTTCTGTGTAGTCAACGATGTTCACACCGAATGTTACGGGGATGCCTAGACGTCGACATTGCTGGTAAAAGATTTCGTTCAGTCCTGGACGGCTGACCATGCCTCTCACTCTCAGAGGCCAGGCGGCGTGGTGCGGAACATCGGACCGATTGTACTCAAATTCTTGTGGCGGCGCAATGAGACTACCATCCAGCCTGCGGAAGGAGCAGAAGTTGTCCCATGAATGATCGTGGTAGTCCTTCAGCAGGGTTGGGTAGTATTTCAATGTGGTCCATGCTGAAGGTCCAATGAATAATACGTCGCCTTAACGTAAGACAGTTAGCACGGGAAGTTGAACCGCCGGTGACTTAAGAAAACTGACCGATTGTCGAGTTCTGCTCGCTCTTCTCTAGAATGCTGACATTGTGTCCCTTTCTCCAACACTCAAGGGCCGTCAAGTAGCCTGCTGGGCCACCTCCGACGACCAGAACATTGATCCCGGTTGAAGGCCATTGCAGAACCCCATCGACAACAACACTTTCGTGAGTTGGTTCGGGGGCGTCGAAGCTTTTCACAGTCATGGTGGATGAGAAAGAGTTGGGGATGCCGGTGCAGAAAACGAGAGGTCGTGATCAATAACAGGCGCTGCAAGGGACTTATATGTCTCATAACCCTGTCCCTTCTGTCTATCTCCGGCTTATCGATCTTCCCTAGCAAGCTGGGCCACGTTGATGCCATCGCCGGTCTTGTGGGGCGGGCCACGGTGGAGGTGGGCCTTGCACGGCGTGGACAATTGGATTGAGACCGAATCGGTTCGGGGCGTAATAAGGTGCCGACGATCTTCGAATTTCGGGAACGCTATGTCGTTTTGGGAAATCCCGTAGACAAAACAGCGGGCATCGGCGCCAAGAGTCTTTTGAATGCCTATATTTCGCGCCATTATCCATGGCATTTCTGGCGCTTCAGGTGAAATCGGGAGTCATGTGTTCTTGGGATTGGGTGCAATGGTTCAACTGGAATTCCGCGATATCGGGACCAGCTGCCAACTGAAGAGCCGCCCTTGTCATCCCGAACCTTGAGCTAACAGTAATTAAGACCACGTTACCCAGTTCATCAGGCAGGGGCTCCACTGCTCAAGCTTTCCATCTTCCCTCGAAATACTGGTCGTTCCCATGAAGAAGCTCGCGCCGTACTTCTCACACTTCTAGTCTTCTTGGCTCGGAAAAATATCAGATAATTACAAGACGACTTTCTCCACACACGTCGGCCCTGATCTCATCACAAGCTGAAAAATGGATCATCAACAAAGCGGAAATGCTCAGTCATCTTGGCGATAGTCTCTGCTCGTTGGGTATAAGGCAATGAACTTGTTCTCAATATGAGAGGTCTTCGCAGTATTAGGCAAGGTATACTTTGGAACGAGTTGAGAGTTCTGTCTGGTCCTCACGCGCATCTGATGCATGCTCTTGTACCATCTGCAGGGGTAGGTCTGTCAAGCAAGACGATGCCTGCCTCATGCACTTGAAACAGCTTGAAGTGAGTGGGAGCTACAAGCTATCATCTCGAATAAGGATCCCCAATAATGGAACGTCTTGCGCAATTCCAAAGTCTCTGACGCCTGCTTTGTTGCCCCTAAAATGCCCACCCAGTCACTTGCGACATTAAATCGAGTATCTAGAAAAGCATTTCTACTAATGATGAAGAAAATCCAACGAAAGTAAGTCATTCAATTACTCATCATACAGCACACTGTCAACAATCATTCGCAAAGCATGTGACAATAACCAGGAACTCGTTGAGCAACAGTGAGTGGCATTCGCGAAAGCATTGCCAGGTGTATTGTCGTTTAGACCGCCTAGCACTTTTTGATATAACTAGGCAAATTAATAGCAAATAAATCAAGCTTTTAGTGTCTCTATTTGAGGTTCATATTCCCATCTTGAAAGCTGGCCTCTGTGAAACCTGATGTGGTCTGCTATTCTATGGACCTCAAGCGAGCCTGCGTTAACCTGGCCACGAGCAACCACGATAGTCATCCAGCCATCTAGATAACCGTTCACTCTAGGTGCTACACATTCAACTCTGGCACCCTGGTACATCGGGAATGTGTGTAGTTGATTAAGAGATGATGCAAAAATCAACAGCAAGAAAAAACAATTTTGCTCCACCACTCAATGTACTTTCAGTGTCTTGTAGAAAGACTGCTACGTACTCTGAACTGTAAGCGGGTGCAAGTACTCACAGAAGATACATGTCCTCCACGGTAGACCATCACACATATGTCTACGGTTCACGCGTTTAACTCTGTGACGTGTCACATACGTGGGAACAGGTGAGAGAACTGATATTGACTCATTTGCCAGCTTATTCTGACGCCCACATACAACAGTGCGACGCTTCTGGGGGATGTTGAAGCCTTCAATGGAATTGCTCTCTGCCATGTTAACTAGGAATTTCCTCCCCAATACTGCGAGGAGTGCATGGCGACGGATCAATCTCACCTGGAGGCTGCACATGTGCGCGATGATTACTACAAGCTGGTTGGGATTGATCGCTAGATCTTTCGCAGTATCTAAGATTACACTTCGCTTTAAAGTTTATGATGAGTTTCGTTGGTTTATGTGCGTTCAATCACACGCACACACACACACACACTCTCTCTCAACCATTTTGACATGTTGAATGATGGGGCAAGGAGTACTTATTTTATGGACGAGGCGAATGCTCGAGGGATCACGGGCGCGACAGGCACCTTCAGAGGAGTCAGTTGATGGTAGCTCGAATGCACAAATTATTCACAGCCTTCAAAGCTCAATACGACACCTTACTGAGAAAGTCATCTCATTCAGGCGGGATCGGAAGGGGCCGAGATCAGTTTTCAACGAGGTCAAGGCGGCGCCCCGGGCCTTGACCGACCATAATTGTGGCTATGTCAATGCATAACATCGAGCTTAAATTCAGCCTGACCTTTTCCGATCTGCTGTTGCTTTACAATGAGAATTGCAACAGTCTTTGCATCTGAAGTTGGGGTCAACGGGACAGCATTGAGCACTCGGCAAGATGCCGACTGTTGTACCTCGCTTCCAGATTAGCCCAATCAGAAATGAGCAGAAGTTCATTGCGCAAAAGTCAATTGGCTCTCCCAAACCGAATAGTCGAGTGATGTTGGTTGGCCATGGATGACCTCAAACCCCTCACTCGAGATCCCGGACGCTCACGTCACAGTGGAGACATCGACACGATCAAGGGCCAAGGCGTGAACTTCATGCGCCACAAAGCAATTTCTTCTTGAGCGCTGGTCTATCATTGGATATGTCTAGACTTTCCGAACTCGAGTACTCTTATTGAGACTCTTCAAAGACCTCTTGGCCTGTTTTAACTCATTCAAAAAATGACCGCTCATTCACACAAAGTGTATCCATCAAAGTATATCCCAAACGCCGTGCCTCTGGCAACATGATTGTGTCCCAGGGCGGAATGCCTAGCCCATCTGATATCATACCCAGTCGTAATGTGACAATTTTGGTTGTCTACCACTTGATGACCCTGGAGGGGAAGTACTCATCGATGAGCTCCATGTAGTAGGGCTGTATACATGTTAGTGTGTGATGCATATAAGAGATGAAACTTTGGAAACGTACCTTGAGCTCCTCGACGGAGGGAGCATCATCGCTCTTGCTGTACAAGTCGTAGGGGTTGAAGGCAAGGACGGCCTTGAGGAGCTCCTCATCGCCCTCCTTCATGAACTCGCGGTAGGCGCCCTCACGGTGCCAGGGGTAGAAGGAGTGGTAGCGGATCATGGCAAGAGCCTCGCGGGGGAGCTTGGACTGCTCCTTGCAGACGGTGTACATGTACTCGTCGTGGCCCCAGGAGATCATGAGGTTCTCGATGCCGCAGCCGGGCTTGTAGATGCCGTGCTTGGTGCTGTAGACGGGGTGGTGGATGTCGGGGTTGCCCTCGAAGGTGGTGGGGAGGACGATGCGGTTGTCGAAAGCGCAGCCGACGGGGAAGGTGTCGCCGACGACGTCCCACTGGCCCTCGGCGCCGTAGAAGAAGAGGAGCTTGCCGAGATCGTGGATCAGGCCGGTGAGCTGCATCCAGCGGGGCTTGCCGTCGCGGCGCATGGCCTCGGCGGTCTGCAGCAGGTGCTGGATCTGGGAGAGCTCGGTGTCGGGGTCGGAGTTGTCGATGAGGGTGTTGAGCTTCTCCATGGCCTCCCAGATGGTCATCTCGTCGCGGCAGGGCTTCTTGCCGGTGACGTCGATGGCGAACTTCTCGCGGGCGGCGAGGTTGTACTCGACGGTCTGCTTCTCATGCTGCTCCTTGTAGAAGTTCTTGACGCGGTCGCAGGCGTCCTCGTACTGGCGGAAGGCGGTCTTGTCCTTCTCGGAGTCGAACTTGGAGTCCTCGTAGGTGGTGTCGTCGGACTGCTTGTTAAGCTGGTCCTTGAGGATGTTGACCTCCTCGACGAAGTCGGTGGTCTCCTCCAAGTCGTGGCCGTTGGTGGGCCTGACAAAGGGCTGAGCGACGGCAGCGGCCATTGTGAATGATGTGAAAGAAGATGGAAAATTGACTAGAAAAAGCAATGCACTGAAGATGAAGAAGATTTGGGTTTCCTCTCAAATGGTATCACTGAAGATGAGAAGACTGAATTGGTGATGAACAAGAAGATCTGGAGAGGCTCTTCTGGAGGCAGTCTTTAAATATGTTGTTGATGGCAAGACAAGACCGGCAGATAGAGATGAGAGATTGGTATGGAGGACGACAAAACGATGGAGGAGCAGTCCCGGAAACGCCATAGCAGACTGGAAAATCTCGGAGAGAGCGAGTGACATGTGTCGCGGGGCACGCATGGCGGGGGAGACAGGTACCTCCTCATGCCGGTTTGACGTGAAGTTTCGTACCTGTCAAGCCAACTTGGCTAAGCAATCCGAAAACCTACCATTTCCCACCACGGCCATGTTCCCGCTTGGCCGTGCCTCGTGGATAATCGTGGTGATGCCCGTGGAGCAGGAAAGACGGGGCGAGATTCAGATCTGTGGAGAGCGTTGCGATGGAGGCGTCGAGGAATTGGGAATTTCAGGTTTTGGATGGACGAACAGGGGCAAAATCGCCGACAGGTTTCCTGAATGAGGCACATCCTTTTTTTTCGAGAGCGTCTCCAATTTTTCCAGAACTCTTCAAGAATTCCCTCTTTTGAGAATCACGTGACTTGGCCGCAACTTTTGTCTGTCAAGCCATGCCTCTTTGGGACCGCTGGAAAACACCAAGAATCCCGCGCTCGCAGTTCTAGGAAATTATTCCCGAAATTCCTCAACCACATCCCTGCAACTCCAACGCTTCCTCCACACCATCATCCCGCTTCTCCTCCACGCCAGCCGCCATCCGGGAAGGCCTATGAATGCAATGTGACGGCGCCTTGCGTCTCTCCCTGCTGCGAAGCTTAATCCACGCCCCGCCGTATCATCATGGGATTCGCAGACTATTTTTTGAAATTCCCTCTTTCGAAGTGCCTCCAAGGCACGCCTCCCGGGATCCCATGCAGCGTATCTCCATCCCCGCGGGATCCCCTCCTGGATTCAGTAATGGCTTCCCACTGATTGGGCGTTCACGAACACTTCACACTTGCCGAAGGGACCCTTGCCAAGACGCCCCTCACCGTCCCAGACGTCTGCAATCTCTTCCAGGCCAACTGCGTCTCCAATACGGGCAGAGTCTGACATCAACTCTGGATCATCTCATCGGGGCCTCCTTCCCAATATCGCTCTTCGTGGAAGTTGAGGGCGAGCCAGCCAGCCCAACCCCACGCCGCCCGCCCCAGACATCCCCGCGATAATGTCTTGCCAACCAACACTCTGCAATAGCTATCATATTCACGCTCAGGCCACGGGGCACACCTAACGTAGGACTCGGAATGCGTTGTCTGACGCCAGACCGCAGGTCCCGAGTGTGTTCCGGAACGCGGCATGCGGGGATGAGAGACACCATACGCCGTCGACTCTGAAATAGATAGCCTCAGCCAAGGAGCTGGAATCGCGAAATATGTCCGATCCTTCGGCCGTGCATTGCATGAGAGCCAAGCGAGGCCAGATCCTGCCGTCACAAAACACGAAAATCTATACTACCTACACCATCATGTCGGGTATCCACAGATGCTAAACCAAAGGGAATCCAAAGTCCGGGGCCCTTCCAGCCCGTCTATCGTGATCCAGATCCGTCCAAGTGGGAAAACAAGCCTGCCAACAAATCATTATCGCGGCCCAATCATGAGGGCCTTCATCAAACGCCTTCACGACAACTGGTCCGCCAGTCCAGGCGTGGCAACAACGTCCTTTTTTCCCCCGGGGTGCCAACCTCGCTTCACCCCTCGCTCATCGCCTCCCCGTCCATCCACCCCCATGCGTGCATCAGCTGATCTTTTACCGCTGTCGTGGGTCGTGCGTGGGCCTGTTCGGTGATGCTGAGCATGTTGAGAAGAGCCTCCTGGTCGGCTCTCTCGTCGAAGCGATCACCAGCTTGAAAGGGGCAAGAAAAGTCAGTTGCTGAAACCCTGCAAGAACCGTGTTGCAGATAAGGAAAAAAGCAACGAAAATGGGAAAAAGAAAGAACTTACCAATTGCTATCCCCATACATGCCGTGAACATGGCTGGAGGTGACCCCTGGTTGCACATGCCAATGCCACAGAGACTGCGTAATAGTACTTGGATCTGCTCTGTTAATCGCCTTTCCGCCGCTTTGCGCGTTCCCCCGACACGCGGGATGCTCGGGTTGAACAGAACGAGGTACATTTCGGCGAGAATGTGGTGTTGGACGGCGATGACTGCCACCGTAGTTAGTCATCACCAAACACGATGAGAAACAAAGCCAAACGACATGACGATGCCTTCGGACACCGAAGGCGTCAAGAATGCCGGGCCGGAGACCGGCGGGCATCAGGGGCGGGTAGATTGGTAGACTCACTGTGACACGCTTTTTGATACCATACTTCGGGAAAAGCCTCCGTTTCTGTCCTCTCGCGGTAGAAGATGGGCGTGTACGAGGGCGGCAGGGTGTTCTTCCACTCTCTGTTTGCCATTTCCAGCTGGCCCCATCGCAGCACCGACCCCGCCTCGGCCCCGAAGCAGAAATTGAGGACGTCGGCGCAGTGGACTATGGCACGATTCGCCCAGACGAAGTCGTCTGCCGGGGTGGTTGATCGGTCGACAATGGCATGACCCAAGTTCATCCGGACGACCTGCTGGTTGATGACGGCGCTGTAGATCTCCTGACGCAGGCCCGCCCAGAAGCAGGCGGCCGTCAGCGTGCCCGGCATAAGGAAGCGGTCGCCGGCGTTGACGAAGGCGTGAATCCCAAGGAGATGGCCGTGCGTGTCTTGGCCGACTGTGTTTACGTCGATTTCTTCCAGCACGCGGAGGATGATTGTTGCCGCAAACAAGTTCTCGTCCGACACCGTTGCCGCGTGGTCCAGCAGCGGGATCAGGTAGTTGAGGCACTCGTCATGATACCTGTTTGACGCGAGCGAGTCGTACGCGCTCGTCAGGCTGAGATGCCGTGCTGCCAGCGCGAAGATGGCGTTGAGCAGGATGGGACATGAGCCGGCGCGTTGCGGCACCTCCGTCTCAAAGCTTCTTGACTGGTCGCACGCGTCGAGCTGGCACATTGTCAGAAAAGCGTCTTTCCAGTAAGCGATTGCATCCATCTCAACATACCCAAAAGCCCAACTTGTCCACGTAGTGACGAAACAGTGTAGCTTCCTGGCGTCCTTGGATCGGCCAGATGGGACGGTCAGTGTAGATGCCTCCCGTCGGCGGCACGAGAGGCTCCAGCGGCGGCAGTATGTCGACAGATTTGGAATGCTCGCGAAGACTGTCATGCTGGCTGTCATGTTGACTGGTGTGATCGCCGCCGGGCGTACTCAGCGAGGCTCGCTGAGACAACAAAGGCTCATCGACGACGCTGCTGCCATGAAGGCTCTCATCGGGAAGAGGCCAGCTGGCGGCCTTTGCCGCTTGGAGCGACGGCCGTTGCTGCTGCTCCTCAGAAACGACTGAGTCTCCCACGGTCGCCGCTTCGGGTGAAGTCGCTGTCGTCTCTTCATCGCCTCGCTCCTCATCCCCTCGCGATGAGTTGGTTTCGATGGGCTCATCGCCGTCCGCCGTCTCGCCGAGCTCTACCCCGCGCGTCTCATCGATGAACTTGAGCTTCTTCGGCGGCGCTGGCCACTTGTGGCTCTCCTTGAAGACCGCATGCTTGGGTGCCCGAAACTTGTACCCTTTCTTGCACTCTCTCCCCGTCATCAGGCACCGCCCGCACACGGGCAGTACGCGATCACATCGCAGATGCTGTTCACGACACTGCTCACTGGGAAACGGTCAGCCGGTCTTTCTCGCCCGAAGTTTCTGTCACTCATCACCCGGCATCCAGCAACGGGCCCCGCGTCTCTCAATTGAGTCTCTCCCAACCCAATTGCTCTCATCAACTGCCTCCAGAGAAGCCATCGCCATCACTCTCAGCCATACTGAGGCTCTTCGCGCGCGGCTTCGTCGCCCGTCCAGCCGTCGGCGCGAATGACCTCGTCTCCAAAACAGGCGTTTTTCTCCGCGCCCCCCGGCCCCTCCTCCAGTGGATCATCAGACTTGCGCGCGGTCAACTCACCAGGTCGTGGCACTCAACGAATCAGGCGCTTCGGGAGATGGCATGCCACAGAGCAATCTTGTCAATTCTTTCCGACCCCAGTGCGGCTGCTCTCAAGATTGAGTGAAACCCGGGGAAGATGGAGAAGATCTGGGGGAGCCCCTCGATTTTGAGCAGATCTGTGTATTTGGACGAAAGCTTGCGTCTGCCCGTCTGGGGCCGCGACGAATGACGTGTGTGGGGATTGCGACTTGTCAGCAGCGCAACCGACGACATCCCTCCACCCACCACACACTTTTTTTTCACTCCAGGGGATTTCAGTGGTTTTTCTGGCTTGCGACCGGGCACTTTTTACTGCTTCCAGAGCGCATTTCTCAGTTGGGAATTGCTGGCTGCCAACCCCGATGCCCGAGCATGTCCCGACCCATTCAAACAGGACCCCCAGCCAGCACATTATTCAGGGTCTGCAACTCTCGCTGCTGGCCTCGAGAACTCTTTCTGAGGTCATTTTGGGGGCTGTGGCTCTTAGCATAAACATAAGAAACAAGCACGAGTTTCCACCGCTCTTGCGCAGTCTTATTTGGACATGTCCCTCCCCCCTCTTGTTCATGTTCAATTGACGCACACACACATGTTCATGTTCTGTCACACACTCTCCCGAGTCTCTCTCTTCGCGACTCATGTTCCTCCTCCCCAAGACTCTTCCTAGCCCAATGTGCACTTGGTTCCAACGGGCTGGATGAACGATATGCTCACCTGACCAACACCCAACACACCGGCACACCATCCCACGGACCCAAGACATGCACGCACACGCGGAGACGCAAACTCAATGGCGCCGGCGTCCAATTACTTCGGTTTCCCGTGAGGGGGCCAGACCCTGTCGAAGCTGTCAACCCCTCATCTCACTATCCCAAAATGTCACCTTATCTGGTCGACGACTCGTTCGCGCGACGAGCAGCCGGAACTTGTGACCTAGGAAACCCAGGAACCTAGCCCAGATATCGCCCTCACGACCGACCGACCGCCCGCCCGCGCCAGTTTTGCCCCTGTTCGTCGGCAGCTCGAATGGGCCTCCGGCTCAGCTTCTCATTAGCTGGAGGAGGTTGTTGTCCGGCAGATTACGGTTAACGATTGATTCCTTCACCGACGAACGCGATGCCGACGGAACAATCGAGCACCCAATCTCCCCCGGCCCCATCTTTCTACGCTCTTCTTTAAAAATTCGTGCCCTTTTTTCTGTGGGCTCGAACCGGCGAACTCGTCCCACAAACAACATCCGCCGCCGCGCGTTCCTGGTATTTTATCTTGCGGTTCCTCCCCCCTTCATCGAGGTGTCTTGAGTTCCATCTCGCAGCAGCAGCAGCAGTTTTTGCGAGCATCTCGGTTTTGCGAACGGCCATCCTCAGCACACTGCACACCAGCGAGATCATCCATCAACCGCATCGGATCTCAACCTTCGTTTCTCCGAACAATGGCGGACACCAAAACGCCCCCAGACAATGACCTTATCGTCGGCGTCAACAACCGCGATTCGGCTGAGATCGGCGATCACCACTCCGCAAAGCTCGCCAACAACTTCGTCCAGAGCGCCAAGAATGCGTCAGACAAGGAGCAGCAGATGAGCCTCTCGCAGGGCATCAAGCTGTACCCCAAGGCCATCGCGTGGTCGGTCCTTATCTCAACATGCATCGCCATGGAAGGCTACGACATCTCCCTCGTCAGCAACTTCTATGCATTCCCCCAATTCAACCGCAAGTACGGCGTCTGCAACGCAGCCGGCGAGTGCGAGGTTCCCGCGCCGTGGCAGGCCGGTCTGAGCAACGGCGCCACCGTCGGCGAGATCATCGGCCTCTTCATCAACGGATGGGTCTCGGAACGTTTCGGCTACAGGTGGACCGTCATCATCTGCCTGATGCTGGTCACCGCTTTTACGGCCCTCTTCTTCACCGCGCAGAACGTCCAGACCCTTCTCGCCGCCGAAATCCTCTGCGGCATCCCGTGGGGTGTTTTCCAGACGCTGTGCATCACGTACGCCTCCGAGGTCTGCCCCGTCGCCCTGCGCGGCTACCTGACGACCTATGTCAACTTCTGCTGGGGCCTCGGCCAGGAGATCGGCATCGGCGTCATCATGTCCATGCTCGACCGCGAGGACGAGTGGGCGTACCGCATCCCGTACGCACTGCAGTGGATGTGGCCGGTGCCGCTGGCCATTGGCATCTACTTTGCGCCCGAGTCGCCGTGGTGGCTGGTGCGCAAGGGCAAGATTGACGAGGCCAAGAAGTCGCTGCTGCGATTGACGAGCAAGGAGAAGGACACGGAGTTCGATGCCGACGACACGGTCGCCATGATGGTGCACACGACGGCGCTCGAGGAGAAGATCACGGCCGGCGCGACGTACATGGACTGCTTCAAGGGCGTCGACCTGCGTCGCACCGAGATTGTCTGCATGACCTGGGCGATCCAGAACCTCAGCGGCAACTCGTTCTCCAACTACTCTACGTAAGTTAATTGTCCTGTATATCTCTGGGTGTGGTTTGCATCGACTGACAGCTGCGCGTAGGTACTTCCTCAAGCAAGCAGGCCTCTCCACCGCCAACTCATACAAGTTCGCCCTCGGTCAATATGCCATCAACATGGTCGGTGTCTTTGGCGCCTGGTTCCTGATGTCGTGGGGCATTGGCCGACGCACGCTGTACTTCTACGGCCTCTGCGGACTGTGCAGCATGCTCATGATCCTCGGCTTCCTGGGTCTCGTCCCCTCCGCGCACCGTGAGCAGGGCGCGCTGGCAACGGGCAGCATCATGATCGTCTGGGCCATGTTCTACCAGCTTACCGTTGGCACCGTCTGCTACTCGCTCGTCAGTGAGCTGCCGTCGCGTCGTCTGCAGATCAAGACCATCGTTCTCGGACGCAACCTCTAGTGAGTCAACCCCGACATCCCCACAAAATCTGTTTGCCGATGCTAACCGTCGCTGTAGCAACATCGTGGGCATCTTCAACAACGTCGTCACCCCGTACATGCTGAACCCGACCGCGTGGAACTGGTCCAACTACACCGGCTTCTTCTGGGGCGGCATCTGCTTCTGCTGCTGCGTGTACACGTATTTCCGCGTCCCGGAGCCCCGCGGCCGTACGTTTGCCGAGCTGGATGTTTTGTTCGAGCACAAGGTCAGCGCCCGCAAGTTCGAGTCGACCAAGGTGGATGTCTTCAGTGAGGATGTGGACGAGAAGGCGATGCACAACTACAACCAGCAGATTCGCGTCTCGCACTCTGAGAAGGACGTGCCAGTGTAATCCTGTTGATGGTTGTGTCTTGAGGACTGAGAGGGGTGGTGAGGAGAAATTGTTCATCGCGACGTAGGGGTCCAACATGCACATACACCCCCTTCGGCCGCAGCGAGTGTTGACGTGACATGATTGATGGACACGCATTTCATAAAGGCGTAATGCATGTAACTAATTCCGACGACTTGTACGAAATCTAACGAAAAATATTAATCCGCTTCCTGCGAGTTCCATGCTTGCTTACCATGTCCATCCTTGATGTTCCCCAACACACGCGACTGAAGAGCGACCGACCCCGTCGCGAGCAAGAAGAGTCCGTTATCTTCCCCGCATTCCCCGCACGACATGGCCAAGGACAAAGGGCTAGAGACGGGTGGCTACGGAAGGGAGCAGACGGGAGAAGACGGGAGGATTGGGGCAACCCCCACGGCAGACGGGAAGAGGTGTGCAGTTGCATCGACAAGGGTGTCTTCTTGGAGAGAAGTGTGTGTCTCTCTGTTGGGCGACAATTTCTCCGCATGGTCTCCAACGAACGCAGCGGCTCTTTGCTTCTCAGCCGCCTTCAGATTTCGGCAAGCCAAGCTTTCACTTGGATGTCGGCCGAGCCTCTCAGTCGGGTCTGAGGAAGCATCACCTGAATTCCCGGCTGGCTGGCTGGCTGGACCAAAGTCCGTCACTCTTGGCTCACCTAGCCAAGAATTCAAACCACATGCCATACCTCTGCCCCGGTTCTCTTTTCTGCCCGCCCATGTGGCTCTGTTTCTTTTTCGTCCTTACTCTTCTGTAGCGTCATCTTCCATCACCAGACAAAGGCAAGGTCAACCTGTCGGCTTTCTCTACGCATGGCGACTACGGCTTGAGGTGGATCCAAATCCGTAAAGACGCCAACAACATGCGACTTAAAGTGGCCCCCTTTTGAAAATCCGTCACGACGGATAAGTCGAAACCACCCATGGCCATGCACATTGCCCGCAAGCCAGCTTCCCACTCTCCCCATTCTCGCAGGAAGACGGCATCCACAGCGGCCGGCCCATGGTCTCCGCGATTGCGGGGACCCCACACAACCATGAACCTCTGCCTCTCTCCCTCCCCAGTACTACGTACACAACAGGCGCGCGCGCGAGCAGCGAGGGTCCAACTCGTCAGCAGAGAGATAGCCAAACTCCGGATGCGCAACCCGGCCTGCCAAGTCCTGTGCCTGTTCCTCTGCCCTCCTGCGCGTGAACGTAACTGAATCCTTCCATTTACTCGGGGACCCGGGAAGTTGGACCTCTTCGTCGAAACATACATATGAGCCACCGGCACGTCGCGATCTACTCAGGTCTCGGACTGGTCTTTCTTCTATCTTTAGGCCAGAAAACACCCCCTTTCTTCCCTCTCACAACTTCGCTTCTCTTCTCTCAACAGTTGAGTACGAACACCTCGAACGGCAGATCAACCTCCCCTACCCCCTCCCCCGAAGCCTTTCTGCACACAATCGCCAGCCAAGATGTCGGCCACCGACAAGCCAGAGATCGCCTTCATTGACGACAGAGAGGCCGAAAATGGCTCGGATTCAGAGAAGGGCCCCGTGGTGCGGACCATTGACAACATGCGCGTGTTGGGTCTGAGCGACGATGACGCCGAATTCTATGCCAACTTCACACCCGAGCAACGGAAGGCGACCACTCGCAAGGTAAGAGCTTCGATTTATCAGTATGATGCTTAAGAGCCTGACAAGAGGTTAGGTCGACTATCGTTTGGTTCCCATGCTTGCGATTCTGTACCTTGCATCGCATCTTGACCGTGCGAATATTGGCAACGCCAAGATTGAGGGTTTGGCAGATGACCTTGGCCTTGACGGTGTCCAGTGGAACATTGCGTTGTCTCTCTTCTTCATTCCCTACATCCTTCTTGGTAAGTTTAAGCAACCTGTCAAAATGACAAAAGAAGACTCAATAACCGGCGTTTCACAGAGGTGCCTAGCAACATCCTCTTGAAGAAGTTCAAGCGCCCTTCCGTCTACCTCGGCTCCCTCGTCACAATCTGGGGAATCATCATGACCCTCCACGGTGTCGTCAAGAACTTTGCTGGTCTCCTGACCGTCCGCATCCTCCTCGGAGTATTCGAAGCAGGCTTCTTCCCCGCCGCGGTGTACCTTGTTTCCTTTTGGTACATGCCAAGAGACCTGGCTATCCGCATTGCCTGCTTCTACTGCACATCCTCTCTCTCTGGTGCGTTCTCCGGTCTTCTGGCCGCTGCAATCGCCAAGATGAACGGTGTGGGTGGCTACGAGGGCTGGCGCTGGATCTTCTTGCTTGAGGGCATCGCCACCGTTCTCCTTGGTATTGCTACCTTTTTCTTCCTGATCGACACCCCGGCTCTTAGCACCAAGTGGCTGGCTCCTGATGAGATTCGTTTCCTTGAGATTCAGCATTTCATCAAGCAGGGCGGCCGCTTCAAAGACGAGGAGAACGAGGACAAGTTCAAGTGGGGCGACGTTAAGGCGGTCGTCACGAACTGGAGATTGTACATGCAGGCGTGGGCTCTGTTGGCCACGTCTGCTTGCAGCTATGGTAAGCTAGGACACTTTGCAACCCCTGACGCTTACGAGACACCATCTGACAAAGTCTTGTGCAGGAACCAAGTTTACGCTTCCCACGATCACCAAGGCAATGGGATTCGACAATACCACGGCCCAGCTCATGACCGTCCCTGCCTACGTCGCCGGTGCCATCTCCGCCCTCTTCTTCGCCCGCCTCTCGGACCGCTACTACTGGCGCATGCCCTTCGTCGCCATCCCTCTCGGTCTCATCGCCATCGGCTACGCCATTGTCATCTCCCTCAAGGGCGACCTCTCCGGCAACGTTGCGGCTGCCATGGTCGGTGTCATCATCACCTGCATGGGCATCTACCCCATCCAGCCCGCTGGTTCCTCCTGGGCCTCGAACAACTTGGCTCCCGCATCCCGTCGTGCCATCGGTGTCGCCTTCAACATCTGCGTAGGCAACATCGGTGGCATCATCGGCAGCTACATGTACCTCGACAGCGAGAAGCCCAAGTACTACACCGGCTTCGGCCTGTCTCTGGCGTTTGGAGGCAGCGGTGTCATTGTCGCGCTGTTGCTGGAGCTGAGCTACAAGTGGGAGAACAACAGGCGCGACAAGATGTCCGAGGCGGAGGTCCGAGCCAAGTACACCGAGGAGGAGCTCATGCGGATGGGCGACAAGAGCCCGCTGTTCAGGTACACTCTGTAAGGTTCACGTAGCGGCTGACTAGGCACTGTTTGATGGCGTTGCTGGAGTACGGGTCCGGCACATCGACAAACACGGATTCACGGGAGGATCAATTTTGGTGGATGTACGCAAGACTGTTAGACCATTTATCCATATTTAGCGATTGTTCACGTCAATTATCAGAAACAATCGCGTTCTGGCCCAACTTTGGTTTTGTTTTGGCAGAGTGATGGGTGCATTTCACAATGAAGAAGTTGCTCTGAATTCAAGCCCCAAATAATGATTGAAAACATAGTAGACTATATTTATGCCCTCTCTAGGCGATCCATTAAACGTCCTTAGCAAAAGTGCGCCAAATTTTCAAGCTCACAGTAATAGTAGTTAATGTCTTTCAACCTGACCAGCAGCTTGCGCCCAATTGTGATAGACATTAATTACACCGACAACTAGTCGAGCTTCTCTTTACTACCTTATGGATATCATACATGCGGGGAATTTCAACTCATGAAGGAATCTAAACTCGGTTGATGTTTATGTAGCCACAGCAGTTGTTCATCATTGCACGTACACATTTCAGCTTGGCTTTCGTAAGGCTCTCTTTCGTCTTAAGAGTCAAGTATCGGGTTGAGCTTCGAATCTCCAACTTCGGCGCACTTGACTCGCATGCCATCTCATCTCCTCTTTCACAGCCAAGGTCACTTTGTGTTACGGTTATGATCGGTAATAAAAGATCGGCCGAACGGGCAGAAAGCCAAGTGTTATCTCCAGATCTGCATGCAACAGTTGCTTGCTCAACAGCCTACAGCTTCAACATCCGGCACGATGTGCCGAGCGTAGCACCAGAGAACACATTGTGCAGCACCGTTGCCCGTCCGTATGCAAGCAGGACCCATCTTGCTGACATTCACATCATGAAACCGGGCAAAACCGGGCGAGCTCGTGGTGTCTTTCAGAAATCCATCGGTCTCTCCCCGCCCTCCCACCGGATCTTACCCAGACCCGTCCACCTCCACGCCTCAGAGTAGGTCACACACACACACACACGCCCTAGGGACAGCAACTGATTCAAGTAAGTAATGAGTCGGCGGGTTGGCTACAGCGACTCTCAGCGCCCATTGGATCCCCCGCTTCTGGCTGCAGACCCCTGTATGTTTAGCGCGTGCCCCCAGCCTCCGCCCCTCATCCTCCAGTCTTGTCCTTCCCCAGACAAATCCCCTCCGTTTTCCGTCGACTTCTGTCTCTTGCAACTCTTTCTTTTCCGACTTTCCAACCTCCTCTCCATCGACCGACTGTGCGCGCGCCCGCGTCACACCTCTGCTGGCTCTGCCAAGTGCTCCCCTGCCCGTCATCCCGGGTGTGCCACAGACAGTTTCCGGCTCCGGCCCACTCACCGGCCCATGGACGAGTTCCGTCGCCCGCTCCCGGGCCCGGCCAGCCCGGCCCCCGCCGATGCTGTCCATCGCGCATCCTCGGCAGCAGCAGCCTCGGTGTCGAGCCCTCGTGGCGGAGGAAGTATCGGCGAATCACGGAAAAGAAGCTTCAGCTCCGCCGATCATCAGTCGCCTCTGTCCGACGAGCAGCAGCAGCTCAGCGGGCCCGGTGCTGCCGCCAACCGCCGCAAGTCGCAGAAAGTGAGCCGCGCATGCGACTTTTGCAAGCAGCGCAAGGCCAAGTGCAGCGGGACCATTCCCTGCGACAAGTGTACGCGCAAGGGCCTCACCTGCGTCTACGATGCCAAGTACTCCCGTGGAAGACCTCCAACGCCGCCTCCGTCTGCTGTTTGGTCTGCAAGCTCTAGCACCTCTCACCCTGGCGGCCCGGCGTCTGGCTCTGAGGAGCCTCCAGTCATGTATCAGACAACCGAGACAGGGGGACGCACTATCTCCGCACCGGTAACAGCATCCTCGTTGCGCGGCCAGGTGCGCGAGAGCCAGGGCCCAGCCTCAAGAGCCTCACCCGAGCTTGGCATGGCCGAGATCCAAGGCCAGGTCTTCGACCCGACTTCGGGCGTCACTTTCCTTCATCGAGCGTGGAAGAGGCTGTCTAAACATGATAGCAGCATTGTACCGGACTATCTCAACGCTTCGACGGAAAATCAGCCACTCATGCTGGCTGGTGACAAGCCTCTGCCGCCAATCACGGACGAGGATGTCGCCAATTTTTCGTTGCCCAGTCCCAGAGAGCTGCAAGACTTGCTGGGCATGTATTTCGACGTCTGTATTGCCACGTATCGTGTTCTGCATCGGCCGACGGTGGAGACATGGCTCAAGACGATGGTGAACAACCTCGCCCAAGGGAAGCCTGTCTGGCAAGACATCGGCCGCGCCAAGGCATCCATCGTGCTCACAGCTCTCGCTGTGGCGACCGCTCATAGTGAGAAGTCCAAAGGGTTCCACGAGCCAGAAGATGAAAGATTGTCACTAGCACGGAGCGATCGGCTATTTTGTGTCGCAGTCCAGTTGACAGAGCGTGAAACCGGCCTACCCAGACTGGAATCCGCGCAATCTCGTCTCATTCAGGTGCTTTATCTGCTCACAACCTCTCGGATGAATAGAGCGTGGTACACGTTTGGGAACGCCCTGCAAATCATATCCGCCCTTGGGATGCATCGCAAAGCTGCAAAGAAGCGGCACTTAGCAGCGGGCAACTCGGATTACATCCAAGCACAATGTCGGTCCCGCACATTTTGGACAGCTTACGTTCTCGACAAGTATTTGGGCGTGATATTTGGTCGACCGAGGCATTTCCACGACGATGACATCGACCAAGACCACCCCGATAGAATTGACGACGAGGATATGACTGCGCAAGGACCCATCGAACGCTTCGAAGAGCATTCGGACTGTCACATTGACGCCCTGATTTGCCATGTGAAGTGAGTTTACCGTCGCTCGAAGACCAATGCAGCTAACTTATTTGAAGAATTGCGCAAATCATTGGGAATACGTCGAGAGAAGTCTACTCAATAAAGGCCATCTCGGAACAGGAACGCGTTGCTGCCGCACATCGGTTCAGCGAGAAAATTCACGAATGGCGTGCCAGCCTCCCGCCACACCTGGGCTCAATAAGACCTTCAATGCTGATACCCAGCTTCCGTCGCCAGGCCACAGTTTTGAAGCTTGCCTACTCGCATGCAATCATGCATGCAAACCGTCTGTTTCTTCTAGGTAATCTGAGCTCTGGCAGCGAGACACAAATCCTGGAGTGTCTCGGAGCAGCGCGGACAGTCCTTGAGACCGTAGACGGCATGGCCGCAGAAGGGCCCATCTTCCACGCCTTCTGGTGGACGCAGTACGTCACATTCTGCGCCCTGCTCGTAACATACGTCTGGGACATACAGCAAAAGCGCCGGGGGATCTTGCTGGAGAACGAAGGCAAGATAAAGCACGCGAAGCTCATGGACCTGGCTGAGCGTTGCCAAACCCATCTCGCTCATGCAACCGCGTCGAATTCTCCAAGTCGGCGATATGCCATAATTCTTGAAGAGTTCAGGACCGAAGGCCTGGGGCAGATGAGCCGGAAAAATAACGGGCAACCTCCCCTGGCCTCGCAGGCTGCAGCACCTCGACCAGCTGCTCCCGCTGCGGACACCCAGACACAGCTACCCCAACCTCAAGGAAACGGAGCGACCACAATGGGCGGATTCGACTTCAACTCCGCATACGCTGCCGGATCTGGCACCGTCGATCTCATGGACCAAGGAGATCCAGGACTCCTTGGCTCCAACCTGCTAGACGAGTGGCAAACGACAGACTGGCTAGACCTCGACTCCTCAGCATTTGGTCCATACTTAGACATTGACGCAAACCCGTACGCTTGGATGCCGGATATAGGTGGATGAGAAACATAGTCTATAATCATTAAAAACATTTGAACTATTTTACACGGTGAACTTTGTCAGGTTTTCCGGCCCCGTCTCCTGCGCCACGCGCTTGACCTCCTCCTCGCCCAGCTCCTGGAAAATGTCAAAGCCCCATCTCGTCTGCCAGTTGAACCTCTTGTTCCTCTCCAGGCCGTTCAGCTGCGCGAAGACATCCTCGGGCAGCTCCTGGACCTTGAAGTTGGACTCTATCCGGCTGGGAGTGACGCTCTTGGGCAGAACAACGGTGCCACGCTGCACACCCCAGGAGGCCAGAAGCTGGCCGCCGTCGATGCCCAGCTTCTTGCTCAGCTCGCCGACCAGGGGGTCATCCACCGTTCTCGGCTCGCCGGTCTGGTTGTTACCCAGAGGAGAGTAGGCAGCCAATTGGATGCCCTTGGACTTGCAGTAGCCGAGCAGATCGGGCTGCTGCAGGTAGGGGTGTGCCTCAATCTGGTTGACGGCAGGGACCGTCTTGGTCTTGGTGAGAAGATCCTTGATACGCTGCTTGGTGAAGTTGGAGACGCCGATGGCGCGGACCTTGCCCTTTTCAACCAGCTTCTCCATCGCCGCCCAAGTTTCCGCGGGGTCGATGTCGGCCAGCTCAAAGACTCCGTTGGAGTCGATGGGGAACCACTTGTCCGAAGGCTTGAAAGCACTGGATATTGTCAGCACAATTTCAGGTTCACTTTCACACAATTATGCATTCAACTTACACGGGCCAGTGCATCAGGAACAAGTCGAGGTAATCCGTGCCCAAGTCCTTCAATGTCTTGTCGACACCAGATTCAACATCTTCGGCCTTGTGCTTGGTGTTCCACAGCTTTCCAGTGACGAAAATCTCTGAGCGAGGAACGCCGCTCTTGCGGATGCCCTCGCCGACCTCTGCCTCATTGCGGTAGATGGCGGCGCAGTCAATGTGACGGTAACCGGCACGCAGGGCAGTCTCGACAGCACGCTCAACCTCGTGCGGCCCGGCTTGCCAGGTGCCGAATCCCACCGCGGTAATCTTTGCACCGGTGTTGAGGGTAAAGTGTGTGGTAAGAGGCATGTTGTGTACTACGGTGCAGGGATGATGGTGTTATCCGAGTGGTTGGCGTGTGAAGGTGTTATGAGGGGTGCGGACAGGTAATAAACAAGGTGCTCGAGTGATGATGTGCCAAAACAGGTGACTTTGAGCAACAGGACAAGACGATAATAAATCGGTTTCAGCCACGCTACGAATTCATGACGAAGAATTACTGTGGCTCTCCAGTTGCTGCAGCATCACGGAGCTCTGTTCTAGCAAGCGGATTCGTATCCGTGACCTAGCCGCATCCCGGTTGCCAACACCGAAATCCGTAATTCTCCGTTAGCGCAACGCTTTAAATCCGCCAGTTTGCCCCAATAACTGTGGAGAAGCGGATTTTGTACCCCCTGCAGACGGAGACCCTCCTCCACACGATCGCCATCACCGCCATCATCCACTCGGAAGCGTCAAGCAATGCATCAGCAGGGCGGGACGCGCCTCACCGGCGTCGGAATTATGGGCAACTCGCCTCGTCCCGGGGGCCGTATTGAAACTCTCAAAAAGGTGGTGTGTGAATCTCCAACTCGAACCGACAACCATCCAGCAGTTGAGAGAACCAGAGAGAGTAGCTGTTGACGGTACAGTGTACTCCCCCGACCGCTCTCACTTTTGGATGAGCCACGTGCGACACCAACCACCATGAGTCCTCCCTCAGTCTACGGCCCCACGAGCGCGGAGCTCCCGGGCTCCAGCCTGGCTGCGAATCCCCTCACCGAGTCCACGGCCGCCGCAGCTCAGGGCTGGAACAACGATGACAGCACCATCAAGACGGTGGACGAGCTGGTGCGCCGTCGCGCCCGGGCGCACCCGGACAGTGTGATTGTGTCTTACCCTTCGTCTGGCATCAACTATGTCGACTACACGATGCGACAGCTCGATGTCTTCGCCTACCGCGTTGCCAAGTTCTACGAGCAGCGCATTCCCAGCCGCCTCAACTCCGAGGAGAAGCCGACGACCGTGGCCGTCTTGGGCCCGTCCAACTTTGACTATCTCATCACCATGCTGGCGCTGACCAAGCTCGGCCACACAACGCTGTTCTTGTCGACGAGAATCTCACAGGAGGCCATTGAGTCTCTCATCACAACCACCGGCGCCAAGTTCCTCATTGCCGACAAGAGGTATCTTGAGACGGCCGAGGGTGCCAAGCAGAACCTTTCCTACCTCGATGTCTTTGAGATCGCGGGTCAATCGACCTTTGACTTCCCCATTGAGGTCCACGCTGATACCCAGCTGGACTATGGACGCGATCTCTCAGTTGAGACGAACAATCTCATTTACATCATCCACTCCAGTGGTAAGTCAACATATACTCATAATTCTGAGAGTACGACTAACATTTCTAGGATCAACTGGTCTCCCGAAGCCCATCTACCAGACGCAGAAGTCTGTAATCGCCAACTACTCCAGTAGCATGGACATGAAGGCCTTCATCACTCTGCCTCTGTACCACAACCATGGCATCTGCAACTTGTACCGGGCCATCTACTCCGGAAAGTCCATCCACCTGTACAACGCGGACCTCCCTCTTACCCGAGAGCATCTCACCGGCATCATGCGCAAGCACAACTTTGAGATCTTCTACGGCGTTCCCTACGCGCTAAAGCTTCTCGCCGAGACTGACGAGGGCATGGCTCTGCTGCGTCAGCTGAAGATCGTCATGTACGGTGGCTCCGCCTGCCCTGACGACCTCGGCGACACTCTAGTCAACAACGGAGTCAACCTTGTTGGCCACTACGGAGCGTAAGTGGATCCCCACTCTTCCTTCGTAACAAGACTAACACCGGACAGCACCGAAGTTGGTCAACTGATGACCTCGTTCCGCCCACCTAACGACAAGGTCTGGAACTACGTCCGCGTCCACGACAAGCTCGAGCCGTATCTCAAGTGGATTTCCCGCGGCCCGAACCTGTTCGAGTGCTGTGTCCTCCCAGGCTGGCCGGCGAAGGTTGCCACGAACCAGGACGACGGCTCCTACTGCACCAAGGACCTCTTCGCGCCCCATCCCACGATTCCCAAGGCATGGAAGTACATTGCCCGCTTGGACGACACGATCGCCCTGGTCAACGGCGAGAAGTTCAACCCCGTCCACATGGAGGGCACCATCCGCTCCAACAAGAACATCACCGAGTGCGTCATCTTCGGCGTCGGACGTCCATCCCTCGGTGCCCTCATCGTCCCTGCTCCAGCCCTCGCTGGCAAGACTGATGAGGAGATACTGGAGGCCGTTTGGCCTGTCGTTGAGGAAGCAAGCCGCAAGGCCGAGGCTTATGCTCGTGTATCCAAGAACATGATCAAGCTTCTTCCCTACGACTGCGCCTACCCCAGGACTGACAAGGGTAGTGTCATTCGCCAGGCTTTCTACAAGAGATACGCCCAGGAGATTGACGAGGTCTACGACAAGGCGGACGCCAGCAGCGGTAACCTGAAGAAACTCTCCCTGCCTGAGTTGAAGGACTTCATCCGTCAGGGGCTCGTCCAGGCCTTGTCCAAGAGGGTTGATCTTGACGACGACACCGACTTCTTCTCTCTCGGTCTCGACTCCCTGCAGGCTATCCAGATGCGCTCTGATATCCTCCGAACCATCGACATTGGCGGCAGCAAGCTTGGACAGACCGTCGTCTTTGATCATCCGTCGATCAACAAGCTCAGTGCTTACCTCTTCGGTCTGGGTTCTGGAGAAGGTGTTGCTGCTGATGTTCCTATCGAGACCGAGATGAGCGAGCTCATCGAGAAGTACGATACCTTCGAGGCCCCCAAGGCTGCCCCTCGATCTTCCATCGTAAGAATCCCATTCCTCCCTTCAAGACATGGTAACTAACTTGTCCCAGGCTGTCACTGGTGCCACTGGCTCTCTCGGAGCTCACGTCGTCGCCAAGCTCGCCGATGACCCGACCATCAAGACCATCTACTGCTTCACCCGCGCATCCTCCGATGCTGATGCCGCCCGCCGCGTGAAGAGCTCCCTCATCCAGCGCCGCGTCTACCACACCCTCCCCGCAACCTCCCGCAGGAAGCTTGTCGCTCTGGCCACCGACCTCGCCGATCCTAAACTCGGTCTCTCGGAAACCACCTACGGCCAGGTGAAGCAGGACCTCCGCACCGTCATTCACTGCGCCTGGTCCGTCAACTTCAACATGCGCCTCTCCAGCTTCGAGAAGGGCAACATCGCCGGCGTCAACCACCTCATCGCGCTGGCCAAGGCTGCCGGCGACGACGCCTCATCTACTGCCACCTTCAACTTCTGCTCCTCCGTGAGCACCGTCGCTCGCGCCACGACGATCCCCGTTCCCGAGTCCGTCCCCGACTTTGAGTGGGCGCAAGGCATGGGATACGCGCAGTCTAAGTGCGTCGCGGAGCATCTCTGCTCCCGCGCCTCCGCGAAGTCTGGCGTCAAGGCCCGCGTGCTCCGCATCGGACAGATCGTCGCGGACACCGAGCACGGCGTCTGGAACGCAACTGAAGCCATCCCCCTGATGTTGCAGACCGCAATCACCGTCGGCGCCCTCCCCAAGCTCCAGGAGACGCCGTCTTGGCTCCCCGTCGACACCGTCGCTCAGGCCGTCATCGACATCTCCACCTCAGACGCCGACGGTGTCTTCACCAACGTTGCCAACCCGAAGATGTTCAGCTGGACCAATGACTTACTGCCCGCCCTGAAGGCTGCTGGCCTGGAGTTTGAGGAGGTTGAGCCCAAGGAGTGGATTCGTCGCCTCCGTGCGTCGAACTCCGACCCCGCCGCCAACCCGCCCATCAAGCTCGTCGACTTCTTCGCGAGCAAGTACGACAAGGATGAGTTTGCGCCGTCCAAGACCTACGTCACCGACACCGCGTGCTCGCTCTCCCCCGCGCTGGCGGAGGCTCCTGTCTTAACCCAGCAGCTTGTCAGCAACTTCGTCCAGTACTTCAAGGCCAACCACTGGGTTCAGCAGGCCAAGAGCTCGTCGAAGACTGTAATCATGGCCGCTGGACCCTGCGGCAGCGGCAAGTCCACTCTCGCCACCTCTTTGGCTTCGGAGCTCAAGGTTCCCTTCATCGAGGGCGACTCGCTGCACTCCAAGGCAGCTGTTGAGAAGATGGGAGCTAACCAGCCCCTTACTGACGACGACCGCGCGTCGTGGTTGGGTCGCATCGGCAAGCGCGCAGTTGAGACCATCGAGGACCTGGGGTACGACTCTGTCGTCGTCAGCTGCTCGGCGCTGAAGAAGTCTTACCGTGACACTCTTAGAGATGTTGTCTCCAAGAACGAGGGTGCGAGAATAGTCTTCCTTGACATTCAATGTGCGGCCGAGACACTCGTGAAGAGGATAATTGAGAGGAAGGGGCACTACATGCTTGCGAGCATGGTGGAGGGTCAGGTTGGCGTCTATGAGCCTGCTGGCCTTGAGGAGCTGGATGTCTTCCCTGTTGAGGGCGAGAACAAGCCTGAGGAGGTGTTTGAGGAGGCCAAGTGGCTGCTTGGTCAGATCGGATTGAACTAAACCTCGCATAGAGGTAGAATAGCATAGCACATGATTCCGGCGTTTGGCGGCAGAGGGGATATCGGTATAATTATCTCAGTATTATCTTCATATGTATAAGAAAACCCTTGAAATGGTATCTTTGCAAACCCCGCGTCTGTTGCTTCGCTATGTCTTCGATCCAGTACCACAACAATTGAGGAATCCTTGCCGTTCAGTGTGAAGCGCTATGCCTTTCCCATACCGCTCAACGCGCGGCGGAATATTATGAGTCCAGTAACGATTTGGGGTCCCTAAACAAGTGTGCCCCGCTGAGTTGAGAGTGTCATGCATTTCATTCTTGATGAATGGGCAATTATCCTTTGGTCCATGTGATTTGTCCGCCGGACATCGCCAGACGTAGATTTTCCCGCAGGTATGGCAGTAGTAGTGATCTGCCTTTATCGTATTATTCAAGTCTCTCATGAGTGTGAAAAGAAAGACGTGTCGTTGACGGGTTGATATCCGTTTCAAAGTGCGATTGAAAAGCAGGATGTGGAGTGGTTTGCACGTGAGCGCAAGACTGAGTACCGTTTCGGTGGGAAGATGCGATGCGATCTCAAAGATGATGTCGGGGATTTGTTCAAGAAGGGAAGTGATTTCCAGAACGGGAGGCGTGGAGCCAGCCTCGACTGTTCTGGAGGCTGCCATCCCGGTTGTCGTGAGGAAGCTCGCAAGAGCCTGGCGGGAGGATGGTGGATCCGACGGTTTGTGACAGGAAGCGAACCGCCGGAAGGCCGTTTTTGTTCCGAATGGGCACGGCCGGATGTTTCCTCCTGCGATCGATGGTCTGTGGTGGACGTGTGACGTGCTTCGGACGCGGCCACGCATGGGCTTTGACTCGGACAAATTTCGACGACTCAGGGTCTGAACGCAGATTGGGGACGCGGCGGTTTGAGTACCGTACCCATGGAACCGGACTACCGGTTGTTGAATCGAATGGACTACGCCTACATGAGTCAAACGGCTTCTAAAATCGCGTTGAAAGATAACGGTTTGGCGCTTCCGGTATAGCTCGTGCGTGGTGGCGTATCTGCCTCTTCTTTGATCGAATGCTATCACTGAGTCAATTCCGGCAGATGCTGTATGCATTAGAGCCGCATCTATGATTTGCGGACCAAGAGGAAAACTTTGATTTCATAGGCCGAGAAAAGTTTTGATGGTTCAGACAAACAGGTCTACCCGTTGCAGTACCAGAAGGGTTCTTGGGCACCAAACAGGTTCTAGAAACCATCTAGCCAAGTTCTTCATCAGGCTTCGAGATGAAAGATGGGTAGAAACATCATACATAGTAACAGACGCAGGCAAATACTTAAGTATTGAGACCTGTGATAGTTTGGTCAGAAGCTCATGCTTGCAACATGACACAGGCTTTTGCCTTTGGTTATGTCGCTGACTAGATCTTTGCTCGGACCATTGTTGTCGAGTGAACATCTGTAGTAGTCTTCAATTCCCATCGTGATGGATGCAATTATTATTTCCAGCAATGGTCATAAAGAAGCTTTACTTGAACTTGCTCTACGACCCGCAGAAGCATAGTATAGTTTCGAACTGATGCTTCTTATGAAATCCCTTAGATCTGATTTTACTCATGGCGGTTGCTAATAGAAGTTCACTTGTATGTTAGTTTCAATAAGAGCTGACGAATATTGTTTCGCGTCATGTGCGCGTTGTATCACTGGGCCATAATATCATTCACTCAAAGATACATACGCAACGTATCAGGAATTGCTCCGCATCTCATTGAGAACATATCCTCACACCCCTGCGTGTTAACGTTATGTGCATAGGTTATGGCAGATACTCCCTTCATTTGATTTCAAGATTGCGTTAAGGAATACGCACGACTTAAGGCTCTTTGTGCGCTTAGATACGCAGGTTTAGAATCAGGGAAATTAGCAGATATGTGGCAGGCAGCGATAGCTCTCAGAAAACAAACGCGCAATGAGGAACATTAATTTTCTACATACTCATTTTCACGAAAACTGCACAAAAGCTAGATACACAAAAGCTTTACAATGCAATATTGATGGCAGAAAGGAACAAATAGTCAGAAAAGCTCCTGCTCAGCGGATGTCAGTCGTAGAGCTTTGCGTATTTGCAACTGCTTGAGGTTGTGGGTGAGCTTGAACCCGACCCCCGACTTCACGGTCATTTAAGGCAGAATCGTCAAGGTAAATTATAAGAACATTGGAAATAAATCAAAACCGATTGTCAAATAGAAAGCTCCCTGAACGGGTTGTTGAGAATGCTTGTGAGATTTTTCGGGATCAAATTGAAGATGCAGTGGCGCGGAAGTATTTTGCATCCGAAACATCACACAAGCAACCCAGTTCGGATCCATTTTGACACCAATCTGCAATCTCACTTCAGCAACATCTGGATTGCTTAAATACTCTTCTGCGGCATACTGCTCCAATGTATCGAGAAACAAGGCATCTTGTAAATTGCTAGTCAAAAGAGGACGATGCTAAAGCCTCTAAGACACTTGTTCACGAGACGCACAATTCACAACCTCACGACATTTCCCAAAGCGGCAATCACTACAATGGCGAGCATGCAGCAAGTCTTGGTACACCTGCTCGACGAAGCAGAAGGAAGCTCAGAGCAGGGCCATACACACAACGACTGCCATCACCACCACCACAGCCACATCAAAGATCAATTGGAGGATCTCGAGCCTTCCAGCCACCTGCGGCTGCTTCAACAACTATTGTGCGTCCGGCAACCCGAACCACCCTTGCCGGAGACAATTCTGAACAAGATAGACGCGCTTCTTCGACAACAACAGTCCCACAAGCTCCTCACGCTTGCCGGCTCAATTCAGCCGACACAAACATTCAAACGAAACAACTCCCGAGATGTCAGAATCACACTCTGGCAAGGTGACATCACGACACTGTCCGGCATCACCGCCATCACCAATGCCGCCAACGGTCTAGGTCTCGGATGCTTCCAACCTTCTCACCGCTGCATAGACAACGTGATTCACGCGGCTGCAGGTCCCCGGCTGCGGGACGCGTGCTACCGAATCATGGAGTCAAGGGGCCGAGAAATCGAGCCGGGCGAGGCGATCGTTACTGAGGGCTACTGTTTGCCCGCAGAGCACGTCGTGCACACGGTTGGACCGCAACTGCAACGCGGCTCGAAGCCGACCGAGACGCAGACTGCGCAGCTCGCCCAATGCTATCGCTCCGTGCTCGACGCCGTGGAAGCTTTGCCCGCGACGCCGGATGGCAGGAAGATTGTCGCCTTCTGCGGGATCTCGACCGGGTTGTTCGCGTTCCCGGCGCGAGATGCGGCATCTGTCGCGGTGAGGACCGTTGCAGATTGGCTCGAGCACCACGAGAGTACGTCCATCACCGATATCATCTTCAACACCTTCACGGATGCAGATCATGCCATCTACAAGGAGATCCTGGCCTCGCCTCCCCCGCAGACACCAGGGATTGGGATGTCGCCAACCCCGCCAAGTGTAAATCACCCGCATCGGCAGTCGCCGTTGATCCAGTGCGACTCGCTGGACCGCGCCAGGCAGTGGTTAACGACGGCAGATGCTGTCATCGTAAGCGCTGGTGCCGGGTTATCTGCTTCCGATGGTTTGGATTATACTTCAACGGCGTTGTTTGCCAAGCACTTTCCCGGTTTCCTCAAGCACGGGCTGCAAACTCTGTACAGTGTCTTCGGCTTCACTGGCTGGCCGACCGAACAGGTACGATGGGGCTACTATTTCACGCATCTTGGCATGGTCAGCTCATGGCCAAAATCCCCGATGTATGGGACGCTAATATCCTGGCTGGACACGTTTGGGGAGAACGCGCATGTCAGGACTTCGAACGCCGACGGTCTCTTCGTCGCAAATGGTTTGTCGCCTGAAAAGCTGTCAACGCCGCAGGGCTCGTACTCCGTGTTCCAATGCCTGGCGAATTGCAGACCGGAGGCGACGGTGCTCTCTGGACCACTCGTCGCCGACGCGCAATCGTCGCTGGATCCGGTATCTCAAATCTTGACAGACCCGAGCAAGGTGCCCCTTTGCAAGTTCTGCGGCGGAAAGATGAACATCTGCGTGCGAGCTGGGCATTGGTTCAACGAGAAGCCCTTCCAGGAGGGGGAGTCGAGATGGAAGCAGTTTCGCAGGAACATTGTGCATCGTGAGGACAAGACGACAGTGATCCTGGAGCTTGGCGTCGGGATGTCGACGCCGGGCGTATTGAGATGGCCCAACGAGGATCTGGTAATGAGATGCGGGGGGAAGGTCAAGCTGGTGAGGGTGGGCATGGGACCTGAGACGGCCGTCCCGTGGGATCTAGAAGATGCCGGACTGGCAACGAGCATCGATGGCGACATCACGACAGTGGTGAGCGAGCTGCTGAGTTGAGCGTAAGCGAAAGTTAAGACGGAGGGGGCCAAAGAACTATTCCTTCACAGGAGGAAACATCGGTCGAGGAGATAGGGCGTCTCATCCCTAGCTTCAGATGATAAGACGAAGGCACACCAGTAGAGTCTATCCAATCAACCAGTTGACTCGTCGATATCTCTCATCAATGACAGGCTCGTGAATCTCAAAGTGAAATGCCAGAAACGTGCCTCATAAGATAGTAACTGTGGACCTGCATCCCGCCACCACCTTGAATGAAAGAGGCAAGCGGCTCATGGAGAGTTTGATTCGTCCCTTGCAGAGTGCATGAACTAAACAACTTTGGGCAAATGTCTCGCCCAGGGCCCCAAAGACTGCGAAGCTTTCTTCTCGCGCCAAGAATAATACAAGGTACTTCGTCCTCCGAGCCTTGGGAACGACCGGCTCGGAAGCTGCTTCAGCGCCTCGTCCAAGTCAAGTTTTGCCGCGCCTCAGGTGGCCTCGTCCTGGCCTTACACTCTTGGCGTAATGCAACACTGCGTGAGGTGGCAGTGAGTGTGTGGCCGTGTAGTCGCCCCCAGCCCTGTTGGGCCTTGAAGCAAAGCTCAGCTTTTTCCAGAGACTTGCCCATCCCCCTCCTAAAGTTTCCTAGTTAGGCTGGCCTGGCTGTCAAACGTGCTTCTCAGCCCTCCGTCACCCACACAGTCGAGGCGTCTTTCGTAGGGCGGGCTTGGTTGCTCTTGGCAGGAGAAGATCAAACTCGCTTGCGGCGCCAGTGCGCGTCAGGTCGCGAGCGGGCATTTTAGGCCTGGAAACTCGACTCGCGCACCCGCCCGCGTAAGGTGGGAGCAGCCGGTAAATCATTCGTATCGACCCCACTGACATGACAGGGGCTGAGCTCACTGTTGGTTGCGATTGGTGGCCCAGATGGTGATTGATCTACAGCAGGCATAGAAGCGGCGGGATTGCAAATCATTATGGTAAGGGGTAAGGCTGCTAGCAAGAGTCGCGTGGTGATGGCCTCAAGGGATGTGAAGGGGAGGGGAGGGAATGGGCCGGGCGGAGGCCCACCGGCGCCCGGCCGAGAGCGGGTGGATCCGCCCAGCCGGTTGTCGGCCCCGAGTCGGGAGACACGATGGCCAGCAGCCATCGGAAGGGGCTGAGCGATGTCACTCAAGGCCCGCGGTCCAAACGCTCCGATGTGGCTGGGAGGCAAGAAACACGCAGAGAGAGAGAGAGGTCTGAGAGCGTGCAGCATGCAGCAGAGCTAGCCCGGCTAGTGAGTTTTTCGGTTGGTAAGGTAGCCGACGGTCCCGGCATCTTGGCCAAGCAACGGCTGGGACTGAGAAGAGACTGGATGGATGTGCGCTCGCGCTGCGAAAGTCCGCACACACGCACACATATCGAGACAGAAACTCGGCTTCACAGTCGCCCACGAACCAACGGGCGTCTTTCTCGTGTTCGAAAAGAGCCAGACCCTTGAACCAGCCCCCCCACTCCGCAGGCCCCGTAGACAAAATAAGCCTCAATTTGCCGTCATGTTTCTAACGTAACCATATTGCCCAAGCTTAATTCCCCCCCGGCCTTCTTTTCCTAAGAAGCAGTATGCGAGCGGGGGCGCCGTGGTCCTGTTCCAGGTGTGCCACGGTGAAGCACAGACTTGTCGAATCACAGCAGACGACTCATGAGCGTTGCAGCGCTATCCCTCTCTACGGAATCGCTCCGACTGCTTCGTGTCCCATTCATCCAAGCGGTGACCCCTGTATCAAGTCCTCCAACTTGCCTCTTGTTTCCCTGTCGGCTGTGTCTAGAATTGCCATGCCTGCATCGGAGACTGAGAGAACCGACACACCCTGCCCATGATTCCCCTAATGGCGAACTGCCCGTATTCCCCAGATCTGCCCAGCATTATTGCAAACCACTCCGGCCAGGTCGCTCTGCCTGCCTCCTGGCCCCCTCACGATGTCTTCAGGGGGGGCCTCTTTGGCAGATCCACCAGAAACGAGAAACAGCATCCTGGTGCATCACGACATACGCCAGAAATGACCGGCGGCTCATGCATCTCCCATGGGTCGTGCTCTGCAGTGATTCAAAGGATCAGCACAGCGATGTCCCAATCTGCGCCTCTTGTCCAAACGATGATGCCTGCACCGATCAAGTCACAAAGCCTCCCGGCTCGGAGTCTTCCATCCCCCTTCCTGATTCTGGACTATCGCCCCCCTTTGCCTCCCAGCCCTCCCCTCCGTTGACATATTGGGAATGGCGCCTGAGCTAAAATGTCCGGAGACTTCTCAGTGGATGAGTCAAGTGGCTTCGGCAGACCAATGAGGCAATGAGCCGCGCGAGACTGCCATACCAAGCAACGGGACCCTGAAGCTTGCCCTGGCGTGCCTGGCACTAAGCGCTAGTTCCCGCGAGTTGTGTATGCATAGCATCGCTGCATCCTGTAGGGACTTTGTTTCTTCACCGTCGATTCTGTTCTGTCCCGTTGTGGAAACCCATCCGCCGTTGCAGCAACGAGACTGCATAGTAGCATGAGAGAGCTCGGACTTTAGACGACGGGCATGGCTATGTATCCAACGTGACATCTCAACTCCTGGTCTTAGTGCGTATCCACCGTCGTCCGCTGTCGAAATGGCCCTCGGTGCAACCGTTGTCAATGTGAATGGGGGGCCCCAAGGGCTTCTGTTCCAGAACATTGAGATGATAGCCGTCACCGTGAGACTCTCCATATCTGCCTTCTGTTTGGCTGCTAGTTTCTCTACACCCTCACTATGGACGAACTCTGCTGCAGGCCGAGCGCAGCTTCATGGCAACGCTGGCTGGAAACAGGCATACCCTCCTTCGTCTCGCCTTTCCCGCAGGAGCACCGCACGGTTAAATTCGACCGGAGTGAGGTTTTGGACTCTCTGGGTGGGGAGGTGGGAAAGGAAGGGATGTTTGATCTGGCAAGGGGTCTCTCCCTCTTCCGCCGTGGGCCTGGATAGAGTAATGGTACGGGCGTGGCGCAGATCCTGGAACATCATCCCGCCCAACGATGTGCGACAAACGTTTTCTGATCTGCGACAGTGTTTCTCCCCCTCCCTACCACCTGGGGAGGGGCACGCGATCGCGATGCGATTGGCTCTTCAACAAACTTTGCACCCCGGTCGCTTCCACACAGAGCCTCTTCGACGATCCGAATCGGTAAAGGTCCAGTTTCGAACTTGTCTCCATCACGAGATGCGGTCGTGGTCACCGTGTTTGGCCTCAACTTTTGGCGCCTACCATAGAACAATCCTAACAGTATGCTTGATCTTGGGTCGCTGCCAGCTGGAATACCACCAGGCCAACAGACGGTGGGACGTGCATCTCAACCCTGGTATCGTCGACAACTGGGAGGGAGGCGGGAGGCTGGAGATTCGCCTGATGCTGCTTTCCCCTTGCGCTCATGGTGGGATGCAAAGGTTGCACGTCTGAAAGTCGTGAGAGTTTCTTGAGTACAAAAGCAGACGAGAATCCCATGCTTCTTCTGGCTTTCCTTTCCTCATCAGCATCAACAGTTCACTCTTCAGCAGTCTCTTCAGTTCTTCTCTCTCTTTAGGTTTCTCTTCCTCCTCCGGCAGGATTCAATAGTCTTAACCTCCTCTGGCAAGGAGCTTCTTATTATCTAACTTAGTCAACATGTCTCTCAGAGCCGCCGTCGCTGCCTCCGTCCTCGCCGCCGCCCAGTTGGTGGCTGGCCACGCTGCCATCATCGGTGCCACCGGTGAGCTTGGCGGATCTGCCATGGCTCTCGGCGTCGATCCCAGCACTCCCCGTGACGGCACTCGTCGCGATCCCTTCCAGGCCGATTCCACCCGCTTCAAGGGTGCCTCCGCCGACACCTTCGGCGAGACCGTTGGCGCTGGCCAGAACGATCTCGAGACTGGCACCAAGGCCATCATGGCCATGACTGGTGACCAGCTTCCCCAGGTCCGCGCTGGCGGAACCATCGACATGACTCTCCACCAGGTCAACGGTGACGGCGGTGGCCCCTACGACTGCATGATCAACTCTGATGCCACTGGTGCCACCTGGACCAACATCAACGTTGTCACCACTCCCCCGGGCCAGAACTCCCGCAACCGCGTAAGTAAACCTGTCAGACATCAACCCTTTACATCACTGACAATCACTCAGGATGGTGCCATGACCGACTTCCCTCTCAGGGCCCAGATCCCCGCTGACCAGGCTTGCACTGGTACCGTTGCTGGACAGAACAACGTCTGCTTGGTCCGTTGCCAGAACGCCGCTCGCGCCGGCCCCTTCGGCGGCGTCGTTCCTGTCCAGATGAACCAGCCTGGCAACACCCCCCGCCGCGGCTCGCCGCAACCTCGCCCGCGCCGTTCAGGAGACTGAGCAGGCCTTCAAGCGCATGATGAAGCGCGCCACCGAGGCAGAGATTGAGGATGAGGAGTAAATGGGTTCACATGCACATATTCCAAGATTGAGAACTGGTGGGATTGGTAGTCTTTCTTTGGAGGATCATCTGTAACAGTACTGGTACTGATAATGAGATATGACTGCCTGCTCTAGCTGGAGTATGGACTTTCTTAATCACTCGTTTGGTAATACATCTTGGTGCTGACTCAATCTTTGCCTGCCTCTTCATCGTGACCTCTGTTTCCTTATTCTTTGATTGTGCCATGGTCTTTCAAGCGATTGCTCTCAACATTATTCCTTTCCACCTCATTTCGCTCTCACCTCCTTGAATGGCCACTATTACTTCTCACTCGGGTTATACATTATCACCCAGTCCTTTCCCTCTGGTCGTTCTCCTCTTCAGCCAAATGTGCGTATGACCTGCGTCGTCTAGCCGTAGTTGGGATTTGTTTCGAATACCGACCTTCCAACCAGCTCTAAGTTTATCGGCCTGATTATCTGAGACTGGATGACAACCATACTTTGGCGTTTGTTCTAGTGCATTTACCCCATCTTCTCATCACCAGAATACCGGGAGCACTTGACGATTCATGGAACGTGAAACGAAACAGCGGTCCAGATGACACGGGCCACACACCACCAACGCTCGTCAAAGCGCGTGGGCGGTCGTTGTTAAAGTTAGGGAATGAAACGGTTTGGTCTCTTCAGACGAATTAGGAAATAAGTAAGCTTCCTGTTCCTGGAGGAGGGTTCTTCGGGCCCTCTCGTTACTCTCGTCATATCGGCACTAGCATCCGCCTTTTCTTGACAGTTGAGTTAACTTCAGGGCAAAAGCTGTCGGCTAGTCTTTTGGTTGCGGACCTGCATATTCCTCTTCACGGGATGTTCGAGAGCCGCGTCGAAGTCATGGATGTTCGCGGATTCGGCGTGGAAAAGGGCGCCGATGGTCAGCATTTAGGCTCGTAATAACATCCCATGTGTGCAATAACAGAGTGGGACAGAGTGGATAAGGCCCAACTGGATGGCAGGCGGACGATCGTGTGGTCCATCCGTTGAACGGTAAAACTCGTTGTTTCCGCGGAGGTATTATGATTCGCGTGTATGATTGTCTGCCCGCCCGCGGTGTGCCGCGCTTGCCGTGGAGCCACTCAAATCAGACCGCCCCTCGGCCGTGGTCCCAGATGAGGAATCCCACTTAACGTTGGAGATGGGAGACGTCGTGGTGAAGGAAAACATCCAAGAATAAAACGTGACGATAAGTCATTCATCTCGGAGGGGCACGATAGTTAGCACCATGGGAACTAAAATGCGCGAGACTAAGCAGCTCGTGCTTCGTCTGCGGGCGACTCGGCCACAGGTATCCATATTAGTCAACCTAGGAGTCTTGGGCTTGATCAGATTGAGGAGTACTCGAAGATTATGCATACCCATCGCGTCTGAGCTAGTTGTCGCTAGCATAATTTAGGAGGCGTCGCATAATTGTAGGCGGCGGTCTGGGATGAACGTGTCTTGCCAAGCACTTTCTGGACGGGTGATTGTTTCTCGGGCAATTTCATGTAGAATCTGGATTCAATAGTGATTACAAGTCGGCAACGAATTATAGAGACACAGCTTGGGTTTGGAACCGGTTCATCAGCCAGGAGTTCTCGCCAGATAACGGTGTTTGCCAAAGCTGGCTTTCACCCCAAGCTTCTCAAACATTTTCCATATCGACGTCATACCCAATTCTACGGTACCTTTTGGAGAGGCATTCTTGTGACGTCTCAACACCATCATGAGGTAATTTCCGGTAATGCTGAATAGCTTTGATGTATCGACACCATGATTATATCATGAATGAGGCGGGATAGTTCCTTGGCTTTGGCCTTTCACTTTGGAGCACGGCTTGAGCGACTTTCTAGTCAGAGGTTAGGGACCACCCTCCAAGGGCATCGAGAAGTGTGTATGATTCATACTAAAGACTCATTTTCATCAGCACAAAGTATACATCAGATCGTGGTCTGCGCAAGGGAGGAAGGCAATCTCCACGCTCGTCCATCAGAAAGGCGTAGGTATTCAAAGAGGATGGAGGTCTGAGCGTTGAGCATGACGTAGACATGTATCCTGGGCAGCCCTTCTAAAAGGCTTCTTTTCTCGATCCGTGCTCTACTGCGTGTTCATGGCGATGTTTCCACAAAAGATTCCGTTAGTCGACACAGTATGCCAAAGTGCATAAGGGAAAAATAATAATAAGAACAAGCGTTTCTGTTGGTCGAATCATGTGCTAAGTCTTGAAATCAAACAATCGAGAGCTTGCTGAGAAGATGGGAGTCAAAGACAACTAAGAATCTGAGCAGTTGCTACCCGCTGAAAATACTGAATTGACAACCGCTATTTCTGCTGCCGATTCAAAGAGTCGACGGCTCTGTGGAATAGCGGAATGATCTTTGCCGCTTAAATTACAAATGATTCAATTCGTGACGCTTTCGAAGCGTACCTTGGACTTCAAGAGCCAAATGTCGTTTCTGGTCATGTCAACGTTTGGGCATTTATTAGACGACGAACATTGACGTAGAACCATGTACTTTTGGCTAAAACCTCATTTTCTTAATCAGAATGGCAGTTTCTTTTGTCACGCAAGGTAGATAGACAACAATCAAGGCTGGATTACTCCAGCGTTCGTAACCGTCATCAACTAGCTGCGGTTGTGGAAGAGTCCGGAGCCAAGCTTGAAGTTCAACCCAACAGGATAGAAATCGGCAACGTATTTCCGTGCCAAGTAAACAGATGCAAGAATTTTCCGTGCCGGATTTTCGACCGGCAATTTTCCAATGATCAGATAACTTATCGCTAGCCAAGAGATCCAAGCTTGTCATGCCAAGCTTCGCCTCTTGGCGTTTACTTGTCAACGCGACAAAACTTTTACCACGATCCACCACGCTTTCACCGCTCTTATCCCCGGTGCTCGGAGAACGTAAACAGCATCGAGGCTCATCCGAGGTTCGGAGATGATCAACCTAAGATTGCCTAACATCATGAATTCCTTTTCTAAGCACAGTGAGATTTTCGAGTGGATGTTGATATGCCCCAGAGGCATCGACCACGTTGCCGTCCAACTGGGTACTGTTGTTTTTGAGTTGCCCGATGGGGCTCAACGCCTCCAGATATCCACTTTGAGACCCCCGTTTCCTGGATTTCTCCTGCAACTTATTACCTAACACCCCTGAAGCGACCGCTGCTGTTCTTGATGAAGCAGCTTCCTTTTTCTTCTTACAACCGATTGTGCCATCTCTCGTCACGCAAGTCTAAGACCATTCTAATGCAGGCCGAGAAAATATTTCAATGTTCGTATCACTGGTGATATATTGATAAGAAGTTGAGAGCCGACGCTCGCCTCTTTCATTCAAAGCCGGGTTCCCCGCGGTTCCGATGCCGGGTGTCTGCAAAAGACCGGCCCGGTGAACCCCTGGTCAAGTCCCCTCTTGCCAAGACACCAACGATATGAGATTTTGGGTAACGAGAGTGAGCATGAACTCTAAAACCCAGGACAATGACATACGCGCGATTACTTTTCCCGCGATCTTGTTTGCTCGGCTGCGCCACCCTCGTGCGTTCATCCCACGTTGTTGCAGTGACAGCGGAGCCGGGCCCTGATAGTCGGTAACCGAGTCTCTGGGCATGACACGAGAAATCGACTAAACCCAGCCTCCACGCCGAGAGACCTTCGGTAACGGGACCGGTCTTAATCTAAATATATGATAGGCAGTTTTCAAATGGTCTGCTAAGCCTTTGTAATAACCATCAAGGTGCTTGATGGCACTTCACTCGGTTGAGCCTCATGAACGTCGGAGAGCCGTAGTCGGGGCATTTGAATAAGAGCGGACAGACTTGCCCGTTACCCTTGGGTCTTTTTTCCGACAAGCTCTTCACTTGTTCTCGTCTTCTCGCCAATCAACAAGACAACATGGCGGCTCGGTGGTCTACCCTCCTTACTGCTGCAGCAACTCTCTGCCAATCAGCGGTTGCAGAGCCTGTCTTCCGGGACACCATCTCCTTCAAGGGGCCATTTGAAGTCGAGAGCAATGGCATTCGCAACATCAATATCGAGTACAACGGATCTCTCGATGGCGAGCTTTCCATTGTCTACGGCGGTTGCGACTTAAAGTCTCCCCAGGATGCACACCACAAGATCGGCCGGACCCACATTGGATCTCACCGGGCGGCCAAGCGTCATCTTGAGTGGACTGACCAGCGGCCTACCAAGTTCGTTTGGATGGTGCCTGAAGATGTGACCTCGGGATGTTTGCATGCCTTTGTCGACAACCAGCTCGTCGGCCGCTCTACGGAGCACGTCATCAAAAGCCGAAAGATGAGGAAACGCGCCACGTTCGCTGACTCAACCGACCCTATGGGTCCCTGGTTTGACGGCGTTGAGTACCTCAAGCAAAAGCAGCCCGATGAGGTTTTTGTTGCGTCCGTCAAGAACAAGACGTTTGGCATCTTGGGTGCTGGCATTTCCGGTCTCCACACTGGTGTAAGTGGTTTTCGGACTCTGAATTGGGGAAGTCTCGCTGACAAAGGTTTCAGTTGCTGCTTGACTCGGTTGGCATCCACAATTGGAAGATCCTGGAGTCGTCCGACAGGATCGGTGGTCGCATTCGCACCACTTACTTGAACGGCACCTCCTGGGATGAGGGTCAACATCATGAACTGGGCCCTATGCGGTTCCCCCATTCGATCCATGATCCCGAGACCAACGAGACTTATGCCATCAACGACCAGAAGATGATTTATCAGCTTGCTGATGTCCTCAACGAGATCAACAAGGACGCCGATCCTGCCCTGCAAATCAATTTCATCCCGTGGCTTCAGGTTTCGGACAATGCTCCAGTTGCGACAAAGCAGCGTCGTCCCGATGGCACGGTTCCGGGTCGCAAGGAGATTGCTGCGGATCCCTCGCTTCAAAGCAACACCACCTACTCCAACGCGACTGCCGTCAAGGAAGCGGTTGCAGCGCTGGATGATTTCAAGGACTTAACTCCTGAGAAGGCGAAGTTCTACGCCACCAATGTCTTCCAGGCCCACAAGCAAGCCGTTGAGCAGGGCATGTTCGACTTCAGCGAGGTTGAATATTTAAGACATGTGATGAAGACAGACCTCAACGTCACCGATGAGGCTACCCCTTCCAACGTGGTCTGGCCGATGTGGGAGTTTGAGACTGTCTACTTCATGGCCAATGAGTGGCGTACTGTTGATGGTGGCATCAGCCGTCTTCCCGCTGCCTTTGAGAACATCGTCAAGGACCGTATTGCCTATAAGACCAAGGTCTTCAGCGTTCAGTACAACGAGGAAGAGAACAACCTAGACGTGACCTGGCGCCAGACGGGCAGCAACCCTTGGTTGAAGAACACCACCACCGAGACTTTCGACTACGTTTTCAATAGCGTTCCTCTGAATGTTCTCAAGTACTGGAAGCTGCCGCCTCACTCCAGTCTGATGCGCCGCGCCATCGAGCGCACCGTCTTCCTGGGTGCTGTAAAGGTTGCGATGCAGTATAAGACCCGCTTCTGGGAGCACCTCGAGCACCCCATCATTGGTGGCTGCGGACGTACCGACATCTACGGTATTGGCCAAATTTGCTACCCCTCTTACAACATCAACGCCACCGGCCCTGGAGTTATGCTCACTTCTTATGCACCTGATGCTGATGCCGTTGTTGCCTGCTCGATGCCTGCTGAGGAGCATATTGCATACATTCAGCAGGCCATGGTTGAGATCCACGGCCCGATTGCCGACGAGATGTGGACCGGCAACTACGAGCGTCACTGCTGGGAGCAAGATGAGCACCACGCTGGTGCTTTTGCTGTACCTATTGTTCCCCAGCAACAGCTCTACCTGCCTGCTTTCTGGCAGACGGAGTTCAACACGGTCTTCATCGGTGAGGCCACGAGCTTCACCCACTCGTGGGTCTTCAGTGCCCTTGAGAGCTCTACTCGTGGCACTGTACAGATGCTGCTTGACCTTGGACTTGTTGACGAGGCCAAAGAGATTACCCGTACTTGGATGGCCAGATGGATCAGCGTCTAATGCGGTGGTCAAGACTCTCATGGCTGATAAGCGATTCTCGGTTGAACAGCATGGATTGATGCAATCAAGAAACGCACAAGGAGGGTGCTAGTAATAGTCCAGGAGGAATGATTGATGACAAATGCATATAGAAAGTTATTGACCTAACGTTCATATCTTATTTATCTCAGCTCCTTACTCTCGTAAATTCCCACGCCAAAGCATTTCAGCTCTTTAGTACGCGAGATCAAACAGCATCAACAGACCGAACCACGCGGCTACGTACAATTGGGATACGAAAGAGAATGAGAATCTGCTTGCGACAGACTCGGAGTCGGAGCTCGACCCAGACGCGTCAGATTGAAGATCCCAACTCAAATTGACACTTGTTGACTGCGTTTCGCCAATGAAGCCTACTCCGCCAACATAGTCGTCAAAGGCCCATTTGATGGACAAGCCATCATCGCTGTAGAGTGAGTTAAGATTGTCCTCGCCCATTGCTGTAATTTCATCCCCGTCGCTGTCGATCACACGAGCTTGGGTGAGACGCCCCGTCGACATGCGCGCTTTTGCTTCATAGCCCATGCCGTCCAGATCACCGAACGCGGCAATGACAACGGTGGTTTTGTTGTCCAACGTTCGTCGAACAGCAGTTTCAGATCCTGATACCAGCGATTCCGCTCTGGTCTGTAAGGTGCTGGCACCTCCGTTTTGACAAGACTGAAGATCCGCCGGCTGCACAGTCGAGCAGTCGAGATTCGACACCCGCACAATGAACTGGTCGTCTGGCTTGATGTTGTTATCTTTGTACCACGAGTTGAGGTAGTATCCTTGTAGCTGATTCTCCCAGCCAGTCACACAGCGGATCCAGGCACCATCGCCACCTTCTACAGTCGACTTGAAGGGGAACTCGTCGCATTCAGTCCGTCTGCCAGCTTCGGCGCCAGATGACTTGGTCACGCCTTTGCAGCATCCTCGGCAGCCTGATCCGCGGCCTCGTTGGCGTGAACAACGTTGGCCGTCACCAGCGTAAGTAAGAACTATCTCTTGCGCTGAGTGTCCAAGTTTGTGTCGAATGCCTGTAGTCTTGTCAGCCATGTGTGGCACCTGCACCAGATCGTCAGAGACAAACCAAGACAGATATTGATCGGAATCTAAAGCATACTGTAAGCGATGTTTGAGAGTCAAAAGGGCAGAAACCTACGTCAGGTGCCACTATGGGGCTGATGTAGATGAATTCCATGACTGGTAGGTTCGAGGAGGTAGGCTGTGGGATGCCCGTTGCCGATACATGTTTGCATTCGGAGCTAGTCGCACTTCCAGCGGCAGTTGTTGTCGGTATCTTTGGCGTCTGCATCTTTGGTGTCGTCAGGCTTGGTGGAGCTGTTGAGGAGCTCGAGCTGGAGGAGGACGTCTGAGTAGATGTTCGTTGTGATGTCCTCCGCACTTGACATTCTCCATATGCATTGCCACATTCTGTCCCTGATGGGCAACCTGAGAAGCCGTCAGTCAAGAACACACATCTCGAGTCTCTCGCAAGCATCTCTTACAGGCTCCAGGGCAGCACTTGGTGCCTGCGCTACAGCAACGTTCGTTATTACAGCAAGACCACCCTGTCTCACAGCACCCGTCCGAACAGCAAGACTCTCCGGCCTTGCAACCCCAGGTTCCACTGCCGCAGCATAAAGACCCAGTTACCAAACACAGTTTTCCGCCGCAAGTCTCTGACGTCTTGGAGCAGCACTTGTCTGTCGAGGGAAAGCAGAAGGCATATGATGGGCAACATCCGCCTGTATCACAGCAAGGACCTTGTAGGTCAGGGCAACAGCTGCTGGGGCACTGTCAAAAGGTCATCAGGAAGCTCTACGGATGGGGGGGTTAGAGGTCAATCAAACAAAACCGTACGCATTTCTCAGACGATTTGCAGCAACCATTGCCGCAATTGTTCTCGCATGTTTGCCGACCAAAGAGGCCAAAAAGAGAGCGATTGTCGAGTTGACCGCTAAAACTCTTCTCAATGAAGACGGGGTCGAGGCTGGGATGGATGTTCACAGATGAGTCGGCTTGTCTTTCCGAAAGGAGGCCTCTGGTATCTTTGCTATTGGGCAGTGAAGGGTCAGAAGCAAAAGCTCGCGAAAGGATAGAAAGTATCCAAAAAGGATTACTTCTTTTCATGGTCAACGTCGTAGTCTCTTTTCCCTTGTGCTCTTGGTGTTAGTCATGAATGCTATGAAAGAGAAACGCAAATGGAATCAAGCAGGAAAACTGATAACAAAAAGTGCGTGCTGTCTTTAATTTACCGCTGGCATCTGATGCAAAGAGCCTCAATTCATCAAGGGCGCAACGTCCCGTCACCGCTCGCTTAAGCTTTGCTTGATTTCTGGCAGAGGCTTAGTGTGTCAGATTGCGAAATAACCCATGAGGATTGGTTGACCCGGGCATCAATTGCGCCGAGCGGTGTCATTCTAAGGGAGAGCTGAAAACAAACAGGCAAGACAACATGCTTCATATTGCGTTGTGGCTTGAACTAGGCCAATCGCCGTAGTCTTTGCCGCTGGCTTGCAGAATATCCATGTACAACTCCGTGATCGGCTGATTAGCCACTCTATTGTCATTGGACATTGCCATTCGACGCATGTTCTGGCAAAGAGGCGGGGAAGCTTAGCGCAACGTCAAGTGAAAATGCGCTCTTCATTTCGACACAGCTCAGGCTTGGTGTAGGTCTTCGAAGGAGTGTGCCAAATTGCAACGAATCTCGTATCGAATCTGGAAAATCTCGGTGACTACCAAGTGTTGCATCCTATGGGCACCTGTGCTTGGTGCGTGCCTACATCTCACTGAGGCACGATCTTCGAAGTTGGTGGGCTGGCTGCATAAGCGCAAAATCGCTGCCAAGAAAGGGCTGAGAGGACTTCTTTCAGGGAGGACTTAGGCAGCTAGGCGAGAAATAGTGAGAGGTCCCAGGCCCTCTGACCTTTCTCCAATGGAGAACATGAATTCTTGGTGGACCGAATTATATGAGACACAAGTTATTCAGGAGAAGGAAACCATCGCAAGTGCCGGGGTCACGTAAAAGGGTAGACCAAGCACCCTACTCTAAGAGCTGTCGTATTCGGAAATGACATGTGTAACGTGGCAACAATCAAAGTCTCTTCGATTCAATCTGTTTCTTAGTCTACATTTACCATCAAAAACCCGCAGGAAAACAACTGATTACAAACGACCGGCACGAGCTGAAGCAGGAGTCTCGTACTTCCACTGCTTGCACCAATGGATCATCAACTCCGGCGTGACAGGTCCGACTGATCGTAGAGAGGGACTTGCTTCTGCTGTCCGCTTTGTGATGAACTCCTTCGTCGTCTTCTCATCTCCCTGCGATATCCCGCGGTAGAAGTCCAGCAACTTCAACCCAGGGTTACGCTCGGCACCCGAATCTCTGCTGGCCGTCTTGCTCGCCTCGAGACGCTTGACCCACTCGGGGAACGTCACGAGGTCGGGAAGGCGACTTTTGCCGTAGTACTGCTGAATAGCAGGCACGAAATTATCGAACGATGTCGGAGATGGGTTGGCACCAGTGAAGTACCCTTCGTTGTACTCAGTCGATTCCTTCGTGAGGCCGCCAACATCCAAGATCATCCTTGACATAATCTCCACTGGAACCCAAGACACCTCATTCATGGTGGCTAGGTTCTTTGGCAGTGCCTTGATGTGGAGACTGCTGGCGATGATGGATGGCAGCCACTCTTGACGGCTCCAAGCGCCTTGCTCGGCAAGAGGTCCAGCGATCTGTCCGACGCGAACCACTGACAACGGGAAGTCTCCGACCTTTGCGGCGTCTTCCAAGATCATGCTGGACACTAGCTTGCTCCTGCCGTATCCGATACCGCCGCCGATCTTCCAATCTCCTCGGAGAGACTCCTCTGGAACCGGACCACGATCCGGAGTCCAGCCACTCACAGTGCCGATGGTAGAGACAAACACCATGACAACACGTCTGTCTGCTTTCGCAGCGAAGTCGGCCAAGTTTCGCACGCCTTTCACGTGAGGCTCAAATGCCTCGAAGGGCATGTTGAAGTTCACGGCCCAGGCGTTGTGAACCACACGGTCAACTTCCTTCAAAAGACGTCCATAGACCTCCTCACGCAAGCCCATGTTCGGCTGTGCCAGGTTGGTGTGGAAGAATTCGACTTTGCCTCTCTTGCTGGGAGACACTAATCCGCGCTCCTCCATTGCCTTCTCCTGCTTGCCAGCACCTCCATCGGGAGATCTGTTGAAACAGATGACCTTGCTGACTTGAGGGTTCCGGACCAGCTCGTCCAAAAGATACGAGCCCATGTTACCTGTAGACCCGGTCAAGATGACAGTCTGGTTACTCTTCCGAGCCTCCGGTCTACCAGGCTTAGCATGGATCAAGTTCTGTGAAAGGCGATTGTAGAGCTCCTTCATAGGTTCAACGCTGGGACCATCAGAGCTGGCCTCTCCATTCGCCTGCCCACGAACAACGTTTTGGAGGATGTGACCGGCAAGCTGAATAGGGCTTGCGTGAGCATACATGTCGCGCGCTTCGATATTAGCTCCGCTGTAAGCCTTGTCCGTGACACGAAGGCTTGCGGTGACAAGTCGAGCAGCAGTAATTATCTGGAGAGAGTCCATGCCAGCGGCAAAGAAATCGGTGTTGGGTTCCATGCGAGGCACTCCAAGATGCTCACGGAAGAGCTTCTCAATCGACTGGGCAAGCGCAGCCTCAGAGTTGAGATCAAGACGTGGAACTCTGTCGAGGGGAATCTCCCTAGGGTTGGCATAAAGGTCCTCGATCTCATCGTGGTACAGTTTGACCGTGGCGGCTCTCTTCACAGTTCCTTTGTCAGCTAGGAGGAACGGCTTCTCGGGCTTAGCCAACATGATCAAATGTCTGACAAGCCGCCCGTGTGTAGCTAGCAGGGATATTAGTACAACAACAAGGGTGAAGATGACTGAGAGTGTGACCGCCTACCAATGATTTTGTTTGCCTCGGCGATTGTCGGCATCAAGCGGTCAATCAAGTCGTCTTCTTGCTCCTTGGTCTTCGGATACGTCATGGGCTCGACAATGAGTGCAGGCTGGAACTTCCAGGCCCCAACGATGAGCGCGTTCCGCACTTCAGCGTGGCCCATGATGATGTCCTCCATATCAGTGGGATTCAGCTTCTCTCCGTTGGACAAGTTGAGAATGTTGTCCGCACGACCATAGAACTTCCAGTGGTTTGGCAACGTCGGATGGGGCTTGTACAAATCGCTGGTGTTGTACTCTTCCTTGTCCGGGAACGTGTAGAAGATTCCTTGGATCGGCACTTGCTTCGACTTGCGAGTAATGACCATCTCGTAGACGTTGTCTTCACCTGTTGCCCTGCGCCATTCGAGTCCAGAGTACTCATCATTGTAAATGAAATACTGCCAAAGCTCCGGGTTCTTTTGGTACCATACGCACATGGGCAGTGTCCTGCAAGACGTTAGTTATTAACCCGAAGAGGAGGGCGGGAAACTCACTCGGTCGCACCAATGATATTAATCAGGTGGACTCCGTTTCTGACCAAGGTATCGCCGGCGTCCTGACTCAAAGGACCTACAATGCTGTCAGTCATACCACATCATTTCCACATCAGATGGACTTACCGCCTCCAAAACCGACAAATGCAAGTTTCTTCAACTCTGCGATCTGCTCGGGGCGGTGAGAGATTTCCTCCAAGACTGAGGGAGGAAGTCCAGCACTGTCCGCCTTCGAGTATTTGATGCACTCGATGCAAAGTTCAGGAGTCAAGGGACGGTCAGCGTAAGGAAGCGCAAGAGGCTTTCCCCCCAAGACCATGGTTCCAAGAAACCCATAAACGCCACCAGCGTGAAACAAAGGCACTATCAGTCGCGTCAGAGGAGCCTTTTTCATGGCATAAGAACAACACTTACTGGGACTGAAGTGCCGTTTGGTTCTGGCATCCATAGCCTGCCCAGTGGGCACAGTGCCATTCCAAGGGGGCAATTGGCGAAGAGTGTCGGTCATGGCAACAGAGCCATGCTTGACAACGATTGGCTTCGGCAGTCCTGTACTACCGCTCGTGTGAAGTACGACAAAGGGGTCCCACTCGGCCTCGGCCTGCGTCTTGGTGTAAGGGATTGTGGGAATCTCTGGCTGTGCTAAGATGGATTCCAGGTCTTCAACTTCAAGAACATCCATTGGTCGGTTCTTCAACCATAAATCGACTACGGCAGTGTGAGATTTTGGGCGTGCCACAATCTGGCAGTTGGAAAGATTGAAAAGATTCAGTTGCGCCTCAAGAGGGTTCCTTGGGGACACGAAGAGAGACTTGACATGTTGTTAGTCAATATTGAACGGCGTGCTGTGGCAAGAAATGACAACCTTATAGCCAGCCTTAATGGCGGCAACAATCATAATCTACGCGATGGTCAGTCTTGCAACAGCTCAAGATTGTGTTCGTATTTCAAGTATCTTTGCTTACCCCGTATCTAATGTCATTTGGCCCAATGTAGCAAATTGTGGGAAAGGTGTCTTTCGGAGGTGCACCATAATTCTGCAAGATCACCTGGGCCATATAGTTGACACAATTGGCCAGTTCCTTGTACGTGATGATTCTCCAACCATCGCGAGGATTGGCGGTGCGGGGAATGGAGCACGCTTCTCTCAGAGGCTCATACGCGGCCCTCTGATCAATGATGTTGGGGACCGTGAGATTTCCATTAGAGCGGAGGGTGGCGGGCTCCGTGACTTGTATGGTTGTAGTTGCCATGTTTGCTGTTGGTTAAGTTGTCAAGTCAAATCACTGCTACACATGAATGAGGCTGCGGTACGGTTTCTGTAGTAGGGGAGCGGGAGCCCGGCATCTTCTATATGCACTCGGCTGTCCCTCGGTTCTAACAGCAGAGATGGGACGACACGTGAGGGATTCGCGGCATTTCTAAGCAAATAGAGGGAGATAACGAGGGGAAGTTTAAAACCGAGGGAGTCTATTTCGGTAGAATGATGGTTCTACGGCCAGCTACGAATTGGGTTTGTCTGCATTCGTTACAGAGTTTCTTCCCCGGGTCGGCCGGAGTTGGGGGCTGAGTCCCCGTGTCGCTTAATTGCGGCCGCCGGTCCTTGGCCACAAAAGTGCGGCAGAACTGGCGGTTCGGCGCCGAAGCGCAAGAGGAAAGTGGGTGCTGAAAACGTCCATCTATCTGGGTGTCACCTTGAAGATTGTTGAGTGACGCATGGCCAAATCTTACGCCTCGTGGCATCATGATGAATGTCAATTAATCGGGCAAGACTAATCAATATGTTAGGCTTTACGTGGCACTCCACGATGTCTTTCAGTTTCTCCGATAAATATCTGGTGGTTGTTCACGAGTCGTATAGACTATGTGGGCCTTAGTTCGCCGTCCCTTCACTCAAGTCTACCACCCTCCTCGCATCTCTCCAACCATTCCTATCTGTACATATTGAACGGGCTTCTCGACGTTTGAGATGTCACTTAGGAGACGCTGGCTGAGACTCATTTGCAACTATTCGTCCCAACATCTGCGGTAGACGGTGATTATGCCTCGGCATTCCGTCCAGTCGTGCGGGGAAGCTGGGAAGCTTGGCCATAGCTTCACGGATGTTTTTTGGGGCCTTTCGTCTCGGTCTCGATACGACGTATGCGACCATGAATCTTGTGTGTACAATGACCAGCCTGTGTGCTGGAGGCCTGGGCCATGCCACGACGGAAGTTTCCCTACGTCTGTTGAGCTACAGCCGGCTTATCGCAAGTGATGCCGAAGAGCAGGTAAGCATTCAGTCATCAAGATGCGTCATATTCCCATCACATTGGCGTTCTCTAAGAATCGTACCGAGGAGATGGGAGGGTGTAGAGATGAACGATCAGGGGTTCCCTTGAGAGAAAGCTTGGTTCGATGCCACCGGTAGTTGTACACTGTCCAGTCCACATGCAACGCTAGATCCGCAAGTTTTACCCGGAGCTCCGGGGAACTAGTTAAACTTCGCCTGTGAAAGTCAACCGGCCCGCGTTCGTTGTCCGACGGGACGAGTGGAGCGCGATCACCGAACGGGAAGACGCTGATCGTCCGCTCAGCTGAAGAACGGCCAATCTGACCTCCTCCTCGGAACATTTAACCGCGCGGGCAGCTGACGTTATTTTTGACTGAATAGAGTCTTCTTTTTTTGGGCGATCGTACAAGATCGAAGGCTTCTATCAGAAAGAAAATGATTGTGTGCTGTCGTCGGTATTGTTGGCGTTGGTTGGCCAAGACGAGGGTGAGCAAACCCGAACCAACCAAACACCCCAGGCGTCCCAAATCAGGAAATACAATCATCGCAAATAATGCACAGCAGAGAGAAAACTTAACCAATTTCCAGTGAAAATCAACAGTGGTTATTGTCTATTTGCCGGGTATTTACTATGTGTTATCAAATCGCTTAAACTCCAGTCCCCCGTCTATAAGTTTGATATCCATCCCACACTCGCAGGCTGCCTAGTCGAAAACATCTGTGACGTAGCGCATGTTCCTGAGCGACTCAAACCATTCCTTCATGTTCTCCGGGTCAACCTCCTCGCCCTTAGCCTTCTCCGTCTCGACCTTGATCTTGATGATCGTCTCCTTAGCCGACTCGGCCACGCCGCGGGAGCCGCACACGTAGGCCTTGGCGCCCTGCTTCCACAGGTCCAGAAGCTCCTCGCGGTCTTTCCACATGCGGTCCTGGACGTGCTTGCAACCCTCGCTCTTGTCGCAGTCGCGACTGTAAGCGCGGCGGACGGAGACGGCGCCGAGGGCCTCCCACTTGTCGAACTGCTCGCGGTAGAGATCGTCGTGCTCGGGGGATCTGCACCCGAAGAACAGGAGCGCGGGAGCCAGGGTTCTGCCGGCGGCGATCATGGTAGCACGCTCCTGGATGAAGCCGCGGAAGGGCGCGAGGCCGGTGCCGGCGGCGACGCAGATCATGGGCGTCCTCTCGGGGTCGGAAGGGAGGCTGAAGGCCGCGTGAGATGGGCGGATAGCGACGTGGAGGGTGTCGCCCTCGGCCAACGAGTCGAGGTAGGAGGACGCGACGCCGATGTGCGGGCCTTGGCCGGAGAGGGACGGCTCGTTGAGAACGGAGAAGGTGAGGGTGACGTTGGAGGGGTAGGCCATGGGCGAAGAGGAGATGGAGTACTGTCTGACGCGCATGGGGGGCAGCATGGTGAGGAACACGCCGATCGGCAAGTCGATGGAGGGGTGACGCTCGAGCAGGTCAAGAACGGAGACGCGCTTCGTGCTGATCTCGTCGGCGTAGGCATCTCCAGACAGACGGGTCAGGTTGGTCTTCGTGTCTTCATCCTTGACGTATTCTGCGAGCGCGAGGAGGTTCTTCAAACTGATTAGCCTATATCCGTGCGAGTTAGTTTCAGCGTGCGTTACTCACTCTCTTTGTTGCGGGCTGCGAAAGCTCCACGTAGTGGCTCAGGATGTCATCGGCGAGGATGGAGGTGTCGACTGGGAGGGACGTAGGTCCGTCAGTCTTGATGCTGAGATGAGCATCGCGGGCAAGGTGGAAGCGGCGCATCGCGCGGTGGACGGTCTCCTTGGGGTTGATCGGCAGGACAGCCAGGTAGTCGCCAGCAGTATAGGTCATGCCCTCAGGCAGCTTGATCTCGATGTGCTTCTTGATACTCCTGGGATCTCCGCCCTTGGTGAGGGTCTCAGTCTTGACCACGGAGGCCTCCTTGACGTCCTGGCGAAGGGTAGAAGTGCGAGGGTTGCTGATGGTGACATCGACGCCCTTCGTCTTGCTGTCGTCGGCGGAAGTGGTGTTGTACTTGCTGGTCAGGGCAGGCCAGAGCACATCATCTTCCCAGGTCTCGAAGTTGGTGAACACCTCGCCAGTCGAGGCATCCGTAAGACCAGCCTCGGCCAGACGGCTCGCGCCGAGCTGCTCGAGAGTGGTGTCAACCAACTTCGGGATGCGGTGGAAGGTCTGCACCCAGTCCTTGTGACCGCATCCAAAGACAGCGTAGTTGACACCCTTGAGGGGAGACTTCTCCTTGTCCTGGCCCTCAATCCAAGCAACAAAGTGACCCGCATTGTCAGGGGGCTGGCCCTCGTATGAAGCCGTGATGATGATGACGGGCTGGTCGGTTGGCAGGCTGCCGTTGGCGCTGTCCATGCAGTCGATCTTGGTGGCACGGAAGCCATGGGACGAAGCATCAGAGGCGACGCGCTGAGCCAAAGCCTCGCAAGTTCCGCTGTTAGAACCGTATAGAATGGTCATCGGCTTGCCGCCCTCCTGAGCGGCGGCGGCGGCTCCGTTCGCGCTGTTGCCGTTGGTCGCCTTCTCGGGCTCGGCGAGACCGGCCAGGCGGCGCTCGAGGGTCGTCGGCGTGAGATTGTCGCGCAGAATGGCGCGCATATGCATGTCCTTGGGCTTGATGGTGAGAGTCTGCTTGACGCCGAAGCTGTAGTTGGGGTCCAGAACGAAGTTGAAGTTCTGGAGGAGCATGACCATGACCAGGAGGGCCTCCTGCCAGGCGAAGGGGCGGCCGATACAGGCTCTCATGCCGTTGCCGAAAGGCTTCCATGAGTTGGGGAATTCCTTCTGGAGGCGGTTGAAGTTCTCGTCGAACATGCGCTCTGGCTTGAACTCGGTGGCGTCGTCGCCATAGACGAGGGGGTCCAGGTGAGACTTGGCCAGCAGGTTGATAATGACCTCGCCTGCCTTCACGGGATACTTGCCTGCAAGCAGAGTGTCCTCAAAAGCCTCAACACTAAACACGGGGATGGTGGCGTTCACACGGAGGGTTTCGCGAAGGACGCCGTTGATGTACGGGAGCTTGGAGAGGTGGTCGACGTGAATCTGTCCCTTGCCGACGACGCTGTCGACTTCCTGCTGGGCCTTCTGGTAGCACTCGGGGTGCTTCAGTAGTTGATAGAAGGCGAATGAAAGGAGCCCTGATGTGGTCTCGTGTCCTGCAATCAAGAAGGTAATCAGGTTGTCCATGATGCTCTCGTCAGTCATCTTCTTTCCGGTCTTCGTGTCAACACCCTCCAACATGGCAGTGAGCAAATCGCGGCGGGTGCTCTTCTCGCCCTCGGCCTTTCTTGATTCCAAAACTCCCTTGGCGGTGTTTCTGAGAATCTCAATGTCGTCCTTGAACTTCTGGTCCTTCGCGCGGAAGAAGACGCCGGGCAGAGGCGGCCGGCGGGGCTTGTTACCAGCCTCAGTCAGGAAATCGCCCATGGCCTCGATAAATGGGTGCAGGGTTGGGGAGTAATAGCTGTTGAAACGGTATCCCATAGAGCACAACGCGAGAGTATCGAGGGTGAGTCGCGTGAAGTCGTCGGTAACCATGATCGGTTCATCAGGGCCATATCGCGCCCATTTCAGCGTCAGTTGTGTGGCGATATCGTGCATCTCGTCGAACATGTTGCGAATCGAGAGGGGACCAAATGCAGGCATGAGGACGCGGTGCGCAATCCCCCAGTTCTCCTCGCCCATCTTCGCCTGTTCTCGCGGTCAAAAGCTGCTCATTTTACAATGCCTAATCCTGATGAACCCCGCCGAAACTTACTGTGAAAAGACCATCGTGCACGCCATCTCTGATTTCCTGGGTGAATGTTAGAACTCAAATTTTTTCAAAAGTTCTATGGAACGAGGCGACTTACATTCAGTGCTGAGTTTACGCACTTCTTGAATCTCTTCTCATCACAGGTCTCGTTGACCAGAGCTTGCGTCGAGACGAACACCAGGGAACGTCCAGGGAAATGCAGGCGGTAGATCTCGCCTTGGCGCACAGGTGTCAGATGCTTGTCATCGATAAGATAGGGGCCGCAGCCAGGGGTGTAAGCTTACCGTACTGGTCGGCCAGCGAGGTCATGGACCCGAGAGGGAATTCAGGGTCGATGTCGTTAATGTTGCCGAGAAGCGGCAGCCCATAGGGCTCAGGGATCGGTACTGTTTCTGACATGTTTCTTGTGTGATGTGTTTGGTGGTGGTGGTAGTGTTGAGTGATGTGTTGGCGTGTTGGATGTACAGACTCGGATCTCCCAGTGCACTTTAGCTTGGATCAGAAGAGAACAAAGCCGGTCTTAAAAAGAAGGGATTCGAGGCTGGTAATATTCACAATTGCAAAAGGCTTGGCCCCATAAACGGACGTGGCTAATCTCCCTCGTCGCGGTGTTGGCGTTATGCCTCGGTCCCATCATCATGCGTGGAGCGCCAGGATGAACGCTGATATCATGCCCGAAAAAAGATTTCCCAATTCCCACTTTTCCACGGCGACAGGACGGACAGGTGGGCTAATCCCGGCGACGTCAGTGGTCGAGACGAACGGAATCGCGCCAGCTCGTCGCCCAAGTCGGTCATCCCGCCCGTCCCCGTCTGCAGTGAAACAAGGCATTCGGCGCCATCCCAAATCCGCAGCCGACTTCAGAAGCTCCAGGGCTGTCTGTCAGACTTTCAGTATTGAATTTGTTTGGTTCAACGTGTTTTGCCATTGATCAAGTTTCCTCCATCGTCCGACCGTCCGACCAGCCGATCCTCCTACTCCGTCTCACTCGAGTCTCCGACGGCGGTCTTGGGCGGACGGCCTATGGAAGTTCAGCAAAAGATAATCTATTTGCGCCCGTACGCATAATAGACGACGGTACGACAACACTAAGGCAGAGAGCCATGTACGCCGTAAGACGCTTAACATGCGGCCTGTGGGCGGTGAGTCAGGGGTCGTGTTCTTCGGTCAGCGCTGCAGGATCGGATTTGAGCCCCCGTCCTTGGCCCTATCACAATCTAATGCTGATTAGAGTGATTAGAAAACGCGCAGAGCGGTTGCTTGTGCCGAGGCCACCGATTCATGAGCCCATTTCTCCTTGAAGAGTCTGCCCAGAAACCACTCAAACAAAACAAGGCCCCCAACAAGTTACAAGGCAGCAGTGCCGGACCCAACCGTTTGCCTAGACCACCTAGGGATGAGTGCATGTTGTGGCCCATCCATCCAGGGGTGCCATTCCCGAGATCAGATCCCCTAGCGCGTGCTCCTTGGCTGGCACACACGGCACACGCAGCGATGAACACCGCCCCTAACCCGTTCCGCGCGGGCGCAGTTCGTGTAAAGTGCCGGCAGCCAAATTGCTCCATCCCGTTCCGTCGGCCAGACCGAGATGGCACGCCTCCCGCTCCGTCGCCGCACCACGGATCCCACGGTTCGCCGGCAGTTTGTTTTGGCTGTCGGCCATCGTGAGTTTCCATGGTTTCTGGTTGAGCTTAAGCCACAAACTCAACGTTCCCATGCTTGCCCGCGCCATTGTCAGCAGTCTGCCCAACTCATATGTCATCCGTGACTCCAGCTACAATGCCTTGCTTTGGTACATTCGACCGCTCGTTCTCGTTTGCACTTTGCGGGGAACATAGACACAATGACGCAACATAACGCCAGCTGAGCGACCTAAACTTCTAGAGTTTAAGACTGCAGATCGGGGAATGGGCCCGACACAGGGTGACTGACACGTACCTAGCTCGCCCAGCCCTAGGGAATGTGGGATGCGGGACACGATGTCTTGGATTTTCACCGCCGGCGTTTATCTCAATTCTCCAATTGCAAGCAGAGGATTACTTTTTACCCCCATCAGCGCACAGCAACACAGCTCCGCCGTCGATGCAAGGCGGACCATGCTGCGAAGTGCGGCAGCGTAAACTTCGGAGACAAAACAATAGCAGTGACACTTGGTCGTTCCGCCAACCATGAAGAATATTTATGCTGTCAATTGATATCAAAGTTTCTGCATACCACGGGAACATGTACATCAATATGTCTTTTTATTAACCTGCAACAAGCCATCCAAGTCTGGTAGGGAACCTTAAACTCGTAATTGCTCTTTGTGAGCCGTGTCTTCATCGCAGTCGCAAGGAAGACCCTACCGCCACCACAGGTCAGTGTACCGGCCGGGAGCAAGCTCCCCCGGCTCGAACAACTCGTGAACGGCATCCCAGCCCGACTTGAGTTGCGCGACAGGAAGCCATTTGAGCCGCAACCTCTCAACCTCAGCCAGCTCATTTTCGTCGGCAGGCAGCAAGCCGCACTCCAGCAAAGCCTTTTCAGGGGGCACGGTCTTCCTTCCGTTCTTGAAAACGTATCTCGCAATCGAAGAGGCAAACACGGCCTTTGAAGGGTCGCTCTCCGTGTTGCCTCGGCTCCTGCCCTTCTTTGCTGTCGAGCTAGGCTGCATCGCCTACTCGCTGGGTACGAACTTGCCGGCCTTGACGAAATGGGAGACCAGGTAAATCCACTTCTCATCCCATGCCAACACCCTCGTCCAAAGCTCGTATGCCACATAAGGCGCAATCTCCTTGCGCCAGACACAGTTTGCGCCCCTGAGGATCATGATGAAATGCTCAGGGCCAGGGAACGGGTTGAAGGGTTTGCGAAACAGAACAAGACTGATATTGCCCCGTGACATGTCGAGATCGGTGAAGTAGGTCGAGTTCGACTTGTGCATGTTGTAGTCGCACTCTAGCATCGGCGAGCGGGTGGCGGAGATCGCTGGCAGAAAGAGGCACCGTGGGCTCAAGTGCTTCGGGGGCACGGTGTCGGTAAGGCGTCGAATGAATGCGCGTAGAAATTGGATCTATATTGTCTAGAGTCAAAGGCATGATCTTCAGTTTCCGTTGACTTTCGTTGACTTACCGTCCACATAAAATGCCAGCTCTTGATGTTGGCTAATGCAAGCCCCATCAGCAACGCCTTGAAAGTAAAAAGTGAGTGGATAATCTGCCCGTAAGGTGCAAGACTACTCCACGCAACGGCCATTGTTCCGTTGTAGTTGAAGACTCTCTTGATGCTTTGCAATTGAGTTTGAATTGCTGTGGAGGCTTGGGCTCCTAAGCCATGGAGCGCAAAAAGCATTTAAATACGAAGGCTGCGTCACATCTGTTCCCGCAAGCTCTCAACTCCCTGTGGGTCAATAGTCACGATAACAACCTACATCTTGAATTTTCTGTTCATCTCGTTGTTATCCACGCACCTGTTGAGACTTCATCGTTCATTCTGTTGAGTTGAGTTTTCGATCAGGCGCCACCACTCTACGATCAAGTTGAACAAGTCTGCGTCGGGGAACATCCCCAGACGGGATGCTTTCTTCAAAACCCCCAGTTTCTGGAAGCAAACAAGGTCCACATAACATCAGAATGGGAAAGACCTCTGATTAGAGTCCTGACGGACCTCGGTACTTTGTGGGCCGCCGAGACTGCCGGCAGTCCGTACGGAGTACTCCGACAAGAGGCCCAAGTGTTACGGAGATCAGACTGCACAACGTGGTTCTAGTACACAGCTGGATTGCGAGAAATAGTGACTTCGAACGTCCAATCGTGTCTGCCAAGGACGTAGAAGAGCACGTCACAAGCTAACGGATCTGTCCAGTCACCACTGCATTCTGCATCGTTCATCGCGAACTTAATTCTCCTGGTGTGATTCAACCCAGGAGGGGATGATGGAGTACCGAGGTGTAAGATAGAATAATCGATCTGAGGTGCGATTGCTATTGTATTTTACGAGACAGATCGCGTCAGATCCACGGAGGAAAGAAGTCGAGAGATCAAGCAAACCACTGCAGTGAATTCTACTTGAACAGACCCATCTAAAGAATCTAGCGATTGGATCAAGCAAATCGTTTCTTACCATGCTGCATTCCGATAATACAGCAACCCCCCAGTCGTACACATCTGCGGGCTACAAGGACATTTTAATCAGCCATGTTCCCGCCGATGCACCTACTGCGACCAAAGTAGTCATCGTTACTCTCAACAGGCCTAAAAGACACAATGCCGTCAACGAGAACATCCTCAACGAGCTCGAGTCGGCCTTTAATCTCTTTAATAGAGATACGCGTGTACGGGCCATTGTGCTTACCGGCGCGGGCAAGTCCTTCTGCGTTGGGATGGATCTCTCGGGTGGCCCGGAGGGAATTTTGAAGATCAAGCAGAACGAAAAGACAATGAAGGAATGGGAAGACCCGTAAGTCACCCATTATTTACGTCGAAACGCAGCTACTAACACTTGTATACAGAGGCGGCAGAGTTGCTCTGGCTATTTCCAACTGCATCAAGCCAACAATTGTAGCCGTCAACGGTGCTGCGGCAGGTTTTGGCCTAACCTCGATCCTGTCAGCCACAATCCGAGTGGCGTGGAAGGACGCAAAGCTCAGCATGCCTTTCGCTCGTCGTGGATTCACCATGGAATCCGTCAGTGCCTTTTACCTTCCCAAGCTTGTTGGCCTCGCAAGGGCGATGCATATGACGGCGACGGGCAACACGTATGCTGCGTCGGACCCTATGGTCAGCGGCCTGTTCTCGAATATTCTCCCGACACCGGAAGCCACTCTGAATTATGCCGTAGGCACGGCGGTTGATATGGCGGAGAACACATCTCTCATGAGCACCAAGATGATGAGAGACCTGATGCTTTACTGCCCCAACACGCCCGAGGAAACTCATTTGCTAGACTCGAGGACCTTCATTGCTTCAGCGGGGTCACCGGACAATGTCGAGGGTCTGAGGTCGTTCATGGAAAAGAGAAAGCCGGAGTTTGCTGGAGACATCGATAGATCTGAGTTTCCATTCTGGCCGTGGTGGAAACCTGGAGCCAAGGAGGCGATTCCAGGGTTGAAAGCTAAACTCTGAGGCAGCTCGGCTTACACGTTCGCTAGGGCAACATTGGTGACGATCGAGGCGATCCTTTGTAACTCTAGTATCTTCTGAATGTAAGATTGCTCTCGAGATCTTAAAATTGACCAGCGATTCCATTTTTCCAAACTGTCTTTTTCCAATTTAGTGAATAGGCAGCTACGTGCTTAATTGGAAGGTTTTCTGAGGTTCATGTCTTGTAGGGTTCGAGATGCAGAGATCAACATCGAACACATGCAATCACTCTTGTACTGGCCTACCAGCTAGAATTTCTCCAGACTCCGCCGTTCTCTCATTAGAGGTATAATCACACTATCTTACATCAAAATCCCACCAGTATTAGCATCAGTGACATGTCCATGTTTCACGGATGAGTTTGAAGCTCAATTCGCACCCATGCTGAGGCAGAGCATCATATGCTAGCGCCAAAGCGGCCAAAGTGCCTCGGCACCTCGGCCTCGGCAACAAGTGGGTCACAGTGCTCAGGGATCGGAGCAATCCCTCGCTGAGCCACCTCAATATTCATCGGCGCGCCGCCATTCATGATTGTGTTGCATCTGGTCTCGATAGGATTCGACCGAAAACCGGTCCGCAGAACACGACATCTATCGGCGCCATGACAGAACCCCGTCCGACGGGCCAAGAGGCCCCGGAAGGACCCCGAGAGCAGAGCCTGGGGGTTTGGAATGAGGTGCTCAGTGAAAATAAAGTTCATCCCACAGGCATGGCGGGACCGGACTTCGTTCATTGATCGTCGCGGTGCGGTGCTGGCCCCTTTTACGGGAGGCTGAAGTCGTCCAGTGTCCACAGTCTGTCCATCGACTGAATATCCAGCCATGCATCGGTGCTGCGCCAAGTCAATGATTCGTGTTCTCATGAAAGCTTCGCGGCACTTACTGCGTTCCGGATATGGAGGCGTCGTCCTGATATGCGCCGGGCAAGGGGCTCCACATGTTCGATATAATGTTGGCGCTGCCCAGGCCGTAACCGTCTGGCCAGTCGGCGAAGGTGTTGCTATTCATTGTGCCGTCAGGTGCAGTTGACGCCGTGGGCGCTGCGGGAGACGGTTGATATTCTTGATGAGGCGGCGCGTTGTCGACTTTGTTGATGGCGGTCTCGAAGAGTTTGTACGACGCCTCTGCCGAGATGTAGCTCTTGCGCAACTCGTCCATGGCAACCATGCACAAGGCGAGATTGTGTCTGCCCATTTGGCGTGCCATTTGTTTGGACGACGTTGATTCGAAGAGGTGAATCTGCATTGGTGGCACTAGTGCGATGACACTGTTCGTTGCGTCAGTTGTACTCCAGACCAACATCTAGGTGGCTGACTTACGTGATGGTGTGGCATAGACGGATAAGATCCTCCGCCATCATGGAGTTCACTGCTGCGCTCGCGTTGGACGCGGCAGTCCGGGTTTTCTGGCATGCAAAGGTCCTCCAGTTGCCTTGATCAGCGGCCGGGATCTCTCGCGGGGTATCTAGGATGAAGGGTCGATAAAGGACAATGATGGATGTTCTGAACGCTCGTAAGCTCCCGCCCAGCACATTACAAACTTCTCGACAACTTACTCAAAGTAAAGTTTGAACTGGTATATGTGAGATGCAACCACCCGACTTTGGTTCGTGGCCTCCGGGACCCGGGTCTGAAACGCCCGGATCTGGCTCTCGCTCCGTTCAATGTCAGCTCTCGACGGCTTCACACCCTTTGCCCGGTAATTCGTCGAAAGGATATTGCCAAGCGTCGCGCTGAGTCCGACAAACTCGAGCCAGATGTCGAACAGGAAGCCGAGCTCGCCTGGAAGGTACTTTCGGCCGAGGTTCCCCGCGACCTCGGGTGAGAGGACGTCCGCGTCGCAGGCTGCCGGCATGGGGGTGTCAAAGTCGTCAAAGGCGATGCGCATCGGTCGACCGAGTCCCAGTGAAAGCCATACTTCACGACTGTATAGCGACCACCAGAGGCGTCTCCAGAATGGCTTCGTGCCTTGGGAGGCCTGTTGGCATGGCATGTTGAGACGATGGAGGCCGATGGTATGAGAGAGGCTGATGGCGATACCGTTCCAATGCCATGGGCCGGCGCGATCATCTGTACTGGTATACCAGTGTCCCATCAGGAAGAGAGACTGTATGAGGGTGACTTTATCTTTTTCATAGTCCGCATCATAAAGAGCCTTATTTCAAGTCAGACAGGAGATGAGTAGGATCATGTCAGATATGCTTACCTTTGCTCGTTGATACATGCCTCTCTTGAGCGCCCTCCTCGAGGGATAGAAATCCTCGGTAAGCAGGTTTTCATCAACAAACTATAGTCGCGAGTTAGCTATGTGTTAACACTGAGGAAATCCGGCATGTCTTACGCTTGCCGCCGCGATGAACATGCTCCACAACAGTAAGAGGCTCTTCCGTCCTTTCTCATACTCCGTGATGAACTCGTTCGCATCCAGGATGGGTGCAAATGGATGAACATAGTGAAAGTAGCACCGTATCATGGCCTCGCGAACGCGAGCTGGAGGTAGCGTGAAAGCGCCCTTGGATCGAAGATAGTTGACATCCTCTGGGGCCAGGGCTTTGATCGAGGGCATGGGTACCAAGAAATGATTGTCCTTCGAGGATCGATTTGGTTCACAAATGTCAATCAAGAATGCGGGCCCGCGTTGATCTCCTAAATACTGGCGTTAATAAGAAGCTCTGATGTAAACAAGTTTGTATGCAAGATGCATCATGGAACTCATCACTGCCAGGTAGGGTAAGCGTCCTTACCGGGATAGAATGGCACGCAGCCGTCTTCTCGGTTCTTGCCGCCCTCAAGGGTCTCTGCATAAGCGGAGCTGTCCTCGGTAGCATCGGACGGATCCGGGGCCGATCGCTGGTTTTTGGCGGGAAGCAGAGCTCTCACTGCATCGTAGGGCCGAGTGGTGTGGACAGATGCGTCCCCCACGGAGTTGTTCCTCGCTAGTAGTCCGGGGGGTGTTGGTGATCCGGGCCCATCATTGGCATGGCGGTGCTCCTCAAGCGGCGCCGAGCCCCCTCGAACATTGCGATTCTCTGAGCTTTCAGACTTTTCCCGGGGATATGGGCCTGCTGTTTGCGGCTCAAGAAGACGGCGCTTGGGTTGGCCCCGTTGCGGGATGATGATCAACGGGTTCTCACCACCAGCGGGTCCACCCCCGGTATGTGTCGGGAGTTGGTCCGAGTTGCTTTGATAATTAGTACGTCTTCTAAGAGGGTAGTAACCACGAAGGAACTTACCGCCGTCGTTTACGACTCAGGACCTCGCACGTAATGCCGTCCACAGAGCAGTTGGCGCATGGTGGGCCGGATAACGTGACGGTGCACCTCACTTTGCGCAGGTTACAAGCCTTGCACGCCACTGCAGCCCGCTTGAATGTTCGTACCGCTGGAGGTGACGACGCCGGAGCAGAGGCAGTGGCAGAGGAGGGCTCATTTTGCTGCTGCTGCTGTTGCTGCTGGGACATAATCTGCCAGTTGCTGAATCAGGCAAATGTAAAGAAGACAAAGGGGGGTCTAGAGCGTTATCGATACGCCGGGATGTTGATCATAAGAAGGTGATAAGAGGGTGTCCTCCATCCATTCTAAATCAAGTTTTTTTGGCTTCAACTTGAACTTGCCTTATCCTTCAGGCCTTGGATAATCTCGCAGCGAGTACGAAAGTTATCGCGATGTGCGAGGGACTCGATAGTAAGGGTCGTGACAAGCCTGGAGTAGCCCGTGTCAGCTGTTTTCGCCGAGGATGTGGCTTAGGTAATTGCATGTGAGAAGGGGGTTGGGGTTTTTGTACCCATTCGGAGTAACGCAAGAGAGTTGACGATCTTTGTCGGCGAAGCGGGGAATTCCGTGGTCCGACCGCAACAAGAGCCGATAGCAACCTAAGCTTGCGCCGGAACGGTTTCGAGCAGACATTCTATCTGGTAGACGCGTTTCGATGTTGATCAATGATTTCTCGTTACACCTGGTTGGGACGAAGATGAAAGATCCAAGAGTCAGGTGTGCCAAAAACAACAAGTCGTTATTATTTCATGATCCACTTCTAACCATCCAATGTCCATGATCATGACCATGTTCATGTCCGTAATCCATTATTCGTAAGCATCATTCATCCATCCAACGCCCAATGCACCGACTTCCGTTTTTTCTTCTTCTTGTTCATCTCTTCAGGCACACGTATGCGGGCATCCGCAATCACAACTCCAAACGTCAAACTCGACGCCCGACTATGCGTACAGGCCGTCGTCGTACCATCAATCTCCCATTCCCAACGCGCCTTCTCAATCATGTCCCCGGCCTTCCGCAGCTTCTGCCGCCATCCCTCCACAAACAACCACGCAAGACGAAACACGCTCTCGCCAGAGGGCTCTTCGGGCTCTCGCACCTCGGTCCAGACGACCGGCACCCGGAGGCCGCTCGCATCCTTTCGGTACTTCCGCATCGGGCGGTCGTCATCCACATCATCGTAGTCCGCGTCCCGCTTCACCCTCATGACTTTGAGCCCCGCTCCGCCCGAGCGTGGTCAATTTGCCTCCAGCCCCCCAGCAGAGTTTCGTAGGAGTGCGCTCTGCTCGTCAACCTCGTCCTCGTGTTCGTTGAGAAACCCGGCCTTGCGCTGGTAGCCGGGGCCGTCGTCCTCTTCCTCGGGCTTGGCACGTCGGACTGGGTGAAAGACACCTGAAACCGGCCGGGATCGGACCGGGCTTGCGGGCTCTTGCTTTGCTTGGTTGCCTTCGAAGATCCCGCGCATCCTACTGATGAGACTTCCGGGTGAACTGCCTGTGCCGGAAGCCCGTCCAGGGCTGTCGGACGTCGATCCGACGGAGCCCGATGCTCCATGAAGTGACTTGGTGCCCCCACCGTCATACTTGAAGGGGTCGTCAAAGGACCGATCGGTAAGAGTAGAATCATTCCGCGGGCGCGTCAGGTTATGCACAGAGGCTGGCCACGAGTCCCGAATGACGGGTTCGTGCTTGTCGACAGGCAGCGCTGAGTGAATAGGTGACGACGCCATGGAGTCTATCGTGCTCTGGCTCTGTACGGAGTACGGCACAGAGTCGGTTCGAGCGTGCCAAGGAACGTTGGTCACGTCGCGCGGGACGAATGCATCGGGATCAAAGTCTTCCTCCACGACCGGCTGGGAAGGCGGTGTCTGTGGTCGGTCAGGATTGTGTCTGCTGTTGGCAAGACCACGAGACGGTGTGGAGGGCGTGCCTTGAACAGGTGTAGCAGGAGTGGCACGCGAGGGAGTAGCCGGTGATGACTCCTGGCGTAAAGCAAGGGGGCTCACGTCCGGTGCTTGCTCACTTTGTTGGGGTGCCAACTGTGGAGTGGCATGTTCAAACTCCTCCTCTGATGAGTCGTCCGCCTCTTGCAACTCGGCCTCTAGTGAAGACAATTGTCCGTGTTGAGTTTGCTGGTAGTCCGGGCTGTACTGTGGCCGCCCGTATTGCTCGTCGTCATCTTGGACGTGACCAAACTGCTGAAACTGCTGCTGCGCGTACGGATCTTGCCCGTACATTTGAGCTTGTTGCGCAGCGGCAGCATACGGGTCTTGTCCGAAAGCCTGGCCGTACATCTGAGCCTCCTCCGGGCTGTGAACCTCTTGGACATGGACCTCGGGCTGATACGCCTGGGTCTGCAACGGAGAGGGCTGCCCAGTCTCCGCACCTTCATGGATGGACTTTTGGAGCTCTGACCTCAGAGAGTCGGAGCGGCTGTGCCTAGAAGCCCCGAACAGTGACGGGGATCGAAGTTCGTCACGCCATGATGATGCTCCAAACCGTGAAGATGCGTACTGGGTGACAGGCTCGTCGGACGCCATAACTGCAGTCTTTGGTCCATCGTCGTCGTCGCTCTGGAACGAGTCGATGACCTGCTCCAAGACCGGCTCAGTTGCTTCTGGCTGTTGAGGGGCGTTGAACTGGGTCAAGAATGAAGGAGCAGCAGGCGCGATCCCCGGGGTGATATAGTCGCTGTCATTGTCAGAGTCGGAGTCTTCGAGGTGACTGGCCGGAATGTCTTGTCCATGCGGAACACCAGACGTTGCTTGAGCATAGGCTGGGCCATAAGCGCTGTCCTTGATGTCAGCAGATTCCGGATGTCGCGGTGAGTCCAGAGCGCCTTGCGTGTACTGCGAAGACGCGCTGAACCCGGCTGAAGCCAGGGGAGTGGCGTACTCCTGCGAATCGGTGTCCGTGAAGTCTCCCGGTCCAGCTGGGGTGAGGTAAGTCGATGCCGTGGAGATCTGGTCGTTGCTTTCGTTGGCCCACTGCTGCTCGTAGTTGTCCACACGCAGCTGAGGCGTGGGTGCGGGCAATGCTGAGTCGGCCGCAAGACGGGCTGCCTCGCCGCGCTGGTTGATGTTCTCCCATGAATCATCGCTTTCTTCCCCGTCTTCTTCTCTTGGATGACTTGGAAGATCCTGACTGCTTCTGGGTCCCGACGCCGTGAATGGTGTTTCCATCGGGCATTGTTGGGCTGTCGGGCTTGCTGACATCGGGCTTACTGTCGCCAGAGGGCTGGTTGACCTCATCAGGTTTGTCGTCGCCATCGGACTCGGTTCCAGGGGGCTTGCTGGGCTCATCGGGTTGGTTGCCATCGGGTCGCTCTCCATCAACTGGTTGTTGAGTGTCACCGTCACATCCGTTGTCTGGCCATACTTATTAGCATTCAAGTCCTCCTCTTCACTGTCGGAGTCTTCGAGTGGTTGACGGTAGCGATCCTGTGCGCTGGGGGCACGCGGAGGCGGAGGCGGTGGCGGGGTCGCTCTGTACTGCGACGTCGACAGACTGTGCATCTGGTCGGGCCGAGTGGCATTCGATTCCCAAGCATCATCCATATCCTCTTCTTCGTCACTAGTATCCAAGAGATCCTGGCCATGGAGACCCTGCGAGACTGGGGCTCGCGGAGGTGGGGGCGGGGGCGGGGTGGCCCTGAACTGAGATGTTGATGAAATGGGGAACTGACCAGGTCGAGCGATGTTGGGGATTTCGTCCTCACTTGAGTCCGCTTGCTCTTGATGATGGAAGCCTTGTGAACTGGGCACACGAGGCGGCGGGGGAGGAGGGGGTGTAGCCCTGTAACCTGAAGACGCCATCGCGAAGGGCTGTGAATCTTGAGAGGGTAAGACACCTTGATCTTCCTCGTCTGAGTCCTCCACGTGAAGTCTGCTCTGTGACAGGGAACTGGGGACACGGGGAGGCGGCGGGGGCGGGGGAGTGGCTCCGAACTGCGATGTCGAAAGAGTTGACGGCTGGGCGGGAGTGAAGTCGTTGTCCCAATCATTCTGTTCCTCTTCGGAAGAGTCTTCAAATTGTTGTCCGTAATGACCTTGTGAGCTGGATCCGCGAGGAGGGGGGGGGGGGAGGGGGAGTCGCTCTGTGCAATGAAGATGAGAGGGGGGCCGGCTGGGTAAACGCAGCAGACTGCGATTCCAATGCATGCTCATCATCTTCGGACGAGTCTGCTGCTTCCTGCTGGTAGAAGCCCTGGGAACTTGGAACGCGAGGGGGAGGCGGAGGAGGGCTTTCTCTGTACTGCGATGATGTCAACGCGGGATTGATCTGACCAGGCATGTTCGAGTTGTAGTCTTCTTCCTCATCGGAGTCTTCGAAGCCATGGCCGTGACGCTCCTGGATGCTAGGCAACGAGGGAGGAACTCGTTGCTGCAAGGGTGGCAGTTGTTGCGAGCCGGTGAGACTCTCAGGCTCTTCGGAATCAGAGTCCATGTCTTCCAACTCGCTATTGTAGCGCTCCTGGATGGTATCCAACGGCGTCACTGCGAGTCTGGAAGCCAGCGGGCTGGTGCTTTGGCCTACTGAGCCGAGGCTGAAGGGATCTTCACCCTCCTCATCTGAGTCTACCATAGGGCCAACCGGGTATTCTTGGCCCACGATAGATGGAACGGCTTGGCCGAAACTCGTGTCATCGGCTCCGCTGCCCATGCTTCCCATGCTTCCCACAGTGCCACTTCTTCCTCTGCTTCTGGCTGCTGCAAACGGGTTGGTGTCTACGGGAGAAGCGCCGAGGGTGCTGACGGTGGGAAGGAAACTGCGGTCGGATGCAGGGCTCCTTGCAAAGGGATTGTATGACTCTGGAACCTGAGGCGTGGGCTGGCGACCCTCGACAGGCGGCGCAGCGGCAGCAAATGGATCTTCGAACGTGGACTCGTGTCCCGTCACATCTGCATCGTGGCCAAAGTCACTGCCTGGAGTTGTGCTACGGGCAAAGGGATTCCCTGGTGAACGTTGGGCTAGGGGGCTGCCCGATGAGTTTCGACCTGTAGGAGCAGTGCTCCTGGCAAACGGGTTGGTGACCGGTGACTCTCGTGCCTGCTCGTCAGGATGAGACCCAAAGGAGCTTGCAGAACGCAGGAAGTGCTCCGCCGCGGGTGATGTCGAGCGCTGTCCCTGAGGGCTGACCGAACGCAAGAAGTCCGCGGCTGTGGTAGTGTTCCTGGCGAAGGGGTTGTTCGATGCCTCCGATGTTTCTGTCGCCATTTGCTGGGCGAAGGGATTGTATGCCGCCTGCTGCGTCGGTCTAGCAAAGGGATTGACGTAAGTCTCTTCCGCATCGCTGTCCTCCTCGCGGACGCTGAGAACCGGTGACGAGTGGTCATCATCGTAATCCACGCTGTCAACGTGATCGTCAAAGTGAACTTGCTTCGTGGAAGAAGAGAAGCTGGCATCTCCATGGTCATGGGCGCTAGCACTAGGCTCGAAGCCTTCGTGGTACTCTTGATCGTGATCCCGGTCCGCAGCGGCAGCCATGCTCGTAGTCTCGGTCATGTACGAGCTCTCAACAGCGGCATCTGGCGCTTCAGAGACGTTGCGGCTCAAAGTGTCAGGATGATAGTATGATGCGGCTAAGCCGGAAGTATCACCAGCTGCTGAGGTGGCAGGCTCAGTGTGCTCAGTGATGACTGAGAGATCGTGCTTTTCGCCAAGTTCTTGGGAATCGTCGAAGCTGGCAGGGTGGTGATCATCGGCCTCGTCAAGTTCAAAACTGCGTTGAGTGGCTTCGGCTCCGGCTTCAAGACCGCGTGCCGTGCTGTCGTCGTGGTCGTGCTTATCCTCATCGAAGTTGGGCTGGTGGGCATCTTCGACGATTGGCGTGCCAGGTCTAAGGACTTCCTCTTGGTCCTCGGCTATGACAGACTTATCGCCCTCATCATGCTCATCATCTTCCTCTCTGTGGACGAGCTCATCTTGCCCTACCGCAGTCGGGGAGTCTGCGCTATGTTCCTCATCAGGACCGATATGTGCCGATGCTTCTCTGGGCTCAAGATGCTCCTCTTTCTCGACATCTGAATGCTCCTCGATACGCGAAGGCTCGTCGGCAGGGAAACTCGTCTCGACATGCGAAGACTCCTGGTCATGTCCAACCTTTGTCTGGTCGACGGCCTCTGATGAGTGCGCCTCTTCGAGCTCAGCATCAACGTCATGTTGATGAAGCTCGACGGTTGGAACATCCTCGTGGACCGCCTTTGTCGCAAGTGATTCTTCGACAGGGGGGCTGTCTAAAGACCTTGACGTCGGTGCTTCATCGAGGGCAGTCTCGGAATGATCGCTGGAATCGCGGTGGACGACCGGTGCGGCAGAGTCGTCGGCGGCAACGACTTCGTCGTGCTCATCGTGCTCGTCGGGGCCAGATGAAAGATTCTTGTCGGCGTCGGCCAAGTCATCAGCGTGAGCAAGCTTGCCTTCTTCCATGGGAGCAACAAGGGTCTCTCCCTTGTCTTCGTGATCACTTTCGGGCTCAGGGAGTGCATGATTGATCTCCTTGGTCTCAACTTCGGACTCGGGTGCTTGTACTGGTTCGTGGCTCTCAAGCTGTGCAGACGCTGCCTCGGCACCTTCGGGGTCGACAACCTCAGTTGCCTGGGCTGGTACGTCGCTGTCGATTGCAGAAACTTCAGGTGTTGACCTCTCTCTATCATGGGGCGCCGTAACGTTGTCAGCGGCCTTGGTTTCCTCGACAGCATCGTCGGCTTCAGCGTGCGAAGCTGGGAATGCTTCGGAGGTGTCCATAGACGGAAGAGCATCGACCTTCTCACTCTCGAGATCAACTTGCCGGTCCTGCGCCAGCTCGTCATCCGCTTGTGGACTCGTGTCCTCGACGGCGGATGTTGGCTCTTCTACGACCGACTCCGGCTCCTGAGTCTCAGGATGGTCGTCAGCCGCCTTTGCCTCCTCAAGCTCCTCGTCTCTATCCGCTGAAGAGATTTCGGGAACTTGAGTCTCTTCTTCGGCCACGTTCTCGACATGAACAGAGCTGTCTTCTTGTGGAGGCGATGATGGCTTATCATCCTTATCGACGATCGGCTGGTCTGACACGGGTTCAAGATGCTCAGCCTCAGACTCGGCAGGTTGAGAAGGCTCGTCGTCTTTAACCGCAGGTGTATCCTCGAGGTCTCGATCAGCCGCGACTTCGACCTCCGCAGGAGGAACGACGTCTGGAGATTCCTTCGCTTCCTCGACTTCGCCAAGCTCAGGAGATGTAGAGCGCTCGATGGCCTCAGCGTCGTCTTGGTCACTCTTGTCGTCCTCAACGGGCGCTGATGGCGATTCGTCCTTGTCCTCGTCCACATGCAAAGCTGAAACAGACTCCGCATGCTCATCATCGACTTGAGGCTCCGGCGACTGTGCCGGCTCGTCGCTCTCGGCAACAGGAGTCTTCTCGGTCTCAGCAGCCTCTTTAACCTCTTGCCCAACGGCACTTTCTGGCTCATGGGACTCGGCAACGTCCTCCGCCTCCTTCTTCCCCTCGGTCTGATCAACCTCGGGGGCGTCAGAGACTTCAGCAGGCTCTGTCACAGTACTGGAGTCGGTGGCGGCGTCAGAAGGTCCATGAGCGGAATCGTCTGCGTCAAGGACACCACGAGCGTGTTCCTCTCCGTCCGAATGCACAGCGTCCCGCTCTTTGGAATCTGCATCTTCAAGATCTTTGCTGGCAGTGGTTGGTAGATGCTCTTCCTCCTCCTGGGTTGTCGGGGGTTGGTCACTGACTTCCGCTTGAACTTCTTGAGAGGCACCTTGGGCCTGGGCATTGTCATCGGTGCCGAGAGTGTCTTGTTGCTCAACTTTCTCCTCGGGCTGGGAAGGCTCAACTACTTGCTCATCTGCTGGCTGGTCTTGGTGGTCCTCATCCTTGGATTGAGAGTCGTCTGGGGCGAGATCGACTGGGGCTTGGGGATTATCAGAAGCGTGAGCTTCATCCGAGGCTTTGCCATCGGCGTCATCTGCGACGACGGCGCCGCTTTGGTTGTCCTCCAAGTCTCGAATCTCTTCTACTTCGACTGTGGCATCGTCAACGGGTTGTTGATCTGCGGCAGAGGCTTCGACAGCATCTTCAGGCTTGTCCTGATCCTCTGTTGTCTCCACAGCCAAGTCCCTTGTCGGCACCTGCTCAGGCTCTGGGACAGTGCTTTGCTCAACTTGCTCGGCCTCTGGTGACTCATCATCCGCTGCTCCAGGCGTGTCCTCTGCTGGCTCTTCTGCGTAACTTTCGGCGGTGACCTCGTCCTTGGGAAGGCTGTCATCCTCGGCCGGGGTGGTATCTGGTACAGAAACTTCCTCGGCAGGTGCCTCCACAGGCACCTCGGCAGACTTCTCATGGTCAGAGACAACTTCTTCCTCCTTCGCAAGGTCTTCCTTAGGACTAGTGTCGTCCTCAGTCTCATCCTTTGCAGGGGCATCGGTGACTTCAGCCTCTTCCGGTGATGGGCCATCATCTTGTGCGGGAAGATTGTCTTGTACCGCGGCGACTTCCGGTTGTGAAGGCTCATCATGTGCCGGTGTCTCGTCTTGAACGATCTCCTCTTCTACGACAGCCTTGGAGCTGACGTCTGGAACCTCTTGGCTCTCAGCCGAGATCTCCGCGGATTGCTCGGTCTCCTCGGTGGGCGTTAAATGTGCCTCCCCGTTCTCGACCGGATCCGTACTTGGGCCGTCGTCCGCGGTCGACTCGTCAACGACAGCCTTAGCGGAGATCTCAGGAATGGCTCTCTCTTCTGCCCCATCATCGACGGCATCGTCCGCAGTCTGCGCCTCTTCATTCTTCGGGGTATCATCATCCTCTTTCTCGGCGCTTGGCTCGGGGGCGGTGTCGTCTGCAGGCTTCTCCTGCTCAACTGGCTCATCTGAGGGACTTGTCTCTACATCGGGACTCTCCTCGGCTGCGGGGGCACTCTCCTGCGCAGGTTCTTCACTCGGAGCTTCATCTGCAAGGCCCTTGTCGGCGACAGGGGTGTCCTCTGCTTCACCTGCTTCAGTTGAAATCTCCTTTGCCGTGTCACCAGCTTCTAGAGCGTCTTCGGCCACAGGCGTGTCTTGGGGTGCAGCCGTCTCTTCGGCCGAAACCTCTCGCGTCGCGTCATCCGTCGAGGGAGCATCTGCATCTCCAGAAGCCTCCTGCGCCAGCTCGTCCGGAGAAGTTGGCTCAGCGGGCGCGATCTCTTCCACGGGTTCGTCAGCTGGGGCAGCTTCTTCGGCCAGTGCGGTCTCGGGCGCTTCCACCGCCAGGCCCCTGACCTCTACCGGAGACGTGCTCTCCGCCTCAGCAGGGGCTTCTTGGGTCTCCTCGGTCGCAGGAGGTTCAGAAGGGATCTCTTCCTTGGCCTCCTCTGTAGGCGCGGGCTCGCTGGCCTCTTCCGGCGCAGCAGCCTCCTCGGGCTGCTCCGGGACGGAGTCGTCTTTGCTGGTCTCCTGGGCCTCGGGAGCAGCCGCCTCCGTCGCGGGTTTGTTTTCGCTAGATTGAGCCTCCTCCGTGCTCACCGCCTCCAAGCTCTTTTCAGCCATTGGTTCTTCGTTTGGTGGCTGGGAGTCGTCACCTTCTTGGGTATCTTTGTCTTCGGCGGCGGGAGTTCCTTCGGCGGGCGGCGTGGGTGGTGCGCTCTCGGCCGGGCTCTCGGCTGCTTTCTCTGCCGTCTCCTCCTTTGGCAGGGGAGATGGCTGACCGGATATTGTTCCTCCTCCTCTGCGCACCGTTCGCGCTCTCTTGCGGGTCGGGATCGGAGGCACCGACGCCTTCATCTGCTCTTCGATCAAGCGGTTGAGTTCCTGTTGGTAAAGTCAGACCCCGTTGCACGCCCAAGCCCACACCCCGACTTACTGCTCTCTTCTTCTCGAGCTCTGTCAACTTAGCTTCTCCCTCGGCTATCACCTTGGCGGCCTCGTCTTCGATGTCGTCCATGAGGCCATCCATCTCGTCTTCGACGTTATGCGTAGTGGTATCAAAGGTGTGCAATTTCTCCTCGTCTTCTTTGGCTTTGCGGGCGGCGAGCTCCTCGTCTTCTCTTCGCCGACGGGCCTCGCGTTCCTCATCTTCTTTCCGCCGTTGCTCGGCGATTTCTTCCAGCTCTTTCTGCCGTGCCGCCGCGAGCTCTGCTTGCTCCTGTTCGTATGCGGCCTGGAGCTCTGCAATCGTGTTATCACGCTTCTTCTCGAGCTCATCGAGTTTCGTGTCGCTCTCGGCGGCAGAGGTCGAGAGGCCCTCGATCGTCGCGTGGATCGAAGCAAGGGCCTCATTCATCTGCGCCACGAGCGTGGCGACGTCCGTTTTGGCAGTCATCGGATGGGTATCAGAGAGTCAATGCTCTCTACGGAGATTAAGGTGCGGATTGAGGAGATGTGATCAATCGAGCGTGGGATTGTGAGAGATCCCAAGTCTCGGAAATGGCAGGTATCGTGTAGTTTTTTGCTGATTGACTTTTCACAGACGTTGACTAAACGTTCGAAACACACACGTCGGCTGCGGGGTGGCCGTCAGTTTACGATATATACCATCCTCGCTGCTCCGGAGTAACAGCCGTCAAGTTCTAGCCCAGGGACGGTCAGGAAAGCCCGGTCGTGTGTGATGTTCCTCCCACCGATCATGCAGTCCCCGTCCAGGACATGGCCAGGCCACGCTTGTATGCCCCATGCCCCGCCGGCCGAACACCGATGATGAGAGGAAAGCTCCTTTGTGCCAGAGTTGCCAGTGCACCGCTCGTTCCGTGATTGGAGCGAGCCGCGGCTCCCTCTCATCCGATGTTGGATCAACGAAGCCGCGGTGGACCCTCCTACCCCTTCGCAACGCATGACATCCACATACAAATGGTGATGTTGCCAGGGACGCGAGGGGGCCGCGATTGAGTCAAGGCTGCAGACTCTTTCATTTCGCCCATCGTCGAATAGCACCGCCATCGAGGGGACGATCCAGTACCTCCAGCGCGAATTCGCCTTGTCGCTGGGCAACCTGGTGACAGCTGTCAAATATCGACAGCATCCTCCTTGCCTCGGGAGAGGGTATTTGGGGCTTCATTCCCAGGGTTTCGCTGCTGCTGCGTCTGATGTTATGCCACGGCGGCTTTGCCATTGGGTCAAGTCTCTTGGAGCAAGTCTTCAGGCATGTGCGATGAGTGCGTTGGCGACAAAAGGCGTGGACAGGCGTTCCCTGCTAGAAACGAGCATCATTCATGCGCCCGGGTAAGCATTGAGAGTTCTGAGCGCAGCAGATTACCACCGACGTGGAACCGGCGTCTAGCAACCGCTTGGCCGCATGAAATTCGCTGGATATGGTCGGTATTGTGATGCATTTGGGCAGTTTCAGGACTCCCTCCGGGGTACGGAAGAGAGGGAGTTTGGTCGAACACGGCGGCTCAAATGAGTGAGAGATGAGCCACAGTTGACCCCTTCAAACCAACCCGCGCTTCAAACCACGTGTCCGAGCCGCTGCGACGTGAAGATTCAAGCCACATTGTGGCTGCGGCGGCTCAGGGCCTCGGAACCGACCGATGTATTCGATACTCAAAACTATGACGTCACGGCCCATTTGCTAGGACGGCGCCAAGTGGATGTCTTCTGTTGTTTTGTTCGCCTCGTTATGTTTCTGGTGGTGTTGATATTGATCCTGAAAAACTTTGCTCCAATCGCCGATTCAAACAACATTGAGGTTGCCAAGTTACTTCGTCTGCAGACCGGAAAACTGGATCGAGATGACTTGGCGTTGCATCGTCAGGTTCGTCAATCCGCAACTCCACCTTCTCCAGGATACCCTTCGTCTGATGATGTCCGTGAGGCTTTCCGAGATGCCCTTGATGCCCGACAGGACATGGTGATACCGAGGCCTCCCGCTAGCCCCAGCGGACAATGGAGAGAGAAAACAGGTTCGATACCGCCGTGACTAGTAAATCGTCTTAAAATTCATCAATATACACCAACCAGCCAACCGCTAGCGCCTGTCATGGGCATCTTCATGTATGTTGTGATGGTCCAAACTTGATAGAAGGTAGCTGCCAGCTCAGAGTATGTGCGGGTTATTTGAGTGCAGCTTACCTATCGCATTCTTGCATTCTTGCAAGGGGGTGGGCGGGAAGATTCATGCAATCGCACTGGCCGAGTCAGATGTTAATCATGATGTTGCCGCACGTCGACTTCAGATGAGCTTTGTCAGCACAGCTTGTGATAGAGGATTGCATATCAAGTCCTTCAACGTCGCAATTTGTAGGATAGGGCGGAGGTTTACTGATATTCCGGGTGTGATTGGGGCTTGATATGATGTCCTTAGTGAGATCAAAGAATAAATTACAACAAAAGTCTTTATCAGCGTCAAGACGCCTGATGGCGAAGCATCTCTTCCTACGCCAGCTTCCTATCTTAGATTGAGCAGTTACAAATACTCTAGTTTATGGATTAACCAACAGATGATCACATTTCTTTGCGGCCGATCTTACATCGAACATTCAGGTAACTATTCCGAAGCGCAGCCTTTTGAGGGGTCACTTAAACCGTAGGTTTTTCTGCTTTTCACATAGCACCAACAAAAGTTCGAGCACGACATTCCTCGGATTGATTAGCTTTATGAGTAGTATGCGCCATGATCATCATTTCAACTAGCAGACGAGGTATCGTTAAGGACTTTCAGCACCGAGAATCACATTGTCTATTCACTTTGGTGTCGGTATCCCTTAGTACACTGTTTCTATTTCGTGTCCTTAGTGAAGCCTATGAACTGTCTAACGCCGCATTAAAGAAAGCGCCGCATCAGCTGTGGACTTAGGCCCAGCCCTGGAGATTAAAATACCAAAAGCATCAGAGATGCCGAGACTGTAGCCTTTAGGATATTTTGAGATAGCTGATGGGCACTGCTCTCATGTCAAGAAGATGCTTCGCTTTAACAGGGTACGAAGAAATGATTTCCATCAGCAACCTTTCCCCCACCCCCCCTACGTCACGATGTCTTTCAAAGCCAATCAGGCTAGCTGATCTAGGCCAGCGTGTATCTTAATGCAATTATTCAAGGAAAGCAAGATGATGAGGTTCCGCTTCCATCAGCCGTGAGAGTGCAATCATGTGAGATTTTCCTTCATGCCGGCTTTACTTGCCACGATCTCGATCCCAGCATACCTATGATATTGAAGTACTCTAGCGGCGAGCTTCAAGAACCTCGATCTCAGTCGATGGCCTCTCACTCGTTCTCACACTTTCAGCCCTCTTTCTCGCAGTGAAGCATCTCCGGTAGAGTCCTGCCTGAGGGGGCCATAATCACTAGAGCCGAGGTTGATCTGGGCTTAATCCAGAAAAGGTCACAACGGGGTTTGTCATCGATCTATTATCCTCCTCGAAGCTTGACTCCCGTTGAATTATTTCTGGATAGATACGAGTGCAAGAATGGGCACGCTTTGGTGGAGTCAGGCCGGAATTGGTGTTGTCACTGCCACAGCTATGTCTCGTGTCAGGAGAGTTTTGTTGAACGACTTTTGCAAAGTAGCTCATGGTGAAGATGAGACAGAGCGTCTTTGACTCTGTGGTATGTCCGTGTCAATTATGTTGATGACTTCAAGGCCGTTGCAAAAGAATCTTTGAGCCGGGTTATCCAAAACATTGGCTTGAACCATTTGGTACGCATTTCTGGCTGACGATTCAAGTTCAAATTGATTGCCAGCGTTGCGAAAGACTTGTTCAAAGGGGAGTAGCCTGTCTGGTCTGGCTGGACCCCGGTCTCAAATCTATCCAAATAACCATCTCATGATAAAAAGATTTTATAACTAGATGTTCACTCAACGCAGTTTCTACAGCGTTAACAAAACTGAGGGTAATGCAGACATTAAAGGGAATGCGTTGCTACAGGGGCAAGCCATCCATAATGAAACAGGAAAAAAAAAAAGAACAAACAGCAAAAAGAGGACTGCTGGTCAATCGCGTACGGGAATTGAGCCCGACGTGGGGGTCGAACCCACAACCTTGAGATTAAGAGTCTCACGCTCTACCGATTGAGCTAGCCGGGCGATTGGAAACCCAGCTTGAAGTCTTGGTTGGTGACGACGAACCGGCGTGGAGACGATCATAGCGGGAGGGACGCTGAAGTTGTGGTGGTGGAGCACGGGAACCCACATGGTGAGCGAAGGGCCCAAGTCTGGTTGAGACATAGCGTTTCGACCCGCCTTTGGTTTTGTGGTATTGTGTTAAGATTGAAAAAAGGTCGAATGAGACGGTTGGGCTTTGAAGATGGCTGGGTATGCCGGGATCGGGCTGTGCATTAGGCAGTCTATCAGCAGCTTTGATTATGGCTGCCAACCGCAGTCATCGTAGAGTGAGGCACAAGCATTGAAAATCACAAGGTGTGTCAAATCAGAGCAAATTCTTTTCTTGTTGCGTTTTTAACTTGAACTACTCTGGTTGGTCGTTCATGACCAAGCGTTGCTGGTGCTGTTCTGCTGACTGCAACGGCTTAGAAGGACGGCACTCATCGCATTTCAAGCGCCCTCGAAATGCCTCCGTGTACGGAACAATAAGCATTTTCATGAGTCGTTCAAGAGGGAGAGGTAATGTGAAAGTATCCATGATTTATGATTTCAAATATGCTCCCAGCAACACATCATGAATAGGTCTCGTTATTGAGATGACTCCGCCTTCCTATCTCCAGTGGACATGCAAATGGGGTGCCTGATTTCGAGTTCTACGATTGAGTGCTGTATGAAGATCAAATTCAATGTGTTTATGTGTAAAGACCGAAGATGTAAGGCTTGATGTTTGGATCATCAGCCATGTTCTTACCCCGTAACATAACTCTACAACCTACCATACATAAAATACTTGCTTCCTTTTCGGAATATTACGCTTTTCGCAATCAAATGGGCTCGTAGACCCGGTCCTCATAGTCCTCGAGTATGAAGCCTACCGATCTGATCAAAGTTGGGGAGGAGATCAACGCAAAAATGTGTCCTTCTCTCCGTTGATCATGATGTTGGAAGACAGATTCTAAGAATGGGCTCCTAAGGATGTTAGAAACGTAACCATGAAATACAAAGAAGATTATTCCATCGAACACTGCATATATAAAATGTTTTCTAACCGTTACTTTCCGTGTTCCAAAAGTCCAGAGGCACTCAGCGGACGACTTCACGCCGCCTCCCCCGGGACTGCCGGCCATTATACGGTACCCGGCAGCCTCCGGACTTTACTCCGGCCACACCGGGATACTCTACCTCCCGCAACCGCTTCGCCGCTTCGTACTCTCATGGTATGAATCACGTGTACTCCGTCTCACAGGACAGACCTAGAAAGCCGAATATATCCGCCGCAAACCCCGACAGAGATGGACCTAGTCCAGGACCTGCTTGTGATCAACCCCCTGATCAAGAGCTTATATGCCGCCCACGATGGAGATAATTCAGCTCAGGGGCTCAGGCCCCTCAATGGGTAGGACGCCAAAGGTGCTAAAGCCATCATTGATGATCATCATGTGGATTCGCGGAGTCTAACCAGACGAGAATTCCCCGAGCTCAGCATCCCTCCTATCCCATGTCCCCATCGCCATCCCAAAATAGCTAACCCTCCGACCACCTCCAACTAAAACTAAATCGATCCCTCCTAACGCCTATCCCGCCGCTCAGCAAACGCCGACGGACAATCCAACCCAAACTATTCTCCATACTTCACAATAAAGTAACCAGCCAAACAACCTGCTATCCTCAAGGGGGATGGGGTATGAAGCTTTATGAAAGATGGGCAGACGGAACTCTGTAGAGTTTAGCTATCCCCGCCGATTGAACAGAGCTCTGCCGCAGAGCGAGACCCTATTCGCTGAACGTTGGGAGTTTGCCCTTCTTTGCGGGAGCTACTTTTCACTCGCTTTTGGACGGCGGCGGGCTCGGTATCGCGGCGCGGTGGCCTCGGGGTCCCGTCGCCGACGCACCCGTGATGTCCACTTTCCAGCAGCGCCCCGTGGATTTGAGAAGTTCTCTCAAACATGGTGGGTGGGTGGCCTAACCGAAGCTGGGCGGTACACATCTTACCCGTCCTAGCGACACCAACATCTCGACAAATCTGCCGCTAGCCGGAAGGCCCATGGCCCTGACTGACCGCTTCGCGCCGTGAGAGAGACAGAGACGGCAACAGGTGCCGTATCAATCGCCAACACAATCCCAGCATCGCCGACCAATCGAAGAGGCGCCGCGACGACTTTCCTCTTTTCACCAGCCACACGTGGCGGGTGTCATCCCATCAATCCCTCCCCTCCATCCACACTGACGGATCGCCGTGACGTCGTATTTGCCCGCACCCTTGCTGAAACTTTCCCCGAAACTGTAACATGTCGCACAACAGCCGCAGACTCGACTACCTCCCAAAACGTGCCCAGGGCCTTTCACGCGTACGCAGTAGTCTCGGCAAACGAAGGAGTCGAGGAACAGGTGAAGCAGCCTTCACTAGGTGGTGGATATTGTTTCTATAGCGAGGTAAATGAACATCCAACTATTTACGATAGATAGGGTGCTGCCCGACGGTGGGTGAAGGGAGCGAAGTGAAGATGATAAAAAAAAAAAAAGTAATTTGACGCTGCTGCTCGATGCTGATGCCCCTGCCGCCATGGGCGAGATCCTGGTCCAATCATACAACCCCGGTTCTCCCGCTAACTGCGTATCCTCCTCTTTGATACCACTACCATTTCCTACAGTCCGCTTTTGGCTCTTTCGAAGAGATTCGGCGGTAAGTCTCTTATATACGCTTAGCGGTGTCGCCGGCGACGGCCCTTCGTCTCCTGTAGCTGTCGGCGTAGCCAATACGCTCGTAGGTGCCGAATCCGTAGAAAGCCAGTCCGATCACTAGCCAGGTGCCAGTGACGATGAGTCCAACAGGGAAAATCATGAGTTGGACGCCGGGAAGCACAAAGGCGACGGTTCCGTTCTTGAGGCCTGCAACCATGTCGTCGACGGCGGCCTGGGCCATGGCAACGTCGGAGCGGACGATTTCCTTGGAGAAGACACCGGTGATGAAAGATGCCTCGTTCGATGAAACATTTGTGCTGACAGACTGCCCGGCGGCGTTGACACCGGTGAGAGTGAGGGTCGGCATGACGAGTGACTCAAGTTGAGACCTATTCATGTTAGCAAAGCACGATTCCACGAGGGCAGCGAATAAACGTACATAGACATGGGCGCAACCATTCTGCTCTGGTCAATCTGACCGACGAACAGATACGACTGCAGGGCCTGGGGTGTGACGACACGCTTCTGCAGACCGGTCCAGGGGACTTCAAAGGTCACGTCGCGTGCCATGTCGCGGCGGACGGAGGCCGTTCCAGCAATCTTGTTCGCGCTGACGGGCGACACGGAAGCGCCGTTGAAGGAGAGGCCGACCTGGATATTTTGCGGCGGGATGCCGGAAAAGGCACCGACAGGATCGGAGACCTTGAACAGGCGCAAGTCGGCCTCGAAAACTCCCGTCTTCGCATCCAGACTCGGGAGGTTGTAGCAGATGCAGGTTCCTGACGGGTTCGACGCAGCATCGAGATGCGAGAGTGCTGAAGTGCAAGCGGCCGAAGTTTCCGTCTCCCATGCCGTCATGTTGATGGAGCCATCGGCATTAACCTTGACCTCGAGGGCGTTGGGAACCCATTCGGCGTTGATGTCCATACTCTGGCGCTTCTCGATGTACCGGTTTGCGACATCCTCGTAGTTTCGTTCCAGCACGTCGACAGCCCTAACCTCAATCTTGGGATCCATAGCCAGCGGACGGATCTCGGCGCACGCGCTGGAGGCCAGCGCGGCGGTGGTGACGGCCACCTTCCAGAACATGGTTGATCGTGATTTCGTGTAGTAGTTTAGAAAAGTAAGCTTAGATGGCGGGTGGCGATCGGGGTGGGATCGTATTAATTGATTGATGAGATTCGGAGCCGAGGAAAGGTGGATCTGGCTGCTAATGTCGGTATGGCGTGGCCAAGGTCTAATTACAAAGTCGGGTCCCGGCCGGCGGCGAAGCGAAGCGAATTGAAAAAAGACGAAGCTACGAAAGAGCGTAAATGAAGTCCACTACCTCGGCTGCCCGGGTGGAGCTGAGCTGATCGATTGATGAAGAGTTGAAGAGAAAGCGGTAGCCGGTGGTTTTGAATTGACGTTAGCGACGGTAATCGAATCGAGACGAGTCGTCGTACACGGAGGCGGCGTCGAGTCGGATCGATGTTCAAAAAGGGCGTGGGGAATCCGACGGCGAGGAAGGGAAAAGAAGAGAAGGTGAAAAAAGGGACCTGCCCGTGATAGGGGAGGATTGCAGTAGTTTGCTGGCTTAGCTGTACTCGGGTTGGTCGCGCGATGGTCAGTCAGGACGACTCGACTCGGAAAGGCGCAGGAGAGAAGAGTCGAGCAGTGGGAGGGGTGGCGAGGATACAATAAGGGCGGAGATTAAACGTCGATAAACGGGCAGGGCACAGCAGGGCTGGGCCTTTGACAAACAGGAGACGTGTGGGAGGAATTGTGTCATGCAGCGACCATCGTGGTGCCTGACAAGACGGGCAATGGCCTGACACGGTGCGATCCACAGGCCAAGTAGCAGGGCTGAGGGGGTGGTTTGGGTTCGAGGATGGGATCGAGGGGTCAGGTCGACGGGGTGGGATGGAGAGAGGGACGCGAGGCCGTGGCTTGTGAGAGGAAGAGTCCTGGCCTGGAGGAGTTGGTGGTGATGGGTAGAGTACAAAGAGCGCAGAGCAGAGACTCAGACAGTGGCGGGGTGGTGGTAATCGGACCAGGATTGCTGGGGGTCCGGGAGGATCTGAGGCGTGATGTGACTGAAGAAGCAGGGAGGGCACAGTAAGAGTGGGTGGTACGGGATAAGGACGAGGGTGACCTGTGCCGTAAACCGTCTGGTTGTGTTTGCGAAGCTGGACGAGTGGGAAACCGAGTGCGTGGTCTGTGGTTTTGTGAGACGGCAAATGCAACGAGAGACGCGCAGGGACTCTAGAGGTTGTGGGAAACGTGGTAGTGGATGAGGGACGAGCGGCCTTGTTTCCTGTGGATTTCGGTTGATTTGGTGGTTCGTCACTGGAGACGGAGACGTTGATGCGAGTTCGAGTTTGCTTGTTGACGATGACGGTGAGCAGCAGAGTCGTAGTGAACGAGTCGTAGTGAACGATGCCAAGTTCAAGTCGAGAGGCGCCGAGGGCAGGGCGATGAGGGAGAAAAGGGCGGCTTGGCTGGTGGAGGGACGGGAAGCGATGGAGACTCTGCGAGGTAAGTCGAGGTAAGGTTAGCCGGGGAAGGCGAGGCTAGAGCCGTTTGGGGATAGCGTACCGTGTGTGAGGGAAGGAATAAGCATGGAAGGGGCGTTCTGGTGCCTGCTTTCCCCCTTTGGATCCCCCTTCCCCCTTCCCCTTCCTGTTCAGTTCTTCCGGATAGGCAACGGGCAGGAGCTTGGCATAGGGAAGTCGGCACACTTTCCCTACAGAATACAGACAGATGACTGGATGCAATGCAATTGGATAGGTACATACACAATACATGCAACAATGCACTACACAGCATCCGTAATCCAGAATTATGAATGGCCACTACAACTCTGCAGACCCAGAACCAGACCACAGGAAGAGTACGGACTGGCCGCCAGATGGACACCACTCTCCCCCCTCCGTCGCCATCGACCACTCACGACAGTGCCACGGCCACCCTCCGCCGCAGAAAGGTTTGCCTGGCGTGCGCTGTGCCTGAGCCTCGTGAGCCTATCCCTTCAACCAGCCCATGGCATTGTCGGATCGACTGGCGATGGAACAAGCGTCGTTCGAGGAAGGGGCAGGGTCGGGCGCTGAAGCAGTTTCTGGCCGAAGCGACCCTTTCATTGGATGGCCTCAAGCCGTGAATGGATCCACTGGGATCTCAGGTGTGGGGCATCTGATCAGGGGTATCGATACTTAGTCTTATGCATAAACATACACCAAAGCACAAGTACTTGTGATTCTACGGGCACTCAGCGCAGCTATCGCCCAGCACGCAAGAAACTGCCAACGGCCAGCCAAGGGATTGGCTCTCCAGAAAATCAACCACCCAGAAAAATCCACGAAAAAGAAAGCAGAGAGAGACCCAGATCACCAAGTGGCACAAGACAAGTCACCATGCTACTGCAAGGGAGGGTGCTCCTCGGCGCCAACAGCCACCGGTTTTAGGTTTCCAAGCCGCACTGCATGTCCGATCCGCCAATGACGACGCACACAATCGGGTAGAGGCCTCAGCGGTGTGGCGACGGCGCCTGCGAATGTCTCTCTCTGTTCTCGCAGGAGCAATTGCAATGGCAATGACTGAATCAGTGGTCATATCCGAGGCTGACTTGCTGACCTCATAAGCTAGAAAGGCAGCTCGAGAGATCAACCCACAACAGTCCGTGGTGGCCGCATCATCGTCCCTTTCCCCCAGCCGTCAAAACTGACAAACCACCGGTAATCAATCACTCATCCTTATCCAGTGCCACCCGCCGACGAGCCCCGCACTGCAGAGCTGAGAGAGGCTCACAGAATCAAACCTCTTGCTGCCGCGCGCGGCGCCTGCAGGCAGCGGCCCTTGTCTCAGGTGAAACGGAGGACCAGGGCGAACCAGGCAAGCCAGGCCTGCTGCTCCTCGTGTGAACGGGCCCATCTGCTGCTCAAGATGCCTGCTTGAGATGCCCGGACATGACTGCTGCAGATTGAGGACCCACTCTAGACGCCCCGACGCGCTGTGAGTGGACCACGACCAAGAACTGCGTCTGGACTCGCGCCTCTTCCGAGGGCCAAGGAGAAAGAGAAACGGTCGCACCAGCCACAGACGCCTCGGATTACCTCATCAACAGCCGGTCTCCAGCCACACACACGTTGGGTGCTTCCTCATCAACCCTCGTTCAGTTCTTCACGTTTCGCATCCTGACCGCCATCCCCTGCTTTTCCATTTTAACCTCCTGTCACCAAAAGCTTGGCCTCTTCTCGTCTGAACCCTGGCTTGTCCGGCTCGTCAATTTCAATTGTCCACGTCGCTGCGCCCATTGGACCGTTGGCGCATGCCCATGATGATATGGACCCCTGACCAGCAAGATGCAGCCAACGTCTGTGAATTTCAATCGGTCGATCGTACTTAATCAAAAACATTCATACCCCCCCACGATCCGTCGACATCTGCCGAACGAACAACCAAATACCAAAAAAAAAAGACGACTTCAACGCCCACGAGAGACAGCGAGAGCGAAAACACCATCACCAACACAAATACCGGGCCACCGCCAGCGTCCGGCCCGCCCGCGAAACATCGTCACACAGCTGGGTCCGTTGGTGCGACCTGTTTCGGGATCCCGGTGCCGCCTCGCGAACTGCTCTCATCGCGGCTCCTGCTCCCACCTTCCGGCCTTCTGAGCGCTACAGCCAACCCTGACGATAGCGATAGTCGTCGCATTAAGGTGGCAGTACCGTCACCTGCCGGCGGCCCTCTGCACAGTTGCAACCGTTGCATTCTCGGTGCCTCACGGATCTACAATGACGCGGCCAGCAAGGGGAACTGGCTGTCACGGCAAGCGCCGGTGACACTGTCACTTGTCAACTTGAACGAGAACGGAGTTTGTTGAAGCTTCGTTAATTCATTCTGACTGACTGACCGCCAGGGGCTTATTCGCTAAAAAAATGCAGTCCCATCTCACGCTACCCAAACATTCGCCAAACACCGGCACCAAGCCACAATCCTGCGACATACGCAATCGCCCTATCTCCCCGGAATGAACGCCAAACCCTTTGCCGCCTTTGAGCTTCCTTCATCACCTCCTCCAATCATGCCGTTGTTTGCGCCGAGACTTGCGGCAGCTTGCTCTTGAACCACAGCATGGCCTCTGTGAAGGCCAGGTAGATTCCCGTGAGGCACCAGCAAATCATGACAACGGAGAACCCGCCGGCCAGCTTGGCGTCCACTATCCTTCCAACGAGGACGTCTCGGAGGGCGCTGTTCATGAGTAGCCAACTGTACATTGGAATCAGCTGGCTAATTGCGTTGGACGCCGAACACTGGTGGACAAGTTGAGCCCGCTCCCGCTCCCGCTCCTGGATCGTGTCCGCCATCCGCCATGCCACCTGGTTGTTGATCTTGTCCCAGGACGCCTGGCAGGCCACGTCCCGCGCCTGTGTGGCCATGTTCTGACGGCAGTCCCTATCTTTGGCGAGGTACATGACCTTATCGACGAAGCCGTCGAGGTCGTCGGGAGGCACGAGGTATCCGCAGCGACCGTGTTGGATGATATCACTCGGACCGCCCTCGTCTCTGGCCACGACCGGCACACCCGATGCCATGGACTCAAGGACGACGAGGCCGAACGTCTCGGTAACGGAGCAGTGGAGGAAGATGTCGCCGGAGGCGTAGGCGGTGGCGAGGTCGTCGCCGGTCTTGAACCCGGCGAAGATGACCTTGCCCTGCTCCCGCAGCGGGTCGAACATCTCGTGCACCTCGCGCTCGACGTCGGGGTTGCGGTTGCCGCCAACAACATACAGCTTGAACGCCAGACCGCGGGCGTCTAGCTCTTTGACGGTCTTGGCCAGGAAGCCGAACCCCTTTTCGCCGGCCACTCTGGATACGCAGATGAGAATGATCTCCCCATTGGGCGCAATCCCCCTGCGCAGGGCCTCGCTCCGCATCTCCGGCCGGAAGAGCTCCGTGTTGACGCCGCGTTGCAGGAGCTCCATCTTGGAGGCCTGCACGCCCTGGGCCTCGAGATATCTCTGCACGAAGCGCGAGGGGTAGAAAACGGTCTTGATGGACTCGTGCCTGAACAGGAACGACTGAACCATAGAGAAGGCGAAGACGGCAAACGTGCTGAACGGGTGGGGGAAGAGGATGGCGCAGTAGCCAGCCAGGTCGGTCTGAAAGTTGCAGATGACGGGCACACGCTTCTCCCTCGGCTGTTGCTGGAGCTGCAGCATCACCTGGAAGCCCAGCGATGCGGGCGAGGCCAGGTATATCAGGTCGGGCGGGGTGTCTGAGCCGAAGGTCCGCGAGAAGAGGGCGGAGACGCGAACGGGGTAGACGACGGAGAGCTCGGGGTTGAAGGGCAGCGGGTAGCCCTGGAGGCGGACCTCAAGCTGAGTGTCTGCTGTTGTTACTGTTGGTGAAAATGTGTTGTGCTTGGTGTGGTTGTGCGGCGCGACGACGGCGACGAGTGCGCCCTGGGAGCGCAGGTGCTCGACGAGCATCAGGGTTGTCCTGCTGACGCCGTTGACGGGGCCGAAGGACTCTGTGCAGAGCAAGATGCGCTTCCCGCGTAACGACGGCGGGAAGACGGCGTTATCGTGATGCGGGTATCGTGGCATGATGCCGTGAGCTTGGGGGAGAAGGGGTTGTCGTTCCATGACGGCCGGTGAGAGCGCATACACTCTTGCAAAAGTCAGTCTCGGGGTGTGAGCTTCAATCTACTCTGAATGCTTACCAGAAGTTGTCTCAAGCCTTTCCCGCTAAAGATTTCAAGCCGCAAAGCTCCTGAAGGGTTCTCGTGAAGAATTCGAAAGGGTTCACACAGTTTGGAGGCAGAACATGAATCGAGCTCCAAAAACGCGACGGCCACACGCCTCGGGCGTTTGGCTCCATGATATCTGCGCAACGAGACATGACAAGCAGCAAAAGGCTAGATTGCAATTGCCATGACTTGGGAAGAGTCCCCGTGATGTGCGGTGTCGGAGGGGCGCCACGAGGTTCGCAGATTTGCATTCCGCATTCCTCGACGGCGCACCTCAGCCTGTAAATGCAGCTCCTCAGGCCACATGGGGAGCTTCGATGGCCTGCAGTGACGCTGCTGCAGTGGTGGGGGCGGGGCACTCGCTGCGAGCAGCGCTGTCTTAGCGTGTCCAAGGTTGTGTCTGCAGGGTCCAGAAGCCAATTCCGGGCTGCAAGGTATCTGAGTTGAGTGATGAAAGCGGCCATCGATCATGACGAGCAACCAACCAACCAACCAACCAATCTTTGTACACGCTTCACGCTGCCATGGACTTGATTTGCATTTCCTATTATCGATATATGGCGTTTCTATTCGTGTCGATTGCCACTTTCACGTGGAACTGGCTCTTCACTCTGCCCACTGGTTGACAGAACGGTACATACATCAACATCTTCTCCCATCAGCATCATCATGTCGGGATATGTCGCCTTCTCGCGATCTCAGGCGTAACCAAAAAGAGTCATGCATTCGATGAAGCACGACAAATTCCCGCATCACGTTTCCCTCCATGCCCCCAAGTTTCCTCTGCATAAGTCACACGAAGAGAGAAAAACAGAGACCGGGAACACCCACGATGCCCAGGTTAGCAGCCAATGAGAGCGGCGGAAGCCGGCACATTGCGACTCCGCTGGACGAGAGCCAATCGATAAGACGACGGCCGCACATGAACCTCACAATGGCAAACGAACAAAACTGCGTTTTGTGCCGCATGACCTGGTGGTTTACGATCACCTACAGAGCGATAGGGGAAGCACGAATGGCGGCCCGCATCTGGATGCCCGTGGTCTCGCCGGTTGGGTACCGTTCGTTGAAGTGGCCCCGGCTATCTACAAGATCGAGAGGCGGACGTCGGGTTTTTGAGTTGAATGCTTGACTGCGAATCATCACGAGCATGGGTGCTTATACCGAGACCCATGTGTTGGAGGGGTAGCGCAGTGAGGGGCAATGTGACGGCAAAAGATACCGATTCTGACCGAAGACTGCTCACAGGGTGTGGTAGAGTATGATCTTATTGAGTGTCGTCGCGAAGGGCGGCTGCGCTGCGATTCTGTTGTCGGCATTATGGCCTCTTGATAACGCCAGTTGAGAGGTGTGACATCTACACAGGCGTCACATTGGCATCAAATATCAACCTGAAACCCGCCTCCTGTTGTGAACCACCGCGCTGAGCAGCTTCACCTCGCTCCAAGAACGCTCAGACAAGCATCACCACCTAACGCGTCCTCACCGCGATCCGCTCAAGAGCAACGTCATCGTCACGATACAGCAATTTAACAGCTTCTCCAACAACTCTACAAGCCTGCTTTACTCTTTACCTTCCTGACTCGACTCTCAAAAGGCGCTGCCCTAAATACTGACACTCTGCCCTCTCCCCATTCCCTCGCCGCGATATCCGAAGCTTCAACGTCAGAACACGGCAAACTCCCCCAATACCAAGAGAGTCCAATAGTGCTTGTTCATGCGCTTGCTTGGTGGTTTTACGCGCGTCAAGCTACCCATAATCTGCACTTGTCCCACGTTTATCATCATCGGACGGACCAAAAGCCACGTCAGATCGCTCACCTACGAGAACCAGTTCGTTGCCGCACGGCCGTTGTCCAACGTCGACCTTTCCCGAAGCGGTTGGTGAAACGAACACCCTCATATCGGACGGTTTGATTGAAGCCCATCATCGTCGAGACCGTTTGCTCTACGTTGGGGCATTTCTTCAGTCCGCTTGGGTAGAAAAGGGATTGGCTTTCCTTGAACCTTTTTGGTTTCTTGAGTTTGAGTTGCGCTTTACTGGACGGCAGCACCAAAGGCTTTCACGATGATGGCGGAAGGTTATGTCACGTTTGCCTCGGTGGATGAAGCGGCGGACGAGAGCGCTGGATTCCGCGAACCTTCGACGGTGCCCACGACTCCGGACGGGAGCTGCACGTTTAGCCCCGTGCTCAGGTACGCACACGACCAGACGACGATGAAAGCGTCGACGGGGAGAGGTTTACCGCGTTGGAGAACAAAGGAATCGAAGGAAGACCCGGTCTGGGCAGCACCACACAGAACCCCGTCCGCAACATCTGCTGCGTGGGAGCGGGATACGTCGGTGAGACTCCCTCAAAACCTTCACGAGCCTCAGTCATCACTAACATCTTTCTCAGGCGGACCAACAGCCGCAGTCATCGCGTTCCAAAACCCGCACATCCGCGTCACCGTCGTCGACCGCGACGAACGGCGCATCCGCCGGTGGAACTCCAAACACCCGCCCATCTACGAGCCCGGCCTGCGGGACATTGTGCGAGTCGCCAGGGACGGCGCGAGGGAATGCGCCTTTCCCACCGAGCCCACTGCCAAGAACACCAGCACCACCGCCGCCTCGTCAGCGACGTCCGAGTGCGGGAGCCAATGCGGCGGCGACGATGGCCCCTGGACCGCCGTCCCCTCGCGCGCGCCGAACCTCTTCTTCTCGACGCGCGTCTCAGAGTGCATAGCGCAGGCGGACATCATCCTCGTGGCCGTGAACACGCCCACCAAGACGCGCGGCCATGGCGCCGGCAGCGCGACGGACATGACGGCGTTCGAGGCCGTCACCGCCGAGGTCGCGCGGCACGCGAGACCGGGCGCGATCGTGGTTGAGAAGTCGACCGTGCCATGCCGCACCGCGCACCTGGTCCGCGAGACGCTCGCCGTCCACCGCCCCGGGGTGCACTTTGAGATCCTCTCGAATCCGGAGTTCCTCGCGGCCGGGACCGCCGTGAACGACCTCCTCCGGCCGGACCGCGTACTCATCGGCTCCGAGACGACGCCCTCGGGCAAGTGCGCGGCGGCGGCGTTGGCGGGCGTCTACGCTGCCTGGGTGCCGCGCGCGCGCATCCTGACGACGAACGTGTGGTCGTCCGAGCTGGCGAAGCTCGTGGCGAACTCGATGCTCGCGCAGCGGATCAGCAGCATCAACTCCATCAGCGCCATCTGCGAGCGCACTGGCGCGGACGTGGACGAAGTCGCGCGCTCGGTGGGTTGCGACCCGCGCATCGGCGACCGCTTCCTCAAGGCGGGCATCGGGTTCGGGGGCAGCTGCTTCAAGAAGGACATCCTGAGCCTGGTGTACCTCGCCGAGAGTTTGGATTTGGACGAGGTCGCGGAGTACTGGCTGCAGGTGGTCAAGATGAACGAGTACGCGCGGGAGCGGTTCACGCGGCGGGTGGTCAAGTGTCTGAACAACACGCTGGCGGGGAAGAAGATCACGGTGCTGGGGTACGCGTTCAAGAAGAACACGAGCGACACGCGGGAGGCGCCGGCGCTGGAGATCATACGGGCGCTGCTGGAGGAGGGGCCAAGGGAGATTGCGGTGTATGACCCCTGCTGCAACCCGCTGGTCATCAAGGAGGAGATCGGGCAGTTGTGCGGGGAGCTGAAGCCGCTCAGGGAGGACGGCGGGCCGTTGGCTATCTACGGGGATGCGTATGAGGCGTGCGAGGGGAGTATGGCGGTGCTCATCACGACGGAGTTTGACGAGTTCCGGAACAAGGCGCCGGCGCCGGCCCCGACGACCAACGTCCAGCAGCAGCAGCGGCGGGTCGACGTTGACCCGCGGCCGTTCCAGAGCCTCGAGGTCGCGCAGTCCGACGTGCTGGCGCTGCACAGGTTCCTCAGCCGGCGGCAGTCTTCAGACGACCCGCTGGGGCGTTACGAAGCTGAGCCTGAGTGTGCGTCCGACTGCCCGGATTGTGAGGCGGAAGCGGCCAGCGAGGTATCGGGGTTTGCCACGGGGATGGGCACGACGGAGGAGTACAGGACCAAGGAGAAGGTGGACTGGGCCAGGGTGGCGAGGGACATGCAGATCCCGAGATGGGTGTTTGACGGGCGGGGAGTGATTGATGCCGGGGAGATGGCGAAGCTGGGCGTGAGGGTGGAGAGTGTTGGACGGCAGGGACGATCGTGGAGTTGATCGCGCTCTGTGATCGTGAATCTGGGGCATTTTTGTGTTCTCTTCTCGTCATTTTCTCATCATATATCATCGTCGTGCGGGATAATGGGCCACTCTGGAGCCGGTGGCGGAGGAGACGGGACGGACTTAGGATCGTAGAGTTTAGAGACAATTTTCACGAACAGGAACTTGAGTCGAGACACGAAAGCCACGCCAACCAGCGACCAACATGAAAGTGTGAGAGAGTGCCGGGGGCGGAAGTCGCCGCCGGCACATGGCGACTTGCATCCGCAGTCTGATGCATGCGGTGCATCCATCTTCTGCACACAATTCATCCCGTCCCCTGGTACCTGTTTCACGCTACCGCGACAGACTTCTCCGACCAAACGAAGGAACCAGTCATATCCGGGCTCCAGGTTCGTCTGAGGATGTGACCAGTTGGAATTGAGACCTCGAGGGGAGGGAAGAGGGAGGGAGGGTTAATATGTGTAGGGCTAGGCGGATCGGTGGCGGCGGCGTTGATCAGTGTTTGAAGATCCAAGATGGAGGCATGTTCGGGATCATCACCGGCGTTGGTCGACGTTGAAGTAGGAACCGGAGAATTAACACAACACACATATGACTCCTTCGTGGATTTTCTCCCCAGAATAAGATCGTTTCGCCCCATAGGAACAACCCAAAATCCTCCGCATATTTCGTCATCGCGGCAGGGACCCCGGAACGCCGCATGCAGCAGTCAAGCAATGCATCAACCACCATCTCCACCTGCTATTAGCCGTTGAGACAGAACAGCGACCGTTGTTCTCTCGCGTCAACCCAGTGCCGATGCCAATCATGGGGACCCCCTCCGTCTGGAGAGACTGTGGGCCAACGGTCGCGATGCAATGCGATTGGGGAGAGTCGGGGATCAGCGTTTGGTCTGTTCGCGCCGTTTCACGTCGCATTCAGCCAGCTGCCCGGCGACGCTAAGCCTCAGATTGTTTAAAGTGTGTGTGGGATCGTGGTATGTAGTATGCGGTATGAGTAGTAAGGTAGGCAGGGAGTAGTAGCCTTTACCGTCCAGCCGGCCAGGAACCCAGAACCGACCGATGGTGGTTTTAGTGTTGTTGGCTCCCCCCCTTTCCGAGACGTGTAAGACGAATCGTTCGAACCGAATGTGGTATCTGGCTGTAAGGATGGGCTGGCTTACCCGTGCTTCCGAGCTGGGAGGGTTTTGGCCAGAAGTGACAGGCAGTGTCTGTGTGTTTCTGGCGCCCCCAATGGCGACTTGCCTCACACCTCCATCGCGCATTTGCTAAGCACAGTTTGGGGAGGCGAGAGGAGGTTTGGCTTTCCGTCCAACCTTTTAGCGTTCAAGGGGAGACTTCGTTTCATCTGCTCTGCCGTGCGGCGGGAGGACATGCAGCCCTGGGGCATGAGGACATGAGAGAGAGGGACAGCATGAAGGAGGGAGCAAGAGGCTGGAGAGCTGTCTGATATAGGTCTCGTCTTGGTGTATGTCGTCTTTTCGTCGGGCACAGCGACCTCTTCCTCCTTTGGACCAGACGATGAGCGGATGATAATTCTGTTTTCCACGACGACGGTTTGTTGACATTGGGCGATCGATACATTCTAGACCGAGTCCCTGGGGCGACTTGGACATCACATCGCCGAGTAATCTCACTAATACCACCTTGTCGGCCTGTTGGAACTTGTGTCTTTGGGAAGAGCAGAGAGAATGAGGGGAACAGACGCCTCAGTGCTGGTCCTCACGGGCCTAGCCGCCCTGGCCGGGGCGAAGGAGCTCCAGATCGACGACGTGCCGGTGGAATGCGCGACGATATGCGGGCCCATCGTCGAGCTGACCTTCAAGTGCGACGTCGACAACTCCTTCGACGAGCTGCGGCGGCTGAAGCGGCGGAAGGTCGACGGCCCCGAGGCGCAGAGGATACCGCCGCACGCGAAAGGGGGCGTGGCACGACGACACCACCACCGCAACAGGCCGCCCGCGCAGAACGAGGCCGATGTCGCGGTGGCCACGCCGACGCAGCCGCAGGACGCGGCTCCGTCGGTTGGGGATGCGCAGGGTGTGCAGCAGCCGGCGCAAGACGCCCAGCCGCCTGCGCAGGAGGCGTCGCCGGTGTTCATCGCGACGCTGCCGTTTGCTGCGCCGGCGCCGGATCCGCAGCTTTCGACGCCTAATCCGCCACCGGAGGCCGCGCAGACGACGCCGTCGGTGGAGGTTACGCCGCAGGTGACGCCTACGCCGTCTTCAGATCCGCCGCAGGCCTCGTCGACGTCTTCTTCGACCCCGGCGGCGCCTCCGCCGCCTCCTCCTCCGCCGCCGATGATACCTCCCCCGGCACCAGCTCCGCCACCGCCGCCCCCGAAAGTGACGCAGCCGTTGATCGTGCCGGTCTTCGTACAGCCGACATCGACTGTCTTCCTGACGGTACCGGCTCCGTCACTACCCCCTATCCCACAAGTGACCATCCCGGCACCCCTCCTCCCCTCGATACCCCCGATATCCATCCCACCTCTCGTGGTAGCTCCTCCTCCCCAGCAACCACGGCCACAGCAACCTCCTCCAGTGCAGCAGCCACCTCCGGCCCAGGCACCGCAGGTACCGGCGCCGCAGCAGTCGACACCCTCGACGTCGATGAGCATGCCGTCAGCGATGCCCGTCGCTGGCGAGCCGGGCAAGAAGGAGCCCCAGCCGAACCCGGAGACGGACAAGGACACGGCCGAGAAGAACTGCATCTGCGGGAACAAGAGCTTCGACGTGAACCTGTTGGCGGGGATGTGCCAGAGCTGCATAAAGCGTTCGGGGAACCGGGCGAATGGTGGGTTATCTTTCTACCTCATGATGGGGGTTTCCCCAGATGCGATGAAAGTGGAACTAACGGGCTGTAGACATGGACTTCATCATGAACCAGTGCAACTTCACCCAGGCGACGTACACCCCCGACAAGGACAATCTGGCGTATAACGTCCGTGTTGTCGCGCAGAAACCATTACTCTCGCATAGTGCCAATGCCATGGGCGACGCGCCCAGGATCGGAGCTGCCTCCGCGTTGGCGGCTATTGGTGTTAGTTTTGTGGCAGGGATGGCTCTGTTGCTGTAAGCTTACAAAGAAGGTTTGGCGGAGGTAATGAACTGGTGAAACGCGGAATGTAATGGGAGGAAGTAATAATAGCCGGTGGACACGTCGAGGTAATAATGAGAGGGAAGAGGGAACTGGATGATTTAGCGGCAGGGCGGCGAAACGGAGTAGAAAAATCTAGATGATGTTTCTAGATGTTTTGTTTTTGAGTCTCAGGTGGACTGTTTTAGTTAATCCGGTAGATGACTACCAATTATTCATCTAACTGTCCCATGACTTCATTTTCAACCTAACATGTGCACGCCATCATCTCTTACCTACGCTTTGGTCGTTGCTGTCACTTGTAATCGCTCCGGATGTATAACAGACCTTCAAAGCGCATGATTGGGTGAGTGGGGAACCGGAAAGTAGAGCATAAAAGTGTTCATAGACATCTTGTTTTATTACTGGGAATCTATCGCCGCAATCAAGCTGGCCCTTTTATGGTTCCATCCCCTAACATGGTATAATATGCACAAAACTCTGAAATCATTAACTCGTCATTCTCTTGAGCGTTTCTCGGTTTAGATGCGCTCAACCCAGGCATCAGTGTTCTTCTTCTCCTCCACGACAACGGTGCCATCGACGTCTCTCTCAACAGGGGGGTAGTCGGCCTCCTTGACGCGCATGACGTGGCGGCCGTGGCGCACCCAGTGCATGGTGACGTATCCCAGGACGTAGACGAAGCCGACGAGGGGCACGACGTACGAGATGCGCGTGCTGGAGTGGTCGGCGATGGCGGCCTGGATGGGCGGGAAGACGGCACCTCCAGCAACACCCTGGACCATGATACCGGCGGCGCGGCGGGTGTGGCGGCCGAGGTTGGCCGTGCCGAGGGTGAAGAGGGTCGGGTACATGGGGGCCTCGAAGAAGAAGATGACGATGAGGACGGCGACGGCGGAGGTACCGCGGCCGACGCAGCAGTACGCGGTCAGGGCGATGGCGCAGACGGTGTAGATGATCATGAGGAAGTCCGACTGGAAGACGGTGGCGAGGGCGGTGGCGATGAAGCGGCCGACGGTGAAGGTGATGAGGGCGTAGGACAGCATGTTGGCGGCCTGGGAGTCGGTGAAGCCGCCGTTCTCGTGGGCGTAGTTGATGAAGAGGGTGGCGATGGAGACCTGGCAGCCGACGTAGCAGAACTGCGCGAGGAAGGCGAAGATGAGGTTGTACTGCTTGTAGATGGGGCCCTGGCCGACGTCCAGGCCGGGCATGGCGTCGGCGGACGGGCCGGAGTCCTCGATGGTCTGCTCCGAGACCTCGGGGAGGCGGGCGAAGAAGAAGAGCACGGCGACGGCGGCGCCGGCGCAGGAGACGGCGAGGTAGACGTACTGGACGTTGGTCAGGGAGTTTGCGTTGGCGCCGGAGAAGAAGAACTTGGAGGCGATGAGCGGGCCGATGAAGGAGGCGACGCCGTTCCAGGACTGGCAGAACTGCAGGCGGGCGGAGGCGGACTCGGGCTTGCCGATGACGACGGCGTACGAGTTGGCGGCGGTCTCGAGGGTCGCGAGGCCGCAGGCGATGACGAGGGTGCAGGCGCAGAAGCCGCCGAAGACGGCGCGGGTGTTTGTGGTCTGCGTGGAGGCGTGGGCGACCGGCCAGAAGAGGATGGCGCCGAGGGAGTAGAGGCCGAGGCCCATGAGGATGGTCTGCTTGTAGCCGCGGCGCTTGAGGCACTCGGCCGCGATGGGGGAGAAAAGGAGGTAGCCGCCGCCGAAGTACATGACCTGCAGGCCCGTGGACTCGAGCTTGGAGATGCCGAGGACGGTCTGGAAGTGCTTGTTGAGGACATCGAGGAGGCCGTAGGAGAAGCCCCAGAGGAAGAAGAGGGAGATGATGAGGGAGAGAGGGAAGATGAGGGCGCGGCCGGTGAGGTAGCCGCCGGCCAGCGCGGGAGCGGCTGATGGGATGCCGCCGCCTGCCATTGTGATGATTGTCTTGGTGGTGTTGTTTGAAGGAAGCGAAGATTGGGATGTTTGGATGTAAGTGCTTCCTGAGGTGAGATGGACCACCGGGATCTGTCTGGAGAAGAGGCTTCCTGAGCTGCGGATGATGACAAGAAGCATAAACCCCAGATGTCCGGGGAAGAGACCCCCTTTTATCCAAAGTGCTCCATGGCGAACTGTGATGTTCATCCCCATGGAGAAGATGGACCGCCCCCGTTGAGCCCCAACCATCCACCCCCAGGTTCCCTCCCCATGGTCTGTGGCCGGTGGGCTTGGATCACCTCTAGATCCGGCGTCGCCCTTGGCGCGTCGATGTTTGACGTGGGAGGCCAGGACCAGGGCCGGGGCCGAGACATGGCACTAGATGAAAGCACCTGAACCGATGTCACGGAACGTGTTAATGGCGCTAGTCCTTCCCAGCCTGTCGAGCTCGCATGCCGTGAAGAGAGAAATAGCGCGGCAGGGGGTGATGAGGTTGACTGATGGATTTAGCGAGCAAAGGAGACAAGTGCGCCGTCTTGGGTGTGAGTGCCACGCAGACGGGAAGAACGCCGTCTTAGACAACCCGCCCACAATACGGCCGGGCGCGCATTTCCTCGCTGATTCTCGCGGCGACACCAACCCAAAACCCCATGGGCAGCGAGGATGGAGAAGTGGTGCGGGGGAGCGAAAGGGGACAAGCGCTGAGCTTGGCCGTCGCTCTTTAGGACGGCTACGGGGTCTGCCAAGGATGTCTTGATCCAATCATGCGAATGGAAGAGATGTGCTGCCGGTGAAGCTATACTGAGCAAAGTAAGCCGCTAGAAGCTTGTTGGAACGTGGCTGGAAAATTGCCCGTAGCAAGCCATCTCGGTGCGATCCCTGCTTGGCGCGCCGGTAGTTTGACCGAGTTGATCTCCTAGTCGTCTGTCGAGAATGCTTGGCTTCGCGATAGCGTCAGATGCGCGAGATATTGATCGATCGTTTGAGCGCGGCTGTCACTGACGAGAGACTACGGCCGTGTCCTATTCCATCTCGGATCGTAACTATGGACATGCTCCCAGAGACTTGGGCGCCGTCGACGGTAGACTCACTGGCGCAGCCCCTAGCATGATGCTTGTCCCGCCTCCCTGTTGACAGGTTTGGTTGAGCGTGCTCATCTGGAGCGAGCCTCCACAGCTTCATCTCACCGACCCCATCGCACGGCTGGGGAACCCCATGGGCAGGACATGGTGGTGGTGGACTACAGATACCTACGAATAGGCGGAGATGCTCAGATATCCCTCAAACCCCGGTCGAGTTCGGGCGTTCAAGCCAAGTGTTGTTGGTGCCACTCATTTCCTGCCAAGCTGATGAGCGTTGGATTACCAGAGGAGTCTGCTGGGGGGCCAAGACATTCGCCATTTGATAGAGGCAAAACCCTATCAGACTCTCTAGGCCGTTTCTTTGATGCTCACATGACCGTCAGAGCTGTAGTCGCCGTCCGCGGCCCTCATTGAAAGAGTCACGATCCACTGCAGAACCATCCGTAGCGACCCCGTATTCTGCTCCCCAGATTCAGTCTGGAGCCGTCTGGATCTCTTCTCCGCAACATTCAGCGTTTGGGGTCTCTCTTCCGCAGCCCGCCCCAGCTTCGTCGTTTAAAGTCGCCCCGCCAGAACGGGCCTGGCCATGGATGAATGGAGGCGTCCAGACCTGCAGTCGCCGTTAGCGTTACAGAGGCGATCCACTTGATCGGGCCGTTACCAGGAGCCAAACCTCGCCAAGTTGGCGCTGGTTCACTGTTTATTGGCCTGACTCGCGCTGGGATGCGGCCGCGTACGCGCCGCAGGCAGCTTCTGCTTGCTCACAGTGACCATGGTAATAGTGTTGCGAAGACTTATGTTGGCAGATTGCTGTGCATCGCCGTATGCTGTATATCCGTACTAACGTCGGCTTAACACTTCTCATCGTCCACAGCCGAAGCATGGGCCATCCCGTCCTCAGTACACAGAGTTGGGTTGAACTGGGCCGCAACGAATAGTGCGAGCTTCTCGCATCAGAGTTTTGGTCATGACGGCGGCTAATCTGACCCCGTTCTCCAAACAAGAGAGCGGCTTGCACCTGCTCAAATTGGCCTCCATCTTTCATGCCCGAGGCCACGTGAGCGTGTACGGTGATTGTCCTTGTCGGAGGTCGATGGTTGCCCCTTGCGCGTGACATGCCGGCGAACCGTCCCCTGCATCGGAGGATGCCGCGTGAGCCGCAGAACACACGTTGGCGGGAGACAGCCCTCTCCTTGTTCTCTTTTCTGCGATGGTTCCAATAGTTTAATGATCCGAGGACTCGGGACAAACCATGCCACGCACGTGTCTCAACTTGAGCAAGACGCCGCGCTAGCGAGGAACTCATGAAAGCCAATTGAAGATATCGAGCAGTGAAGGACCGGCTTCGGAGGTGAAGCGATGGTGAGCTCTATGTTGCTGTTTGTGGCAACCATGATTCCATCGTCCCGATGTTCGCGATGGCGACACCCGCGTGGCTGGGTCGGATGCTGGCTTGGGCGTCCTTGATGGCACGGTGTCATCAGAGTTGCCGATTCGATCTGATTTGTAAATGCAGGTCTGAGTCTCATTGCCGCAATTGTAAGTTCCCCGTCTTCCACGCGTCGGCTCAGTATGCATGTTACGACGATGGTCGAAATGAATGTTGGATTGGGGGCCGACAGCGTACCTGAGCAACGCTTACGTGAGTCATCGGGGGCTGTTACCTCCATCGCTTGTCTCTGAGGCGTACGTTCTCCGATTGCAGTTCAACACATTCAGAGCATCGCAGACTGCATGGCTGTTCTCATCGCGAGTTGCTGTCTGTGGTGTGGAATTGATGCTGCTATGTGCTTGAGGCATTTGGCAACCAGTAAGCATGCTTCAATTTCGATATGAGGAACCAATGCTGCTCAGCGGCTTCCTGCACGTCCAACACAGTCGCTCTCGTCGCTAGACTCGTGGGAGACAATCTATCGAATGAATTGACTCCGAGCGAACATCACCATCGAGAGCAAACGCGAACACCTCGACCAGATCGGAATCTGGACATCAACTGCGCCGGCGAAGTCAGGCTGACCGTCGGAGGAAGCTGAGTCCGATGTATTGCTGTAGTAGAAGACGAAGAATCTGTCTTGAACATGCATGCTGCAGATGGTCAGCAAATTTCGGTGTTAATCGGTGTTTACGCATGGCTGCAAAGACGCGAAAGCATTCGGTAGCCTAGTGCGCTGAAATAACGGCTTTGCGAGGCCTTTTGCCTGTCAGATTCCCACTGAAGCGGGCGGCGCGGCCGCTGTGGCGACGTGGTGCTGACGGGACGCTCTTCTCTTCAGCCACAGCAATGAGAGCAAAAGAATCGTGAGAAGTTCACCCGATAAATAGCATCATGTGAGCTTGATTTAGGCCGGAATCTGAGACCGTTGATTGGGACAAGAACCCGGAAGAGTCCTGCACAATGTATTGGCCCGGCTCCGGTGAGCAGACCGCATGAGAGCGGGCAAAGCCGGGGCTCTCAGTGGTGATACTGCTAACTCCGGCGCCGTTACGTCCACTGACGCCTGCGGCGGCTTACGGGGCGGCAGTGGGGACGAAATGCCCGCTCCTTGGTGAGCATTCTCCGCTGGGAGCGGACTATGCGGCCGCTCATCGTTGCTGACGCCGGTTTTAAAAGACATTGAACAGCCCACCTGTTTTGTGAGTATTTCGGTCAAGATTTGTGATCCAACGTCTCTCGACACTCACGCAGTCATACCGCCAGCTCATCCTCTTCACGATGCATCTCATCCTCACCGGCGCAACTGGCCTGGTCGGCTCGTCCGTCCTGGACGCCATGATCAAGATGAAGGACGTCACCAAGATCTCCATCCTCAGCAGGAGACCGATCCCGATGGCAGACGACGCCAAAGACCCCCGGATCAATGTCATCATTCACAGAGACTTTGACAAGTACGAGCCCGACGTGCTTGACAAGTTGAAGGGCGCAAATGGCGTCGTCTGGGCGCTGGGCATCAGCCAGAACAAGGTCACCAAAGAGTAAGCTGACTCCCCCCCCCCCCCCCCCCCCCTTGATGTCAGGAAAGAATCCTTGCTTAACACAGTTATCCGTAGGGAATACGTAAAAATCACAAAAGACTACACACTGGCAGCGGCAAAGGCCTTCGCAACGCTACCGCCCAACAACGAGCCCTTCCGCTTCGTCTACGTCTCCGGCGAGGGCGCCACCCAGAAGCCCGGCATGTTCAGCGCAATCTTCGCCCGCGTCAAGGGCGAGACCGAGACCCTCCTCTCCGAGATGCGCGCCGCGAACCCCCGGCTGCAAGCCGAGTCCATCCGCCCGGCCTTCGTGGATGCCCAGAAGCACACGGCCATCAAGCAGTACATCCCGGACCCCGGCATGGTGTACAACGCCGCCAACGTGATGATTGGCCCGCTGACGAGGGCGCTGGTGCCATCCTTCGTGAGCCCGACCGAGTACCTGGGCAAGTTTATGACGGAGATGGCGATGGGGAAGCATGATGCGAGTTTGGCGGCTGGAGGACAGGGGATCATCACGCTGAACGGGGGGTTGAGGATTGTTGAGAACATTGGCTTCAGGAGGTTGGCGGGGCTTTCGCCTAAAGATACCCAGGGCGTCAAGGTGCCCGCTGCATAGATGCTCATATGTGTTGTACGATTGTGTAAAGATAGATGGAATCATTTCAGCGAAATTCTAGCGGTTTACGATGCATATTCTGCTTCGCCTTGAAAAATGACCGACTTTCTAGGTTCGTCACTTGAGACCCAAGCACCAGCATCCAGCGGACAGATGTGCGGGTGACTGTGCGCTAAGCTACATAGTTACCAAAATTGGCCTCGCTGCTAATCACGACGTATTCGGTCCCTTAGGGACTGCTCAGCCGACGTCGGCTCAATGGTCTAGTGGTATGATTCGCCCTTCGGGTCTCGCAACCCTTGCGCACAGCGTGAAAATGGGCGAGGTCTCGGGTTCGATCCCCGATTGAGCCCAATGAATCTTTTTGTCTTTCTTTGTGATGTGAATGAATTTCTTTTTATGCTGTTACTATGTAAGATGAAAATCAGCTGCTATGATGTAACGAACGATAACGCTTATAGTGCTTCCTGCACTTTGCTTCTAGGAATTAAAATTAAACTATGGGGAAATAACCTATAGGGGAAAGATGATAAAAGCTGCAGCGCATGAAGTTGCATTCTTCTGGTATGATAACCACTGAAGTTGGTGCTCCCGTCCTCATGGAAAACTAACTATGACTGGATGATTCCTCGCGACATGCGCTGTGCAGCATTGCAAAAACTTACGTGTTCTCTGTATTGTCTTACACAACTTTCACCCTCTGCGTCGCTGGATCAGATCCTCATATCAAAGCATCATCCATACTGATGTCAATGCTATGTTCGAGGGCTCGCTGATAGGTTGATCAATCTTAAGCCTAATAGGTGTCTCTCAATCAATCTACTACAAAGAGGCTGCCGTTATTAATGCTCTCGATATCCTCGAACTTGGTTTGCCTTTGCGCCGCCCACTTATGGATTCTGTCAAAGTCCCTGCACGTATGACGCGTCTGTGTGTTGAGAATGATCTTGTTGCCGACCTGCTTCCATTCCATCGGCGTGAGATCGCCATGACACTGAATTGCTTGCCGTAGGTGGTTGATGCAGTGGCCTTCTTCTTCGTTAGTACTTGGTGAACAGTCAAACCGCAACATTGTTCTTTGTACCTACCAATATGGTCCTCGCGCGAGGGGTCGTTGGAACTGTTGAAGACGTGATAGTATTCGGGATAGAGCGCCTGGCGGAGTCGGTTCTAGTTCAGGCGTTACTATCAGAGTATAGGTTGTCTCCAATGAGAGATTTAACGAACCAGACAATGCAGTGAGTGGAACACTTCGAGACCAGTAAAATAGAGACCCGACTCTGGCCATTGAAAAGCTGTCCCACTCAGCTTCTCCCCCGGCCACCCTAGGTCAATGTTCAAGCCTATCAGAATGAGTAGGATGCACCAAGGTCGACATCCGTGTGCCAAATCAAGACTCACCAGTCAGAAGCTTATTCCACGCGTGGTCGACGTCCGGGGAAGGGGTCGCAACATATTGATGGCTCTCGTGGTCTGTGAAGAAGCTCCCGTCGTTGTCCAACTCTACACCTCCTGCAAAGTTATGTTGCGCCAATCGGATGTGTGATTTAATTGCCTCTGTGGATTGTGTTTAAAATTGGGCTCGGAAAGATCGGGTTGAGAAAACACTCACCTAGATCAGAGTGGAACCCGGTCTCATATGATGAATGCGTGCTCTGGACTATCCAGATCCAGTATATCAGGCCAAGCCCAGCGAAGATACCGTTCAATAAAACGGAAATACAAGTGAAACATCTCGCGAGACTATCATGCCGACGACTTTTGTGCGTGACCTCTTTCGACAGACCCAACAAGCCGTCCGATTCTTCTTCAAAGGACTGCCCTTCTGCCATAGTGATTGATGTTTCTTTGGACCTAAGGAATCTCCCGCAAGAGACATCGCACTATGACAAACTGAAAAGAATAGATCGGCGTATGAATCTGCCGATCAAGATCGCATACGAAAGCCACTAAGAAGAAACTCTCAGCTATTAGTCGAGCAAGTCCCAACTATAAAAGGAGGCAGCAACATAACGTAACGTAATATAACATCGGGATCCACAACCCGCCAGGAGCGATATATTTCAGAGCACATCACGTCATCTGAGGTCTGACGTAAGTCAATAGTTAGACCTCCGTCAGTCATCAAACTATGATTTGATGTAATTTGACTAAGCACAGGAACGTTATTGATAATGGTCTGGTAGGCTTTGCTCAAGGGGCTGTATGCTTCTCTGGAGTTGCCGGTTGACTTCCGCACAAAACTCGGCCATTAGAAGCATCCACTGGGCTCTATCAAAGCGACCCTCGATCCTTGCATTCACTGGGCATCAAGAATGCCACCCTTTTCATGGAAGCCTCAGTCTTTGTTCAAGATGTTACGTGACGCTCACCCGAACAAACCAGTCCCAATCGATCCGGTTGGAAAATATGGCGCCAGTAACCAAGAAGACGTCGACGAAGACGACGAAGGCGGGTTCATTTACCTGCCTCCCCAACGCTGGACGGGGACTCGCTGGATGTATGGGCTGTGCTGGTCCACCCTGATAACAGCCCTGCTTCTCGCAGCCTTCTTTTCCGGGCGGAGCACGGCTGTTCCTTCACCCACTGACCTCCGTGAAGCCGTCCTGACGGCCGACGGCAAATCCTTCCCCTCTGGCCAGCTGACCTGGTCGCACAAGTTCACACCACTCCCTTGCGGCAAGACGCCGGCGGAAGCAAAGGCGCGAGGCTGCCACTTCGACATCATCGCCACGGCCTGGCTGCCGCCCCGGTGTATCGATCACGAGCTGGCGGCCGAGTTCGCGGCTGTACATCCGTGGCGTTATTTCCGGGACCCGAACGGTACCGAGCCGTTGCTGGATGATCCTGACACGCTGGGGTCGCAGACTGGCCTTATCTGGACGACGCATCGCTGGCACTGGGCACACTGTTTGTATATGTGGAAGAAGTTGAATAGAGCACTGGTGCATGGGTGGGTGACGGACGCGGAGACGATCAAGCAAGGGCATACGGACCACTGCGTGAAAACGATTCTTCTGATGGCGGAACCGGATGCAATCAGAAGCATCGTGGAGATCATATACCCGCCATGTTAGCAAGATTCAGGAACCGCCAGCGGGAGCTTCGTGAAATTCGCCGTGCTGCTTTGAAACGAGGCCTATGCTTATAGCAATGTCAACATGTCTAAGGACAGAGAGAGCCTAAGTAGCGGATAGAGACAATGATAGGCAAGGAACACACTTCATTGAATATTATAAAAAGCTTTGACTTACATCTCAAACATGGGCTTCATGAGCAGTATTGTTCATCAGATACTAACAACACGGAAGTATTCAAAGACAAGCGGTGGGCGGGCAGCATACGATGTACCACCTAACACGGGAATCTAATGTAACCACCACCGCGATCTATGCGAGTTAAGTCAGTCGGGGTATCGAATGAGCAGCTAGGTAGCTTCATAAAGACCGGCTATGTCCAATATCACAACATTGTAGCCTTGATTGTTTGATATAATATGGAAAAGTATATCTACTACCCTCCTGCATTTGAAGATAAAAACGCGGTTCATCCATAAAACAGATACTTGTAAGGTATATAAATCTTGAAATGGTGCATTCAAAGCAGTGTTTTAGATGGCTAGACTGGGGCTTCTTTGCTTGGGAAAACGTCTGCCTAGGCAGCTCCGTCACTCGAGACCGAGCTCCAATTGGAATGCGTCCATGTTGGGCTGCCGGCCTAGAAGTTCTGTAAGGGTCTTCATCTCATCTTGTTTCCCCCCCTTTTCCAGGACAGTATATCGGTATCTCCGACCCTCCTCTGCATTCATTGAATCCGCCTTGAAAATAGTGTGGAAGATATCGGCGGAGTACACCTTGGAACTGAGCGGCAACTGTATGAGAAAATGACCTGAAAGATAAGTTTTGGAGGGGTTATTCTGGTCTTACAATAAATAGCTGTAATATCCCGCGTCGTATTCATCGACCAAGTGTCCAAAGCGGACGTAACCATGGCCCCATTCGTCACCGTAGCCCACAGCCTCTGGGCCATCTGGCGGGTATATCTCGCTTTGTATCTTGTTGTAGGTCGCAGATATATTCATGTTCTCTATCGCGCTGTGGCTCTCGGGGTGGTGGACCGCCATATCGAAAATGCAGATGCAGAGCTGGTTCAGATGGAACAATGCGCCATTCACGTACCTTGACCTGACTAAGCTCTCGATCATGTCGTCCGGCATCCGCTCAGGCGGCGGTCTCTGACTTTCGTCTGACTTCGATTGCCAGGATTGTAAATACTCTGGTGAAAGGGACGAGTAGTGTTTGCTAAGGGCCTTTAGCTGAGATGGCACCCAGCACCAATTCTCGAGCATCTGACTGGGAGCTTCACCAAAGTCCAAGGCAGTCTCTGTGCCATGAAAACAGGCGTATGTGGTCTTCGATACAAGGTCATGGATGCCGTGGCCCAGCTCGTGAAAAAGGGTAACCACTCCATCGTGCCTCAATAGACTGGGACTCTGGGACGTAGGTTTGGCAAAGCTGCATACCATCGCCGTTACAGGGTACTGGCGAGTACCGTCCTCCCGACTGAAACCCTACAGGGAATATTAGCATCTCCAGTTAGCAAGCAGGGATTGTGTCGTGGACATACCGGTATCACATTGAAGTTTGCCGCACCCCCATTTTTCCCTTCACGAGGGAAAAGATCCAAGTACAGGTAGCCGACAAATCCGCCACCTTGCTTCGCGTGATCCCAGACGCTGAACAGTTGAACATCCTCATGCCAGAAATATTCTTGACCATGTTCATAAAGGTCTGTTGTGTTTTTGTGGAAAACAAGACCAATTAGTTTCTCAAAAGTAGACAGCATGCCGGAAATAGTAACCTGCAAGGGGAAGTATTCCGCAACCTTCTGCTGATCGACCGAGTACTGAGTCGCTAGCATCACCCGCTTGTAATATGAAAAGTCCCAATCGAAAAATCGACCGTCAAACGATTCTCCCCGAGATTCAATGTCCCGCTTTTTGAGCTGCCGCAGGGCTTCAGTCTCTTGATGGCCACCACCTGCTAGTCTCAATCGTAGGTTATCCAAGAACTTATTAACCGTTGCAGGTGTTTTGGCCATTCTTTCCTCCAGGCGAAATGACGCATGGCTGGAATACCCCAGAAGACGAGCGGCTTCATCGCGAAGAAGCACAATTTCCCGGAAGATTGGGACATTCTGGTTACACTCATTGTGCCCGGCAATGTAGAAGCGCCGCCGAACATCGGCTCTCTTCAAAAACCTGAGTGTCGGGTAGAAGGATGGGAGTGCAAACGATACGAACAACCTTCCCTTGTTCTCCCCTTGCCCGTCTTCCAGCTGTGAAATAACACTTTCAGGCAATCCATCCAGCTCTTCGGGGGTAAGCCACATCCCGTCATCTGTCTCGTCTATATTCTCCCGGAACTTGACAGTCAGTCGGCTCAGTTGGCTTTTGATTTCGGCGAAGCGCTTTCTCTGCGCCCCAGGCGGCAGATTCAAGCCGTTCCGCACATGTTCATTGTGCTTCTTTCTCAATAGTCGTAGAGACTCCGGATCTAGGTCTTCAGCTTTCCGCAGCACAGCATCGATCAGCGTGAAAATGGCGTCGTCCATGGCCCTCTCAACCATGAAGTCGTCAAGAAGCGTTTGAGCCTTTCTCGAAGCGTTGCGCAGCTCTGAATCAGGGGATACCGATTTGTAGAAAATAAGCACGTGGGCTTCTCGAGCCACGGCATTCTCAGCGTGCACAAGCGGCAGAATAACATTGGTAAAAGTCGCGTTATCTGCCCGAATCTGCTCGATTATTTCGCGCTGCACCAGACGAAGAGGCTGAATGAGCCGCTCCGTGGCTTGAAGAAGCGAGGTGGGCGTCGCGTTGAATAGAGGAGGCGCCTGAGGCGGTTGGAGGGGCCGTTGAAAGCTCATGGTTCGATGTTCAAAGTTCCCTACTAAAACATGCAGTTCCGTGAGATGGATAACGGTTCCGAGTTGCGGTTGTTTCGCGTCCAGGGATGGAGGAGGTGGTGTGATTTGAGCACCCCTGCACAGCAGTTTCAGTAAAATTTCAATAGCCGTTATTCCTTTATTTTAGAACCTTGTTATTGCATCAGGGTCAAGTTGAGTGCAGTTGAAGCCTAGGGATCAGAATCATGTGGAGCGTTTTTCCTTCGTTAATCCGTAATTACATGTACTTCGCTGCTTATGTCAACCTGTCGCATATTGGATGGGAGAATCACGTAAGACTCATGGTAAGCCCGCCAGTTTTCTCATTCATGAGCCAATTCGCTACCCCCTTCACGCTGGGAAAATCAACTGCGAAAGTTTGGAAATCTCCGGGAAAGGCTGGATGTGTAATAAACATCGTCAGCTTAACAGGAACCTCCTTTGGCAGCGTTGGTCTATCGCTACGTCGATATTGTTCTTTCGCTCCTCTTTCACGTAACCTGCCGTTCCCAGTTTTCCCACAACAACTCATGTATCATGTTCTTGCTGAGTTACAACCAAGCACGCTATGTCGCTCTGCGGCCTCCTCACGCCCAGGACAATGACACCGAAGATCCAGAGAGCATATCGGTTGAAAAGAGGACGAATATCACGAAGAGGCCTTCTACTTTCGTAATTACTATTTTGAGCCTTTTCTTCTTTGCAACCGGCTTCTTGTGCGGCGAATTCATCCAGGACAAAGGTCTTATCTCCAAGCTCAACCAAGCACAGAATTCAAGGTGCCAAGCGCCTTCAATTCGCCGCGAATGGCGCAGTCTAAGCAGCGATGAAAAGACCGATTACATTAGTGCTGTGAGATGTCTACTATCGAAGCCCTCAAAAGTGACGGCAGGCACCTCGTTGTATCATGATTTCCCTCGTCTACATGCTGTAGTGGGCGGTGATTGTAAGTCTCAACCCACTCCCAGCGTTTTGGTTTCTGGGTGCTGCGATGCACATTGTGAGGTTAAGGTCCAACCGAGTCCTCTCCCGCAATCCTTGTCGAGGCAGACGTCTGCTATTTGCTGACTGATGCGACTCTGTAGCTCATAATACTGCCCTCTTTCTTCCCTGGCACCGCTATTTGCTCCATGTCTACGAGAACGAATTGAGAAGCACGTGCGGCTACAACGGAAGCTTAACGTAAGTCTGAACCTCAAAACTATCACAAGTTAGAGCTAAATGGGACTGACTAGGTACTGGGACTGGAGCCTGGACTGGTATCGAACTACTTAAATATACCCAGGTTATCATGATCGCGTCAGCTAATATTCCGTAGGGAATCTCTCGCCGATTCACCCGTATTTTCAAACACCACGGGGTTTGGAGGTAATGGTAACTCATCCGTGCCCGAATCTGTCGGTGGCGGTTACTGTGTTACGGATGGGCCTTTCTCCGATCTAGAGCTCGATGTTTTCGGTTTGGAAGATGACACACACTGTCTCTCGCGTGGCTTTACCGATGGCAAAGTCTCGGGTCGTCTAAATGGCGACAAGGTAGAGCCTGCTGTGATTGAGGAGATTCTTCGACAGCCAGACTATGCCAGCTTTTTCGTAAAGCTCGAGGACGGCCCTCACAATCAGATCCCGAACGGCATCCAGGGCGATTTCATTAAGTTCACTGCTCCTAATGATCCACTATTCTTCCTACATCATAGGTATGGACCAAGTTCACTAATTATTAGACTAATACTCTTAGACTGACAGCTAATCCTATGCGCTGGAACAGCCAATTGGATAGATTATGGTCCATGTGGCAGCAGCGTAATCTGCGCCCACGGCTCAGTGATTACGGGAACCCCAAAAAGCATGAGGTCGTGAAACAGACTTCCCTGAGCGATACGATATCAATTGGGGGCATCATGGCACCCGATATTCACGTCTTTGACGTCATGAATACTGAGTCTGATTTGCTTTGCTATAGATATTAGTTAGAAGTAGCCAACAGAGTCGAAAGATCAGACAAAGAAAATGCGAACATACACATTGAGATGTAAAACAAATTCATTGTCTTCATAATTATGGAGTAGCTGGGCTGGAGTAACAATATGTATTATCTCTGGAACACTTGAGAACCTGTACCACTCCTACGACCTCGGGACCACCCCGCAATGAAACCAACGGATGGGTAATTGAAGAAATGATGGACTATATTACTCAGGGAGTCTTGATTTAACCGGCAACAAGAATGCGCCATGCCTCTCCGCATATTGCCATTTTCAGTGTCACAGGCCCTAGATGGCCGCGTGGCAACCAACCATCAATAACATCCAGCGAAGTCCTTGGCCTCTGGGATATCATTGTTTACAGTGTGCGAAATCTTTATTTATATCAATTAAGAGCTGTAGCTGCATTGTGCTCGCCGAGGAACTTGGAAATCCTACCCATAAACTTCATCGATTCTAAACAGATTAAGCGGCGTATATGGGACACTAGAAATTGTGGCATTGATTACGGCCACAAAACACCCTCCTTCTCCCTCAATCTCTCTGCATTCTTATAAAGAAGATCTGGGTCTGCAGCATCCCTATCTATTGACCATCGCTTTAGTGCATCGTAGTCCCGGCAGGTGTGGACCGTTTCGAAGACGGGCACTATCCAGCTCCTATTTTCAGACCACTTGATGGGGATGAGTGTCATGTCCCCATTGCACATGATACTTAAACGGATGGCGTCAACGCAATGCTCTGCCTACATTTAGTAAAGTGCACCTATGAAAACTGGAAGGGAGGGCAATGGTATCGCACCGATATGGGCCTGCAATGTCGGATCCCTCAAATCTGAGTAGTAGTCCAAATTTAGGGCTTTCCTCATCATGTTCTCCGAACGTCAGCTTTAGAGCATAATTACGATTCTGCTCTGGAGACTGGACTTACGACGCAATGAAGATCATGAAAGAGAGAGACTCTGTGAGTCATGTCAGAGTATTTCTTGGAGCAGAGCTTGGAAAAAACTCACTGTGCCATGTGCAGGCCTGTCTCAGGATCGAGCCATAATCCACCCCCTAGCAGCTTTTGCTCTTGAGGGGTTACAAACACATTAACAGCTACATCTATGCATTAGATGAAATCTGATTCGCATGGCCATAAGTTGTTTGATTTACCTCCGAGAAGGTTCTCCCAGGCAGTATCAATTTCTGGGCTCGGCGCCCCAACGTAAGGTGGGTCTGTGACAGGACGATAGACTTGATGACTCTCATTATACTTCAGTGTCGCGTCGAACTGGACCTCTCTGAAACTGGGTGATAGCTCCCTTGTCACTGTCGCTTGATAAGGGTCAGACCTTTTGTGGTGTGTTGCGTTTTGCCAGTATATCCTGGGTGCAGACTCACCAAACTCGCTGTTGCGCCAGAATCCCGCCTTGGCACAGCCTTGAGACGACCTCACTGTTAGGATCACGAGACATGCGAGAAGTACTGTGGATAGCATCCATGGTAAGAGGGTCAAGAAACTTGGTCTTCTCCTCGAATTGCAGTTACTGCATGTTGTTCTTCTGGCTGAAGCACTGTCACCTCCAAGTAGGCCGTCTTCCGATTCGTCGCGAGGGCTGATACTGAGTCTTGACGGCCGATCCATGGTAGCCTGATGGTATTCTACCAGAGTGTCATGTAAAAACCGTGACAGAACACTCCGAAGTTATTTTCGAAATTGGCGGAGGCAAACACCACATTTCGGAAGTCGTTTGCCTTGCTTTGCTATCACGTCAGCTCGCTTATAACCAATTACATACCTGCTGACGAGTTCAGAGCCTGTGTAGTGTCTTACGAGACCGTTACATCAGCTTGTAGGAAGTAGTCAAATAAACCGACTCCTGACTATTCTTGCAAACTTAGGCACTTCGCGCGATTTCACGGCATGTTCGTAGCATAAGAGTTACCTACAACATGCGTACAAACATATTCATCATTATTGTGTGAAACGACACGTAGGTTAATTTGACGAGTATAGAAAATGATTGCAATTATCAGAAGATTAGAGAGGTCAATAGTATCTCCACCATGAAGTCTTCCCATGCTGACGTTATGCATTACTTCCTTGACCTTACGTGTGACAGAATTTTCTCGCCAAGGTAATGTTCATTCACTCGACTGGTAAAACTAACCCGAATTCAACTGCAAGTCCACCGTCTAGGATAATTTGTCCTCAAAACGTGGCTAATCATTGTTAATTGCAACGGCCAGGCTGGACACAGTTGATGCCGAAAGTTGCACACAATATCGTTTGGGGGAAAGCTTCCCAGTGTCACCATTTTCGCCATGCACATCCGTTTTCTCCCACCTGTCGACTCTATGGCCCAAAGAGTGTTGCCTTGGTGGACGTGGCCATATAAGCAGATCGGGACAGACAGCTTGGACGAGAAGCGGCCAACCCGCTCCCATGCGGAGGGAGAAGATGAGCAACAGCAAACTATCGCGCCACAACAGTGGTTCACCTGGACGTTTCGGAGAGCAGCCATTTGTGCCACCGCTGCCATCATCGCGACGGGCGTTCTGGCAGCACTGGGCATGCACTTTGGAGCTCGTTCAACCAAAACCAATACGCAGAGCCAGAGGCCTGTTCGTCTGTGCGGGAACTCTTCCGCTGATGCTCTAGCTCTTGGATGCACTTTCGACCAGCTGCTATGGGCGTGGCTTCCCCCAAGCTGCCCTCACTACGCGAACGACGAATTTCTGGCTGCCGAAGAATGGAAATACTACATCGATCCTTTCGGCGAGGAGCCGGCTGTGGGCGACAATTGGGACAAGGCGTTGGACAATCAGAAGGATCTCTGGGGCGAGCGGAGAGAGCATCTGACCCACTGCGTCTATGTCTTCCTCAGCTTGGGACAGATCATACGGGACGGCACGTCATACCCTCCCAGGCTTGTAGCGTACGAGCACCTGCACCACTGCGCAAACATTATCTTGGAGTCCTTGAGGCAAGACAAAAACTGGAATGTGATGGAGACTTCCGTAGGACGAGTTTCTTACGAGGAATACTGTTAGCGCCCCAAGAGTCGCAAGTTGTACATAATGATGAATACGCAACCACCAAAATATAACCCTGGAGCCAGGTTCATTACGTAAACTGCTTCAAATATATATTCAAGACGTTGGGTTGGTTGTCATCTCTGACAAAATTGCAGTCACAGTCTTACGAGTCACTGGGAGCCCGCTACGCATGGCAGCGCAGACCCGAGCGTGCAATTGCCGACGCTATGGGCTCAGCTACTAGCCCTTCTTTTGTCGAGCGGAGATGTACGTCAGTCTGGAGGACGGATCAAACTTGCGACGCCAGGGAAGCATATGAAAGCTTTTTATAAACAAGATTCAGGGTACAGATGCATTATTACATATCCCTACTGATTCTCTTTACCCTAATCTGTATTGCGAGATGCGGCTCGACCGAGTTTTTTCTTATTTGAGATAGCGCTCAGCTATCCCAGATCAGGTAGATCAACAGCGGGGGAGACACTAGCGTCACCCATATTCTTAGACCTATGCCACACGGTTCAAAGGCACAATCCAGTAGTTTGATGGATGAATTGCCATCTAAATTACTGCTGACACACCTTTTCGGCTTTAGGAAAGTTTTGGATAAAGCGTGCGGCCACGTACACAGCATATGATCAACGATTGCCCAACAGCGTTTTGACAATGTCGGCTTACGTGAGTCCTTGCCCCTCTTGCCATCGTTCCGCACTACGTGATGCTGAAGAGAAACAAGTCCGGGGGCATATTAGCTAATGTGAGTTCCATTATTCGGTAATGGCTTATGTCAAGCTGAAACCCCACGCTTATGAAGCACTTTGAAACGATAACGTGAATGTATCACGTCACGTATCGACCAAACCATAGGACTGGCTGGGTCATGAGCCGGTATTTTGTGCTTCTGCAGACCGAATTCAAATGAAGGGTATGCTGACGTTGTTTGTTGTCTTAGAAAGGACAATTTGACGTTGCACAATCACGATACTCCACGGATGACCTTTTCATAAAGGGTCAGTGAATGTTCAGTACGCTCAACAAGGGTTTAATACGACATATAACTGTCTCTCTGTGTCCACACTGGAGCAAAAGTCTGACACTTCATCCTCCTGGAATATTCTTCTATATTCCGTTGTCCAACGAGTATTGACCCCTCTGCAAAGGCTAGACTAGCTGTAGCATCAACCTCTCCGACCATGCGCTTCTCCATCCCCCTCATTGCGACTCTGCTCGGCACGGCCTTGGCTGCGCCCCGCGATTTGATTCTGGGTGAGTTCTAGTCTATGAGGCTACTAGATTATGGCTTATAGGTCTCAGAGCGAACCCCTCAACGCAACGCACAAGCCGATTACAAGAAGACCATCGAGCAACGCGAGCCGCAGCGCAACGCCCAGGCCGATTACAAGAAGACCATCGAGCAACGCGAGCCGCAGCGCAACGCCCAGGCTGACTACAAGAAGACCATCGAGCAGCGCGAGCCTCATGGTGACTCCGAAGATGGCTACTAGGTGCTGACTCTGTTTCTGTGATGGGCGAGGATATTTCAGAGTGGTCAAGACACGGTGAAGGCTCACGGAACGGGACGAGGGTATTTGCCACATGAGCTCCATGTCTCTAAGGTGCCATACCGGCATTACTATTGGTATTACTTGCAGTGGTGTGGTCATACCGGAAGTGTTTTCTAGATTTGATTACATCAGATGACATGGATCAAAGACAAATGACAGACACTAGTTATCATAGCAGCATATGATTACCTAACACCTATATACTTCATATGAATACTGTTGCGACGTAATTTATGTTATATCCTTAGGGGAAGAAGTGCCAAACCATGTTCTGAGAGGGTATGAATAGCGTCACGATCTATAACGTTTGATTCGAGTTCATGCGGGTGAAGTCCCATGTGGCTGAAGTTGAACCGCGAAGAGCTGTAAGACTGACGCCTGGTCAAAAAAATATTATGGTTGGTAAGCGACTGGGAGATGATTGTTTCACGAGCCGCTACGTACAAGGATGTAGAACGATCGGGAAGAAGGACAAACAGATTACTCATATTTGTTTGCCGGAGAGTTGCTTGAGACCAGCTCATGGAGTGCTTGGCGTCTTAAGTGACCAGAATGCACGAGGCAAACAACGAATGCGTAGGCGTCATGGCTTTAACCGGCGACAGAATTTGTTTCCAAGGCTCGGGAGAACGATTGACAAGCAAGTTCATCTATAGGGTCGTTGGACGGAAACAAACATGCCTCCAATATGATTGAGTTCTCGTCACCACCGACCCTAACCTTGAAGAACGCTAGGTATAGTCTCTTTGGAATGGCTTATTCAAAGATACTGAAGCTTCCTTTTCCAGTGGATGAAGCTACTAGATACTCGTAACACGTCCGTCTCAACCCGACGACGGCCTCCGCGGCCCTAGCCACTGTATCTAGAAGGTGCTCAGGGGTCGTCATATCTACAAACAAGAGGTCTTTACATAGTGATGGTAAAGGAAGAGGGCAGAGAGAGCTGAAGAAAGGGTGCGCCTGTTCATGTGGGGCCATGTTCATAATAGTGAGCTGTTAGTAAACTCAATTCTAGAGTCTGAAAACTGGTGGGGTAGCCAAAGAATTTCCAATCTGGGCGGGTGCGAAATATTACGTTATTTGCGACCGCTTGTTAACTGCATTTTCAACTTTTGTTTTTTTTCCGGGCAAGGTAGGGTACACTTCGTATCAATTGTCCGATCAGTTAGCAATCTAATCGTCACAATATATGACAATCGCCATGAAGACTGCCGTCCTGTCTGAGGCTGACCTCATTTTGTCCTAGACCGTCGGCCTAGTGTCTCTCGTCAGGCAAGACATCTATGAGGAACTGGGTACGTTGCAGCAGGCTGACCGAGATTGGGATCTAGGTGCAAAAGACCAACATGCGTAAGCCAGCCGTTGTTTGGGGCACCTGCGAGCTTACGTTGGCTCTTTCATGTGTGAATGGACCACGTAAGCTCGAAATCCGAACACACATTCGATGGACGTTACACTGATACATTATAGGAGACTCGAGCATAGGAAAATTCCGCCATGCAAAGCTTGACTACTCAAAACGAACATTTGTACCAACCCCAGACGCAACTCGAATCATGCTGCCGGAAGGCGAGAGTGAACCGTTCCTGGGAGAGACGAAAACTCATTCCCCTGGTCGGAAACATAGCATTCTGAATACCCGTTTCCTTGGCCGCAAAGATGTCTTGAAGCGCTGTTCCACCGCTTTGCACCATCCTGTTGCCACGCACGTGGTGGTTTTCCTCATCACGTCACTGGTTTGGGGGGGCCTTTTTCTCGCCACACGCGCCCCTCTCTTCAGTCATCATGATTATCATACAAGCCACGAAAGTGCGGAACATACCCAGACCACCAAAGAGCACGACAACATAACCACCAAGTCCCGGCTTTTGACGTGCGGTAGTTCAACCGCCGAGGCGAAGAGGCTAAACTGCCATTACGACATCCTGGCCAACCACTGGATCCCAGAGGTTTGCATGGACCATGACGCGATCGAAGAATACAAGACGGACGGATCATGGTTCGGGTTTGCGGACGAGAATCGTACAGAGCTCCTAACCATCGACACAATGTCTGAGATGGAGTTCTATTACACATCTGAGCGGGACCACATTGTGCACTGCGCCATGTTGTGGCGCAAGCAGTTCTGGGCCTTTTATGAAGAGCGGGTGGCTTTGGACACCATCATTGCGAGCGTCGAGCACACGATGCACTGTTCCCAGTTTCTGATAGACATGACGGACAAAGGCCCCGACTACAGGAACATGCCGATCAAGACGTGGGTCGGTCATGCGGGGTGTTGGCTCAGAGATTAGACAGCCCAATGGGGTGGGGTTCCCTGTGGCGGCCTTTGGAGAGAAATGGTGTGTGTGTGTGTGTGTGTATTATTTTACGCTAGTGCGATGGTTGTAGCGATGGCAGGGGTGACAAGTAACTCTGTTTACGTATGTATTTTTTAGGGTCTGGGGCCTCCAGACAACCTTGATTAGCGCCGAAGTTTTCCTTATGAACGCCGATCTAGGCATTGATGTCAGCGCCGTGTGCCAGCAGAAGAAGAGCAAGGGGCTCAGAACCGCATTCGACAGCCATATGAAGCGCAACATTGCCCATCAAGTCCTTCGCATTTACGTCAATCCTCGGTGACTTGAGAAGCAGCTCGGTCGTCGTCTCGTTCTCTCCCAGGACCGCGGCGAATAGGGCGGTACGGCCTAAGTAGTCGATGGCATTGGGGTCGGCGGACTTCTCAAGGAGGAGCTGCAAAAGTTCCCCGCCTCCGCTCTCGGCTGCAAGATGAGCGGCGGTGTTCCCATTGCCATCCGGCTTTGCAATGTCCGCCCCTCGCTCCAACAGAAGGCGAACCATTGACTCATTGCCACTGCACACCGCCCGGTGAAGCGCTGTACGAGCCATGTCCGCCAACAGCGGGGGCGAGCTGTCGGTCAGGACAGGGTCGATGGCCCTATCGCCGGGAGCGGCTGCAGGCTCGTGCTCGTAGAGTATGTCGTCCAGAAGCATAGCCTCTCGTGGGGGCGTCAGCCCGTTGATAGACTGTGCGACGGCTGCCTCTAGAGCCTGAATTCGGTGTTTTTGGTTGCGTCCTGCCAAGCTCTGTGAGCCTTCTATTTCTTATTTCAACTTCCAAACTGCAACGCTCTTTGGGTAGCATGGTGGGTAATGTCCACGTATATATAAGGAGGGGGGTGCAGTGGGACTGAGCTTGGTTATGCTTACTATACGTGCGCTGCGCGGTACGATTCTGCTGCCGCTTTCCCTCTCTCTTGTTCAGGTCTTGAAGTAGTTGGCTAGCGCCATGATCACCAGTAGCTGCTCCCGCCATGGATTTGACCGATGCATATGTCGAGTAATTTCGTGGTTTGAAGTGGCATGGGCTCATTCTCAGTCGGCCCTCTGCACGGCCATCAAAAGCTGTTAAATATTTCCCAAACTGCCTGTTAAGTAGCGGGGAAGAAAGACGCAATACGAAAAGATTCTCCGATTTACTGCGAAGCATGGGAGATCTTTCTGTTGGAGCGAAATAGGAAGGCGCTGTCAAAAAGAATCCTTGAACATATCGCAATTCGCATACTTGGCATGCATCAAGCTTTTGCCCCCTGTTAACCGGCACCGTTCCGTGATAGCCGCCGTGGCAGCGAATTGACTGATTCCGACGACATCAATACACTTGTCTCCGGGCTCAGGAGAAAATGAGCCTGTAATGTCGCTAGCCACTCTCGCAGTTTGATGGCACACCCCGTTACATACTGTTACAGAGTTTACGCGACGATTGAGTTGCGGGCGGCTGGAAATGCTCTTCTCTTGTCGTGATGACTGGGATGTCGCTCAAATTGTGGGCTGGCGAGGGAAGTTGGTCCATTTATGGAGCACACGCTGTGACTGGAGTGGCCCATCCACCTCTGTAACGGGAAACTACCTCCGCATCTCTGGAACTCGGCATCTTGATGAATTGAAATCGCAGTTAGCTGGTTCGCAGTTGGTCCAAGGTCATTAATCGTTCGACCCGCTTATGACCGAGGTATCAAAGATAGCTAATTGTACTAAAGCATTCGACTAATGAATAACTCCTCTTGGTTCAGGGGGTTTGCATTTGGACTGTGCGGCCTAAAGCATGCGTCAAGAATAGAGTGGTCTTTTTTAGACATAGCATTTTCTGTAATCGCTCACTTATTATAACAAATTCCATCGTCCACGTCCTGTCCACCGCACTAATTCACTCCAAGCTGACTGTAATCCACTGGCCGGGAGTCTCCGTCGTGTCCCGAGAATCATCTCTTGCCTCGTTTTGTGTGTCGAGATCGTCCTGCTGAAGGAAGGTGTGATACTCCGGCGGAGGACTGCCAAGCAACGGCGCCACCTCAGGATCCGTGAGCGAGTACGTAGGCAGCGGCTCGAAGGACGAAAGCGACGCGAGCGACTATCTTGATGAGGCGACGCGGCGGAGCTCGTGGTATCTTTGTCTAACCTCCCATGAGTGCACGAGCATGCCGATGAAGATTTGCATGACCGCGAGAAACATGACCATCGCACAAGCTACCACGAAGGGCACCAGGAAGTCGTTCACGACTAGTTCTGGATTTTCGTTTTCTTTATGGCGATGCTGTGGTGGGATTGGGATATACATGGTGTCGGTCGTTGGTGCTGTTGTTTTGGTTGCCGTCGCCGTCCGTCGTCGTAGTTGTTATTGTTGTCCACCGACGTTGCACGTCGTCTTCGTCGTAGTATTTGCTATTGTGCGTTGCGGTTGGCTCGTTTCTTGTAATGCCTCACTTATTGCGTGTTGTTGTATTGGCGGATAATGGCAGATGATGGCGAGCCGCTTTGGAAGCTGAAGGTTCGTTCGATTATACGTGGGAGGTTTCTGAGTTGTGTGGTGAGTAAATGCAGCAATGCCGAACAGTTTTGCCAGCGCAAATTCTTTTTACGCAAATTTCTAGTTTGTACCTTTTAATTCTCTCTATTATGGAGTTTTGTTGTGTCCTGGCCAGTCCCAGACATCACGGTCTGTATATGAGTGCGGATGAACCTCTTTGGCAGCCCACGTCGGCACTCGATCAGGTTGCCAATCAATGTACATTTATGAGATGTTCCCCAGTTGCCTTCCTCTGCCTTGATCCTCAAGATCTTTTGAACCGGAAGGGTTACGTGAATTATCACCCACCTTTGGTCGCACTCGAAACTCTGCTGACATTATAACTGGCACGTAAGTCTGGCGGAGGTCCAGCAGAAAATTCTGTTTCAAGGTTTCTCAAATATTAGGATTTCGTATTTCAGATAGGGACTGAGGCAGACATTGATGGTATGTTCGATGCATGCTTATTTCATCCAGAAAATACCACTTCATTCCCAACAAACTCAGCAGTTAGAAATCATGCTCTATTGTCTCTTTTCTGAACCCGAAGTTCGCACTCGTTATGACAGTTCAAAAAAAAAAAAAACCATGTTTAAGAGATACATAGTTTCATTAAGGTTGAAGACTTTTTTTCAATAATGACCTGTTGTCGATTGAGCACGGCCGGCGGTGTACCAAGTCACATCGACAAGTGTACTGAGGCACGACTTCGTTGAATTAAAGCTTTGTTCGGTCTACTACGACAATCAGAAAAATTAAAGTACTGCTCTATTCGATGTCGAATGCTGAGGTCAGGTAGCTTAGTCTACCCGTAGCCTGCCGGTGGGATAGCCCTGCCGCTGCGGTTGGTGACTACCGGCATTCGGCAGTCGGCAATCGAGGCACCAAAATGAAATCCACAAACTTCTCACCACCAAGCTGTCTTCTTCTTGGCCTCCTCACACGAATAATAGCTCGTCTAGTTGTGCGGTACTCAAGTCCACCCTGCGCTCGCTACGCTACGCCGCCATCGACTCTGGAAAACTCCACCAAAATCCAATATGGGTGGCAAATTGATCGAATTCATATCCACGGGCAAAGTGAGAATGCGGGAGCCGATGAGCGGGCAGCCCATCACCAACAAAAGCACCACTCTCCGCCTTCTGCGCTGTTTCACGGGCGAGTGGACGCCGTGGCTCCCCATCGGCGTATTCCTCATCAGACATGCCGACGGCCCTATCCTCATTGACACAGGGGCGTCGCCCCAGTGTATGCAAGCGGGATACTTTCCAATGTTGAGCTACCTCACCACCGTGCTCAGCGAGCTCCAGCTGGCCCCAGAAGACGGCATCGTCAGCCAGCTTGCAAAGCTCGGCGTGAAGCCCACGGACCTGCAAGCCGTCGTTCTGACGCACCTGCATCACGACCACGCAGGCGGCCTCGAGGAGATCGTAGAGGCTGCCCCGGAGGTGCCGGTGTACATCAGCGCGAGCCACTGGGACGCCTTCGGAAAGCACCCGACGTACGCAGCTGTTCAAGGCTGTGCGTCCAACCACTGGCCGAAGGATTTCAATCTGCGGCTGCTGAACTTTGATGGAAAGCCTGTCGGTCCTTGGACACAGTCAGATTCCATCACAAAGGATGGGCAGGTCATGGCGGTGGAGACACCGGGACATGTCCCGGGACACATCTCTGTTATTGTCAAAGATGGGAGCGGAGGCCCAGGTGCTCCTGACACATACTTCATCACGGGCGACGCGACGTACAGTCTGGAGCTGCTGGAAAGGGGAGAACCTGATGGTATTAACCAGGACCCGATGACTGCCTTCGAAAGCCTGCAGCTTATCAAGAAGTTCTCTGAGCAACAAAAGGTCGTTGTTCTTCCCAGCCATGATGTGAATACGTCGATGATTTTGGAAGAGAGAAGGCAATATCGGGCAAAGCAGTGAGATTAAGATTGATTGAGACACGGGAAAAGTGACTAGTTAATCCAACGTAATTTTTAAATCTTGTCTGGTTCATTGAGGTACCACGTAGCGTCCTCGTCTCCGAGCTCCTTGGTCGAGAACCCGTTCCCCAAGAACTGAAACCGATTTTGCTTATTGACCTGGGTATACTCCCAGTCTTCACCCCTGAAGTTCTCCAACATGTGGAAGAAGTGAATTCGGCTGCCCGGATGTAGGGCCGTCACGGGTCCATCTATCGTTCCCCCTTTGAACCAAGAAATACAGTTTCCAGACCAGGCAGTACGAGGCATGAAACTCTGAGTGTGTTCAAAGAGTTCGTTGACAGCAGAATGCTGCGGTGTTATAGCATTGATGCCCTCAGTCTGAAATTTCTTGATGATGCGTACAAGATACTTGGCTATGTGTTCGGTAATGGTGAAGACACTGCCATGCCCAATAGGCGCGTTGGGGCCAAGAAACACTATGTACCATTAGTCCAGTGTCCAGTGGAAGGCCAGACAAGTTACGTGACGTACTGAAGTAATTAGGGAAGTTAGGGACTGCGCAAGACATATAAGATTTGGGAACTCCCTCAGTCCAAAGGTCCTGCAGATTGCCTCGCCTTCCGAGGATCGGGAATCTAGGGCGGAAAGAGACATCAAACCCCGTGGCACAAATGATTGCGTCCACTTTAATCAGCTCACCCGTCTCGGTCCGCAGACCTTTGGCCTCAACGCTGGCAATCGGATCCGTGACCACCCTCACGTTGGGTTTCCGGAGAGCCCAAAGGTAGTCCACCGCAGGCGTAAGCCGTCGACATCCGAGAGGAAACTTGGGTATGATGGCATTGCACAGTCGCTCGTCGCCGCCCAAAGCCTTCTTCATATATTCGGTTGCTCTCTCCTGCACACTGGCTGCAAAATCGGTGTCTTTGAGGGTCTTATTGCGTGTCAACTATGCGCCTTGAGTAGAATGCGAAATGGCCTGACTTACAATGGGAAAGTTTCCATTCACGACTTCTTCGACTGCCTTGACGAACCTTTGATAAAAGATTGGGTCTGTCTTGAAACGCTCGATTTGAGCCTCGGTGAAGTCTGCGTTTTCTCTCATGCCAACCTCGCCAACGATCCCGCCAGCAGCGCCCTGGGCTAGGAGCTGGAGACGCCCGGGAACAACCCAGGTGGGTTCTCTCATAAAGTGTACCAGTTTCTTCACGTCTGCGGCCGGTGTCAGTCAAATTTTGGCTGCATGCTTGAGTGGGATGATTTACCTGGCTGTATTTTCGGCAAGATCTGGACTCCCGAAGAGCCGTTGCCAATGACGGCAACTGTGAGACCGTTGTAGTCAAAGCCTGAGGGCCAGTCGGCACTATGAATGAGATGACCTTCGAACTTCCGCAGTCCCGGGATTTTAGGCCACTTCCAATGACTGCAGCAATCCTTGTCAGTAGTATGAACATTCAATGATAGTTGGCTTACTTGAGAATCCCGGAAGAGTCCAACAGGAAGTGACAAGTGTCATCAAATTCGGAATTGTCGTCCAGATTAAGAATCTTCAGCTTCCAAACACAGTTGCTTTCATCCCATTCAGCTCGGTTGACCTGGTGTCTCAATTTTATCACTTCTCTCATGCGCCCTTCTTCGCAGACTCGACACAGATAAGCCTGGATGTCTGTTGCTGTCGAGAAGAAGCCGGTCCACTCTGGATTCGGGCGCCAGGAGAATTGGTAGTTGTGCGACGGAACGTCACACTTGCAGCCCGGGTATCGGTTTTCAAACCAGGTGCCTCCTATTTCTGGGTTCTTTTCATAGACAACATGTTCAAAGTCGGTCAAGTAGAGACGCAGAGTCCGTATCATGTTGAGCCCACTCATACCGGCCCCGATGGTGACAATCCGGACATGTCTTGTGGTCCCCAGCGGCTGTTCTGAGACCTGGTAGGGGGCCGTATTGGCGCCATATGGAGTGTCTGAAAAGTGGCTCGCAAGCTGTCGTACTCTGTCAGACATGGTGGCGATGGATGATCAGATTTTGGCGTTGACTCATTTCACGCCTTTGACCGAAGAATACAAGTATATAAACAAACTACTCCAGCAACACGCGACTGTCCAAGAGAATTTCCGTGCGATCAATTGTGAACTGCTGCCCCGTGTTAGTCCCTACACCCGTCCCCGAAACATAGGTATGCACTTTACCGAGAGCCGGAGGCAACACATGCGTGTCAGGCTATTCGACGACCGTTAACGGCCACAATGATGAATTCTTGAGTGATCAGCATTGTCAAGTCTCTTCGGAACCGCCGGAGTTCACCAAGTCGGCCGAGTCCGTCATGTCAGGGTTGACGCCAGTGCCGAATGCCGAGTGCCGACCGCTTCTTCCATGGGGGCGGGAGTGCCCGTCAAGCATTTCCAGGGGTTTGAGTGCCATGCGTCATGTTTGTAGCGTGCTAGGGCCTGTCCCCCTCAGGCGAGGTTTCCGAGGTTTCCGGTGTTCCCCCAGCAGCTAAGCCTCGGTTCCCCGCAGCCTGACAGTGGACTCAGTTTGCTTACGATGTTTCCAGGGACCCAGTAAAGACTTCAAGTCTTTCTTCGGCACGTAGAATGGTTCAGTCTCGGCCCCTGAGAGACCGCGCGAATGTGGTCTGCGTGGATTGCCATGCCCGAAAGGTCTGACACTCCCGGAGACAGCCCGTGATTCTTCGTCAGTTGACGCTCTTCTAGGTCAAATGCGACCTGCAGGACAGGGCGGATAAGGTCTGCACCAATTGCCGTCGGCTCAACCACGACTGCATGTAGGTAGTCTTACCTCTGTCCGGTGCTGTACCTACTTACTGACATGCTGCGTATCTCAGCCGCCGAGATGGCGTTCGTAAACGGCGCAAAGGGCAACGGCTTGCTCAACCTCCTCGTGTGCCGAGGACCGACAGACAGCACCGCACCGGGCCCGTAGCTGCCTCTTCCACGGATGAAGCTTTGGGCGGAGCTCTCGGTAGGCCGTCGTTACCAGATGTACCGAGATGCAGCAGTCGCAGCGACACGACGGCAGACGCAGCCCAACCGCCGATGGCGTTTATTTCTCCGTCGACAGTCATGTCATACGACGCTGCACATGGCGAGCCAGAAGTCGATCCCAGTAACTCGCGAACCCTGGACACCAAGTCGGCAATACTCAGGCTGACCCAAGCTGACGTACTGCCTCGACCTGCTTTGCTCAGAGCATTGATAGACGCCTACTTCGATCATGTCTACCCGCTCTATCCGGTTGTTGATAGAGAGGATGTGCTGGGGCCAGCCCCGTCTACGCTCCTACTACAGGCCGTCAGTATGGTCGGCTGCTTGATGCGGCGTGGACCTGAAAGCATGGAGCTTTGTGGTTCGCAGTATGAGAAGGTCAAAACCTTGATTCACCTGAATTACGAAGCCGATACCCTGGTCTTACTCGAGTCACTTTGTCTAATGACATGTTACAGCATCATGTCCACGGACTTGGTGACTCTGGATGGTCCATGGCACTGGTTGGGTGTCGCATTACGGATGGCCCTGCAGATGGGTCTCCATCACCGTTCCACCCACGACCGGCACACCAATCCAGGTTGTCTGCGCCGGATTTTCTGGCAGCTTGTGGTTCTTACTGCTACCAGCTAACAAAGATCACTGCACGCTGACCACTTGTCAAGACTTCAGATCGACTAGCAGCCTCTTGCTGGGGGCGTCCGTTGTCCCTTCATCCTCAGGAATACGACATACCGCCCTTAGAAACCAGTGACTTTCCCACTACGGACTTGCATTCGCATGCTTTCCTGGAGGTTGTGAGATTGACGGAGGCTATGAGCATCATTGCAGAAGCTGGCAATGGGCGGACAAATATCATTCAAGAAGAGGCTACGACTCTCGTCCAGCGACTATGTGACTGGCTCCAAACCCTGCCTGAAATTGTACACCTCTACGACGCCTCTGGCATCAGAAGGCCATTTTACCGCCCTGCGAGCGATCTGCATATCATATACTTTGTCACCATTATTCTCTTACAGCTTCTTGATGGAAAAGGAACGAGGCCGTCGATCGCTGCTTCCTCACTCACTGCCGCGTCGTGTATTTCCCGCCTTTATGAAGAGATTCACTATAGGGAGGAGACAGCCCACCTCATTGCCATTCATGGCTACTTTCTTATGGTAGCAGCAGTTCCCTTGATTTGTTTCCCCCGCCAGTCACGAGAAGACAAAGTGACTCGAGATGAGGAATTAAACATTATTTGCGACGTGCTGGGCGAAATGCGATCCCGGTATGGCGGCTCGGATCTAGTGCTGCGGAAGATTAGACAACTGCAGAAGGACACGAATATTCGCGGAGGCCAATCTGGCCATGATAATCGGTCTGGTGTCCCCGAAGAGCACGCTCTGTGGGCAACTCGCAGTATCAGTGAGCGGCTGAATGACCTCTTTGCTTTCCCCCCAAGCTTCTGTCCTCACATAAACATGCCAGAAGCGGAGATGAACCCAACAGAAGGTGCTGGAAGAGACTGGTTGTCGCAGATAGAATATTTCCCCGATTTCCTGTCCGAAAATGGGTTGAATCTGACTGATATGCTGGCTTTGGACTACAACCTTCTGGAGATGCCCATTGACAGTAGCGTGGGTTTTTGAACTGGAAGATTGCAATTGTATTTGAGGTCATGACAACTTCTAGGAGCTGTCTTGTTGAGCAGTTTGCGTAAAACGTCAAATCCATATATTTCGACCAAAGACAGTTTTGATCTCTCTTGCTTTGCCCAAAGGGTCGTCGGTTCTCGGTAAAAGTACCACGCTCGGCACTGTTTGCAGTGCCGCACTCCCTGCCGGACATGTTAGGCGTCCCCTCTAACCGACGTGCCATCCTTTGCGGTATCCCGACATAATAGAGGTGATGTTCTTCAGGTCGGCACGTCCACTTCATCGTCCCCCTTTGGATCGCATGCAGCCTCCGAACGGCCTATAGCTCTGCAACATAAATTGGGCATTATTAAACCTTGCTCGAGATGGAGAACATGACCGAAAAACAGCTGTTGGGGCTCAAGATGATGAATGGATTCTTCGGGGAGGACTTATTCAATGAGCTCAGGGAAGCTTCGGTGAGTGTTCTATCAACGTGCGCCGAGTGGAAGTCATCGCTAACTCAGAGAAAAAGCGAGATGATTTACCAAGCAAGGTTGGATCTGAATACATCGCCGAAACTTGCTTCTCATCATACGCTCGGCCGGGTCTTACCTTTCAGCAACGGTCTCTGATGAATATCGGCATGCTTATCGCTCTGAACCGAGGCCCGGAATTGCGCATTCACATCAAGGCGGCCCTCAACAACGGGCTGTCAGAGGAGCAGATTGTTGAGGCCTGTAGACATGCAATGGTCTACTGTGGGGTCCCTGCTGGAAGAGATGCACTGTCTCTTGCCAGTGAGATTTTCAACGAGAAGAAGACGAGCAAAGGGACTGAGAGGGCAAAGCTTACTTGAGCCTTTGGCAAGATTCATGAGGATTTACGATGACCATGGCTGAATAAATATATTTGTAAATGAACTCAAAGTTTTGATTGCGACGTCTGTTACAGAGTGGTGGTCTTGAGCGGAAGTGACCCACGGTCAGATCTATCCGGGTTAAATAGGCCCAAATCCGAGGGCTGGGATCGTATGCTGTCCGAAGTTTGCTGAACCCTGCATGAAGATTCTTAGAATTAATGTCATTCATTGGATCTGCAAAATTCTCATGACTCATTTTTGAAAGAAAAAAAGAAAAAAGGAAAAAAAGGAAAAAAAAAGAAAAAGGGAAAAAAAGGGACACTTGTGTGGGATGGGCGTGTTGGAAGTTTTGAGGCCAAATGACCCACATGGGTCAATGTGAATCACACACAGACACACGATCCACAAGGTCTAAGCTCTATGGTGCAAATTTGCTGCGGGGTTTTCAACAACAACCCTATTCAACAAGCACAATAGCTCAGGGGTAGAGCGCTGGGCTCATAACCCAGAGGACCCTGGATCGAAACCAGGTTGTGCTATCTTTCTTTTGCATTTTTGTTCTCGCGTCTTTTATCTTGTTCTGTTTAGCAGGGAACCTGTAAGTGCGTAAATCATAAGGTAGCGTTGACAACCACCCAGCCTTTGAACGGGAACACTGCCCTCACGGTATCACTACTACTGCTCAGTCACGAAATCTGAACCAGAGTTCTGCGCCCACAATAGCTGCATGATCTATTTTGACCTGTGCCTCCAGGGGAGCGCAGTGGCGAATGCCTCAGACTATTCCTAAGCTTCACTGACTACCGCTGTTACCCGTTCCCACCTTAAGCCGCCCAAGATGTCGAATGAAATTCCATCAGGGCGTACCACTGGATGATACTACCAACCAAGAAGGCAGTACTGGCAATGAACGAGACCACGGCACTGCCGAACATCTCGTTGGTGAGAAGCATGACACCTGTGACGATGAAGCCGGCCGATGCCATGGTGTTCCAGGCGGCACCCTGCCAGTCAGATGCCCAAAACCTGGGCTTGAACCAGCGTTCCTGAGTCTGTATGAGCAGAGCGGTATTGGCTAGGAAGAAAAGAGACCCGCCAATGACTTGCGGCATGAAGACGAGGGCTTGGAGAAGGAACAGGTTGGTTGGGTCAAGGACGCCCGGGAACCCAGCAACAGCAGCCGTTGATAGAATAATTCCGCCGGACAACATGACCAACCCAGCCTGGAACGGAACTGTGCGGAGGAGGGCAGCGAAATCGGCCGCGGATGGGATCCATACCCAAGCTTCGGATCCGACGAGGGCGGGCCGGTAAATAGCAGGGGCATCGCCGTCTACAGACTTGGTGTCGCTCTTCTCCAGCGTTCCACGGTCGGCATTGAAGGCGGCAAAGATGCCAAGGATGCCTCCGGTCATGAACATGGAGGCACCAATCAGGATCGTGCCCGGGATCGCGACGGTCGCCAGTGTTTCGAAGCCAAGACTTGGGTCGAGAAGCGGGAACAAGCCAAACCCTGCGTTGATGACGAAGGCGATACTGCCGACGACGAAGAGCATGGTGACTATCCAGTTCATATCTTTATACGGATAGATTGTGAACATGCGGGCGACCTGTGACCGTTTCGATGTCTCGACCTCGATGGCGTCTTCGATGGTGTACTCTTTGATCGGGGATGGGAGGGATGCCTCCCTATCCATGTCGCATCGGACGCGGTATTCGAGATAGTCCAAGGTCTGCACAATGCGCCGCCTTTCCCCCGAGCAGACCTCGATGCCGGTTGTTCTTGAAGGAAGGGCATGATTGTTGAGTCTTGGAGGAGCCTGCACTGGTACCAGAATGGATGTTCGAATCCTAGACGCTCGTAGGTTGGCTGAGGCGTTCATTTTGACGATTTTTACTTTCAAGATCCAGTCTGATTAATGAAAGCGAGCTTTTCTTGCGTAGGGGACGATTCCAGATCGCCGAAATTACGCAAGCAGTAATTCGAACAAATAAGACAGCAAAGAGAACGAAATCGAACAAAATGCAGAAACGACAATAACAACGAAAAGAATATGTCGAATGAAGAACAGCAAGGCGTGCCGGCACGCTGGAGAGAAGAGAAAAAGCATCTTCCTGGTCGAAGGTTGCAATGATGTTATGAGGCGATGGCATTGACAGAGTTCATCGCACTGACGTGGACAGTCGCGCCTTTCCACGGCTCTGGCAAGGACATGAGACAACTGGAATATCACCCAAGTGCCGGACCGGCGTTGACATGGTGTTTTGATCGCCGTAGCAGTCTGGAGAACTGGAGAACCAGCAGAAGACGTGCTGGGGAGGTTATAATAAGAAATACGGTTGACATAGCCGCTACCTTAAAGCCAATTAGCTGGCATGTTTTTCCCTGACACGATGTGCTCCATGCTCCCGACATATTTCACGGGGTCGCCCGGTGGGATCTCCCGTGTCCCGCGGTCTCCGGGTTGCCATCGGCACCGTCTCTGACCCGCCAAACTTTTGCCCGAATTGGGAACGCGCTGCCGGAGATCAGATCAGCCTGGACCAGCAGTCCATTCGTCTCGTTTCAAGCTCGCAGCCGTTTCGCCTATTTCAGTTTAGCGCATCCTGTCCAGAAGCTCTACCCTGGTAAGTATTATGATATCAAAATGCTTGATTGCGAACGTCTTCATTACTGATGACACCTCCCTGGTGGGTTCTTGTGAGCTTGAATCAGTTTCGTGTTTCTACTCAACCTCAATTTGCCTGAATTTGCCTGGAAACTTTCGCCTAGAATCGTGAACATGTTGTTTCTAAACGTTCTTATACGCCTGTCTGCGCGCCTCCTGTCTAAGCGGAAAGCGAGTACACAGTCAATTTCCTCCTATTTCCTTTGCCGTCTTCTGGTCCTCCTGAGTCAATATGGGTAATTCAGTAGTTGAAGCCGAGCAGGGGCGCAACTCATCCCCGGACAACCAAACAACCCTCGATGAAAAAGAACAAGAGCGACTGGGGCGTCAGCGGCCTGAGGTCTTCAGCAACACTTTGCAAGAAGTTGGATTCCGCGCGTCAGTGCTGCTATCCAATATAATGGCAGTACGTCAACCTTTCAATATGAATTCCACGTACTGCTCTGCGGAAAGCTAAACATTTATCTACAGGAGTTCCTCATGAGCGGCTTCAACGTCCTTCTACCTAATCTCATATCCGACCTTCACTTCTCTGCAAATGATAAGACTTGGCCGTCCAGTGTCTTCTCTCTAGTTGCCGGAGGGTTTCTTCTACCCTTTGGACGACTCACAGACATGTATGGGGGCTTCCCCATGTTCCTTGCCGGTAATGCATGGATGGCCGCGTGGTCTCTCATTGGAGGCTTCAGCCGCAGTTACATCATGCTGGTTTTCTGCCGCGCGCTCCAAGGCCTCGGCGCAGCTGCCTTCCTGCCTTCGGGTATCTCTCTGCTGGGCAGCTTTTACCGACCTGGCCGCCGGAAGAACATTGTCTTCAGCTTTACGGTGGTTGTGCACCCTTTGGCTTCTTCTCGGGGATTTTTATCGCCGGCGTATCGGGCCAATTCTTGAGCTGGAGCTGGTTCTTCTGGATCGTCTGCATACTTCTGACCTTTGTATGTATCCTCACCTTTTTCTGTGTTCCCAGACAGACTCACCAGGCGCGCATGCCTATGGATTGGTGGGGATGCGCCACGTCGATTCTGGGTTTGATGCTGTTGGTTTATGCCATCACCGATAGCCCTCACGTACCAAAGGGCTGGGCATCGCCACAGATTCTGGTGACATTCATTGCCGGCATCATGTTTCTTGGGGCCTTTGTCTACGTACAAGGCTGGGTTTCAACAGCGCCGCTTCTTCCTCCCAGGCTGTTTGCCCCAAAGTACACAATCGCGTTGTTCTACTGCCTCTTTGCTGCTTTTGGGTCGTTTGGAATCTATTTTCTCTATGCCAGTTTCTAGTAAGTACTTAATTACTCCACTATCATCGAGAGTCACGAACTAACCGCTTCAATCAGCATCGAGACCATCCTCCACATTCCCCCACTGTTGGCTGCCGCCTGGTTTGCACCTCTTGCGATTGGGGGTGTCATTATTGCCATCGTTGGCGGGGCGGTGTTGCACAAACTTTCAGGAACGATCCTGCTGCTTCTTTCCGTCACGGGGATGTTGGTATCAAGCCTTCTTTTCATCTTGATACCTGAAAACCCCAACTTCTGGGCGTGGGTGTTTCCCGCCATGATCTGCGCGACGATCGGCATTGATATTATGTACAATGTCAGCAATATTTTCATCACCACTAGTGTGCGCAGCGATCAACAAGGTATCGCCGGTGCATGCATCAACGGCCTTCTTTTCTTGGGCATCAGCTTCTTCCTTGGTTGGGCCGATTTGGCCGTAGCACAGACATCACCAAATCTCAAGGAAGGATACAAGATTGCTTTCATCATGGGTGCTGCATGTGCAGGAGCGGCCATACTAATCATTGTGGTGGGGATAAGGATTGACAAAGCCAAGGGGGATCTGACCGCTGACGAGCGTGAGCAATTGCAAAGTGAAGCCGTTAGCAGTGCTCTCAGTGAGACGACGGTCGCAAACCCAGGTACATCGTCATGATAATAACTGTTTTGAATAAGATAGTGTACGATTAATTATTACACAACCCAAGATATTCAGATCGTTTCTAATCGCTTTGCGCTTCACAAAATTTCAAACATCATGGCCGTCAGACCCATCCCCACCCAGCCACACCGGCGCCGCAACCTTCACTGCCTGCTTTGGATCTTCAGACTTGAATACATCGTAGCAATGCTCAATGTGGCTTTCCTTATCATACCGCTTCTCTGTCATGAAGCCTTTATCTCTCAGTCTATACTGTTTCCTCCAATAGAAAGCACAATGTGCGACATGCCAGCCATTTGTGGTGTAGAAGTATGCTTGGTCGGGAGGCAAGTCCACTAAAAGAGAGATTTCACCAATGTTTGTAGATACGTTGGCGGCATTATCTTTGTAGTATGGCCAAGACCCGTTGGGCCCAGGGCCAGAGCGCTCGAACTCAGCGGTAAGCTCGTCGTCACGGCAGTGTGGCGGCAACCAAGACACTGACAAGCTGTCGTATTTGCAGTCCAATTTCTTCGCTTCGGCGAGGGAAGAGCCGCAGCTACATTCCAATGGGTGTGGTGGACGGGGACTGAATTTCTGATCTCTCACATAAACCGCGGTAGAGAGAACACCCAGAGCAGCGACCAGGATGTTGAGGAGTAGTAACTGAGTATAGAAGGAGAGCCTTCTGTGAGCGGCTCTCTGCGCGTTCGGAGGTTCTGGTTCGGCTTCATTCTCTTTGGATTCGGCAGCGTCTGTGGAATTCGGCAGAGCGGAGTAGTCGGCCGGCATGTTCTGTAGAAGATTGCGTCGTACTTTGAGCTTTTGGGGATTTGTTAATTTATTGAATTGGCTGATCGTATGCCAAGCGAAAAGAAGTTCTATTTTGGTGAAGGTTTCTCGTTCCTTGGATTTCCTTGGATTTCTGTCCGGCATAGATGGATCTTGATGTTTGTCTGCACCTTGTTCGAAGTTCGGACTTTTACCTGGTCCAGTTCCTCATCTGATGATGAACACATGGCTCAAACCCAACGTGTCAAGCACACAAGGATGAGCTCACAAGCTCCCTCTCCAGACGCCAGAACCACGTTTTGTAAAGCTTCTTTCCACGGAATTGGCCCTTTGCTCGACCTGCGCTATGAATCGAGCAAAATCTGACCATCGTAATGCGATTCAACGATCCCGTTTCAATCTGCTTGAACAAATATGATGCGAACCAACAACTTTCATTTTAAGCTATCGAATGGGGCGCGCAAGACTGCCTGACTCGTTCTTGATGGCGCAGATCATGCTTTCCTGAGTACCTAATTTCTTTTGTTGTAGAAAGCGTGACTGGGCCCAAAATCACGAATTGACGTTTGCGCGTAGAGAAGACGTCTGTGACGAAGAATCTGCTCAGGTTTGGCGTCCGGCCTATTTGTTTAATGCGTGCGTAGAGACTGTGTGGTGTCAGCAGTATCATTCTGTCAGTACCTGATATGTCAGTCATAGGAAGTGAGCACTGCTTGTGCTAACCGCGGCAGATTGAATCTGGAAATTTGGGGTTCCTTTATTTCTATCGTCTCTTCAGGCATCTCACATCAGTAATTTTGATGTGACTGCCTAGTTGAGATGGGGGTGTTCCTTGGAATGCGGCTTAAAAAATCTATTATCAGAAATTGCTGAAGGATCACAGGACTCTCCCGTCCTAGCTCATCTGATAATGCCAAGAAAACATCGCATTGAGCAGCCCTATCATGATTCATTCTTCAAGGACCCGATCCGCCGGGGTCGGGGTCAGAGAGAGCCGCTCGCCGACCTTGTCATCCGCGGACTGAGAGTCAGCTGAGTCGAGCTGTCCTTGCCTCAACGTCTGCGACTTCAGGCGAATCTGTCCCCCTTCGCCCTCGCTGAACGGCCTCTGTCGCTGTAGCCGCGCGTATCTTGGCAGATTCGGGGAAGAGATCACTCACTTCCGCCATCGGCACCCAGTGGCGGGAATTTTCGGGTACCAGACGTCTTGTAACGCCTTCGTTACCAGTATAATGGGCCACGTCAAACTTGACACCCGCACGTTTCTGTGCTGACTGTTTAAAAGGTGGCAAGAAACACGAAAACCTCGCTCTCTTCATTCGTGCATCCACGAACGCCGTTTTGATTCGATCCTCGGGCAGAATGTGAAATCCTCCAAACTCTCTTCTTCCTCCCTCTCAGCCTACGTCCTCTCATACAGCCGCACGGTTGTTTTGGACTTGAACTCGCCAACCGCCGCATGCGCCGACACGGAACAAGACAAGCAATAGGCACAGTGCCTAAGTGAAGAGTCCGTGGGGGTAAGACGGGCCAGAGGACCTAGCGGCGGGGATTAAGTGCAAGTTGCCGCTTGCCCGGGCCGAGCGTATTTTGTTCTTTGAAGGAGGCGATGGACCTACTTCGACTTTTGACACGTATAAGCCACACTGCTCAGACCTTCAGCTGCCAAACGCAAGATACGCTTTGCTTACACAGAGTCAAGACACGGCCGAACACGGTCGCTGTCCTGAGCGAATCGACGCCGTTGTTTGGAGTCGAGGTATGGGATCCTTTGACAGATGTAGGCTATTGCCACAATGAAATTAGGTCCTCAGGATTTGGCGGATTAGAGATTCTGGGGCAAGAAGGATTGACATCCCAGCATACCCGTGCATCTCGGGCAGAGAATCAATAAGATCTCCTCGGGCGCTTAAGAGAGCGCGCTTAAGAGAGCGCGCTTAACGGCGTTCATGAAGGGGTTCAGCACCGTACATATTCATGATTCATCATGCAACAGATGCTCCTTCTGTGAGATGAGCCACTGTGTGCCGATATAGCCATCATCACCGCGGAACCCTTACGAAACCGAAAGCCGCCCGAGGGTTGCATGGTGGCGTCCCTCTGTTCTTGTCGCATACGGCTTCATGCCCAGGTTGCCTTGCGACCTGCAGGCTGGTCTGAACCTGCTCTGCCTTGCATGCTCAATTTGTCGGGTCCATGACACTACCCGACAAGGACAGGCGCATACTTGCCGCTCAGTCGGACCTGCGCGCTACACACAGCCAGGCAGAAAAGACATCTGACACTGGCACGTCGAACCGTTTACCAAGGCGGCGATCATGGCTCGGGACCGACTTGACAAGGCACCAACCGCAACTGCACCGCTCAATCCTCGCCATCAGACCGGCTGGAACACCATCTGATATCACTGCCGATCCGAATGTTGAAACAAGATATCCGGGCTCTTGGTATAAAGATCTCCTACTGGTACGTGGGGTGTAAACAGGGCTCCTCTGAGTGGCGCAAAATCCACCGGTTCTTCGCAAAGGACGACAAAACAAGGCTAGACCGCGGGTCATTCCCGAACGACAAGACCGTGCTTTCGAGGTTAATCGCGTGTTGGCCACCGCCAAGGACCAGCTTCTGACCTTATCTACAGGCTGGATCGACCGTTGAAGTTGAGGATTCTGGAAGATCTCTCCGTGGCTTGCCTCCCTCTTTCTTCTTCTTTCGTTCATCGAAGATTGATCGGTCTGTAATTGGATCAGACGTTTGAGCAGCTTAGGGTAAGCAAACTTCACCTATCTTCTTCATGAGAACGTAGGCGAAGTCGACTAACATTTCCAAGATACAGCGTCACGACCAGACGTCGAGTAAACATCCTCAAATCACTGTTGCTTATTACGCCATCAATATGAGGTCCACGCTCTCGAAGGGCGTCGTGTTCCTCCTGTACGGCCTAGCGGCGGCAGCACCCAAGTCGTCCTCCGGCAATGGTGTCTCAAAGAGACAATCTTCGCCCTCTGTACCATCGGGCGCCCCGAATGCTCCGGCACCTAGCGCCCCTGCAGCCTCTAACACACCGGAACCGGTTAACAAGTCTTGCAATGCTCCCGATAGCAGAGGCTGCTGGATGGATGGGTTTGACATCAACACCGCCTATGAGGACAAGACTCCAGATACTGGAATTACTCGCCAAGTAAGCCGATGAAAATGGTAACAAGCTAGCGACTGGTGTGCTAACCAGAATCTTTAGTACGAATTGGTGCTCACCGAGCACACATCTTTCACGGGTGGAGATGGAATGAGCAAGAACTCCGCGATGCTTATCAATGGTGAGTCCTACAGCCGTTCGATTTGATAAAAGTTTGTTGCTAAATGCTTTTGAGGTGCCTTCCCTGGCCCGACGATCGAAGCTGATTGGGGAGATCACGTTGAAGTGCGGGTTGTCAACAACCTGAGGACAAACGGGTACGCAGAAATCATATTCTCATGTCGATCTGACAAAACTAACGCCGTCCAGTACTTCAATCCATTGGCACGGTCTCCGTATGTTCAATAACAACGTGAATGATGGTGTGAACGGTATTACGGAATGTCCCCTCGCACCCGGCTCAAGCAAGACATACAAATGGAAGGCAGAGCAGTACGGATCTTCATGGTACCACTCTCATTTTTCTGACCAGTACGCCAACGGTATCGTCGGTGCCATTAAGATCAATGGCCCCACGTCGGCGAACTGGGATGAGGATTTGGGTGTCTACACCCTCACGGATTGGTACTACAAGGGAGCCGATGAGATTCGATCTAGCTTCACCGCGCCTGCGGCTGTCCCTGCTAGTGACAACATCCTCTTCAACGGAACGAACGTCAACAAGAACGGTGGCGGCAACTACTCTCGAGTCACACTCAAGCCAGGCAAGACTCATAAGATCAGTCTTATCAACATGTCGGTCGACAACACTTTCTCCGTTCAACTTGTGGACCACAAGATGACGGTTGTCAACAACGATCTTGTACCTGTGAAGCCTTTCGAGACAGACTCGCTGTACTTGAGTGTCGGCCAGCGCTATGAAGTCATCATCAAGGCTGATCAGGACCCCGGAGCCTACTGGTTCAACGTTTCTTTCCCGTCCAACAGGCTCTGCGGCACTTCAAACATGAATAAGCCTGCCTCGATCTTCCAGTACGAAGGTGCAAGCACCAAGGCGTTGCCCCGGGACGCCGGCAAGGCCATCACGGACGCTCAGTGTCAGGACAAGACGGACTTCGAGCCCATGTACAGTGTCGACGTAGACCAAAACGGCTTCCAGAAGACTGATGATGACACGCTTGATGTTACTGTTGACACCAGTAGAACCACCAGCAGTCAGCAGGTCTACTGGAAGGTCAATGGCCAGAACATGGACATCAACTGGGACACCCCAACGTTGCAGTATATCGCCCAGAATAAGACCGACTATCCCGCGGCTTACAACCTCTTCAAGGTTCCTGACGAAAACAAGGTGAGCAACCCCCCCTGTGCAACGAATTTGTCGCAAGACTAACACTTCGCAGTGGACCTACTGGGTTATCGAGAATCTTTTCCCTGCTCCTCACCCAATGCATCTTCACGGTCATGACTTCTATATCCTCGGTCACTCTGAGCCTGCCTCTAGTGGTCGTGGCGATGGTGTCCGCTTCAACGCGCAGTCAGACACCTCCAAACTGAACTTCAAGAACCCGACCCGTCGCGACGTCACACAGTTGCCCGGGCGTGGCTGGCTCGTCGTTGCCTTCAAGTCAGATAACCCGGGAGCCTGGCTCTTCCACTGTCACATTGCGTGGCACGTCAGCCAGGGTCTGAGTGTTCAGTTCCTCGAGCGCTCAAACGATATCGCCAGCGTCATGAAGATTAGCGACATTGACCAGACCTGCGACTCATGGGGCGATTACTCGGCCAATGCCCCCTTCCAGCAGACTGACTCTGGCTTGCGTAAGCGCATTGCAGCCTAGGCATCGCATTGGAATCTACCGCGTTTCATGAATTAGCATAGGCTAGGGGCTTGCAAATTTGTGCTTCTTCAGGGTCTGGATGCATGGGCAAATGAGGGAATTGGGTCTTGGGTGACGGGCATGGCATGATCACGAACGAGAAAGCGGGCGCATCATAGATCGAAAGAAAATTCCGCGTCTTTCCTAATTGATTTACTTTCCTTACCTTATGTATACTATGAGAGTCGAATGGATTTGAATTTGAGGAAATACACATGAGCTTCATACTTTGTGCACTTGTCACAGTGATATGACGATAAAGCGGCAAAGCTGATACAGTCAGTAGCCAAAAGTCTGAGCCCACCCACCCCATATACGCAAATCTCGCGACGCACCCTAACCCACCCCTCCTTCTACCACCTACACCACTACCACGAATATCCCTCCAAATAAGGCAATTTAGCACTCAAGTTAGCAGTAATTAACAAAGTAATTATAAGTTATCACTAAAGCTACGCGTAGCAATATACTCAGCAGTAGTATATAGCTAAAATCAGTATATTATCGCTAAGCATTTCTATATCTTATATGGAGTAATATATTAAGCTATTATATACCTCACTAAACAATGCACCTTTAAAAACTTATTTTGTATAAATAGAGCTTACCTATTGATAAAACAAGAAATTTAATATATATACTATATAGCTTAAAAAAACCCTAAAATAACTACTAAAACCCTTACTAGCATAATTAATAGAAAGATATTAGCTATTATTATATATTAAGCTCTCTATTTTTACAACTACTATATATAAAAAGCTATAAAATAAATCTTTCTCACACCTAAAGTATATTATACTTTAAATAACTATATAAAGTATATTTTTAATAAAATAAAAAAAACGAATTAGTTAAAATATAGAATTTAATATATTATATATTCTTAGCTAACTTTTAGACTATATATACTAACAAATATTTATTATGATTTACCCCCTCTTATAAAACTATATAGGTTTAATACCACCCTTCTAAAAAATAAAATAAAGCTTTTATTAATTTAAACTATTATAATAAACTAAAAATTACTATAATATACTAAGAGGCTATTTAGAAGATAGAGAAGTCCTAACTTATATTTGTATAGAAAAACCTAACTTCTAAGAGAAATGAGTATATAATATAGAGTTATATATAAACTCTAAACAAAATGTTACGGTCAGCTATCCGACAGTAGGGTCTGCTAACAGAAGCTGGGGATTGATACGTTCTAACAGTACACTGGGTCGTGGTCGTAGGTCGTAGTTCGTAGGCTGTAGTAGATCGGTTCTTCAGAGGCCAAGGTGATCAGTCTTAGGCTCAATAAATGATTCGCAGTGAAGGTAAGCTGAGAGTATCCGTGAGGATGAATACTAAGTTGATTGCTGAAGAGCTATAGAAGTCTGACCATAAGCCAGGCTCAGGGTCATTATATATAAGTCTAATTCTGAACATGTTCCTTTGTACCTTAGGTCGACCTGGATCATTCTGATCCAGAATGATCGTTTGGCCCCCAAGTCGTGTTGGATCATATTGATCCAATATGATCGTTATCTTATCATCACGTGACTTGGACCATAGTTCTTCCGTTACCGAGTGAGTTCCTGTTGTTCCCGTGATTCTGCAGTACAAATGTCCTGTCCTAGCCGCCCGACGCCCAAGTGGGTCGGTCAACTGTTATCCATGCATAACGGGTCGTAACAGTAAGCTGAGAGTATCCGTGAGGATGAATACTAAGTTGATTGCTGAAGAGCTATGGGAGTCTGACCATAAGCTAGGCTCAGGGTCATACTATTTATAAGTCTAAGGTAGTTTCCTTATTCTGAGGACTGATGTCTTTCTGAGCGGTCTCCGGGTGTGGACCGCTTTCTCCGTGTCGGTCCTAAGTCAGGACCGCTTATCTTTTGTCGGTCCTTCTTATCATCACATGACTTATACTATAGTTCTTCCATTCCAAGTGAGCCCCTGTTGTTCCCATGATCCTGCAGAGTACAAATGTCCTATCCTAGCCGCCCGACGCCCAAGTGGGGTCGTTCAACTGTTATCCATGCATAACGGGTCGTAACATAATACAGCAAATATTAAAGAGTTAAAATAATACCTATATATAGCGTAGTAAGCTATACTATGAAGGTTTATTTAGCGCTTATATAAATCGCTACTATATTACTAAAAAGCTATTTAGAAGGCTAAAAGCTTATGTATATAATATTAAACGCTAGATTTCAAGCTTTCAATTAATATAACCTATTTTACTATACGACGTCGTTTGACAAATTTATTAAAGTTAGGAGGTTAGGTGTTAGTGGCTAGGAGACCCCTACTAGGGCGGGTAGGCTCAGACTTTTGGACAAGAACTGTAGCGTCGTACGCGAATTCAAATTTGGCAGTTACGTGTACTCGAGAGTGACAGGTCAGGTTGCTACGGAGTGTTCCGAATATTGTGTAGACCATGGGGCTAACGATGGCTCATCAGACAGGGATGTCGTCTTACTTGCATGTAAGCCGGGTGTTGTCCACGAATCATCGGTGGCTGATTACTTCAAAGTCCTTCAGTGCATCTCCGTGTTGTCCTACAAAAATCCCAGGTTCCGTACGCTGGAGAGATGGAGTTTCAAACTTTCCGTGGTCCCCGATTCCTTCTCTTATCTTCCCCCTTCGATTGTAAAAGCCAATATGGACGAAACTAAGTTACTCTGGGGTTCTTGGCTCCTCAAGGGTTGGACATTCACAGCTCTTTCAATTCTCATCGGATTTATCGTCATCCGTCGCCTGCTTCTCCCCAAGCCTCTCGCTGGAATACCCTATAATGAGAAAGCAGCAAGCCATGTTTTCGGGGATATTCCCGACATGATGAGATACGTCTTGCGAACCAAACGCATTTTCTGCTGGCTCACGTCCCTGACGACACGCCACAAAAGCCCAATAATACAGGCATTCATCAAGCCTGGGTCACTTCCTTGGGTGGTTCTCACCGATCCCTTCGAGAGCCAAGACGCTCTTCTTCGCAGAAAAGAGTTTGACCGAAGTAGCTTCTTCGGCGAACTTATCGGAGGGATTCTGCCGGAACAGCATATTCAATTCCGGTCTGTAGATCCGAAATTCAAGAGGCCCCGCAACTTGATCAATCACTTAATGGCGCCCACGTTCATCAATCAAGTCAGCGCCCCGGAGGTCTATAAATCAATCAGCACTTTGATCAAGGTGTGGCAAATAAAATGTGAGCAGGCGAAGGGACGACCGTTCTTGGCCCACCATGACATTACCCATGCGGCACTGGATTCCATCTTTGCGTCCTCATTCGGACTTCCAGAGTCGCAGAGTATTACTATTCAGCAACTGAATGCAGTGGAACAATCAGCTCCGGAAATTCTCGGTGGTACGGATGAGGAGGTTGTGTTTGCAGAAGGCACTATACCCGAACTTTTCGCTGCCGTTCTCACTTTGACGAACTCAGTTACCGACACGCAGCTGTCACCGGCACCAATTCTCACATCCTGGGTGCTTCGAAAGTTCCCCTACATGAAAAAGGCTACAGCTGTCAAGGATGGCTACATTCGTGATAGGATCACTGAGTCTGTGCAACTCATTGAGGGCGGCAAAACGGAACCTTGGAGCGCACTTCACTCAGTGCTCTTACGGGAGAGAGAAGTTGCTGCCAAAGAGCATCGCAAGCCGGACTACTACAAACGCTCTATCTTCGACGAATTCTTTGGTTTCATGATGGCCGGCCATGATACATCCGCTACTGCCATGGCCTGGGGGGTCAAGTATTTGGCCGATAATCCAGCCAGTCAAGATCATCTGCGAAGTGCTCTGCGTGCCGCGCTCCCTGAAGCTATCAGAGAGAAAAGGGCCCCTACGTACCAGGAGCTCATCAAAGCTCAGGTGCCGTATCTCGATGCCATGGTTGAGGAGGTCTTGCGTCATTCCGGACCAATTGCTTTTGTCGTTCGCGAGGCTTTGCAGGATACTACAGTGCTGGGCCGACATATCCCCAAGGGTACCAACGTCTTCCTCATGGCTAATGGTCCTGGATATCTCGAGCCAAATATGCCTGTCGACGACAAGTCCCGCAGCCCTGGTGCACGCCGCGACCAAAACAAGGCTCTGACCGGCGCATGGGCTGACGACGACATTGCTGCTTTTAGGCCGGAAAGATGGCTCAAACATGATGAGAGTGCAAAAGGCGAGAGCGATGGGGTGTTTGATCCTATGGCTGGCCCAACGCTAGCGTTTGGATTGGGCCCGCGCGGGTGCTTTGGCAAAAGGCTGGGCTTGCAAACGCTGAAGATTGAATTTGCACTCATCGTATGGCACTTTCAACTTCTGCCGCTGCCTTCTGAGTTGAATGTATATGAGGGCATACAGAGATTCGCGAGGGAACCTACGCAGTGTTACGTCCGCCTGAAGAATGTTGAAACCTAGAAGCCTTTTGTGGGGTTCACATTGGTCACACTTGGAGAGAAAGGGATTCAACCAGTTGTTTGTTAAATTTGGAATTTGCAAGAAGGGTATCGGAATTAATAGGTTGCTGGTATCTAAGGCCCTGGCCCTGCACAACCGATCGATGTCCACTTGTAGCCCTGTGCATTGGCACTAGCATGATCCAATGATCCAAAGCTGTCGGTCAGACAGCTGGCCTTCTACCTTACATGATGCCTGAACGCCTGTGAAAATGCGAGGATCCGAAATTCAACCGCTCTTCTCGTTGTAAACCACCTTAGCCATCTAATATTGTCACGTCAGTAGTATTCTTTATATCAGCACGCAATGCGGCTGAAAGCTACTCACCAAAAAGGGGCCGACATATGTCAGTGGGATTCCAACGTCATCGCTCCAGTAGGGAGGAACTCCATAGCCTCTCATGTTAGGGCAGTTGGTGAACATCGGTGGGTTAACACGGGCCCAGAGAGTCTCGTAGGGGTTATAATCAAAGTTAAACTCGCAGACGGGGAGATTGGACTGAGGATATTGCAATCAGCACTTGGTTTACAATAATCTCGTGAGGATTTAGACTACTCACTGCACAGCTCAGCGTCAAATCCTGGATATCAAATGCCTCCGAGCCATTCTTTCCACGGCAAGACTGAGCGTCGATGTAGAGCTCAGCCGGGGTCGTCCAGTTCTTGGAAAATGCGGTATCAAGAATCTCCTTCATGCGGTCCATGCCAATGTCTTTATGCAAAGTTAGTCAAGCCGCATTCATATGCATGGTGAGGGGTTGCAATGTACCGTTTGCCTTGGCCAGACCGTATGTATCTTTTCCGTCGTGCCAAAGAGGACCGCAAGTGCCCTTGTCATCCAATTTGGAACAGTCGTATGGGCCGATGGGGATCTGTGTTGGATCGACAGAAGGGCTGCAGCAAGATTAGTTTGACGGGAGCCAACCGAGGCCACTCTTTGTCACGTACTTCTTAACAGCAAAGTAGCCTGCTTGTTGCAACGCCTGGTTGAAAACCCACTTCTTCAGGTTGTGGTACATGAAGTCGGTGTTCTCAGGGACATTGGTGTTGAGTCTCTGAAGGTAATTTGTCAGTATTTGGAATCATGGCACAGTGTCGCTATCGAGCCTTACCTGGCTAAAACCACCGTTATTGACGAGAGCGTAAAACGTGGTAAAGTCCGTTTGGATCTTCGTTAAGGCTTCTCCGACTTGTTTCTGGTAGTCATTGACATGAACTCCAAGGGCATCAGAGAGACCTTCCCACGGGACGTCGTACTGTTGTTTCGTTGGGAACAAGATATTGAATAAACCAATTCCACCACCTAGAGCACCCATAAGTGAGGCAAAGAGCATACTGGCGCCCACAGAACTTCCAAGAAGAGGAGCTAAAGCCTAGCATGCCCATAAAGGTCAGTGACTGGTTGATTGAGGTTGACAAGTTTATCTGGCACTTACGGCAAACTGCCCCGTAGTGACAGCATAAATCGGAGCAAAGAGTGGCGTCTTGGGGTTCTTCGTTGATGGTGGTGCAACGGTCTTCACAATTTCGGCCACCGATCCGCTAACTCAACAGGTAAGTTACTGAGAGGGAAAGTTTCTCAGGCTTTGCGAGGAAGCTTACATAGCAGCAGCCTGTCCTTGCAGGAGAGACTGGTGGTAGTTGGTGAAGAACAGGTTGATAGCTGATACGCCGTGTCAATGTGTTTGGCCTGGAAACATAATTTGTCAGTAAGATGACTGACCATAAATATTCCAGATGACCTAAATTTCTGATGTTAGGGTCGATAAAGACAGCCTTGAACATGTGAAATACTCACGTAGAAGTCATGGTAAGAGGCGTAACCTGCATCCTTGCCGCTGGGAGGCGGGGTGCATGCGTTGAGGGCCACAAAATCGCATTGCCATGTAATCAAGCCCTGCGATTCAAGTCAGATCGAGATAACAACATGCAACGTTGGCAGGGTCATAGATAGGGCTGTCCGTACGGCGTTATCCAAATAGCATTGCGCAAAGCCCTTGTTCTGAGCTTCGCATTTCGCCGAATGGTTGGACCACCAGTACTGATAAGCGGTCAGCACAGTCCCAAATACGTTAAATAGTTGCTGGTCGGCATACGTTGAGGTGGTTGTTCATTTCGAGAACTTGCCAGCATTCGGGCAGAATGCCGTCTGCAGAAAAGAAAGAGCACTGATCAACGGTAACATTCTGTGTGCCCGCATCCTGCCGAGGTTCCAGCACCTCGATCTCCTGTGCAAATGGCATTGGTGAAGCAATTGCGCCTAGCGCAAGCAGCGCAACGATGTTGAAGAAAATCATGATGTCGACACTCGATAAAGACTGAATAGGCGTGACATTCGCGTGGAGCAAAGATAAGAAGGAATGAAGATCCGCGATGTTGGGGTATTTGACAGAAGTGCTGGATGGGACAGAGAGGGTCTATAGTTGAGTTGCTAAGGCCGGCTCTGACACACTGCTCCGCGGGTGGTTCCTAAATCCGTCTGAAGTCGAGGCTGTGCCTGGTGCGCGCTCGATTCATGAATGGCGATCCCTACGCAACCATGTCTGCAGAAACTCTATTACAGCATTCAACCCTGTTTTCAGGCACACAATTTCATGCAGGGCGCGCTCCAATGCTAATAAAAGTCGAAATCAGATGATAATGGCATGTATCTGATAGATTAACTACGGCCAGGTCATGACTACGATTCCCTTGGGCAACTAATATAGAATTCATATAGGGCTGTCACTTGGGTTATCTGCGGATGTTTGTCAAAGATGGATTAAGGTTGACTCTCACTTGGAGTCTCAGTCGGCGATTCTTCCAGCCCTTATCTGCCGGGCCCCTCCCCCAAACAATTGTTGCGGTACCATCCACATTCACTTACAGAGAATTGCATCTGCGACCTCTCAAACAAACAAACACACCACCACCACCATCACCACAGTCTTTACGGCCAAACATTTCCAGCGCCACCTCACGATGCATATCATTTCACTCATTCAAATCTTCATCACTTCTTCTTTGGTCGCCCTTGCGGCAGCTGATTGCTGCTGGGGTGACCACTGGGCCGACACAAACTGGTTGTGGCTCAAATGGGACGAAGCCGCAGGAGTTGTCCGATGCGGCATTGAGGGCAACTTGCAACCCGGAACCAAATGCAGCAGCGTAACCTACAAAGACGACAGCGGCAACACCAACGGACTAGTCAACGTCACCTTCGGCAGTGACCCTCAGCCATTTAAGTTCCGCATCGGCATTCAACCAGGCAGCTGCGACCTTCTGCCGAACGAAAAGGTCATCTCTGGTTGGGAGGGTTGGGGAGCGTACATGTGGGAGGGTCATGAGTTTAACGCGCAGAGGATGGAAGCCTGCACTCAGGCGAATTCTGCTTAAGACAAAATGAGATGAATCCATCTCGATACTCGTGAATGACCAACTTGACTGGAGGTCAACCGTAGCTTGTTTAGTTGTCGTTTACGAAGCGCATACCCTCACAATTGTTACATGTACATGCTAGACGGTCCTTGTGGACTTGGAAATAAAATCTTCGGGAGTCACATCTGCGTGGACTTCGGAATTGTATTTTGGCGGGTTGTAGAACTTGGGCTTGAGTCTCTTGGTGGCGATTGCAGCACAGTAGACTTTGGAAATCCAATTAATCCGTGAATGACCATCGCGCTTGGCGCGCGTCAAACTTGGAATGCAGTTCTTTCTTTGACACTCAAGAACCACCGAACCACACACTGCAATTACCCCTTCATCACCAGATTCCGTGCAATCCGTGGAAGAAAGTTCGCTCTAAACATTTGGAAATACGAATATCAGATATCAGATAGGCTCCTGTCATCCTAAAGTGAGGCTTGCGTGTTCGTCTACCCGCTCCTCCTTCATGCTGAGTCGAGACCCTTGGTCCGCGCATCCGATCGCGCAATTGAGTCAGGTCCCCCCCGACTTCCAAGAACCATTTTTAACTCTACCTAATTGCCATAACCACACGTGCCGCAATGCCAAAGACGTCGTGCCCCGCAATAACAAGGCACCACCCTTTTCAACTCGAGACAGGGGCCTTTGCCACTCGACAAGACATCCTTGAAGACTATAATACGATAAACAGTAATCATAGTCAGGCTATCCGTGGCAAGTGCCGTAGTAATTAAACTCCGCCACGCTTATCAGCGCGAATAGTGGTCACACGCACGTCCTCTTGTCCTCGTGGGCTGCTTCCCAAGTCGTCGAGGTATATAGCAAACGCTCCCGTCGTCGTCCCATCTAGGTTCCGCCCATCCATGATCAGCGCAATCTTCAGACAAGACACCAACACAATGTTTACCAACTCACTATGGAAGTTCATCACATTGGCATTGCTCATGATCTCAGGGTATGTGTTTCAAACCCCTTGACACCAAAAACACGGATCGACAGTCAGTCCTAACAAGTCACACAGAGTCCTTGCCAATGAGCACCGCAACTGCTACTGCAAAATCAACAATGTTCCCAACAACTGCCTGACACAAAAGGCATGCGAACACTACAAAGAAAACGAAAAGATCTTTGAGAAAGACAGCCCGGAATCAGTACAAGTCAAGATGATGTGGACAGTAAGTTGCTCACCGCCGGAAAAAGACTGACCCGACGCGGCTGCTAACCCTCAATTTCTAGATTTGCGCGACGATAGCTCCGAAAGATGGAGGCCGCATGCAATTTGTCACTGGATTTGGCGGAAACGAGTTTGAGGATTCATGTAAAGCGGCCATCGCCTCAGGGCAGTGCCCAGGTTCGGATGGCGACCTGAAGTCGCAGTGCCCCGACTAAGGGAGTTGAGAGCGAGCGGTTCGGTTTGCTGTGCTTTCTCAGCCTTTCTCTGCGAATCTTTCACAGTTTTGATACCACTATGCGTCTGAGCCATTTCAGATACCCTCAACACTCTCATAATGATATCACACGGTCTCAATACAACCCTTTTTTTTATCCACACATCTGTCTTGCAGTGATGATCCGATCGTGTTCTGAGTTGATTATCCGATCGTCAGTGAGCTGGCGTTTTGGCTTGATGAATTGTTCCCCGCAATTGCCTCATGATTGAGCACATGGTCTAGACCTCACATCGCATCACGATTCACCTTGCTAGTCTGGACTCTGGAACCAGCTGAAAACTCGCTATGACTAAGATCTATGAATACCTGGAAGAAACGGGACCGTCGGCAGGAACACTCGGAAAAGCCAATCTACGGTATCATCAACCCCGTTGGGATGGATACGTAGTAAGCTCCCGCGGTGCCATAAAATAATGCACGCTCCGCCGGCAAAGTCGCCAAGCAACGTGAGAACGGATAAGTTCCGAGCACTTCACGTGCCTTGGCGTATTGGTTGCGTCAGGTTGAGCACCTCCAAGCGCCGCCAACGGCGCCCGTTGGCGCTATCCGGCGAACCAACGTCGGGATCCCCGGTATTGTCACATCCCCGTGTTCCCCACCCTAATCGGGCGGCCCGGAGGCATAGCCCTGCTTCGTGTTATATGTTGAACATGTCAACCACACTTGCAAGTAATATGTTAAATGAACAATTAACACAAACTGAATCGTACTTATGGACGTGCTTTGATACGACAAAGCGCCCTGATACGTCAGTAATTCACCCGATGATATTATCCGACGGTTCTCATCCGACTCATTACAGCCATGTGCACACCTTGGCATGGGCTTCCCGGACGAAAGATAAGGCCAATGGCAGAGCGGCTGGAAATACCACGCAGCAACAGCCCCACCGCAACTCCCCCACGGGGTATGGGACCTTTTGCGCGTGCTGGTCAGATGACCTGTGGACTCTCTCATTTGCAGAGGATGCAATGTCATGACCCATGCGTGCCCTACTATGTGGTATCTCTTCCATTCATGCCTGAACCCTTCTTTCTTAAAATGCTCTGATCCCAAGGAAATAAAACCGACAACGGGATACCCATGGCTTATCTTGTAGTCTATTACTAACTTTCATTTTTAGAGCAATTTGCCAATTTCTGGAGACACCATCAGCAGGTCACATCCGCCGATATCCGCCCAAACGGCGAACGTCCGGCGAATGAGGCATTGGTACGGATAGGGCACATATTGGGCAGACGCGCTGATACAAGCCCTTATACGAAAAACATCAGATACAGAGCTGGGTATCGCATACAACATTACATGAGGTCCCAAGACCTTTCTCCGAGGTTTCCAAACAAAGAACCACCCCAAGCTCCTGTTCTAGACCTTTGCCCCCTTTGCCCCTTGATCCCCGACTCGGGAACACTGATCCCTCCGTGGAACGCATGGAGCAGTTCATCTCAAGCGTCCCCCTCGATGCCCCCTGGAATACGAGCTAGTCAAGCCAGCTTAGGGAAACATCATGTCAATGTTCCCAAAGTTCAAGGTCGAGATGAAACCACCATTATCCTGCCATTGTCAGCCCAGCCCATGCCCAGTAACGTGACATTTAACTTACCATGCTATCCCAATCCCACTCTCCCAACATGTCAGTCCCAACCTCAAAGTCCATATCCAAGTCGTGTATGTCAGGCGCCCCGATCCCCACCCCTTCTTCAGGGACATCATCCCCGACCAGCTCCTTTAGCAAGTCATAGCACTCCGTGACTCTCTCCTCGCATGCCCTCTCAAAGTGCTTCTCGACCCGCTCGTCATCAACCCCGGCCTCGAGCACCTGCAGATGCGCCACGAGCAGCACGCTCAGCGCGTGGCCCTTGATGTTGGTCTCGCCGGACTTGATCCGCGCCCTCGACCATCCCGCCACCGCGTCCAGGATCCCACGGAACTCGGGCCCGGCGAAGGACATTGACGGCCCGTTCTTGATCTCATCCTCCTTCTGGTGGATCAGCTCCAGCCCCACAGTCATGACGGCCTGGAACGGGACCGAGCGGTACGCCCCTGCCCCGTTGATCGTCAGCCATAGGAAGTCCCGCTCGGAAGTATCGGCAGGTCTCATCGCCCCGGCACCGTCTTTTCCGGCAGTCAGCAGCGAGTTCTCGCAGAGACGGAGGGCGGTGTCGACGGACACCTTGCGGGAGAAGTAGTATATCGGGTTCCGGAGTGCGAGGGGTATGATCGGTTGGTGCAGCGCGAAGAAGAGGCGATAGGTCATGAACTGCGCGTACCGCATCGCGAATTGTGATATTTCGGGGTGGATTTTGAGCTGCTGCATCATTCTCTGGAGCGCGGAACTCAGCTCGCCGCTGTACCTCAACGTTTCCTCGTACACGGTGTCGGACGTGAAGTCGTTCACCCTCGCCGTGACCGCTAACCGCGCGGGCAGCGTCGCGTGCAGCGCGAGCGGCACCGTCATCTGCGTAAACTTCTTGGCATCCTTGGGCACCGGGAACGCCGAGTCCATGTCCTCGACGAGCTGCGCGTCGTCCAGGTTCGCGGGCGGCTCGGTGTCGTAGTCGCGCGCCGAGATGAGCGGCGGCCCGCCCGCGTCGATGGCGGTTTGCAGCGCGATCTCGAGGATCGACGCCCATAGCCGCCGGCGCATCTCTGCGCGATACGGCGTCATCTTGACGAGCCCCTTGGGATCGCGGTGTAGGCCCATGTAGATCGCCGTGCGTACAAGCGAGCCGGCCCCGATCCAGGACAGGTCGCAGCCGATGTTGGCCGTGTGGCGGAGGTAGTGCATCAGGCAGCGGATCTGCAGCCCCGTCATGGTCATGCGGGACTTTTCGCACGGCATCATAAGCCAGAGCATGCCCTCCCAGAACCACTGGATAGCGAGGTTTCTTAGGGTGAAGCGTTCGTCGTGGAAGGTTGCCCCGATAGCCATGCACAGCTGCATGAGCACGATGAAGGGCTCGTTCACGTCAGATGGATTCTGCCAGTAGCGCTCATATTCCGCCTTGAATGTCGGGATGTGGATGATGCGCTGGACGGATTCGAAGGTGCGGAGGTAAGCGTCGATGAGGGCGTCTGCAACCTCGCGGCTGGGCATGTTTTTGCCGATGGATATGGTGGCAAAGGTAGGTGTGCGGCGGGCTTTGATTATGCGGCCTAAGTTCTTGCATTTTTCCAGGCCTTGATAGAGGTAGGTTGTCTTTTCGTTTTCAAACTTCTTGGCGAAAGTGACTAGTCGGCAGAGCTAGATGTTGTTAGTTTAAGTTTCGAGGTTTGTGATGAGCAGAAAGGACTTGCAACGTTGTTAAAGATCTGTTGGCTCATCAGGACAGCTCAAGAGACTCGTATCAACGGAAAATGATGAGACGGATAGGAAAGAAATCTTTGGGGATACAACAAAAAGGAGCTAAATCTGAGATTTGACGAAGTGCGCCGAGATGAGAAATGTGATAAGTAAAGAGAAGGAGTACTGTTCAGGACAGCTCATGGGAGTCGTAGCAGCAGAAGACGACAGGTTGGATGAAGAGCATAATGAGAAGACAGAAGAAGAACAAGAACAGCACTAAAGAGGTAAGGATGAATGTTGAAGTGCCAACAGAGCCAAAAGGGAGAACAAGTGAACTGAAGTCCAGGCATCGGAATAGGGCAAGTGAGGATGCAAGTAAGCGAAAAGACGAAAGACGTACCATATCAGCCGCATTCATCCAATGGCTCTGTCCAAAGAACCTCGTCTTGCTAACACAACCCCGGCTGTACCTCAGCCCCTCCCTCATCACCGTACTCTCCACAGCCGCCGTCTCATCCCGCTCGTCGCCCCTCACCATCAAATCAGACAACTGCTGCTCAAGCTGCTTCACCCTGTCCACAAGTGAATTTACAGTTGACGACGAGCCGTGGTTACTATTGCTCCCGGGCGTCGACGCCGTGTCCCTCACACTCCCGCCAGGAACAGCAGCAACCGGAGCAGGCCGCGGCTGGATCACAGGCTGCCACAGCCCGAAATCCGCCGGGCCAGAGTGCTCCCCGGCGCTGGCGGTCAGCCCGGGGATATGGATCGGCGAGGGGTCGTCCGAGTCCGCGGCCCGCGTCGACGACGGGGCCGAGTGGCGCGGGGTGGGCAGGGGTTGGGGTTGGTACAAGATGGGCTCGGGGAGGGCCAGGGCTGCGGCGCCGGATTGGGGGAACCCGTGCTTCGGGCTTTCGTCCGGGTGTTTCCGCCCCAGGGTTGAGGTTTTGGTGTTGTTTGTCGTGGCCTGGGTTGTGTATGTGCATAAAGCGTTCTTGGAGCGCACGCAGGTGCCGCAGGGTAGGTTTCTGTCGCAGCGCACTTTGCGGCGGCGGCAGGCTTCGCAGGCCAAGGCGGGTCTGCGACGTTTCTTCTGCGCCGAGGCCGAGATGGGGAGGGTAGGGGGTTCCATTATCCCGCGATGCCAAGTCGTAAAGATCTCTCCGAAGGTGGACAGTAAAAAAAAAAGCTTGTTGGTGATGTGAGATGGGGGATAACAGAGAAGGGGGGGCTGGCGGCGTGGGTTGCTCGGCCTTTTGTCTTTGAGCCCCGAAGGGAGAGGGCGGGATTAGAAGGATTGCTGTTGCCTGGGCGTGTGGGCCGCAGTCAATGGAGCATGAAAATTGCTTGAAGCATAGTTTTATCAGATGATCAGATAACGACGCGTCGTTGACGAGGAAAAGTCGGGCTTTGGGGTGTTGAAGATGGGTGATGCTAGTGCTTATCCCCGAGATGTCGTCGGGATTTCTGCGTTTCTGGTGTGTAACGCCCGCCATACACCGAGCTTTTGAGACCTCCGATTGGTTGAATAGACGGTCGTCGAAAATGCCGAGGGCAATTTGCCGACTTACACGGTCGACCGAGAAGGATTCGCATGCCGGAGACTAGTGGGTTTCTAGAGATATTGGCATTTTCTTTGTGTTAGCAGGAGTTCTGAAATGGCATATCGAGTTCTATGAGGCTGAATGGATATAAAATTGGTTTGTATATAATTGAGGCTGTCCTCCCGATGAAAACGTATTTTGTTCGTAGAGTATTACAATAATTCAAATACCACTATACAAAACAGTACTGCGTTCACAAAAGACATAATGAGCACCTCAAGTCAAACTTTAATCTCATTACCCAAGGGAGACCCTGAAAAGGTACCCGTGACCACCGAAGCCATCCCAGCCAAATCCCAGGATGATATCGAGTTCCCCGAAGGAGGTCTGCAGGCATGGCTCGTGGCGATAGGGAATGCCTGCATCTTGTTTTGCACCTCAGGCTACTCCAACACCTTTGGCGTCTTCCAAGCATACTACACCCTGCACCAGTTCTCCGACAAGTCTGCGGATGCCGTCTCCTGGATCGGATCTACGCAGGTGTTTCTGGGTTTGTTCGCGGCGATACTCGGAGGTCCGCTGTTTGACCGATATGGTGCCTGGGTAAGTTCATCCTGACGAAAGCGAGAACGAAGACTGACAATCGCTAGGTCATCCGTCCCACGGCGGTGGTCTACCTCTTCGCCATCATGATGACGTCCTTCTGCACTCAATACTGGCAATTCATGCTCGCCCAGGGCATCCTCCACGGCACAGCCTCCGGCATCCTCATGTTCTCCGCCATGGCCTCCACGCCGCAATACTTCCGCAAACGCCGCGGCGTCGCCATGGGCCTCGCCATGACGGGCTCCTCCATCGGCGCCATCATCTACCCCATCGTCCTCTCCAAACTCCTCAACGACTCCTCCCTCGGCTTCGGCTGGTCCGTCCGCATCACGGGCTTCATCATGGTTCCCGCGCTGCTCTTCGCCTCCGCTACCGTGAAAGCGCGCCTGCCCCCGCGCCGCACGAGCTTCCTCCTCCCGGCCGCCTTCACGGACAAACTCTACGTCACGCTCGTCGCGTCCATGTTCTTCCTCTTCATCGGCATGTTCGTGCCGCTCTTCTACCTGCCGACGTACGGCATCCTGCACGGCATGACGGAGACGCTCGCGTCGTACCTCATCGCGATGATCAACGGCGCCTCCGTCTTCGGGCGCGTCATCCCCGGGATTATGGGCGACAAGGTCGGCCAGCTCAACGCGCTGCTCTTCGCGGGCGCGTCGACGGGGGTGATGATCTTCTGCTGGCCCGCGGCGACGACGCAGAGCGGGATCATCGGGTTTGCTGTGGTTTTTGGATTTTGTTCCGGGGCGATTATATCGGGCGGCGCCGTGGCGATGACGCTTTGTCCGAAGGATGTGAGGGATATGGGCACGTATATCGGTATGGGCACGGGGCTGGCGTCTTTTGCGGCGCTGATGGGGCCGCCGGTGAACGGGGCACTGTTGGATCGGTACCGGGGGTTTGAGCAGGTGTCTATTTTCAGCGGTATCATGTGTATGACTGGCGCTTTGTTGGTGTTGCTTGCGAAGGCTTTTACTCCTCAGGGAATGCTTGGAAAGGTCTAAGGTGGAGGTTTTGGGGAGATGGTTGTGTATAGACACAGATGCTTTGGAAATAATATTTGAAGTTACTTGTAGTGTATAGAGGTGCTCTCATAGAAGAGATGGTTTTTTGGGTCACACATTTTTACACTTGATACTCACCGATGATAATCTAGAGACTAGGAATATGGTGCTGAGGATGAAGCAATCAAGAGGTATTTCGCTGGTGTCCATCATACGTGCATGGGCACTGGACGTTTAATGTCCCAAAAAACCAACTCAACCGCACATTGCAACGCTCACCCAAACAGCCCATCTTCCTTCAGGGTGTCGTCTTGCTCTCCTGACTGGGCATCCCACGTGCTAAATCTGTTACCACCGCGACAAGTTCATCCGATCTCTGGCCGGTTGCGGTTAGCCCACATTCCCCTCGACGCCTGGTTCGTCACAAATCTGGCACCACAGACACAAAGGCGGAACATTCCGATGGATTTTAGCTCAAAGGTAACTGCTTGATTTCTAGGTAAATAGGAAAAGGAGACCAAATGTACAAGACAGAAACCTCTTCCGCACCCGAGATGCAGCATTAGTCAGGAGATCATTGTACACGGGAAGTAGGTTGTGGTAGGTCGTCGTTCCGTTGCCGAGGTCCCTGACACGTATGCAGGGGTATTCTCGACCGTCTTTCACTGCACCCTCCGCTTCTTCCTCCCTTTCGCAAACCACAGGTCGTATCTTGTCCTCGGCCTGAACGTCTATAATTCCCACGCCGGATACGCCTCAAAACTCATCAAGCCTCCGCCACGATCACGCAAGTCGTTTGTCGTCATCCATTTACAGAAGGAGCTCGAGGGGGTTCTCGAGGACCTTCTTGAGCTCCTTGAGGAACTCGGCGCCGACGGCACCGTCGACGACCTTGTGGTCGAAGCTGCCGGTGATGGTGATCTGGTCGTCCCACTCGACGCCGGTGCCATCCTCGGTGATGGCGGGGACGGCGACCTTCTTGGTGGTACCGATGGCGAGGATGGTGGCCTGGGGAGGGTTGATGACGGCGGTGAAGTTGTCGACAGCGTCGTTCATGCCCATGTTGGAGATGGAGATGGAGCCGCCCTGGTACTGCTCAGGCTTGAGCTTGCCGTCGCGGGCGAGCTTGGCGAGCTTCTTGACCTCGGTGGAGATGCCCTCCAGGCCACGGCCCTCGACAGCGGTGACGATGGGGGTGATGAGGCCGGTGGGGGTGGAGACGGCGACGGAGACGTCGACGGTGTTGTGCTGGCGGATGACATCGCCGCGCCAGCTGGAGTTGGCCTGGGGAACCTTCTTGGAAGCGACGCCAATGGCCTTGATGAGGAAGTCGTTGACGGACAGCTTGTACTTGCCGTCGGCGGTGCTGTTCAGAGCCTGGCGGAGCTTGAGGAGCTTGCTGACGGAAATGCTGCTGGAGACGTAGAAGTGAGGGTTGTTCTGGGTAGACTCCTGGAGGCGGGAGGCGATAACCTTGCGCATGCCGGAGATGGGGATGTCCTCGTAGGAGGCTACGGGGCCAGCGGCGGCGACGGGAGAGGAAGCGGCCTTCTTGACGTCCTCCTCCGTGATCTTGCCGCCCTTGCCGGAGCCCTTGACGTCCTTGATGTTGATGCCCTTCTCCTTGGCGAGGGTGATGGCGCCGAAGGAAGCGTTGGGGAAGCGATCGAGCGCGGACTCGAGCTTGCCGGAGGGGCTGTTGTCCTCGGGGGCGGACTCGGGTTCGGGGGCAGGGGTGGGAGCGGACTTGGATTCCTCCTTGGCCTCCTCCTTGGGCGCGGGCTTAGCGGCGTCACCACCGGCGTCGGCGGCAGTGAAGCCTTCGAAAGCAGCAACGTCGGTGCCCTCATCGACGAGAATGGCAATGGGCTGTGCGGAAAGACAATGCGATCAGCTCGGTGTGCAGACATTTGGAGACAGTGGCAGCGAAAGTGGCGGCGACGAGGGCGACGGAGGACAGCAAACATGGAGCACCGTTGGGGTTGGACCTACGTTACCGACGGCGACATCCTTCTCGCCAGCTTCCTTGAGAATCTTGGCAATGACACCCTCCTCCTGGAACTCAAAGTCCATCTGGGCCTTGTCGGTCTCGATCTCGACGAGGACATCACCGGGGGCGATGCTGTCACCGGGCTTCTTCTGCCAGGCTCCGATATTTCCCGCCGTCATGGTGGGCGACAGGGCAGGCATCTTGATGACCTGGTGCGGGGGGTATGAGGCGTAACATCTCAGGATCTGGGTGCTGCGGACGAGAGTGTTGGGCAGCACGCGCCTTCTGAGGACCGTGGAGATCATTTTGGATGAAATAGCTTCCGCGGGCGCGAAAGCAGGGAGACTGGACGGAGGTGGGTTTAGATATCGAGGGGTATTCGACTCCAAAAAGACTCGTGGAGGAAACCGTCAGACGTCGGACAATTGACTTTGGCGTTCAATTGCTGGACGGGTTGAAGCAGACTCGACGGGGACTCGAGGGGGGGAGGGAAGGAAAAAAGGAAGAGGCGACGGGACGCGGGATTATTTTTGGGACGACGAGGTTTGATGCTCGAGATTGTCGGACGGGAATCTTTCCTTGGGGCTGGAGTTTTTTGCGTTGAGCTCCGTCGCTGGATGGAGCTTGAGACGCTAGTCCCGATTGGGTCTTAGCGCGTCCCTACAAAATACGCCGCAGGGAGGGCCGTTAGCTGCGACAGATTTTTTTAAGGGTGCACCGAGCGCCTTTACTGAATGTTCACTGACTGACTGACAGTTATTAGTGAGTCGGGTGGTCAGTGCGCCGACATTCAAGGGACGAGACTGGACCGCTGGTCGCTGAAAGAGTCCAGCGGTTCAGTGGGTGGCAGTGGACAGGTTTCGCCGATAATTGTGGCCTGTGGCCGGTGGCCGGTGCATCGAACGACGAACTGCGAGTGAGTCCAGCCAACCGGGTCCGCAATCGCAGTCGCCGTTGGTTGGTTGTACCCAGGCGGTGTTGTGAATGACCGAGTGACAGCGAGGAGTGACCTCCCATGACAGTGGATGCGCTGAGGAAGTTCTCGGACTTGGGTGGGAATAAGGACGGGAAAACAAGGGACGAGCGCCTAACGCCGAAGGCCTACAAGCCAATGAAAGGCCCGAATTGTCCACGGCGTGGGGGCTCATCAAGGTCTCCATTAATTGGCTCCGTCGCCTTCGCTGGCCGCTTCTAAGCGCAACCGCGAGCAGCAGACGCGATGTCGGAAGCCTTCAAGCCTGCCATTCAAGCCACTGTGGTCTGTTGGTTGCCTTACCTAATGAGGTGGTCCATGCTCGGCTGACGACGCTTACCTCAGCGCTTCATCATAGCATTGACCACCAAGCCCCTTGTCTAGCGAGAGAGCTGACATAATGAGCTTGCAGCAGCTACATTAAAGATGGAGACCATCGACAGTGGTGATTGATGTTTAATACAGTGTTTGACGAGGCCGATGTCTCAAGCTTCTGCTGCCTATTCAGCACAGTGCAGCTCCCTCTCCGTGCATCAGGAAATCTGGTATCTTATCCCCAGAACCAAGCTACGTACCTTGTTGGTGTCCTCTTGCTGGAGCGGCAGCAGTAGCACCTAGCAGCAGGTGGTACGCCAGCAAGAGCCAGGGGTCCCTCCATTCAAAGAAATTTGGACCGTCACTGCCCCGTGCTGGCCATTTCGATTTGGATTTCGATTCGGAAGACCCCTTCAATACGGAGAGCCGCTCTCTTCATTGCACAACGACCGTCATCCAACACCCTCCGCCCGACGACGACGACGACCTTGGAAGCTCCCCTTGTGCCGCCGCGACGACCTTCCCGTCCTTCACTCCCCAAGGACGCCGTCGCCTCCGAACGACACGTATCTCGCATCGCCGGGCTCTCCACGAATTACCTACTTTAATACCTACCCCCTGCCCGCCCTGCATATGCGCCTGCGCCCCTCGATGACCGGCCCAGCTCAAGCTTACCTTCGATTGCATCTGCTGGAGTAGATCAATCTCCGACTTCTCCTCGTTGATCACGAACTCGTCCCCCTCGAAACGCGAATGGCACTTTGGCCTTCCATTGCTCCCCCATGAGCTCCCTCAAATTCCTCACTTCCTCCCTGGAGGCCATCGCGGCTTCCAAGGAGGCCCAGAGGAACAAGCAACTTACCGAATCCCTCCAAAAGACCCTCGCCGCCATCAAGGAGAGCGAGCCGAATTTCCCGGACCCAGAGATTGTCTTCGCCCCGTTGCAGCTGGCAACAAGGACAGGCAACGTCCAGCTCGCCACCAGCGCACTCGACTGCATCGGCAAGCTCATATCATATTCCTACTTCACCGTCCCGAGCGCCCCCGACGGCCAGCAAGATGCTCCAGCCGACCAAGCTCCCCTCATTGAGCGCGCCATCGATACCATCTGCGATTGTTTCCAAGGCGAGACAACCGCAGTCGAGGTCCAGCTGCAGATCGTCAAGTCGCTGTTGGCCGCCGTTCTCAACGACAAGATTGTTGTCCACGGTGCCGGTCTCCTAAAGGCCGTTCGTCAAGTATACAATGTCTTCCTCCTCTCACGGAGCACTGCGAACCAGCAGATGGCGCAGGGCACCCTCACCCAGATGGTCGGCACCGTGTTTGAGCGCGTCAAGACCCGCTTACACATGAAGGAGGCCCGCCTCAACCTGGACAAGCTGAAGCACAGCTCGAGCAACGTCACATTTGAGCAGACCGAATCTGTCAATGGCGCAGGCGTTGCTGGCGAGGGCGACGAAGACAGAGAAGACTCCCCGACACCAGAAGGTGCCGAGCAAGGACCCGCCAGCAATGCGGAGAATGGCAATGGGAAGCTGACATTGAAGGACCTCGAGCACCGCAAGAGCTTCGACGACTCACATTTGGGCGACGGTCCCACCATGGTCACCGAGATTAAGCCCGGAAGGAAAGCAGCCAGATCCGTGTCCGAGCAGTCCTCTCCTGAATCGACCGTCGACGACAACACCGACGACCTGGATGCGGAGGACGAGGTGTACATCAAGGATGCGTACTTGGTCTTCCGGTCGTTCTGCAATCTCTCAACCAAGGTCTTGCCGCCTGACCAGCTATACGATCCTCGCGGCCAACCGATGCGCTCGAAGCTCATTTCCCTCCACCTTATTCACACACTCCTCAATAACAACATTGCCGTCTTCACTTCTCCAATCTGTACCATTACCAACTCCAAGAGCAACGAGCCTACGACCTTTCTTCAAGCGATCAAGTTCTATTTGTGCCTCAGTATAACGCGAAACGGAGCCAGTTCTGTCGATAGAGTGTTCGACGTATGCTGCGAGATCTTTTGGCTCATGCTCAAGTATATGCGGGAGTCTTTCAAGGTACGTGGTGCGGCAGTTGTCTTGAGGAATGCCATGCTAACATGTCGCATAGCTGGAAATTGCAGTCTTTCTCAACGAAATCTACTTGGCATTGCTGGCCAGGAGAACCGCTCCCATTACACAGAAGGTGTACGTGGTCAACGTTTTGAACAGATTCTGCGCAGATTCACGGGCCCTGGTTGAGACGTACCTGAACTACGATTGCGAGAGGAGCGTGGACAACATCTTCCAGACCATTATCGAGGACTTGTCCAAGTTCTCAACAGCTGCCGTGCCGGTGACACCCGCCCAGGAGCAACAGTACGAGGAGAAGAGCTCAAAGAACACGAACGGAGGTGATTGGCAACTGCGGCCCATCCTGCCACCACCGCTTTCTGTTGCGCAAATCGCACCTCATACCGAACCCGAACCTGAGATTCCCAAGGAGTATGTGATGAAGCGGGTCGCGTTGGATGCTCTCGTGGACTCACTGAGGTCAATGGTCGACTGGTCTGCTGCGGTACGACCTGATGCGAATGGGGTCAGGCCGGATGGTGATACGAGAAACTCCGAAGACCTGCGTCCCTCAATTGACCCTAGCATGAGCGACAACCCATCGCGCTTCGAAACACCCCTGCCGTCAACACCTGTCTTGGAAGATGACCCTGCATTCCTGGAGAAGGCGAAAGCGCGGAAGACAGCCATGAACAACGCGATTAAGCAGTTCAACTTCAAGCCCAAGCGAGGAGTGAAGCTCCTTGTTCAAGGTGGCTTTATCCCGAGCGACAACCCGGCGGATATTGCCAAATTCCTGCTCACCGAAGACCGCTTGGACAAGGCTCAGATCGGTGAGTTCTTGGGTGAGGGTGACCCCAAGAACATTGAGATCATGCACGCCTTCGTCGACTCCATGGACTTTACCAAGAAACGATTCGTCGACGCATTACGTACATTTCTCCAGTCATTCCGTCTGCCGGGAGAGGCACAGAAGATTGATCGTTTCATGCTGAAGTTTGCCGAACGTTACGTGATGGGTAATCCCAACGCTTTCGCCAACGCCGACACCGCCTACGTTTTGGCGTACTCTGTGATCATGCTCAACACCGACTTGCACAGCAGCAAGATCGCTAAGCGCATGAGCAAGGAGGAGTTCATCAAGAACAACCGCGGCATCAACGACAACGCGGACTTGCCCGATGAGTACCTTCTAGGAATCTATGATGAAATCGCCAGCAATGAAATCGTGTTGAAGAGTGAGCGCGAAGCTGCTGCAGCTGCTGGAGCCGTCCCGCCACCATCTACCGGCATTGCTGCTGGTCTCGGCCAGGCGCTTTCGAACATGGGCCGCGACCTTCAGAGAGAGGCCTATTTGCAACAGTCCGAGGAGATTGCGCTTCGGTCAGAGCAGCTATTCAAGACCTTGTACAAGAACCAACGCAGGAATGCGCAACGATCGGGTGTCAAGTTCATTCCTGCTACCTCCTTCCAACACATCGGACCCATGTTTGATGTTACATGGATGTCATACTTCTCTGCGTTATCAAGCCAGATGCAGAAGACCCAAAACCTTGAGATCAACAAGCTGTGCCTGGAGGGCATGAAGTTGGCAACCAAGATTGCCTGCGTTTTTGACCTGTCGACCCCCCGCGAAGCGTTCGTATCCGCCTTGAAGAACACTACCAACCTCAACAACCCACAGGAGATGTTGGCGAAGAACGTGGAGGCACTCAAGGTCATCCTGGAACTAGGGCAGACGGAGGGCAACGTGCTCCGGTCGTCTTGGAAGGATGTTCTCATGTGCATCAGTCAGCTGGACCGATTGCAGCTCATCACCGGCGGTGTCGATGAGAGTGTTGTTCCTGATGTGTCCAAGGCACGCTTTATGCCGCCGCAGAGAGAGAATACTAGCGATTCTCGGTCATCAACACAGTCTAAGCGCCGAAGAAGCCAACCGCGGCCGGGAGCCGGGCCCCAAGGCTTCTCTAGCGAGATTGCATTGGAGAGTCGATCCGACGAAGTCATCAAGGCGGTTGACAGGATATTCACAAACACGGGTAACCTCAATGGAGAGGCTATCGTTCACTTCGCCCGAGCTTTGACGGAAGTCAGCTGGGATGAAATCAAGGTGTCTGGGTCGAACGACTCCCCACGTACCTACAGCCTGCAGAAGATTGTCGAGATCGCCTACTACAACATGACGCGTGTGCGTTTCGAGTGGAGCAATATCTGGGATGTTATGGGTGACCACTTCAACCGCGTCGGCTGCCACAACAACATCACCATCGTATTCTTCGCCCTGGACTCTCTACGCCAACTCTCCATGCGTTTCATGGAACTCGAGGAGCTGGCTGGTTTCAAATTCCAAAAGGACTTCTTGAAGCCATTCGAACATGTTCTGGCCAACTCCACAAACATTGCTGTCAAGGACATGGTGCTCAGATGCTTGATCCAAATGATTCAAGCTCGGGGCGATAATATCCGCTCTGGCTGGAGAACAATGTTTGGTGTCTTCACCGTCGCTGCGCGTGAGACCAACGAAAGCATTGTGAGCCTTGCCTATGAGAATGTCACACAGGTTTACAGGACCAAGTTTGGCGTGGTCATTTCACAGGGTGCTTTTACCGACCTGATTGTTTGTCTTACCGAGTTCTCAAAGAACATGAAGTTCCAAAAGAAGAGTCTCCAAGCGCTGGAGTCGCTCAAGTCCATCATCCCTCGCATGCTCAAAACACCAGAATGTCCTTTGTCTCAAAAAGGACAGTCAGCGACCGGCGACATCCACACTTCAGCAGCAGACACACTGCAAAGATCCCAGAACCGCACGTCAGTGGAAGAAGGCTATTGGTTCCCAGTCCTGTTTGCCTTCCATGACGTGTTGATGACTGGCGAGGATCTCGAGGTCCGGTCCAACGCTCTCGAGTACTTCTTCGACGCCTTGCTGAGATATGGAGGCGAGTTCCCACCTGATTTCTGGGACATTCTCTGGCGCCAGCAGCTGTACCCCATCTTCATGGTGCTGCGGTCCAGGCCTGACCTCAACAATGCGCTAAACCATGAGGAGCTGTCCGTCTGGCTATCCACCACCATGATCCAGGCTCTCCGAAACATGATCACGTTATTTACGCACTACTTCGAAGCCTTGGAGTACATGCTGGACCGATTCTTGGAGTTGCTAGCTCTTTGTATTTGCCAAGAGAACGACACCATTTCCAGAATTGGCAGCAACTGCTTGCAGCAGCTCATCCTGAAGAACGTCGCGAAATTTTCGCATGAGCACTGGACCAAGATCGTCGGTGCCTTTTGCGAACTGTTTGCTCGTACAACAGCTCACCAGCTCTTCTCCGCCACTACCATCAACTCAACAGCTTCAATCGATCTGCCCCCGAACGGCCTCGAGTTTGCCGGTCCTCTCAGTCCTACTGCTGATACCACTCCGGTCGACGAGGAGTCATTGAAGATCAATGGCTCTGAGAAGAACGGCGACGACGCTGACACGAACTCACTAGCAGCCCACGCCGGTACGGTAGAAGAAGACGACCTCAAGACCCCGACAGCAGCGGCTCCACCCCAGGCCCAAGCACCGTTGGAGGAGTTCAAGCCCTCATCAAACCTTCAGCAACAGCCCGTGGTCGTTACAGCCGCCCGCCGGCGCTACTTCAACCGTATCATCTCGCGATGCGTTCTTCAGCTGCTCATGATCGAGACGGTCAACGAGCTCTTTAGTAACGACACTGTCTACTCCCAGATCCCCACGGCGGAACTACTCAAGCTCATGGGGCTGCTTAAGAAGTCTTACCTGTTTGCCAGGAAGTTCAACGCCGACAAGGAGCTGCGGATGCGCCTCTGGCGCGAAGGTTTTATGAAGCAGGCCCCGAATCTGCTCAAGCAGGAGAGCGGTGCCGCCGCTACTTACGTCGCCATCCTCTTCCGCATGTATGCAGATGACAGCGACGAGCGCGCTTCGGCGCGCGATGCGATCGAGCAGGCCCTGATTCCCCTGTGCAAGAGCATCATCAAGGACTTTGTCGCGCTCGAGGAGGACAGCCAGCACCGCAACATCGTCGCCTGGCGCCCCGTCGTCGTCGACGTTCTCGAGGGGTACGCCGCATTCCCCGTGACCTCGTTTTCGAAGAACATTAAGGAGTTCTACCCGATGGTCGTGGAGCTTCTCGGCAAAGACCTGACGTCGGATCTGCGGACTGCGCTGCTGCTGGTGCTCCGCCGCGTCGGCGAGGTCGGTTTGGGTATTGAGGGGATGACCAAGGTGGACGTGGACCGCAGGGACAGCATCCTAAGCCACGCGACGGACGTGGACGGGCCCGAGGGAGACGCGTCGGCCAGGATGAGGCGTTGAGTAGGAGGTTCAGCATACAAAAACCATGTGTAGCACAGGACGAGGCGTAATGGATAGATTGAGGGGGAATCATTTCATGTAAAATTATTGTACCCGGCTCGGATTGCCGAGGCCTTTCGCAGTTCGTGTCCATATTGAAGACGTCCATCCATGCTTGTCCCAGACCAGTGCCATGCTTCCCAAACGCCATGCCATTTTTGTACAGTTACGCTGCTCAGCCGCGTGCGGACATGATATCCCGGATGAACGTCCTCAACTGCTCCGACTCCTCGGGCACAGTCCGATCCGGCAGACTCCTCAATGCCTCCTTCAGCATCTGATCGTCTTTGCTCGCCTGCCGCACCAAATCCCGAAGGATCCCCATCGTCCGGTGCGACTGCTCCGCCACCCTCATGACACTCACCAGCGTCTCGAAGAAGTCAATCAGGCTCAGGTGCATCAGCGTATCCTCCATATCTACCATCTTCAGCGCCGCGAGCTGCAGCAGCCCCACGTCGTTGGACCCCGTCAGCTCGGGGAACTGCGACGTGCCGACCTCGACGATGTTCAAGCTCGCGAGCCGCGGGAGGACGCGCAGAATGCGGCCCTGGGCGAGGGACAGCTGGTGCTCGGACAGCTTCACGTCTTCGGCGGGGTCTTCGCCGCGGGCGAGGGAGAGCACGAGGCCGAAGGGATCGCGGTCGTGGAAGAGGCGGCGCCACATCCTTCCCTGGCCCGGCGCGCGTCGGCGGACGAGGTCGGTGCCAGATAGATGCGGGAGGGCGGCGGGCGGGGGCAGTTCGCAGTCTGTCTCGAGGAGGTCGCCGATGACGTGGGAGGCCTTCTCGCCGACCTCGACCTGTGGGGAGGAGAGCCAGCGGCGGAGGAGCTCGAGGACGACTTTGGGCATGAGGGAGAGGATGGCGGCGTCGGAGGGGGTGGCGGCGGCCTTTTCGAGGATGGCGAGGGCGAGGAGGTTGGCGGAGGGGGCGGGGGAGCGCAGGGCGGAGATGAGGGAGGATTCGTCTGCGAGCTGGAGGGTTTGGGTGAAGGGGACGGGGGAGAGGAGTTTTATTGTGAGGGAGACGATGGGGGCGGGGTCGTGGGGGGTTGTTTTGAGGATTGTTGTGAGTTTTGGGAGGAGGGTTGGGAGGAGGGGCGGGATGTTTGAGTCTGTGGCGTTGTTAGCATTTATAAGATAGACAAGGAGAAGTAGGGAAGAAGAGAACTGACCTGTGAGTTGGAGCTCAATGTCGTCGAGGATCTTCGGTTGGAGGGGCGTTTCGGGGGAGGCGACGAGGTCGTCGAGGTGGGCTGTGAGCTCGTCGAGCCCGGTTATGGGGATTGTGTCGGTTGTCATCTTGGGGACGACGGGGTCTGACATAGAACTTCTGGTGACTGTGGTGCGGCTAGGTCGAGGCGAGAAGTGGAAACGAAGTTGGTGATGTCTGCCAGTTGGAGGAGCTGTTGGAGGTTTGCGGATGGCGGGGGGAGCTGGAAGCTTCCTGCTCGGTTTAAGGGTCCCCGGACGCTAAGATAAGATAAGGCAGCCGCAAGCTGCGTGTGCTGGGTGCGTAGCGCTTGGGTGCCTTACAGGGGTGGCAGTAGCGGGGCAGCGGCGTTCAGCGGGAAGGGTGACGACCCCGCTACGTGCCTACTGGTCCAGCTGTAAATGGCGATCATGGCTTTTTGCACAAGTTGCTCGTCTTTAGTCAACTAATAATGTGACATGGTTGCGTTCTGGTATGAGAGGCCTCTACAGGTAACCTAAAGGTAAGGTAAGGTAAGCTATGCAAGTGACTCACGCATGCCGACTGTCACGGCTGTGTGGGTGAGATCGTCCAAACAAGAATCAGAATGTAGCAGAATCAACTTCGTAAGGCATAGTTGAATTCATTTTAACGCATCTCAGGGCTTTACGACGTCGCTATTATCCAGTTTTTCCATTGCCTGAGCTGAATCTCACAACACCAACGTGGTTCATTGAGCAAGCGTGATGGAGGCTTTCGTCACGTTGAGCAGATGGTTGGTTCTAATAGCAGCCTGTTTACGATTCTACATATACTGTAGAAGGATGAAACCCTGACGTTGTTAACAAAGATTGAATATGTTTTCCAGCATCATTCTATCTTGAAAGCTACTTACACAGATTGTTGTCTGCGGAGAACAGACACGGGAGAGCTGCACCAGCCACCTCAACGAATCACAAGCCACCATTACCCCAATTGACCCCGCTAAAAAATCAAGACGTCCAACTCCAGGTCGGCGCCAACCATGACTGCATCTCCGACTTTGACTCTTTTTCGTTCGACTCATATAACGATCTTGCGGCATTACGCCAAACGACTCTCTGCAACTTCCTTCATATTTTCACCTAGTCAGAACACTTTCCCGCGATCTTACAAGCAACAACAGTACGTCAATCCCATAACTGCACAGGCTGCAAAACTTCAGCCGCGGCACGCGAGCGAAGCGAGGCTAAACCGCCAACCACCTTGGCGCAATCCCAGCAGCCACCTCTACAGCACACAATCCCTAACAACCGCCCACATAGAACCCTCAAGAAAGCACACATACGATACAACCGAGGACCATGTCGCGCGGTGGACGAGGCGGAGGACGAGGCGGCCGCGGCGGCAAGACGGGCCCCCAACTCTCCTGGGACAACGGCGAACACGCACCCGACACCCGCCCCTCGGAGCTCTTTCCCGTACGTCTCCTCCTCCCTTTCCCATAGTTCCCAGCCAATCTAACATTCCCAACACAGCAATACGCCGTCCCGACAGCGAAGCCCCTCTCCGCCCTCGAACAAGCCAACGTCAACGCTTTCCTCCTCTTCCGCCGCCAGGTCCAGGACGGACCTCTCTACACCCGCAAGCGCACCTGGGGCATGGACCCGTCCAACACGCGCAAGCTCTACGGGCAGGACCAGGTGAACGCAAAGTACGGCGTGCGAACGCGCGCCACCGCGGACCCCTTCACGGGCGTGCCGACGTACTCCCAAAAGTTCGCCCGCCCGGAGCGCGCGCTGCCCGAGTTCGGCTCGCGGCCGTTCTGCAAGGAGTTCTTCCCCGCGGAGCTGCACGCGACGCTCGACGGCGACGACGTCGCGCCCGGCGAGAAGCGCCGCGGCGGCGAGGCGAAGCGGCTGCGGCTGTCGCGCATCACGGCGCTGCCGACGGCCGAGGACGTATTCCAAGTCGAGGAGCCCGCGGCGGGGCCGGACGGCGCGAAGAAGACGCTCGAGGCGCTGGAGAGGATGCCGGACGCCGAGGGTGCGGAGGGCGAGGAGGAGTGGGAGGAGGGCGGCGAGGAGGAGGAGCAGGATGTGGAGTACGACGACGAGGATGCGGGTGACTACGACGCGGAGAATTACTTTGACGACGGGGAGTTTGGGGACGACGATGGTGGGGATGATGACCATGGTGGCCGCGAAGGGTCGTATTGATCATGGCGAGAGAGAGACGGTGTCATTTTTTGAAGGAACGGAGGGGGTAGCGAAGGCGGAAGGATCTGCAGAGACTTTGCCTACCTCACGAGGAATGAGGATTAGCATATCAGGCGTTGGGCGGATGAACGGCTTTGCTGAGCGGACAGCTCCCAGATACCCATCATATACAACAGACACAAGAGCATTGCATTTCACACATCGAGACTGGACAAATTGGTGAGTCAGGGGTATCTGACATTGGGTATCAACGACCTGTGCCGCCATGTTCTATGTACTTTACAACATCACACTCCACGACCATCACGAAGCGCTCTTCTGGCGCCGTAGCTGCGACATTGCCCTATCTTTAGGCTCCAATCTTGACGCCATTCTGGCCGAGGGAATGCCGCCGCTAATTGAATGCTACGGGAGCCAAGGTCAGCGGTAGCTCGGAGCCGAATTTTGTGCACGAAGCTCGCTCGATTCTGCCATGCTGCCGGTGTATACTTTTTAGCCATCCTGAACGCCGTATGCTTCCCACATCCCTTGTGCCAAGCGTCACGCCCCTCGGCCCAAGCCTCGTCATTACTCTAGTCCAACGCTATCGAATCTCGTCACTTGGTGGGGTACTGGCGCTGAAGCTGGGTCAGCTTTTCGCGTACATCCACAATGCCGCCTGCCGCCTCGTAAATCTTGTCACCCATCATCTTGATCGTCTCCAAAAGGTCGAGGACCATATTGAACGCGGGAACCTGCGTCTGGTCGCGCAGAGCTCGCACCCGCTCGTAGAGGCCGTGCTCGACACCTGGCATGTGTTGCTCCATCTCTTTGATCTTTTGCACCTGGAACTGGTGCAGCTCCTTTAGCCTGTCGGCCTCATTCGAGAACAAGGTGAGGACGTCCTCCAGGTTGCGGTCCTGATTGCCGTTCGGCGCGTTACTGCCGGTTCCGCCGCGGGTGAGCCACGTCTGGTGGTAGTGCGCAGGGAGCTTAAGCTGGTCGGCGCCAGCAAATGCCATCTTTGCGATGTCGGCATCCGACTTGACGAGATCCTTCAGGTGCGCCAGGGTGACAATGTCCTCGTCCAGGGTCGTCTTGACGCCCTCGTACTTGCGCTGCAGCCAGGTGACATCGTTGGTGAGCTGAGCAAGATCGCCGCCATGGGCCGCCATGAAACCCCTGATCTCGGACGCGTGGTTCATGAAGCGCTGGATCATGGTGTCGCAGTTCTCCATCTCGGTCTGCAGGGACTGCTCGAGGTCGTTGAAACGGGTCGTGCCCTTGACGTTCGAAAGGTCCACCCTTACACCGGGAACGGTTTGCTGCGTGGTCGACTGACCCATAGTCAGGCCGGGAGCTGTGTTGTTCTGTTGCTGGGTTGAAGCGCCGCCGCCACTTTGAGATGTTAGCATGAGCCACGGAGAGATTGATAAAATCACTTACAAAAGACCTCCAGGCTTGGCTTGGCTGGGGGCAAGACTCGAGCCGAAGAGGCCGCCGCCACCTTGTTGCGGTGTCTGCTGCGCCTGTGTGTTTGTGTTTCCGCCGCCGAAAAGTCCTGATGATTGCTGCTGGGTCGTTGACAGCGACTGGCCAAAGAGACCACCTCCCGCTGGCTTCTGCTGGGCCGCCCCGAACAGTCCTCCGCCCTGTTGAGGCTGCTGCTGGCCCGTCTGCTGCGCTGGTGTCTGGTTTCCAAACAGTCCTCCACCCGTAGTGCCCGTCTGGGCTGTGGTATTCGCTGCCTGACCGAAAAGCCCTCCCGTTTGCTGGGGCTGGGCCTGGGGTGTTGCTGTTGTCGCTCCGCCGAAGAGACCTCCGGCCTGTTGCTGGGGCTGAGCAGCTGTGGTAGATGCACCAAACAGACCGCCAGTCGCGGGTGTTGATGGCTTGTTGCCGAACAGTCCTCCGCTTGCAGCTCCAGTCTGGGTTCCGCCAAAGAGACCGCTGCTCGTAGCAGGTTGTGTCGTGGCCGCTGCGTTTCCAAAGAGTCCTCCACCAGCTGCGGGAGTCGACGAAGGGCCGGCGCTGTAGCAGAACATTTTTAGCAAGATTTCGAGGTACAATCCAAGGGCAAGACTCGGGTTCGGCAATGCAGTGACCCGAAAGAGGGCAAAACGTACGCAGCATTGGCAGCACCAGTGTTGATGCTCAAGCCACCGCCAGTTTTCGCACCGAACAGCGACATGTTGGCGGTCGAGTTCTCTGGTACAGTAGAGCCAGTAGTATTATCGTTTGCGATCGAGATGAAAGGCAAGGCCGAGGTCGTGTTCGAGGTGAAAGCCGGGGTAGGGTGAGGCTGATGGCCGTGGACTTGAGCTCCTGGATTGTTTGTGGCTGCTTCTTGTGCTGGCTGCTGTTGCTGCTGCTGCTGTCGCTGCGCGGTCAACGCGAAAGAAGAATTGGCGGCAAGGACTGAAGGGCACGGGCCACCTGCAGCTTTCTGGGCTGCTGCTGCCTTTGCCAGCGTGGATTGCGACCGCCTGGGATTGGCTATTCGGCGTTCTGAGATGCCGCCTCCGGGGTTCCACACCGAAGCTGCTAGACCGGGGCGCTGATTGGGCAATGCTGACTGCACCTGCTGCTGTTGCTGCTGCTGCTGTTGATGGCCCGTGCCTTCCATCTGGATGTCCTGGGAAGCTGCTGCCGCTGCTGTTGCTCCTGCTGCGAAAGGCGTCGTTGTGAAGCCTCGACCGAAAACACCACCACCACCACCACCGCCGTTCCCACCACCAGTTCCAAACGTAGAGCCGTTCATCGAAGTCGCGAAAATGGATATCGACGAGGATGATGACTTTTACGCGCCCGAGGAGCCGACTGTTCCTGCGCCTGCGCCTGCGACCGAAAATGCTGCTGCAACCAAGGCGCCGTCGCCAAAAGTAGAGTCCAAAAATGACGAGTTGGAGGAGGGTGAGGAAGAGGACGAGGGCGGAGCCATGGACGAAGACGATGATGAAGATTCCGTAAGCTTCTGCCTGCACCTCAGGTCGCTCTGTGTATTTGTAGGCCGCCCGTGTATAAGCCAGTGACTGACTGTTCTGGCGCTTTCCTCAGGATATCGACATCATCACCGAGCGCAAAGACGGCACAAAGGCTGCACCCCCAACGTACGTCTCAACAACCACTCACCAGCACGAAGTAAAAGACTTCTTTGAAGCTCATGAAACCACAGACAATCGCGATACAGCGACATCAGAAACATTCCACAAAGGTCTGCCTCCAACGACATGCCCGTCAAGGCCGCCCCAGCGAAGGAAGAGTCGCCAACTGCCTCTGACCTTCCTCTGGGCATCCCCAGTGCCGACAAGGCTGCCGCTGCCGCTTCCAAGTCCACGGTAGACGTCAACGCGAACCCTCCCTACCCTCCTGCGGGCAAGCCTATCACCGCCGTCAACATTGACGAGGGTAAGCACGACTCGCCCTGCGCTTCCCATCGCACCCAGCTAACCTTTACAGACCTCCCCGAAAACGAGAAGCCCTGGCGCAAGCCCGGTACGGATATCAGTGATTACTTCAACTACGGCTTCGACGAGTTCACCTGGGCCCTCTACGCCGCCAAGCAAGAGGCTGTCCGCGGAGAGTACAACGCCGACGCTATCGCCGCCGGCAACAAGAAGATGATGGAGGACTTTGGCATGATGATGATGGGCGGCATGAACATGCCCGGTGGAGGAGCTGGCGCCCAGCAGGCCCAGGCAGCTGGTATGGGAGGTATGCCTGGTGGCGGCATGGACGGCATGCCCCCCGAGATGCAGGCCATGATGCAGCAGATGATGGGCCAGGGCATGGACCCCAGCCAGATGGACCCCGCCACCATGTCTGCCATGTTTTCCCAAGGCGCCAACGCCGGCGGCCAAGCGGGCCAGCAACAGAACTTTGGCCAGGGCGGCTTTGGAGGAAACCAGGGCCAGTACGGCGGCTACGACCAGTCGGGCATGGGTGGCAACCGCGGCGGCTTCGGCGGCAGGGGCCGTGGTGGACGTCGCCAATGGTAAACATCAAAAAAGCTTGCTCTTCGTATGTGCTGGCGGTTGTCCGGCCCGGCTGGCGTTTTCGGGATAATGGTGAGGTCGCAAAATGGTTTGCTTTAGGGTTTCTGGATTGGCCACGGAATTGGCTCAAGCAGGCATAGAGATACCCTGACAATTGATCTGGCATTTCTACCACTGGCAAGCTGTTTTGCTAGATCTCAGTGACATACAGGCAGATTGGGCCGTTTGGTGGGGACAGATGCTCATTGCTGCTTCCCGTTTTCTGCCCAAACGTTTGCGATTTGTTTCTCGCGGAGCTTGCATGAAGGCCCAAACACGTTTTCCTCGCGTACATTTTGTCATTTGCGTTTGCCGTGTTTCCAATCACTGCATTCCCTATCTCTCCTGCCACCTTGTGATCTCCTACCCAAACATCTCTCCATGATGCTGTGCCCGCCGTTGACCATGCCAACGAATGGCTTAAAAAGCCGCCCATCTTTCTCTGTCGTCTCCTTCAAATCAATCACCTTCATCATCGTATCTTCCACTACCGGGGCTGGGGCATGGGCTTCTTTACCGTATCCCCGGGCCCTCCCCCGCGTCCCAGCATGCAAGTCCTCATAGGCCATGTCGACGAAAGGCTTTAAAGGCCACCAACCGTCCTTAGTCTTCTCGCTCAAGTCAATCAATGTCGTCATCGCATCTTCTGCTACCGAGGCGGAGGCATGAGCCTCTTCACCAGATCCCCGGGCCCTCAGCCATGCAGCCTGCAGGTACTCATAGATGATACCTAGGCTATGTGTGGATTAGCAAACGCATCGCTGTGCGGGGCCGTTATTCTACTATCATTATGTCCTTCGGGTGTTGGGTCGGAGAAATTGAGCCATGGTGTTGGCGTTCCGCCAGAAGATACCAACTGTAATCTTCGTACCTTGGTTTACCATGGGCCCTCGCAGTTCTGGCGGATGCCAATTCCAACTCGAATCACATCGTCTGTGAGACAGACGCCTCTCGAACATTGGCGCCCTGCTCGAAGACCAGATGACTAAGAGAGGACTGATCGTCTTCCCAAGCGGAAGAAAAGTCGAACCTAATAGAGTTCGTCACTACTGCCGCGCTCTAAGAAGCAACCTCCCTCGACATGGCCCTTCGGTGTTGGCCGCAGACGGTCACTCCGAGTCAAACAGACAACCATAGTTGTAAGGCCTCTGGCGCTGACTCTGGGAAAGGAGCCTCAGTTCCCGACTGAGACGTTGGTGCACACTGGGGGCTGGGTTTGGGGTTTTTGTAGTACAGCCTCACCAACGCCTTTGGAGTTGTCCCCGAAAGCACGCAGCCTATACGCGGGGACAGGTAGATTGAGACCATTGCAAGCAATTCTGCACGGAGAGTCGAGGAAGAATGTAGAAGCCAAAGCCGGCCGTCTAGGGCAACGCTTGAGTGGAAGCGATTACTAGTACCGCCTGCTACGGATACTTCAGCTTGATCATTCTCAACCCGAACTGAATACAGTTCATTGAATTTTCTGCATCCACTCACAGGGCGGCTTCTACCATGATCGATCAACATGGACCCTCCACCCCGAACGGAACTGGGCATGAATTCGTCCCAGAGGTCTATCATCTTTAAGGAGACCCGAGAACGTGCGACGCCACTTCTTCTGTTCCGCCTCACTATCACGAGATACCACAGGCCCTTGAACTCGAAACACTCGCCCAGAAAGGTCATCAGATTGGTCAATGAGGCCAACACGCCAGACACAGAATGTAGAGTCTCAACACACGTCTCGAGTGCGTGTAGACCGCCAACAAGAAGCAGCCCACTTGTCTCTACTCAAGACAGCACACGACACTATCGTTCGTTGGGAGACGTCGTCACATATGCTCAAGAACGAGGAGTCAAATCATACCGAAGGATTAAGCGATATTGCTGAAGGAGCAAAGGCTTCCGGCTGTTAGAACTTGGACGTAAGAACCTAGACCGACATTGTTACAGTTCTCTCCGTCAGTATCGCTGCCACTTCCCGCAGCGACCTCATTTCTCAACTCCTATTACTAAACCACGGGCCCTTAACGCGAACACGGTACATGAGAAGCACGCAGATATCTTCCCAGCCTTGTATCCTGGAAGGCAGTTGACACGGAAGCTTTGATGTTCCGCCGACATTCGTCATGGAAGGCAGATGGGCCGCCGGCCATGCGACACTCGGCACGCCAGATCGACCTTGCTCGAGCGAGAGGGTACCTTTCTATCCCTCCCGGATATGGCAAAGATCAAGACGGATTCGTCTTTGAGGGTCCTTACTGTAACGGGTCTACCTGCTACGCTCTTGCGGCCTTGCAGGTGGCATCTACGCGGCTATGAGGATGATGATGGTCCAGGCGCGTCGGCGACGGCCCCTCACAGCGACGAAGCCGGGATTGGAGACTCAAGGGCCTTAAGTGGCGGGGCAAGCTCGCAGGATGGGGGATGTCGAAATCCCTTCGCGGCTCCCAAACGAAAGCCCGACGTCCGTCGCTCTGGGCCGACGGAAAAGGGGCGGATGAAACGGCGACGACCAGCTAAAGCAACGCATTCTTCAAAATGGTTCTTGCAAGCATGTAGCTTACAAGCGAAGACGCGGCGCACAACCTTCAAGATGCATTACCAGTCCCAGCTGCGAGGAAACTACATCTGGGGGCTAGAGGTACGCGGTGGACAAGCCAACGGACTCAGCCGGCGAGGTGATAGATCACCGCCTGCTGCCGGGGCTTTATTTAGAACAACACCGGTGTTCCAGGATCTGTTACAGTTGCCCGCCTTCTATCTCGTCTTCATCTTATTTACGAAGAGCTGACCTACAAACCTTTGCGCGTCTCACACGTCAAATTCAGAAAAGAACACTTTCTTTTCCCAGTAACAGCAGAAACAACTTCACAATAAAACATCAGACTCGCGAGAGCTTTTGTAGAACCGTCTTCCAGATGGCTCGCATGGTGTCCTACACAATGAAGCGGCATTAAGCGGATTACCGCGATGCACACATCCCCCGGGCCCAGCTTCGCTCTACGTTGCGATCTCAAGCTCGGCCTTGCCCCGAGTAAATTACGCATGTGCGGCAATTTGCCAGATGAGGTATTCAGGGTCTTTGTCTCACTTATGGTAGCCGTGGCAAGAACATTGGAAGAGTAGGCCTCAAATCCGGGCCCGTCGGGGGCCAACCATAGTGTCGCTGTATGATATGAAGCCAACTTGGGAGCATGACGTCCCCGATTAGCCTCGTTAGAAAGCACAATTAGGTGGCAGTTGCTCAAGCTCCAGCATGATTCTCGAGTCCATAATTGCCCGTTAGCTTAAGGGGCAGAATGTCAATAAGCTCTTGTTTGCGGAGGTTATGGGAGAAGGCTGGCCTCACTGTACCACAGCCCTATCCTGGGAAGTTTACCAGGAGCCAAATAAGATCCGTAGCTCCGACCCGATTTTCGTACCTTGGCGCAACCTTCAAAAGTAAGGTCGGACCAAAACATCAGACTCATGAGAGCTTTTCTTGAACCATATTCGTGATGGCTCGCTGGTGTTCCACACGGTGAAGCGGGGTAAAACAAATGTCCGCATAGGGCTCGTCTCGCGGCTTCATCTGAGATGCGACCTCAAAATGGACTCTTTGCGTCGCGTACATATACGACGTGTCTACAGCAAGCTTCTGGAGGCAGTCAACAGAACCTCCATCTCATGCCTGGACCAAGATCCCTCCATTCTTGGATATCATCTGGACAGCTGGCGTGAAGACCAACAACTTTTATTCGAGCAACGCCGCCATCTTCGATTCGGTCTAAGAACGTTACAACAACATCAAAAAACAGACGGCGATAGGCGCCAGCACGCATTCAAGCCTGGTGTGGTGGATTTTGAATCCGGGCCCTTCGGGAATCAGCCATAGAACAACAACAAAGAAAAGGTCACACGTTAACATCTTGGTCGGCGGAAATCCATGGCTATCACTGCATGTTGTCTCTGTTCTGAAACACAGAATGGCACTGTAAAATTATTGGAACCGTTGGTACCCAAGAGCCAAGAGTATGCACATTCACACCATTGGATCCCATGAGAGTGGATTCCGGTGTGGACTAAGGTGGCCGCTTCCCTTTGTGGATTAGACGGGAGCAAGCATTAGAAACAATGACAACACCTTCAACTGCAAAGATTGAGGTCGAAGTCAACGTCGCGCCTCTGTTTATCATCAGCATACTTGTAGTTGTCCTTGTGACCTACAAAGCTTACAGGTCCGGCATCTTCCACCAGATTGATTCGGCGGATTGTTATGATCTCCTGGTTATGGTATGGTCTGGCCAATGATGCGGATAAACCACCTACCTCTGCCGAAATTTGGGTTACAAAACAAGGTCTGGGTAGTCCTGTGCCGGAGGCATTGGTCAAGGACTTCACCGGTTTTCCGATGGCCCCTTCGCCTGCTCTCGTATCAGTGGCGCAGGAGATTCGATCTTCGATCTCAAACGTTCTGCGACCTTTCGAACCAGCCCAGGGCCCCGGCCGCAATACGATGCGGTAACATCTCATCACCCACTGGCGGGGGCCAAGGCAGTTGATGGAAGAAGTTTGGCCTAGACTGAAAGACATGAAGTGCCTCGAAGCCTAGAAATAATGGCGTTGTGTCCGCCTGAGTCATATGCTGCTCTACATTGTCCGTTCCGAACGTCTCCTGCACCATTCACAGAGGCCTTTCACTAATAACAATGGACCCAACTGTGTTGGAGGGCCTATTTACGCTGATCATCGACTAGAATCCTTTAAGCAAAGCTGCACAAGGACAACAAAACGACGGACAGAGCCACTCGAAAGGCTGGAATACGGGACATTGTCTTTGAGATACGACGTCGAGCTCGATATTGCCCGTCTTACTAGTGCGACTCGACTAATGAGGGGTACAAATATGAAACAATAAGTTATACTCCCTTAAGAATACAAACGACACAACACCTTCACTCCTGAGAAGTTAAAAACGTTCATCATCCTCGGGGCAAAAGTTTTACCGTCCTCGTCGACTTCTCCTGCTTTCATGTCCACTATGCGGAAAAAGCTTAGGATACACATAATTCATATGTGCTGACACGGCTTTTGTCGATGTGTTGGGATTCAGTCGAAGGCACGGTACCTTACACAGGCACCACCAAGTGTCTTGGTCGGGCCACTCGATCAACACTTCCTTCAACAACGCAAATAACAACAACTCAATATCTACATGTGGCATAGCTAGCGATACTCATGCATTCCAGCCTACAAGATGTAGGCGGAAGACCAAAGACGAAAGATCTGCATTACAAATACCACGGTCGACGGAAGACAAAAGATACTGGCCTCGCCCTAACCGTGAGTCTCCTCAGCATTGGGGATGTCGTCCTGAGGAGCAAACTGAATCTGGGTTTATCGTAATTGTAAACACCCTGTTGTTTTGTTTGGCACGAATTTCTTTTACCACATAACAATCGCCAGGCTCTCAAATGTACCTACTTCCGGAGTATTTTCATGAGTTCATCCCATTGCGCCGAGCCCGGGGCCCTCGCCTATTTTGACGGCGGCAGCTTGGAGTAACTGGACAGTTCCCTCCCTGTATTCATCTCGCGCTCGAGTGCGAAAGAGAGTGTCGCGCTGGGCAGCCGGCTATCGATTTAAGCCCGGTTGATACGTACGCGAAACTAAGCCAAAGCAAGGAGATGAACGCAGCGAAGGAAGCAGCGAAGGAAGGCACGAAGCAATGGTCGTGCTACAGCGTTTTACTGCACTTTGCACATCTACGTTGCATATTCCTCAGGGGCTATCGTCTTTGAGATTGAATACTTAGACTGGAGCCCAAGCACCGCCGTCTCAAGCTACGGAGGCTGAAAAGAATAGCCGAAGTTCAAGTTTGATATGGCACGCCTAGCACGCGGTACAGAGCAACGAATATGCGAATATTTCGCAATGCTGCGAATACTTCGGGAGTTTGGCACCGTTAACCACGCCGTGGATAATAGAGAGATACCTCAAGGCGGATCATTCTTTTGCCCGAAATGAGACGAATATCGTAACTCAGGCGCAAGGCGCGTAAACCAGCCGCTGGATTCAGAAGCTATCCTATCAAGGCCCACTCCAGGACTACCTGGTGATGTTCGGTCTCTTCTCTCGCCCAGCTGGAACAACGGAAAAAGTATAAGTCCACGAATTACCAGCAGCGCGATAAGCTTCCCGAAGACAGTCTCCAGCTCATAACCATGAACGGCTTTGAACCTCCTATTCATGCTCCTCTCCTCTAGCAGGGACAAAGACGACAGCCACAAACGCAATGGACCCGAAAAACGCCAGCCGTTTAGTGATACCATCAACGAAGAAGATACATGATGGAATCCTCACAGCAGAAAACCATCTCGCTGTTCTCGGACCTGAAGATGACAGTCCGACGTACGAATAACCTTGAAGCTTGCCTGATAGGTTACCGGGCGACTGCCTTTTCTGTTTGCACGATGCCACAGTATCTCGCATATATCTCCACGTATGTATGGAAAGCCGGGCCCGTCGACCGCAGAGGGTACCAAGAGTACCTTGATGCGGGATATAAGTCAGACTTGCCATCTCACTTCGCGCCGTCCGATGTATGTGGACACCACGGCAGCTAACATCTCAGCAACAGACTCTCTAGACGTCCTTTTCGCGATCCTCAGGCATTGGGGTAAGAAAGAAGCACCGGAGCCTCGATTCATAATGAGAATCAAACTAAAACTGGCAGAGCCTTAGCTAGCAACACCAGTACTAAGAAGGCGAAGTCTACGGCTGGCACTCAGACTTTTCTATCTGCAGCTAACCTGGTGGATATCGCTGAGCCACTAAAGCTGATAAGTATCTTTGTTAGATAGCCTATAGACTATTATGACGGTGCTCCGGTGAACAAAGATAATATCTCTATTATCCTCAGATACTTCTCGCTATATAGTAAACTCACGATGAGAGTAGTTGGTCTCACCTGGGATAACTAAATTGTTCCGAACATCACGTCCATCACTATTTCCCCCAAGGAAGTGGTACATAACGCCCAATTCATCAACATAGGCATGCTGGAGGTACAGAACGACATCCTCTGCCTCATGCACATTCCGGCTGGTCGGCGACGTGGTACTCTTGGAGGCCTCTACTTTGGAGGCGTGGCCTAGTCGTAGAAAGTAGCAACACCGATGTGTTCGTTCAGCTGATCTTGCGAAGGTATTGAATTGGGTTTCTAGGGTTGTCGTTGCCGCCTAAGACGTCGGCGAGAACGTTGACAAAAAAGGCGTTTTCAATGCTGCCTTTATCTTGGAGACCACTTGTTCATTTTCTATTCTTCTGCTACCAATCCCACGCGACTTCTGACGCGTCTCGGATGCTTTCTCTTGGCGACTGGAAGATTCCATCCACGACAATCTTGAGCGCTTGGTAAGTGTAATGGTCCAAGGTACGCGGAAAGTACTGTGAGAGGTCCCAGGGGCCCTTAATCGACCAGCGCGCGAGCGGCAACAATCAAAGCCATGTACGAGATCGCATTCATACCCGAGCTATTTCCGTTTCTCTCTCAGGGGACTCTCTTTGAACAGCCCTATTCTCATTGCCTCATCGTCAATTAAAGCCAACCAACTTCGATGTCATTTCGTACAAATACCATTCCCTATAATTGACAAGGGATATTCTCCGAGCGGCCATGGCCCTCGCACTCAGCGCGACGACAATCCAAGCGGCAGTCATTGGACACTTACGAAATGCGACTACGAAGCGGAAGCAAATCCTTGAAATCTACAAGCACCTTAACTGGGCCGACAACGTCGCTCGCAAAGCCTCTGGCGATGCTGTTCATAAAGCTCCAATACACGCAGCTCTTCCTGTAATAACTTGTGGCCACGAACGCGAATCTTGAAAAGGATTGTCGATCTGCAATCATATCCCACGCCCACGGTTGGGTAAATTTCCTAATTTCACTCGCAAGTTCTCCAGAACGTTAAATGTCTTGGGACAAAGCACGGATGACTTGGAGATTCGTAAAAGAAAGGGCCGAGTAATCATCAAAAGAACTCAGATTAGACACAGAGGGGGAGGCAGACAGGGTGTTCCGGGACATAATAACAGAGCCGGTGGCTCTGCGCCAATTAAGTTTGGTAATGGTTGATTCTGGGGCAATTCGTTCGTTCTTGCTTGGTCCATCGCACGTTTACCCGACGATGAAGATTAAGATGTTCTGATTCATGGTGCCTTCTCGCGGCTGAATTATTTACGATCAAAAATTGCGTTCTATTGTCAGATTTCGTCGGAGCCCGTAGGATCTACGTGTAGGGAGAAACGGTACGCGATACTTCGCAGCGGCAGGGTTCATTCTAATTTCTTGCCCTTGGGACATCCTTTGGGAGCAGCGACTCTTGAATCACTCCATCGTGCTTCTCAGCAGAGAAAAAGCACGGCAATGTGAACAAATAGGCATATTTGTACATACGGAACGTATTCCTGGGGTTGGCAGCGAGAGCCGACTACGCAAGGAGCGACGTAAGGACCTCGTCGGGGTACCCAAGGCGCGTATCGAATGTATCCAACTCATCTCTGGAAGTAATCCTGCCATTTATATCTACTTCTTCGTCGCGAGATTTACGGTTGGGGCTCAACAACGAGTGGTTCAATCGAAGGCAAGCTTCGCCGAATCAAATGGAGAGAAGATTACCTGCACCGGCAGATCTCATCGGATAGTATCGCATGCACGTAGAATCAACATCATTTCTGATTCATGGCATACCTTGTGGTCTGCAGAAGTTGCTTGGAGGGCGTCTGGCTTCACCTCCGGTATGCTACTTACCGACAGACTTCTCACCTGCGACCCCGTGATGCCCCTTTTCTATCAGATGAAGGACGTGGACGGCATGGGCAGCTGTTAATTCTCACCTTTCGGAGGTCTAATAGACGCGTCTGAAAGTTTTTCGACGCGTCGAGCTCGCCTATTCCCCTTTTGGGAAGTCGTCTGAGGTTGGCGATGGCACCTGGGGATTCACTCAGCTCACCTTGACCTCAATCACTGCGGCGACCTCAGGCTCACCTGGGAACTTTCTCTTTAGCATAAATCTCCCACCTTCCTCCCACAAACAAGGTCGCAAACCCAGCCCAAATCTCCCCACGATCCTCTTCCAGATCGACCTTCTCCATCACTCCCCCATCTCCTCAACCTTCTCCTTCTAGGATCCTCCACCGTATCTCTTCTACGATCCGTCGCCTTACCCCCTTTCCCCAATCCTCCATCGTCAATACTCTTCTTGCCTCCTCCAGATTCTTCAGTAATCGCGAAACGATGGAGATTGACAGCACCTTTCAGGTCGACCTCAACACCTTGCATGACCCGCTGGTTCCGGCCGCACAAAAAAGATGGATGCTGGACATCATCTTCGGTACGAAAGATCCTCAGCCCCGTCGCTCGTGAACAGCACTAATAGAACGCAGACCAGATCGTGCCTTATAGGTACCATCAAGAGCCTCGCTTGTTCCCTGAGCTGAGCTTCTACGGAACGCTCTTGAATAACCGCGCGGACTTCATGGAGATCTGGGCGTTCGTCACTCGCTTCCATGAATGGATTTACGATCTAGCGATCTCGAATCCTCAGATGGCAGATGCAGCCCTTGAAGAAATGAATCAGATCAAGACCAGCGTTGACATCGAGCTCTCCCTCGACCTGGCACAGTCTATCGACGCGATCGTTCCCGAATACCCCTCTCCTCCACGAACCACTGCCGAGATGAGCTATCCAGCCACCCCGCAGGAGCCCCCGAAGCAGAAGATCCGGGCCCAAACAGCCACCAACGAAGGCTCTGATGACGCGTTTTTGGTATCGGAGCTGCAAAAGCCCGCTGCGGTTACCTACGAAGGAATCATCCGTGACTTGGATCACTTCAAAGGGGTCGATGAGGCGTACGCGCGCCACGTCAAGCGGCCGGCTGGTACCAGCCCTGAGGAAGATGCTTCGTGGCCTCAGACCCTTGAGAAGCGCAGCGCATATGTTCGAGACATGTATAACGCGATTACTCAAACAGACGACTTCTTTGAACTCCGCAAGGCGAAGGAACGCCTAGCTAAGGTCAGAGCCAAGGTTGGGAACACTGACGCACAGGCAAGCCGCAATTCTGACAACAGCGACGACAGAGATGTTGAGGACAATGGATCAAGGAAGCGCAGAAAAACGGGCAATGCCGCCAAGGGATCTGATGAGCGGCCCAAGGGCATGAGCAAGTCTGATTGGGACTTGCTTCATGAGGTGCAACCAGTACACCGGTTGAATGCTGTGATTCACCACAAGATCTCAAGCATTGAGCTTGAGATTCTTTGCTGGAGGCTATTGGTTTGTCATATTCCCCTTTGTTTGTTCATGAATTCCTGGTTGACTGACTTCTCTTCAAGCTTGCGGCAGATTATGCCCAGCGAGGATTCACTATGAAACCACTCTGGTCTGGGCACCGCACAGTGTCAACATGGGACCATTATGAGACCTTCAGCGACAGATGGTCTGCTATGTGCAGAGAATTGCTTGTAAGTAAGAAGCAAATTAATGTTTGAATTTTAACTAATCAGCCCCATTCTAGGACTGCAAAATTCTCGTCCACTCGCTCCTTCGCGCAGACTGGTTCAACAAGTTCGCAAGCGCGCCTGCGAAAGAACGTGGAGTATGTCCTAGCACATCATCTGGATGCCTTTGTTTCCATACTAACATCTATTCCCTTAGGCAAAGCTCTCTAATGATCTCCTGAATGGTCGCCGCGATATCCAGAACGAGATTGGACGCAACATTATTCGCCAAAAGACCTCCGACAATGAGTGGACTACATCGGAAAACTTTGAGATCCGCAGAAGAGATGGAGAGCTGGTACATAAGGGTAGCCAGATTGGAGATAAGGCGCGCAGGCAGCTAGCAAAGCGCCAGGCTGTGTAGGAAAGTGGTGGAGTTGGGGCGTTCTCTTTTCAGCTGTCTGAGGTGCTCTCTGTCTTTGTCGTTGACGCGACTGATTCCTGCTTTGAGATCACTAGAATTACTGAATAATGCTTGCTTCTTTTGTTCTAGACCCATACATTTTATTCAAAAACTTATGGTTGTCAGAAATATCTTCCGAGTCCTTCGATGCTTTGAAATTGCATTTTGGATGCTCCCCCGAGTCAGGGATGAAGGTGAAACCTCCATCCCTCTTCTCTTCCACCTACGCCAGCATAACATTATGTAGCGTAGGCCGATATGCATGGCATCAATGGCAAGCAGGGTGAGTATACAGCAATGAGCCGACAACTCGAGATCCCGACACGCAGGGATTCGATTAAATCTCTTTACACTGGCATCATGTAGATGTGGTGGAGGAGGAGAGCTTGAGTCCATGTGTCACAAGTGACTCGTGTATCAGCAGCCATCACCCCTTTATTACACAATCTTTTTGTTGTCCTCAATGGTTCTCGCTCCACAGACTACCCAGGACTTTCCCGAGGGCGCTGCAGCCCAGCACCTCATCGAAGCAGCAATGAAAGCCGGGCTCATGACGGACCGTCTATTACTCGTTGACTATGGAATGGTCAATGGGCCGTTGTCTGGCCAAGAAAACGCAGTATTTCCGTCTCCCTGGGGTGTTTAACATTATTAGATGTACTAGAGCCGCCGGCGCAAATTGTTTTGCGAACGTCATCAACTCAATTGCTCATATCTGGTGACAGTCCGTGGAGATTTGCGAGAGATTCAAGGCGTGGCGCTTTGTTCATTTCGGTGCTGTATCTCTAGACAGCAGGTGCAGGGTCCGTATTACGCTCGTCATCTCCAGGTACCGGCCATTCTGGTTTTGTGTTTCGAGCCTTCAATACCACATAAGCATCGGAGTTGGTTGGGCACACACGAAGCCGTGATCAGGACGTGGTTCTGCTGTTATTCTCAACTTACCTATTTGAGGAACAAGCTTGGAAGGCAAGCAGCGAATTTGTCTGTTTGTTTTTGGTCTCACAGCTTCCAGCTTCGTCATATCCCCCACCTGTGCTTGCTGCAATAGCAAAAAAGAAGATTGACACCAAGTGGTCTCGATTTGACTACATACACGTCGTGGTCCCAATATAGTGTCAGAGTATGACGCTACAATATTGAAGCCCTTCGACGGAATTGACCACGCTGTCTACGACCAAAGATTGCGGTGGTAAATGGGTGTAAACAAGTCAAAGCCCGAGACCTTCATCCCGAGTACGGGTCCAGATACTCCGGAAAACGCTTTGCTTGGTGCTTATTCCTAGTTTTGCCCCTGATACAACACGGAATAAGGCATGAAAGCCCACTCCACTTCCTCTCATGCATCTTTCTGTTCGACTTAGCCGCGCACCATTACGGCTGGAGGGCAGAAGGACAAGCTCTTCTACTCAAATTCTTGCGTAATTGGTACTGCCCCCCGCAGAACCCAATATTTAGCGTTGCCCGCTTGAAGAAGAAGTAAAGCTACGAAGGACACCTCCGGCAGTTTCAGGAGCATATCCAATACCTTCGCAGCGGAAAGGGGGCGTGGGAGGAAGAAAGAATGCGCCCTAACGTAAGGATTGGCTTAAGACACTTAAATAATGCTCTCAGGACTCAATTAAAAGCCAACATACTCCGGCTCACGGCCAGTGGAACCTCGGTAGACACCCTGGCTTGTGTCCCATTGCTTGACTGAATAATCTCAAAAGCGCGACAGACGCAAGTCGCCGTCTTTGTCGCCGCGATAGAACCGCAGGTCTGGCTGTGGACGTGGCCGTGGCTATGGCGAACCTAAGGCCATTGGGTTTTGTTGCCTGGCAACGCTGGTGTCAAGCACGACCAGCTCCGAGTCGGGCCCCTGAGTACCACGCGGCCTAAGACAAGCCGCTGGGACAGGCATCTCGTTGCTCTCCAACAGAAACCAACTTCTTCGACAGCTTTCTCACGATGCACACCCTGGCAGTAGAGCGAGTGATGCAAAAACCAACCATCATGGCTCACAACAAGTATTATACCGCCGTGTGTCCTGTCGATTCTTCGTCGCTTACTGACTGATGACGGTAGTCGAGGGGCCTTAGTCCTGGAGCAAAGTGCGCCAGCATCTTATGGCCAGCAGTTCTAGGAGGATCTGGCATACTTGCAGGATGAGAGCGTGCCTCCTCAGAGCAGAGGCGTCTTAGCAGATGTCATTCTTGGTACGCTACACCCTTGACTGTTCCAATACAACATGCGATCCTCGAAGATCATGTTCATTGTCGCCCCTAAATCCTGACGCGCGCTTGACACGCTATTTCCACGATCCTGACCACTTGCATTTCCAAGACTGACTCCCCGCAGGCATCATCACGCTTTATAGTCTCGATGATACTTAGGAAGTTCCTAATCTTGGATTCTTCGAGATATTGCCTTGGAACCATCCCCGACGCGATCAAATTCGTCCTTTCCTCCAGAGATGCGTCTCTTGGCTTAGAACTCAAGCGCCCGATTTCTGCGATCAGCTTTTGACTCTCGCAGAGAAAATCCGATCGAACGCTACAGCGGCAGCTACCTCATCACTTGACCAGGAGCTCTATGTTATCCAGAAAGATATGAAGCTGTGGATGGAGGTACAATGGATGTCACAAGCAGCCCCCGAGAGGCCCAACTCTATGAAGAGCCGATTGGCGACGACGCCGAAAGCCATGATCAGCTCATCAAGTCAGACCTGGCAAAGCCTGCTACGATGGCCTTCCGTGGTATTATGAGAGACGCCGCCTATGTCGGTCTTCTGTCAGCGGCGTACAAAAAGCCTGTTCGCGTGAACGAGACCCCTGAGCTCGACGCCACATTCCCGACATCTGCTCAGCAGGACAGGGAGTACGCGGAGCAAACCTTCGCTGCGTTGGCGGATACATCCGACTTTTCCGAGAAGCAGCGGGCGATCGAGAAGAAAAGCTAGAACTCACACTTTCAAAGGTCGAGGCGCTTCAGAATGACCCTACAAGAACCCAAGACAAGCTGCTCCCGGCGGTACTGCACTATCATATGTCAGATTTGGAGTTGGAGCTCCTCGCTTGGACTTTGCTGGTCTGTTGGCACCGCAAAACGTACCATGGCTTCGAGAATATGCTGACGTCGGTTTCAAGGGCTCCGCAAAGGAAGCACAGAGAGGATCCCTGATGAACCGCCCCTGGGCAGCCAAGACGTCCGGACGCCATGAGAAGTTTGAGAGCTTTCAGGGTCGGTGGAGCACGATTTCCCAATGTGCACGAGTACTTGAAAGGCATCAGGCGTCAAGACGGCCCATTCAAAGTACTGATGAAATTCGGGAGCACAAGGCAACGGTTCTCTCTCTCACACAAGGCGTCTTCGCTGCGCGATTGACGGCAACACCTGAGGCAGAACTGAAGGGTAGGGCCCCAGTCTCCATCCTTGTGAGCGTTGCTGACATACCTTGGAACAGCTCAAGCCGAGCAACAGCGCGTCGAATGCCCAGAAGAATAAGCATGTGAAAATGGGCTGAGAGCTCGAGAATGCTGCTGCTCAGAATTCAGATCAAGGAAGCCCCTTTACTTGAGCACTGTGTGCTAATGGAACGGCTCGGGTCCATACGTCAGGAGGGATAGGGCAATCGAAATCATCGTATCTACGTCTAGATGCACATTCTTCGTCGATAACCGACCGTTAAGGCTGTAGTTGACGAAAATCCCAAGCCTGCACAACAGCCCAAGCCTGTGGATGACGGATACAACATTACCTACTATTACCTATGATGAGGGTGATGGCGTAGTCGCTTATGATGGCCCCGAAGTTGCTGACCTTGATTGTTACTCCGAGTACCTCCCTGGCCACCAAACAAGAAGCAAGTCCCACCAGAACAGAAGGCAGCTGGCGCTACTGTAGAACATATTTTTACACCATAATGAATATAAATTTCCTTTGGTTTTTACCACTGATTCTCGCTCCGGCTACCTCCTTATGGTAAATGACTGTGTTTGGGCTCATCGGAGTTGAGTACCCGGCTGAGCAATAGTGAAAGCGGGGCCCACCAATATTCTTCCTGTGTCGTCGTAAGAGCAACAGGCTGCCTCATTGTTCAAATAGCAACCTACTCGTCTTGGAGGGCTGTCCAGCACTGCCAGAAGGACGAGGACTGCCGGCGCCGGTAATGAAAATTGTCAATTCCCAGGTCCCTCTTTCCTAGCCTACTCGGAGTTATGCGCCCTCACGCTGTGATGAGCATCGACCGCACGACCGTAAACACGACAAGGCAGAGACTCCAGCCCATCCGCCCCTGAACCTTGGCCAATGTCTATCTTACAACCCATGGTATCTTCCACGACGGCAGTCGATGGTACGTCGGCACTGTAAAGGCTTTCACTGGTCTCGACGCCCGGACGGCTCAGTAGTCCTTCACGCCCCGGAGATCCGCCGGTGGTACTCTTGGCCCCGGCGCCTGCTCCCGACTCTGCTTCCAGGCCTCCGCGCACTCTAGTTTTTGTCCATGTATCACCGTAATCACTACAGTCTACGCGTCTTCATAGTTTATGAGCCAGGCGCCCATCATGAAGTCTTTTAAATAGCCTCAATTTTCACTACCATGCCTTTGGTTCTGTGGCGGCACCTGCGCACAGGTGCCGCCACGGACCTATCCGAAGTTTGACCGAGTTGTTCAACAACCCGAAAACTAATCGGATTCGAGCGATTTGGCTCGATTGCGAGGTTCATAGAATTGTGCTCCTTTTGTACGCTTACCAGTGCCGGCAGGCCATAGAGCCTGAGGGGCGGAGTGGCGGCACCTGGCCGCGCTGGAGGTGCCACAGTGGCCGGGCCGGGCTTGGGCCGCCTCCTTCCAACCTCCAGGCCTGCGGGCTATCCTAGCTGGGTTCTTCTACATCACATCGCCACGTTCACGGGCTTGTTACGCGTCTCATCCATGACAGTTTATGGGTCGAGCGCTCACAATAGCAGACCAATAGCAGGCGAATATTACCTCAAGTTCGAGCTTTGAATAACCTTCTCTCATCATCTGGAATTTTCGGCGTCTTCTGCATGTTTCTTTGCGATTTGAGGAACACTTTCACTCGAGCACGTTACGCGTTTCATAATTTTCCGCTAGAGAAATACGCGAAGGACATCTAAACGAAGTAACAGCAAATCTAAGGAACAAAAGATGAGAAAGCCAGGCTCGCGATGCGGGACAGCAGAGCTTCCGTCAATCGCAATAAGCACGTGTCTTGAATATTAGGTCGGAAAAAGGGAATGACGTCGTCAGAATGATTTCGATAACATCTGATTTCGGGCCCGGGGGGATGTATGCACCCGGCTGACTGTGGCACGCAATCGTCCGACCAGACGGACTTCAGGTCACAACCGACTCGAAACTGTCATTCCAGTTGCCGTACCCTCAGGCAGTCCATGCGGTTCTGCTAGAGTCGGCCTCTGGTGATCCCAATGGGAGGAATTGTTGGATAGAATCTTACTAACATTGAAGTAATAGAAGTCTCTAGAACGAAGCGTAACGTCTGCATAAGGAGGACAGCACACTAGCGTGCGGCCTACACAGTATTTCTCTCTCTGGGTTAGATTGCTCATAGCAGGGAGCTAGATCAATTGCATCAAGACCTCATGATCAGGTTCTTGAAACGAGGAACGAAATACACATGTAAACCCACATCAATATCTAAATAGCGGAGATATGATGAAGAGATTACTCTGAGAGCATAGGTACGAAAAGCAAGCAGCCCTCACACCATGACATTTCCAGCCTTCCACCGGACCTCTGCCAGCTACATCGCCGCTACACCCTTGGAGCGGACAACAAAGTTTCCGTATTCGTGGAACTCTTTGAACCTCTTCTTCTCAAAATTCTTCGTATGCACCCAGTTGTTCGCGAAGAGATACAGGAACGCAATCATGACGAAGCTGAGGGCAACGACGAGACCTATGATGACGAAGATGGTGAAACCGGAAGACATCGACTCGAAAGAGGTGTTGTGCTGAAGCTCCGTAGCAAGCCCGACTTGCATCGCTGTCAGGATGATGGCTACGTAAGCAAAGGTGCTCACTATAAAGCCCAAGTTGTCATCAAAAAAGGAGCTATACTGGTTCCACTGCGACTTGTACTGCTTTCCGGGCGTGTACTTGTAGAAAAATATTTTATTCAGTCTGGTGAGGCGGAGCTCGCCGTACCAGAATCGGCGGTCGATCGAGTTGTAGAGGTCAGGGTTGCTCAGGGTGTGCGCGGCCATCCTTTGCCATTTGGGCCAAGTCAGGCTTGCGGGGAAGAGACCGTTCGCCAGGGCGATGGCGTGGTCGCTCTTGTTGGACACTAGACCAGTGTAGGAGAACAGAAGGCCCCGGGCACGCTTTCTGCACTGGCCCAGCCGCTCGCATACGCATGAGCCTTCGCTGGAAGACTGTTGAGGGGGTTGATATTGCGGCGTTTTGCAACAGCACTGCAAGGCCTCGGTCCAAAAGCACGGCTCCAGCATGAAAATAGGCAGTGGCTTGAGGTAGATACGCCCATCGCCCCAGACCAGGTGCATGTCCAGGTCTTCGGTAATGTAGATATCGCGTTTGAGGATCCGTTGGGTATAGAGAGGTCGCGGTGGAACAGGTCGTCCTGCTAGCCAGAGATCATCGTGAATCTTGTCAAGCCGGCCCAGCTGAGTCTCCGCGTCAAGAAAATCGAGAACCGTCGTAGGATTGGGACACGCTAGGTTGTTACCAACACGCATTGATGCAGGCAGTAGGGATATGTACTCCATGGACTTGATGCTCTTGACATTGCTTTCTTCAATAACCCAGGGAAAGGACACAGCGGCCTGTTGCTCGGCACTGTCTGCAGTACTGGCTGGGCGACTAGGTTCTGGTCCGACATTGGACGACAGATAGGGCTGGTTTGGCGAGGCCATGGTGTTGAGCAATGGAAGCCGAATCGGCTGTGAGACGGATAAGAGGTACTCGTGGGTGACTGGGTGCCTCAGGACAACAGCTCAGGGCGGGGAGGTACGTTGGAGCTTGCAAGATCACCATCTAATTAAGAACGCGAACCAGCAAACTCCTCTCCTTTCCGGGCCGGTTAAGCTCTTCATTTCTGTATTTCGACTACCAGTAGGGCGAGGGGAGACGGAAGCGTTCGCAAAGATGACACACAGTGGGAATATTTGTTTCAGGCCGGCGCTTGACAACCAGCATATCCGCCTATCATGGGAACTGGGTATGTCGTACTCTACCTTATCTCGCGTTACACAGCATATCCAGCCGCCCCAGCTGAACACCCCTCAGGCCATCCCGTTGACCACCAGACTTTCAGCGCGGCTTTTTCCTGGTAAGTCACTGAAGAAGGCAATCAAGGGAGGATTTACAGTATCTGATTGATCGAGAACCTCTTTTCTGGAAGAATATCATTGGGCGTCGGAAAACGACGCTAAAATACACATCCGGTGGTTAAAGGGATGGCCAGCGAGGTCCTTTTGTTAGATTGCAGGGGTTTAAATAGCGCTTCTTGGCCGCCATGGGCGGCCTGGGTAAATAGATAAGAGACCGGTTAAATTGCCTGGGTAACCTAGCTATCCTGCCTGTGTAGGGCACCTCTGCCGCCCTACTTCAGCTCAACTACAGCCTCTAATTAGTCTAATTTACCTAATAATTAACTAAGTTATATAATTGTTTAAAAAGACTATAGTAAATATATTTTTAGTTAGTTTTATTAGTTTTACTAATTAATACTCAAATCGCTTAAATATAACGTTTTTTTAATTAATATTATTCTTTCTACTTATTACTTAATTAAGTTAATAACTTTAATAATCCTATATGTTTTATTAGTTTAGCTGTATCCTCTATAAGCTTAACTAGTACTCTAACCTCTCTAAAACTAGAAAGCTTTGCTAGTAATATCTCTCCTACTTTCTTTACTTCTATTATTATAAATCTAGCTATTATGAAGCCTATTATAGCTTCTACTTTAAAACGTTAGTATTAATATTAGTATTAGTAATACTAATAATACTATTAGTAAAGCTTATATATATTTTTCTTAAACTTTAAAGTTTTCTAAAATAACATATAAGCTTTAGTATAGTATTAAGTTATCTTCTCTCTCTTAATAAGATAAATCTTAAGCTTAGTTTATTTAATATATTTAGAAGTAATTAGCTTCTTTTCTTAAAGTTCTTATTAAAGTTTATAATAGTAATAAGATAATCAACACTTATAAGTAGTTATCATAAAGCTAGCTATAGTTTATAATAATAATTAAGTTAAATATATATTAAAGAGGTTTTTGTTTAAGAAAGTGTAAAGGTTTTTAGAAGCTATAAGCTATAGTTAGGTTAAACTAATAAAAGAAGTACCTAAAAAGTAAGTACAATATTACTATGTTATTTTTACTTACTTCTTCTAAAATCTCTTTTTCTAACTTTTCAGTAAGTACTTATTAAGTTTTCGCTATAGAGAGTTCTATACTTTACCTCTATAAAGTTCTCTACCTCTTTAGTTTAGTTTAGCGAAGCTATTTTTAAGCCTTTTTAGTTTAAGTAGCTAGACCTTTATAATTATCCCCTTTTTAATTATAGTAATCTCTACTATAGAATAAAAATAGTAATAAAATAAGAACCTCTATAATTTATAACAAGTTTTTATAGTTATTATTATTATTATAAACTATTCTTATTATCTATATAATAGTTATCTACAATATACTTACTAGAAGTTATTTATTCATTATTATTAATATTATTATAATAAATCTTAAGACTCTATTTTTAGAGTTATATTATTTAGTATTTTAAGTTTTTTTCAGAAGGTTCTTTCTATTCCTTAAAAAAATAAAATTGTTTTCTCTAAGTTTTATACCCTTTACTTTTAGACGTTTTATTTTTTATTTAGTAAGCCCCTGTTACGACCCGTTGGGCTTAGCTACCAACACAACCCCGCCAGGCTCTCAGCGGCTAACGTGGGATATATGTGACCTAGTGACAAAAGGATGATCAGGGATCCTTGGAACGGAAGAACTATGGATAAGTTATGTGACCTTAGGAATAGCATGGATAAGGATGGCTGCAGGATAATGTGTTTAATATGTGAGATATTCTAACTATTCTGGAATATATGGGATATCTGAGATATTTAATATAGGCAGCCTGAAGGAATAGTTTGGGACTTATATATAGGATGGACTTAAGCTTAGCTTAGGGATAGACTTCTATAGCTCTTTAGTAATTAACCTTATATTTATCCCTTAGATAAATTTAATATATCTTATACTATAAATATTTTATTAAGCTTATAACTAATTATTATAACCTTTTAGACTTTAATCTATTTAGAATAACCTTAGAGACCTTCTGATAATATATTACTATTTATTAATATTATCCCTCAGCTTCTATTAATAGACCTTACTATTAGATTAGCTAACTATAACATTTTAATCACTCCTATTCAGTAAGTTAACCTTTAATACTGCTAAATAGTATAGATAAAATATCCTCTTATGCCTCTGTTAAATCCCCTACCTTAAGATCCTCCTCTGCAGCCTCTAGTGGATAAGCACCCTAGAACTTAGCCTAGGAACTTAGAGACTAGGAAATAAAAAATAAAGATAATATAGAGAGCGATAATAATAGCGATAATAATAATAATAAGCTTAAGTAAGAGCGCTAGAAAACTAAGAATAATTTTTGAGAAATGCAGAACTTATTTAACTAGAACGCTATAGCCCTAAAGTGTAAGGGGCTGGCCCCTAGGCTTGTTCAACGTAGAGGTGCCGTCGATTGACTATTCTAAGCTGAGGAAGGAAGAAAGGACTTTACAAGAGTAGGCACCTAACAGCGGTGAAGCAGGCTGGGTTAGGCGGCGTACTGCGGCAGAATAGTGGGTCCAATGGAGCTGGATCTCAGTAACTGCTCCGGCGAAGCTGGAGATATCAATCCGGGCTCTAGCCCGTGACATCACCCCCCCGCTCCCCTCCGGCGGCGCGCCCGCGGCGCTAAGGCTGGGTCTCCATCGTGCTCTATCGCAGAGCCATAACGGCGTTCGTAAGCCTCTATTGCTTCTGTCCCCTGGAGCGTCTCGACAGGCTCCTAGGTCCTCTCTGTATATCCTTCCCACTTAACCAGAACTTCGCAGCGTCGTCCGCGCCCTCAACGCTTCTAGGTAGCGGCGTTGATACTCTCTACACTCTAGGTCTCTTCGCCTTTATCGTCTATAATTAGTGGCGGCTGCTCGTCATCTAACGTTTGACTAGGTAAGAGGTTGTTACCTGCGCGCTTCAGGATATCTATATGGAAGCGTGGGTATATAGCTGCTAGTATATCAAGCTCTACTACATATAGTGAGATAACTTTTGTAACTGTATACTTATAGTGTAACTAATCTAGTTTCTTGCAAGGCCTAGGGGATCTGTAATACCCTATGTGAAGCCAGACTTTGTCGCCTACTTCTAGTCTCTCTGTAGGCTGGCGCTTCCTATTAGCCAGCTCCTCGTAGCTTTACTGTGTTGAGTGTTACGGTCAGCTATCCGACAGTAGGGTCTGCTAACAGAAGCTGGGGATTGATACGTTCTAACAGTACACTGGGTCGTGGTCGTAGGTCGTAGTTCGTAGGCTGTAGTAGATCGGTTCTTCAGAGGCCAAGGTGATCAGTCTTAGACTCAATAAGTGATCTGCAGTGAAGGTAAGCTGAGAGTATCCGTGAGGATGAATACTAAGTTGATTGCTGAAGAGCTATGGAAGTCTGACCATGAGCCAGGCTCAGGGTCATACTATATACAAGTTCTGAACAGTACCCTTTACTCTATCACTGATCCCTCACCAGGTACCAGTGAGCGCTCATTGACTGTTGGTGAGTGCTCAGTAACTTCGACTGAGCGCTCAGTGATCCACACTGCCTGCTCAGTCTTATCTTATCATCACGTGACTTATACCATAGTTCTTCCGTCTCCGAGTGAGTTCCTGTTGTTCCTGTGACCCTGCAGTACAAATGTCCTGTCCTAGCCGCCCGACGCCCGAGTGGGTCGTTCAGCTGTTATCCTTGTTTACGGGTCGTAACATTGAGGCGAGGGTCGATTAGGCTATATCCATCATATCTTGAAGCCTTATTACCAACTTGCGTGCTTAGCCCTCACAGGTGCCCTCAGGGCTTGCTAGGCCTGCTTCCTTGACCTTAATAGGCTCTGGGTTATATCCATGCTCTAGGAAGAAGCTACTCATCCTAATAGCGCTATTATCGCAGCTATAAAGCGCTAGCTGAGCTGCTGGAAGGTTATATGCCTAGTCCTTCTGTGAGTAGGTGGCGTAGTTGCATAGGTAGGCCTGGATCTCCTGGTTTATCCTCTCTAGGCCTCTATCAGTCTGCAGGTAGTAGGTGGTGCTAAGCTGCTGCTCTATTCCCAAAAGCTTGCAGAACTGCCGCTAGAAGCAGCTTATCTAGTTGCTCCCTCTGTCGCTCATAATTAACGTAGGGATGCTGTGAAACCTAAAGTGGCAGTTCAGGAATTATTCAGCATAGGCTTCAGCTTCTATGCTTTCTTTCGCCTTGAGGGTTACGCCTTTACCTAGCCGGTCGATAATTACCTAAAGATATCTCTCGCCCTTATCTATAAGGGGAAGGTTAGTAATAAAATCTATAGCGAGGTTGCTTTATATATGCTGTGGTATCAGTAGTGGTTTCAGAAGTCCCTTACGACGTTCCCTCTAGATATAACTATGCCTATAACTATTGCAGTTACAGCAGAAACGCCATACTAAGTGCGACTGACTAAGCTAGTAGAACTGTCTACTAACCAGCGTGAGGGTGTTATCTCTTCCTAGATAGCCACTAAGCACTAAGTCGTAGGTGCTTTAAACGATATAGGTGTGTAGTGTGTTTATATCATTATCTAGATCTTTATTACCTAATACCTAAATCTAATCTCTAAATAGTAGTCAGTTGCTATTATTAATCTCACACTTAGCGATCTGAACCTTTAGCTTAAGGCTTAGGGGGAAGCTTCTTTCTCGTTGTTTTATAGCAGCATAGGCCTGCTGGTAGACTTCATCTTATCCTTAGGTCTGATCCCAGAGTTGCTATAGTTCTTCGTCATCAGTAAATATAAGCATTAATAATGCTGCCTCTATACGTTATATACGCGCTGAGGGTAGGGTTGCTTCTAGGAGGAGCTGTAGGATTCAACCTTATTTACGCTTATCCTCTAGAGACATAGGTACGTCTTATTCACATCTAGAGAGTGCGTCTAGCACTACTGCTTTGCTTCCTAGCTGATACTATATCTCAAAGTTATACTGAGATAGTTCCTCTGCCTATCAGCTTTGCCGTTCTGTAAGCTTCTGCTTTATTATAAAGTACTTTAGGTTCTTATGGTCTGATAAGATCCTAAAGTAGCTAACACTCTATAGCTCTGCTCTCTATTCTTATAGACAGCTTATAATAGCTAGTATCTCCTTATTATATATCAGATAGTTGAACTAGGCAGTGTTAAGCTGCTATAAGTGGTAGGCTACTGCATGACGTCTGCTGTGCTTATCTTCCTGTGAGAGTATGCCTCTACGGGCAAAGCCTGAGCAATCAGCCTCAACATAGGTTATACGCCTAGGGTCCAGTTGGTATAGAACAGGCTTAGCAGCAAAGATCCTCTTAAGCTCCTGGAATGCTACTTCTTATTCCTTACCCCAGCAGAAGGGGACACCCTTCTTTATAAGAGCTATCAGGGGTCCAGCAATCTCTAAGTATGCTGGGATAAAGATCCAGTAGTAGTTTGCAAACCTAAGGAAGCTTCAGACTCCCTTAACTATCTTTAGAGCTGCCTATTCCTTAATCGCCTTCAGTTTCTCAGGGCCACAAGAGATACTAACTCCAGCTGTAATGATAAACCCTAGGTACTTAACTGTCTTCACAGAGAACGCATATTTATAAGGGTCTAAATATAGCCCTGCTGCAGCAAGCTTATGCAGTACTAGCTTAACCTTTGCTTTGTGGTCTTATTATGATCTGTTTAAGTAGATCAGGACGTCATCTATATATGCTGTTGCAAAGTCGTCTAGATACTCTCGAAGTATGCTGTTAATATATCGTTAGAATATGGCGGGGGCTCCTGTGAGCCTAAAGGGGATAACTAGCCATTTAAATAGCCTATATCTCGTCCAGAAGGCTGTCTTATACTCCTCTCCCTGAGCGATCCAGATCTTATGGAACGCTGCTATTACGTCTAGCTTAGTGAACCACTTAGCAGCGCTGACAGTCTATAGCGTCTCTCGAATTAAGGGAAGAGGGTATCAGTCGCGCTTAGTAAGCTTGTTAAGAGCGTAGTAGTCAACACAGAAACATATTCCTCCGTTCAGTTTATATACGAATAGTACTGGGGCTGATGCTTCTGAGCTGCTAGCGCAGATGAAGCCCTTATTAAGTAGGTCTCATAGGGTCTTATGGAGGACGAGGAGTTCTTCTCATGACATGCTATAGAGCGGACCCCATGGTAGTACGACTTTATTACCACTTTCGTCCTGTTTGATAGGAATCCTATGGTCGACCCTAGGGCGATGCGGTGGAAGGTTGGCGGCTTCGTCAGGTTGGAATAGCTTGCGGAACTCAGCTAGTATAGCTGGCGGAAGGAGGGCCTTTAGGTCTGCCTTCTCAGTCTTCTTCATAAGAGCCTTCTGTATATCTGCTAGGCTGATCGCTTAAACTTTATGTCTGGTAGTGCCTTTGGTGCGTTGATATACCCTCTTATAGAGCGTTGCAAAAGGGGCTCCTGGGAGCAAGCGGGCAGTCCTGATCTGGCGTACTCGTTCTGGCTCTTCCTCGCCTTTCAGACGTAGGTCTACACCACCCCTCCTATGCCGTATACGCTGTGCCGCAGCATCATATAGGATACAGTTCCTCTCCATCCATAGCTTCCCTAGGAATAGGTCGTCGCTAAGGCCACGTACAGTATACGCAAAGATCTTCTCGTCATAACCGCATAGCTTAAGGTTAAAGACAACTACGCCTGTTGCTTTCGTAGCACCTATACTATCGCTAAAGCTGCCTAGTACCTGCTTAGAGCGGTCTACTATAGGCAGGCGGAGCTTACAGGCTAGGTTATGGTCGATAAGGGCGTATAGGTCGCACCTAGTGTCCACTAGGGCGTCTGCCTAAGTGCCCCTATATATATAGGTAGTGATCACTGCTGACTTGCTGCTCATGCGATGCTTAAACTGCTTCTATTCTATGATATCACTAGACTTTGCCTCTAACGCCTGACTTTGCGTTAGAGTTACTCTTTTCCCAAGCTCTCTTCAGCCTCAGAACTTCTCAACTCATCTGTAGCACTATTATTGCTGCTCTCCTCTAGCTTCTTGGCTTTCTTAACCTTCTTAACCTTCTTTGGTCCTGAACGCTTTGGCTTAGGGCACTATATAGCGATATGGCCTATCTTGTTACAGTTATAACATCAGCGACTGTCCTTATGTGGTTGCTCACTACCCTCAGACTTAGATGAGGAGGAGTAGCGTCTATGGCGCTGCGGTTCTATAGCTCTCTTCTTGTTCCTTGCGCGGCTTACGCCGGTCATAACCATATCACCATCGTCGTCGCAGTGCCTGCTTGCTTTGGGGGCTCTAGGGCGGTATGAGCTGTTCCCACGCGTTATAGCTGGAAGTCTCTCTAGCCTTGCAGCTACGTCTTGTACGCGCATAAGCCATCTATGGTAGTCATCAACAGGGAGGTTGACAGTAACGAGAGCTTGCTGGAGCTGCATACTAAGTGCTCCCTCGAGGAGGGTTATCTTCGCCTGGTCTGCCTAACTTGCTCCTCCAGCTTCTGACAGTATTCTCTCGAATCGGGGGAGAAAAGAGGCGAGAGACTGATCGTCCTGTTGCCAGATCGTTCGTAGCGTAGCAGCTGCGCGAGAGGTAGCACTTAGGTCCTTATATATACGGTCTAAGTACCTCATAAACTCAGAGGGGTCTCGTTTACCCTCAGGGCCACCAGCAGCATAGAAGGTAGGAACAACTTGCTGAGGGTTAACATCAAGGCGTGAGTTGATATAATACCAGACCTCAGCCTTACCCCCTATACACCATATATCCAGGGTTATCTTATCGCGCATTTGCTGAGACCATGCTGGGTAGTCCTTACGCTTTCCTGTGAACTTTAGGGGATTCAGTAGGGGCTTCTTTCGCCCTTCAGCTACCTTCACTATACCGTCACTTAGAGCCTGTATAGTCGTATCAGCTGTGGATAGGGTTGGTATGCTACTCGCAAGCGGCGTAGGGGTTGCTCTATCTGGTGACATAAGCCCATTTAGAGCTGTCAAGAGCTGCGTCATCTAGGTCGACTGCTAGACCATCTGGTCCTAAAGAGGACGTATGCTTGCGTTAACCGCTTCGTTAACCCTGCGGTTAATCTCTGCAGTCATCGCATCGTTTGCGCTACCCTCTGGCGAATCCATCGTGTCGCTCTCGTGAGGTTTCATATAGCGTCTTCCCGTTACGCTACCCTCAGCGAATCAGTTGTATCGCTCTCGTGACGTTTCGTATAGCGTCTTCTTTTGTTAAGCTTAGAATATGTAAGGGGCTGGCCCCTAGGCTTGTTCAACGTAGAGGTGCCGTCGATTAACTATTCTAAGCTGAAGAAGGAAGAAGGGACTTTACAGGGATAGGCGCCTAGCGGCGGTGAAGCACGCCGGGGCTAGGCGGTGTGCCACGGCAGAATAGTGGACCCGGCGGAGCCGGGTCTCGGTAGCTGCTCCGGCAAAGCTGGAGATCTCGGCCGGGCTCTAGCCCGTGACAGTAACTAATTTATACTAGTTAGCTATTATAGTTATAATTTATTATATTAGTATCTAGCTAGTAGCTTTATTTAGCTCTTTAGTTTAAGCTAACGTATTAGCTATAGCTATAAATATTTAGCTCTATAGTTTATTTGATTTATAGAAAGGGGTTTTAGGCTCTTTATTTACTTATATATATTTATTATCTAGTTAGTAAGTATTTAGTATAAATAGCTTATTTGTTTTTAAACTTATTAAATTTATTTAAAATATAGCTTTTTACTTCCCCTTTTTGATTTATATTATCCTCTAATTATTTACTAAAGTTAGTTTCTTTATATAAGCTTATATAAGCTATTTCACTTAGCAGTTAGTAAAAACTAAACGTAAGTTTCTTAGTTCTATGAGTAAATATTACTTAAGTATTATAGCTAGTTAGCTACTTATAACTTATAGCTTTATATAATATAAGCGTATTTAATACACCTTTACTTTATATCTCTATTTCTAAGAGATTAACCTATTTTCACTTATTTCTATAACCTCTATTTTACGATAGTTATAAGCCTAGCTCTTAATATAACGCTTTGTACCTTCTAATATACTATAAAATAAGCTATAGCTTAATATAGTTTATCTTTTATCTTATAATATCTTTTTTAATAGCTTAATAGTAGCTAACTAGTATACACCTCATAAAATAGTATAACTAGCTTATGTAGTTTATATAACTATACTTCTATATATTTTAGAATAACATATAGGCATATATTAAACTTTATAGTAAAGAGATATTTAATTTAATATGATAAGTACTATAGCTTCTTATACTTAAGAAACTACATATAAAGCGATAAGAAGAGGCTTGATATATATATATCTAACTTTATACTAATTAAGCTACTTACTATTATACTTACTAGCTAAACCTTATTAACACTAAGCTATTACTACTACTTATATTTACAGTTAAAAATATTTAAGAAGAGTATATAGGACATATTATAAACTATAAAATATTAATAATAATATAACGTAACTTTATTCTTATTAAGAATACTTTAATTTAAACCTTGATTTATATACTTAAGAATTACTTTTTACTAATAGTCCCCTCTATAGTTATTACTATATAAAATAACTACTTTACCTTACTATAGAGAGCTATAGTAGTAATAAATCTAAAGACATAGTATTAGAAGTAACATTATATATATTAATATATATAAGCATATTAGATCCATAAGATCTAAAAGGTCCTTACTTTATATACCTTTTTAGAAGTACTTAGTAAACGCCTTATGCTATCTTAAGCTAAATAAAGCTTTATTAAACTTATTACAGCAGAAGAGACTAATTAGCCTATATATAGCGTTATTAAATATAAAGCGATCTTTTCTACTTTTGTTAACTAATATATAAATTAAAAAAGCTAATATAATATCTATATTACGCTTAGAGGCTACTTAAAGCCTTTGCTCTATGTAATTTTAGAAACCTATATATAAAATAACTCTATTTTAAGTAGAGGCTATAGAGATAATAATTTCTAAAAGTGCTTATATAATAAGAAAATATTAATGGTTAGTTATAAAATATAGCTGCTTAGAGATAGCTTTATGAGGTAAATAAACTAAACATAAAGCTTACCTTATAGCTAGTAAAAAAAAATTATCTTAGAAGCGCTCTTAAAGCTAAAGTGAAGCTAAATTTAAAATTATCTCTAAAGCGAAAAACAGATTATTAAGGCGCTAGAGACGCTATATCTATTATAAACATTATTATAGTTACTTTTAGATATAATTATATAAAGTAATATTAATTTAGAGAGATTACTTATATTAGAGACTATAGTAAAATAGCGTAGTTATAGTATTTTATATTATAAGGCTTAAAAGACGTTAATTTATAGAGACTACCTTTAGTAGAAACTATAGTAGAGTATTACTAGCTTAGCGAAAGATGAAGGTAGAAGTAGAGGCTAATCTATAGAGACTACCCTTAATAAAAACTATAGTAGACCGATATTATCGCACTATCTATTAAAAAGTAAAGCAAATAAGCCTCTTTTTATTTATATATAGCTTTATTTTTCAGCTTTATATTATATATATAAAGCTAGAGGGATATATCGTAGTTAGTTAGGTACTTATAGCTTATAGCTTTATATGGCATAGGCGTATTTAATACGCTTTCAACTTATATCACTATTTCTAACAGATTAACCTGTTTTCACTTATTTTTATAACCCCTACTTTGTGATATTAAGTATATAGCATCATTATTATTACTAATTTTCCTAAAGTATAATAACGTAAATGATAAGCGAGCCGAACAGACAAGCAAGCCGAACACCTAACTGCAACCACAGCATCTTCTTACTTCTACCACACATCAATCCCATAATAACAATAGCATCAACACAAAAAGAAGCTTAAGTAGTCCTAGCAGTCCAAGCTATCAAAAACACACTAAGTCTCAGTATCTGAGAGGCTGCCTAGATCTACTCCGTCCCAGTTATAACGTTATACGATCGATTGAAGGGAAGATCATCACGATATGACACCACGCCTAACTTGCAGAAATTAACTACGCTTAAAGAAGAAAAGCTTGTTGAGTATATTCTCAACCTGGATTCCTAATTATTTCCTCCCCAGATTAGTAGTGTTAAAGATATGGCTAATTGACTGCTTGCCGACTGCGACGCACCCCCAGTTGGGAAGCGCTAGGCTTCAAACTTTATTAAGCGACAACTATAGCTCTAGATGCGCTTTTTTCGCAAGTATGACTATAAGAGGGCCTAATATAAAGATCCAGATATAATAAATATATAGTTTCATCTTATGGCGAACATGATCGCAAAATACAGCATTATGGACTCTGATATCTATAACTTTGATGAGACTGGGTTTATAATAGGCCAGATTACATCTGGGATGGTTATCATAAGTGCTGAAAGGCGTTCAAACATAAAAATGATGCAGCCTAGCAATTATAAATAGGTTACAGTTATTCAGGCTATCAGTTCGTCAGGCTACAGCGTTCCGCTATATATCATTATTGCAGGCTAATATCACCTCTCCACCTGGTATACTGAAACCAATCTACTATACAACTAGGTTATTATAACGTCTGAAAACAGATGGATAATAAACAAAAGAGGCCTAGATTAGCTCCAGCACTTTGATCAGCATATAAAACTACATATAAGTGGCAGATATCGCCTCCTCATTATCGATAGTTATGAAAGTCACTATGCAGCTGACTTTAAGATATATTACAAGGAAAATAATATTATTACACTTTATATGCCAGCCTATTCCTCTTATTTACTTCAGCCCTTAGATGTTAGGTGTTTTAGGCCACTGAAGAAGGCTTACAGCTGAGAAATTGAGGAAAAGATGCGACAGGGTGATACCTATATCATAAAGGAGGACTTCTTCCCTGCGTTTTACAGAGCATTAACAAAAGCAATTATAGAAAAAAACATTTAGAGAGGATTCAGAGGGGCTAGGCTTATGCCTTTACGTGCAGAGAGTGTGCTATCTAAGCTTGATATGAAGTTACACACTCTAACGCCTCTAGGGTCTCTCCTAACAACACCCCCTGCGTGGACTTCTCAGACGCTAAACAACCTAACAGAGGCGTCTTCTTAATCCAAACTCATTAAGAATCAAATCTCACGCTATCAAAATAGCTCACCAACTTTAATTATTAAGGCTGTTAAGCATTTATTAAAGGGGGCGCGTGGATTTATACATAAGATTGCCTTATTGAGGTCTGAGGTCCAGATACTTCAGGAAGAGAATAACCTACTTAGCCGACGTAGGAGGACTAAGAAAACATATCTTAGATAAGGAGGAAGTCTTACTGTAGCTGAGGCAGAGGATATTCAGTCGCAGAGAGAGGCGACAACTCAGATCGAGGAGGAAACGCGTTAGAGTAGTGGTCGTCGGCCAAGGACTGAGACGGGCCAACAGCGGTGTGGCGTCTGTGGGAACACCGGTCATAATGCGCAAACATGTCAATTTGTTGAAGAAACGTCTAATCAAGAGGTTTCTGAGTAGTTTTAATTAATTTATAGTTTTTGTGGTTATTTGATGATTATATTTATAATGTGGTTGCGGTTAGGTGTTCAGCTCGCTTGTCTGTTCGGCTTGCTTTTTATTTACGTTAGAAATAAAAGAATTATAAAGATATTTAAAAGTTATAAACTATAGCTAAACTAAACTAATAGAGAAAATACTTAAAAAGTAAAGATAGTATTACTGCGCTACTTTTATTTAGTTTTTGTAAAATCTCTTTTTCTGACTTTTTAGTAAGTACTTACTAAGTTCTTACTATAGAAGGTTCTATGCTTTATCTCTATGAGGTTCTCTACCTTTTTAGCTTAGTCTAGCTAAGCTATCTCTAAGCCTTTCTAGCCTAAATAGTTGGATCTTTACATAGATCTCTTATATACTTTTTATTATATAATCCTACTCTTTTTTAAGGGATTATAATTTACTTTAAGCTTACTATAGAGATTATAGTTTACTTAAGAGAGATATTTAAGCTTTTATAATTAAAATATCTTATTATTATCTTTAGAGAGAATTATTATGGTTAAAAACCTTCATAGTAAATAATTAGAAATATAGAAAAGTCCTAAAAGCTTAATAAGTTTCCAAGAAGCTAACTTATAAGTTTAAGTAGTATTTTTGAGAGAATTTCTTAAGGTTCATAATATATTATTTTAAAAAAGTAAGAAAAAGCTTAAATCTAGTTAATTTAAAGTATTTAGTGTTTTATATTTCTTATAAAGATCTTTTTATTATTTAGAAATATTCTTATATATATATATAAGCTACTGTTTAGTATTATAAATAGCTTATTAATATATTAGTTAATATAAATTAAACTATTAATTAATAAATTAACTCAAATACATATTCCCTATATACCTCTAAGAATAGGTAAAACTCTACGCGCGTTTTACGTAAAGTTTACTATTCTCGCTAGGCGGACTATCTATTTTCCTAGGCCGTCCCTAGCGGCTAAGAAGCGCCATTTTAACCCCTGCAATCTGACATGAGAAGTGGGTGTGGTACGTTATTTTCAGTCAAAGCTAAACCGATTTAATGCATGCAGCTTGTGCTTACCACAGTGTGATCGTCGAAATGCCATTGCCAGGCCAAAAGCCGCAGATCCGAGGCTGGGCGGGGATCCTTTGCATTCCAAACGAATACCCCTTAATTGTGCCCTCCCCCAAGTCCAACCTTTTCCCAGCTCATTTCGCTACAGGCATCATCTTCCCTAGAAACTTCGTCGATCTTATTCCAACCAGTAATTCTCCAGCCCAGCGGTCAAAGCTGATTTGCTCCAGGCAAACGCTCCGCCTCAAGACAAGAACAAACCGATATTTTACACCATGGATCCGCCGGAGATAAACTCGAAGCCAAACAACATAGAAGATACTCTTCACGGGATGTATCGCTTCGATAGACCGCAAGTTGATAAGCCGGAGGTTGAGTGAGTGGGCTCCGACTGCTCGACACAAGAGCACAATGTTCGTTTCGACTGTCTCATCTAACAAACTGGCTTCAGCATCGTCCTTGTCCCTGGCCTGGGTACAGATCCAGTAAAATGCTGGGAACACTGCAAGCCAGTGAAGCCGGGCCGTGCCTCGAGAGACGGGGAGCAGGTTACGTTCAACTGGGTTACCGATTCAAAAGGCCTGAGTTCCATCGCATCCTCGAAAGCCCGAATTCTCTGCTTCGCATATGCTTCTGCCTGGAGAGGAAGACTTAAGATTGAGACCAACTTTTCCAACCTCGCCACGGAACTCTGCGAATCACTGAAGTCCACAAGAAAGGTTCGTTTGATAATCCGGCAGTCGCAGGTTGCTTGAGTGTCTACTGAGTCGCCCCAAAGGAAGCAGACGAAAAGTGGCGCCCTATCATATTGATTGGTCACAGCATGGGAGGAGTTGTTATCGCTGAGGTGAGAATCGACGAGTCTTTTTCGTTCGGGCGTTTTACCCCTAATCAGATTCCGTTTCTTACATTGAACTGCAGGCGTTGAACGAGTTACACAGAAGAAGAGACCACTATGGAGATGTTGTCTCCAGCGTTACGGCCTGCTTCTTTTTTGGGGTGCCATTTAGCGGCAGTGAGATGGCGAAGAAGGTGTTGAATTATGCCCCATCAGCCAAATTCCACACCGACATACTGTCCATAATGTGGCCAACGCCCGGCAACGCACGGCTACAGAAGCTCTGCGGCGATTTCAAGCAGCTTGCAGCCCTGATTTACCCTACGATTGATCTGCACTGCTTCTATGAGTCAGTGGACCTTGAATACGGAAAGGCATTCGCCAGCATGCCATTTTTGGGAGGAGCTGTCACTTCCACCCTCAATGCAACCTGGGGGAAACAGGTTAGCCTCGCCGAGCGAGATCAGTGCGGTTTGACTTTGTGAGCTGACAGGATATCACAGAAGATGGTGACTCGCGAATCTGCCGCAGACATCTTGTCGAACAAGAGCGAGGCCGTCCAGCTCTATAGACCACAGCGGCCTTGTCAAATTCCCAGAAGATGTCGACGGGGACTATGATAGTGTACGCCAGAAGCTGTCCAAATCCATCAGGGAAGCCCCAAGTCTGGCCAAGAAGAGACAGGGTGCATCGCGCGAGACCAGCATGTCATCAACGGCCCTCTATGACCTGAAGAGACGTCTTGCGTCCTTACTGAGCCACAAGCTAGAGACAACCCCCGCAAGATTCAATCAGACATCCTGGTTTCTGCAGGAGGAAGAATACATGAGTTGGGAGAGGCTCTCTCCGCGCGGGTTGTCCTGCCTCTGGCTGGTTGGCAAGCCTGGCGTCGGGAGGACGTCGATCGTTTTATCCGCCCTTGCCAAGCTAGGCGGCTCAAATGAGGAGAAGATAAGGGAAAACAAGCACCAAATCCCACTCATCGCCTCCTTCTTTTGCGAATCAACCACTGCGGGCACCTCGCCGGTCATCTTACTGAAGGCCTTGCTGCTTCAGCTGCTCGATCAAAACCCCCTCACGGCCGACCATGCGAAAAGTTTCTTGCTGAGGAACCAGGAATCAACAAAGCAAGCCAAAGAGTCTTTGGTAAACGAAACGAATGCCGTCATGAGCATTTACAACTTATGGAACTGCGTTGACAGAATCCTCCGCGACGAGGCTTTTTCTCACGCGTACATCATCATCAACAACGTCCATCTTCTGGCCCCCGGACTGCAAACGAGCTTGCTAATTGAGCAGATTCATGACCACTTCTTGGAAACCAAGACCAGTAACAGCGAATCCCGGCGGTGGTTGTTCACTTGCTTGGATGGGGACGACCAGAAGCGCTTCGGGCAACTGATGCGTGCTGGATGTTCCCAGATAGTGGACCTGTCTGCCGACAAATTCAAGAAAAAGGTCAGCAGCTCGCTCGAGAATCACGTCACGACGCAGGTCGGAAAGCTGCGTCAGTCGAAGAAGTATTCACGAGATCAAGTATACATGATCCAAGACTTGATGAAGAGCCGGCCGCCAAACAAGCACTGGATCGACATTCAGTACATCCGACTCAAGGCTCTAGCTGATGGGAGCAGTATGGAGGCCATCACAGAGATCCTACATCCAGCCACTGCCATCGATCTGCGCAATCTTAAGCGGACCTGCTGGCTTACGGTACGTACTTAGGTCGCAAATTCTGTTTGACTAGGGCTCACAACGTTCATGTTTCCACAGATATTCGAGAATAATCCAAAGGACAGCCACTCCCTAAAAGATCTGCTAAGCGCTTTGGCTTTGGCCTTTCGCCCCCCAACCATCGACGAGCTTGCTGTTTTGTGCGGGATCAGGGACCCAGCGAGGGTGCGCACGCTCGTGGAAAGATGCAATCCCATGATACAACTTGTATCCTTGAGCAATAACACACAAGGTCTCGAGTTCAGCAATCCGTCACTGAAAGTTGACTTCCTCTGGGAGTCAGATGAGGGCCTCAACGCGGAGGCTGAGGCGAACCCCCAAATTCAGCGTATCCATGGGCTGCTGGCGTGGAGATGTTTCTCTGCTATGGAGGCCACCCAGAACATGCCCTGTCCGACCACCGTGAAAGGCGAAAGCGGTACAGCCAACCCGGCGAGCGATCCTTCGGACGAAGGAACAACGGTGGTAACAGCTACTGACTATCACTGGGAGTTTTGGATGAACCATGCGCTGCAGGGGAAGAGAGGGCTTGCCGAGGATCTTGTCCGAGAACTGCCATCCTTTTGGCAAGAAAGGTCGCCGCTCAGAGAGAGATGGCTGGCATCTCATCCATTACACTCACCATCGTCCGACCGCGTGATCTCACACGTCGGCATGACGGCGCTGCACGCAGCTGCGATGTTTGGATACGACAGCCTCGTACAGCAGCTAATCCATCATGGCCACAAGCGGGAGCTAGGCATGTTTAACGGCAACGGTTACACACCGGTACGTCGCTGGCATCCACGACGTGTCGCTCTTTCTATATGCTTCCATACTGACATCTGATAGCTTCACATCGCAGCAATGTGTAATCACGAACCAACCATCCAGGCGCTCCTGCTCGCCATGAATGACGTACACATTGATGTGGGCAACGAGGAGACTGGAACAGCCTTGCACGCTGCCGCAACACAAGGTCATATCGAAGCTATGAAGCGTCTTCTCGATAATGATGCAGATCCCAATGCTTTCTGTGCAAGATTTGGCCCTGTTATCAATGCCGCAATCAGGTCGGGGAACAACGACGCGGTGCAGTTTTTGCTACATCACAGCCGCCACAGCCTCACGTCGCATGGGGCGCGGACGGAGCCGCCGCTCGCACTTGCCGCTGCCATGTCGAAGAAGGAGGTTTTCGAGAAGATTCTAGTCGAGGGCAAAACGAAATGGACTCGGGGAGACTACGAGGTGGCTTTGGACAAGGCTTGCTTCACCGAGAAGAAGGATAGTGTCGACGTGCTCCTGAAAAAGGCCAGAGAGCATCTCGACGACGACACTCTTCGGAAGTGCATGCTGGTTGCCGCCGTCGAAAAGAACTGGACCTGCGTGGAAATGATCGCGAAGGCCAAGCCAGGGCTTGCGGGCGACGAGATCTTCTACCTCGCGGCCGTCACCACACGTGAGGGCGATGCCAGGCAGATCGCTGACCGTGTCCTTGTCGAGACGTGGCAAACCGCGCAGACCCCCATTTCTCCGAAGGTTCTCAGCGCAGCCTTGTACCAGGCTGCAGATAATGAGAAGCACGGCACGGTGCGGTGGATTCTGGATGTGTGTAAGGTGGACCCTAATAAGGCGATCGCAACATTTCGGGAGCAAGGCATCCTCCCGGACGTATGCTTCAAGAACGATCCCGGACAGCGGTACGGGAACGCTCTCACCGCGGCTGCATGGGACGGGACGGTTCCTATTGTCAAGACGTTAATTGATTTCGGCGCGAAAGTGGACACAGACGACGGATGTCCTCTGCAGAATGCAGCCCAGCGAGGCCACGCCGAGGTAGTGAGGACTCTTCTGGAGGCGGGCGCAGACATCAACAGGATACCCGAGATCGCAGCTGAGCCAAACTATCGAGGGCCGGACTTCACTGACGGCACCGCCCTGCACGCAGCCTGTCGTGCTGGAAACACAGACGTTGTGAAGATACTTCTCGAGCACGACATTCCAGCAAATCCGAATCTCGGACGAGGCTTGTACCAGAGGCCTATACTTGCGGCTACCAAGCTGAACAAGCCGCAGATCCTGAAGCTCCTCCTTAAGTCTAAGGTGGACGTGAAGGTCTGCGGCGCCGGCGACATGTCCACCCCTCTGATTAGCGCCGCGTTTGGCATGTCGGCTGAGGCAGTCGAGTCCCTAATTGAGGCGGGCGCCGACGTTAACCAGGTCGATAATAATCACGACACAGCGATTATCCTAGCGGCGCGAGCGGGTAAGGTGGACACGCTGCGACTCCTTATCGACAAAAAGGCCGACCTGCTTTACGAGAACCCGAGGAAAGAGTCTGCTTTAACGGCGGCGGCAAGGCAAGACCATTTAGAGTGCTTCTCAATTCTCGCGGACGCAGTCGCTCCTCTATTCCGCACCCTGAAGAAGGTTGCGAGGGAAAACTCGACCATGAAAGCCCTTCTGAGGCAGCCCGAGGGCGAACACAAATTCTACGACGAGGAGACAATACGCCCCCTGGAGGCAAAGCTCGAGGAGGCCGTTCAGACCATCAAAAGAACCGAGGAAATCCGCGCAGAAAGGAAGATGATGGAGGAGGTGGTTGACTCGGCCAAGAAAGAGACGGCATCCTACAAGCAAAACATGGAGACCTTACGAAAGGATTGGCACGAGTACCGGGAAAGGACTGACCAGCATCAGAAAAACTACGACGCTTCTATCGAGGGCTTCACCTCGGTCAAAAGTCTCCGCGACAGGTTGCTGCAAGAGCTCGAGATGACCAGATCCGAGCTCGCCCGATCGCGGGAGGAGTGTGCTGCGGCAAGGACTACTGCAGAAGACGCGAGAAAGGAAGCAGCCGAGGAGAAGCAAAAACATGGGAGGACGCTGGAGTTGCACAGTGCATCCAGAGCCGCACAAGACAAGGAGATCAAGGCTTTGAAGGACGAGATGAGAGCAAGCATACGCGATAGCGACTCCGAAAGCTTGGGGACCTGGGAGCAGGATGGTAGGTCTCCGCGGCCCGTTGCGGGGAAGAGGGATACTTCCAGATTTTCATCCATATTCAAAAGAAGTGGAGGGGATTGAAAGGACTGCTTGCCGAACCCGTCGATTTGGTCGCAGTACGAGCTGAACAGCTGTCTGATGGAACGCGTTTTTCTCCATCCTGATTCTACCTTTTTAATCTCCTGTTGTCCTTTTCGTCCGCATATTACATCGCACATAATTTACCACCAGATCTCTCCCGCAGTGAAGTATCAATTGCATTGCAGAAGAACCTTGAGCCACTTCCAACTCGAAAAAGCATGTCTGCTTGTCGCAAACCACGACGAGTACAAGTAAACGGGCTTGCCCATTGTCAGACCAACGTAAAGTTGGAACATGGATCCATTCTGGTTGAAGCTGACATCGGTGCGATTGTTGCAAGCTTTTGAGCACGCGCTCTATTGGCAAACAGTAAAAAGGTAGACTGACCAAGGCCAAAAATAGTCATTAACCCTTTTGCTATCTTCAGGCCTTAAATAACCAAGGTTTCAGGCTCGCCTCGTCTCGCCAGGGACTCAGAATCCTCTATTGGCCACCCAACGCGTCCACGACTTCGAGAGCGACGCCGATCGCCATTGAGACGCGAAGTTTGGGCGGGTCGAGAAATCCACTATGATGGACATCATTTGTGGTAAAACTTCGCTCTCTCTCGTGGAGTCGTGATTGAGAACACGATAGCTGACCTTTGACGTAGCAGGCGTAATCAAGCACCGCTTCCGGGATAGATCCCGCAAGCTCCTTGCTGAGATGTTTCATCATACTCTTCTGCGCAATGAGTATGGCCTCAAGACTACTGCTCCTGGAGGGTTTGTTACGCGGCGAAGTTCCAAATAATACCTGCCGATATCGTTGATGAGGATTTAATCCTGTGACTGGCGCCCTCCTTCGACGCGTCTTATCGCGCGCTCTCCCTATCGCGCTCCGTCTTTCCTCACTTCGCAGATGACACACATCCAACAATTTACGCACGATGATCAATGTTACCGTTTATGCTACGGCCGACTTCTTCACCCTGTCTTTAAGCCTTTCACAGGAAGCGGAATAGCCTTCATCTACAGATACTGAAAGGTTTCTGACGCTAGTTATAACACAGAACGCTTGGGGTTGGTTCAAGGGCATGTGAACACTGCGGAGAAAAGCCTCGAAGCGTCGCTGGCGCGAAATATATCTAGACAATATCGACCGTAAGACCGCTTAAATTAATCTTTCGCGCGACTTTACGACGTTTACTCGAGAAGTTTGGGGGCTCTTCGCCGAAAGAAGCGACATTGCTGCCCCGGGCCCGATGCCTGGCATACTGTATAAAGTGCGACCAGCAACATCGCAGGGAGATGTGCAACGACCCGGAAGGGTCTAGCGCTCCATGTAACTGTTGCGCAGCGCGCTGAGCCGTGAACGAGCGACACTTAGAGATCTCTGTTAACGACACGAACCTTGGTGTGAAGAGCGCCCCAGGTTTCTGGCTGATTGCCGAGCTAGAGCTCGTTGAAGAAACAGGACAATGGTGGCCTCGCCGCCTTGGGCCGCCATTTCGGAAATTAGTCAGAACTATCTTCCAAACTGGCGAATCATGGTGTTTCTCGGGGATGCCCTTCGCTTTCAGCGGGGGAACGGAGGAACGGGGACTGAGAACCTGCTGCGGGTGGTCTAGCTAAGCTATACATGGGCGATCGGCTGCTGGCGCAAACTCAGTCCTAAAGGTGAAGGAACCGTGGTGCAAACAAATGGGTGATTGGGAAAAACGGAGATTCAGTTCGTGATCCCTCGTTCAAAGATGGCTACTCGGTAAATATCGCAGTGGACGCATCGGGCTGGCAAGGTTCTACCCGTTAGCCTTTGGGACGTTGCTCAAGAAGAATCTGTGTATCACCCAGAAAGCGTGCGATGGGTTGTGTGTTCTGACTGGCAATTGTAGTATGCTGACTTTAAAAACACGTGCAGACATCGTCGTCACTGCATCAGTACGTGCCTTCGAATACTTCGGTACGGCGGGTGTGGCGCGAGGAGTGCCGAAGACGAATTTGAAAAGCAAAGAGAAGTTTACAGACAGACAGTGCATATTATCATCCTAAGGGAGTATAGTTGAACCTGCTCCAAAGCACATTTTCCCGTCAAAAGTCCTTCATGCCAACCACTTCTGCCAAAACCTGTTACGCGTGGAAGACTATCTCAGATATCACATCTCTGGTACCAAGCTGACGAGGCCTAATGTGTCCATATATAAGACCGCCGAATCGCAAATCGCACCGCAACTCTTCACTGTTAGTTTGTTAGGTGGCTGTGAGTGGATACTGGGCCAAGTACACAAAGTAACCCCGGGCCGGAAACTAAGTGCCCCTCCGGCTTGGAACAAAGGTTCCGAGAACCTCAATTTCGATTGTCTCTCGGCTCTGAATGTTTTTAAAGACCGATTCAACTAGAGCTCAGAACCGCTCAGCTGATTTGAGCTTCGGAGTCGATGAGGATACCGACACAGAGGCAGATATCTCGGGATATCCCATCGATCATCATTCGGCTATATTTGAGGAAGGACATTGACAAGAACGATGCTGTATACAGTAGCTATTCTTGAAACCACTGACCTACGTTGACAAAGAGCTTCCAAGGGTGTTGCTGCGGCCGTGGTATGGCTTTTGTATCTCGTAAACCAGGGTTCTAGCCACAGCTTGAATCTAGGAATAAATTACCCACGTCATCATCGCCGGAGTCGCTTAAATTCGCGACTCTTTCGACAACGTGGAGATGCTCTATCCGGGTTCCCCCAAGGCTGCCAGCAACAAAGACCGCGTTAGCGAGGTCAGCGCCGACCTCTCCGGCGTTGGCAAGACGGTCGACGCCAACGCTGAGAACTCGCCGCCGAGGCCGACAAGCTCACCCGCACCTAGCGCACAGAGGGCGAGAAAAGCGAGAAATTCTAAGAAGGCCGCCAACAAAAGAGTATGTGTCATCAATGGGCTTCTAAAAATAGCCAAGATGAACAGAAGAAGGCCAGCGACTGGCCCGGGCCTGGAAGACAAACCGTCCATAGGCATTTGGGGAACATGTATTCAATCCGACGAAGACTTGTTCCTCTGTTAGATTGGTTGTCAGAGAAACACAGCGCACAAGAAGCATTCAAAGCAAGAAGTACTGTATAAATAATTAGATGGCGCTTGAAGATGCATTCAGTTGTTGGTACTCCTTTATTTCTGGTCGTCAGAAGACCGAAAGACATTGAATGGATGAACCATGAATCTTCATTCAATCTACGAAGATGTAACCCCAGGTATTTTCAAGGACTTTTGGCACCTGATGTCCAGTCGCGTGGAATTGAGGCGACGCAGGTTGGTGCCTCGCGGATGTCCTCAGGCCCCCCTTTCCCAAACCCCACGAGTTGTTCGACCACAGTCCCCCTTTTTTCACAAGGGAACGAAAACGTTTTCCCACCCAACACGGTAGCTTTCCTGATCTGCCATTCTGAACAACTGTCTCGCTTTTAGTCTTTGGCCAAAGTCCCAAGACACTCTTATACAAAACAAATTACTTCATCCCCTTGCTTTCCATCTTGCCCGCTGTCATCGCCCCCTATTTGGATTCTAGCATGGTGGCGTTGCTCCGGAGACACCGACAGCCGTAACAACAGAAAATGATCCAGAGGGAAGTATGAAGCCGTCTTCCACACCAAGGAAATTTCGTAAATGACCGGAGAAGCCCCAAAGCAAAGGCTTGAGGCGTAAAGTCGTGGTAATTCGAAATCCGAAAATGGTCCCACATGGAACAGACGGGGTTCAGGCACGTCGATCGCAAATGCCACATATCTGACGACGCATCTGACCTCACTGAAAGGTTCCGGTGTGCCCAAAATCAGGAATTGAACTGTATATCATACTCATCAAAACGCTTTGAAGACGCAAAGCAGGTTACGTGATGGGTTGCGCTGGACTCAGGCAAAAAGGGCTTGATGCCTCAGCCACCCTTCCCACCACAAAAACCTGCTCGGGACCTGCGTTGCCAACTCAGCAACAACTTCCCTCCCACAGACGTTTATCCTACGACAGAAAGCTTCTTTTCCTCTTTCGCAACACTGTTATATCTCAACCAACGACACTCGATTGACCCATCACCATCAGTGTTATTTATCGAGTTCCGAAAAGCATTCCATCACGCCGACATACGAAGATGACAGGCCCATCTAATGTCTACATTGGCCATGGCCCTGCCACTTTGATCTCGGAAGAAATCGCTGACATCCCCATCAACCCTTCTGCTTGTTTGGCGCAAGGCCAGCCAGACTTGACATACGGTGGGAAGTGGAGGAGCAGAACAGGAACATCTCCCCAAACTCCATGATCCCTCAATCAGTCGCAGATGCTTTCAACGCGCAGAACCTTATGTACCAGCAAATGCCGGTCCTCCTTCCACAGCAGCCGTTCGAACGCTACTCGGAAAACGACAACGGCGCGGCAATCTTCGCTGTCGAGTTTGAGAGTCTTTTCGACGGGGAAGCCAACTCGGAGAGGAAGCTGCAGATTTTGCACATTGCATGCGGTAAGTTATGTTGTCTAAAGCAGCCTGCTGTCGCTAACCATTCGCTAAGACAAAGTCATCCGATACCGTCGCCATGATGGCTATCGTCTGTTTCCACCCGAGGACTTCTACGAGTACCTACTCCAGAATGAGCCTGACCGCGACGAGACCACGCCGATTGCGACGCGTTGTGCTAAATGGTTTCATTCCATCACCCCTAGCGATGCTGATCTTCGCATTGATGAGCTCCTTGAGCTTCGCAAGTCGCTGACCACTCCGAGCCCTCCTGATTTGAGACACGTGAACTTCCCGAAGCAGACGGCTCCGGCCAGCAAGGGGAAGGCAAAAGCGTCCGAGATCACCGATCATCAGCACCCCCTCATTGCGCGCGAAATGGCCAATCCTGCGACTATGGGCTACCGCAGCCTCATTCGTAGCATGGAGCATTTTGACGAACTAGAAGAGGCGTACGACAACCACATTCGAAAGGATGCGTTGGAGAGCCCTACTGAGACCGACGCGACCTGGCCTGTGTCGCAAGAGATGCAGTATGGCTACATTGGCCAGGCCTTTGCAGCCATCTTTGACACGGCCAGCTTTGCCGAGAAGACTGCCGCGCTGGCAAAGCAAGCTCGAATCGACGAAACCAATGTCGCCACTCAGGAGACGCCGGCAGAGTGCCAGACGGGTGCATCCAAGAAGCGCAAGCTTGACCACGGCGCGTCCCACGGCCTGAAGCGACTCGAAAAGCTGAACACTGCCGAGACGGTCCTCGCCGACCCGAAAAGCACCCCGCAGCAACAACTGAAGGCTATCATACACTATGACCTCACAGACTTCGAGGCTGAATTGGTCTGCTAGAAGCTACTCGTGAGTAGGACGATGTGGAAGCACCTTCAAATAGCATTGCTTACTGATTGACTTGTAGCTTCAGGCTCAGAAGCAGCAAGAAGGGTTCACAATGAAGGCACCTTGGGGTGGCAAGACAGCCCGCGTGTGGGAAAGATACGACTCTTTCGAAGAACGCTGGAACCGGATTTGTCTGATATTGAAGGTACGTGCTGTTAAGCTCGCCGGCTGGCAGCCAACATCATTGACCATTGTTGAATAGACAAACAAGCAACTTCTCAATTCGCTCATCCAAGTGGACTGGTTTGCGCGAACAGCGTCGGCTCCCTTGACCGAGCTGAAGGTGTGTTCTGTCCCGTACTCCTTGCATCAGGATACTCCTTAGACGCTGATATTTTTGTTCACAAGGCCAAAGCCAGCAACCGCGTGCTCAACGCGAAGCGCGACGAAGAGAGTCGTGTTGGTAGACGCGTCATCAAAAGCAGTAAGACCGGCGTGACGGAACAGGGAGACGAGCACTTGGATTGAGGTGCTGGACGGAACACAATTTGGATGCCGAGTGCATGTCATAGATTCTGGACAAAACAACGACGATTGCTGGGCCGTTTCATACACCGACCGGAAACGGCCTCGTCGGAAAGGCGAGTAGAGCTAAAGGGCGCAGCAAAATATGCAAAAGAAACGGAATTTTGTTCATGAATTCTTGAATTTTGGATCAAGGGAAAGGTTTCCCAATCGTTCGGAGGAATCGGACAATTATGAAGGAGCAAACATCACATAGGCCCTCCTGTGAGCGCGCATTCCCAAAAATCACAAAAGATACTATCTCCATTGATGAGCGCCTACTCTGATACCCCTCTATTCTTCGGCAAAAATAGTAATCACAAGGTGTGAATCTTTTCTCGGCTGTCGACTAATCCGCAACATTGCACACACTTAGATAAGATGAATGCTGGAGAATCAAGAGATTCAAACCTTTGTTTCAAAATATTTCACGTTCATCAATTCTAAAGCATGGAGCTTCAATGGCTTACAGAGGCTGGTGTCGGCAGCATCATACTATTGATACGAATGACTTGGCAGCCACATGGAAACAAGCTGTTGTAAGTTGAACATTTCAAAGAGCCTACGAGACGAGTCTGATGGCTGATTTCTTTCAAAAGCGAAGAATCGTTATTGTATCTGAGGTCATGCTAATTTTCTCACGTAATTGCCTAATAAGCCGTACATGGTGTCATCACCGAAGCGGCAGACTCAACAGACCAGCGTAGTCTAACATTCAAGTTGGATTGAATCACTGGAAATGTGTCAATCGAGTTTCGAGGAGTCTGCTTGGGGGCGTTGTCGCGCCCGTCGGGCCCAGGCCAGAGGCGTTGTTGCCTCACGTGTCTCAACGACCCACCTTTCCCAGGCCCGCGTCGTCGCCTGAGCAACCTCACTCATCAATGATGAAATCAGCGAGGCACCCAAAAAGAGACGCAAGATATGCATTAAGGCTGCTAGCAAGATGAAGCAGGCGAAGCTGAACCCTATGGATACTATCCTTGCGGACCCGCAAAGTTCACCTCGGGCCCAATCGACGGCCGTGATTCGTCATGAGATCAAGGACATCGACATTGACATGATCTGCTAGGAGCGTCGTGGGAGTCGAAACGTTTGCGCAATTGCGCTTCCAAGTACTGACTTCATGCACAAAAGCTCTCGGCGAAAGAAAACCAGAAGGGATACACCATGAAAAGCCAAAGCTGCGGCCAGGCTGCACATACTTAGGAGAGATACACAATCTTTTATCAACAGCATATAAACGACGACATGCTTCGCGCTATAACCCGACGTCCCTACGACAAGCTTCACTCCCGCCAGGAAGAGGTATTGAGTAACCAAGCCAAAGGCGACGCCGATGTCGCTTACGTCGCAGGCTCTGGTTCGGGCGAATCGATCGCGTTGATTTATCCGGCGTACGTCTCCCGAGGTGGCAATGCCATTATCGAGACGCTGTTCATCGCGCTACGGGACCAAATTGCCTCCCAGTTCAAGCAAGCCGGAGTCGCGGTCGCGTCGTAGGACGGGCCTTTGGTCTAGAACATGAAACTTTGGGGGCTAGGGGCCCTTTAGAACAAGAGAGCAATCATACTGGAGTCAAACAGCATATCTTTGCGAGTTGTCGTTTATGTTTTAAAATGAGAGCGTCGCACGGGCACCGAGAATGAACTTGAATGCCTTCATTATGTATCCAATCCTTTCTCATCAAATTGCCCCGTCCATCAATTTGCACTACCCATACATTCTTCTTCCCACAGTCATCAGTAGTCAAGGTTTCTTCCAGGATCCAGAATAAGACCAATCATGTCTGACGTCGTGTCGTCTACCCTCTGACTAGAACCGGCACCCGTCACCCACGAGATTGGGAAAGAGGGATGGTGATCAGCGTGGCGAATTTCAGGATAAAGCGTGAATTAGATATCAAGACCACCCATAAAGCCGAGAGCAAAGTATGACCCGACTACCAGAGAGTCTGCCTGAATACGCCATCGAGTATGAGCCAGGCCACAGTAGTTGATGCCTCACGCGTCTTCTCCCCCTAGGTACCGTACGAGCCGCTCGTGGTCTCCTAGACAACGTCACCTCCCACGCGTTATCTTCTCCCAGCCATCGCTTTCTCGCAACTATTCCTTTTCCCACGTTTTCACGCAAACACGTATCTAATTACGCGTCGTTTGCGCGACCAAATCTCTCGCTGTTTCCCTTGCTACCATCGCGTCTGATTTCGACAACACCTGATCCCCCGAGAACCACCCCCTTTATACGCGTCCTGTTCAGGTATTTGCCATACCAGTCATGCCTGACCTTGTATGGTCTCCTTCGACGGTAAACCCGGCGCTTCTTGCGTGCGATACGGGACTAGGAGATGCGGCTTCTCCCTACCAGCAGGAAATCCCGAACGGAGACTTCTCTGTGTGAGTTCGCCTAGCCTAATTGTGAGAATCCGAGGGAAGTCCTCTAATTAGATCGTCGACAGCAATAGTGCAGAGAGGCATGTGGCCGAGTGCGCCGCTGTACAATGGGCCGAAATTGACAATGAAGCACCCAGCTTCTACATGTACGACCATCCTCGAGAGGAAAGCGTGACAATTCACGACCAGAACTGCCAAGATTTGCAAGACCTATTCGGATTGCACACCTTCAAATATGTTCCCACCGTTGAACATGAGATGATAAATCTAGAGCAGCTTCAAGGCGCCCCGCAGCGCCAGGATCAGAGGCGCCCTGAAAGCATCGAGGAGAAGGGCCCCGAGCCTGCTTTCATTCAAGACTTGAAGGCTCTCCACAGGCCTGACACCAGCATGGAATGGAAGAAAAGGGCACTTACTGTTATTTTTGGTATGTTGGATCTGTATTATATTGCACTGATCTACCTAATAAAGATTGATGAACGTGCTAGACTATGTCCTGAAGTACTGCTATCGTAATGGTAATCGCACTTTCCTGCTAGTGGACTTCTATATCTACCTGACGCATCATGAGGAGGACGCTAATGATATATAGCCTCTAGCGCGTCGCTGTGCTGAGTACTTCTACGTGGTATCCCAGGAGGTAGCAGACGACACTATCGGGACGCTTATGCTCCTGCGATATACTATTGAGTCACTAAGCCTACGGCCTGAATTTGGACCTAAAGTATAGATTGCTGGACCTAATCAGATCTAGAGTGGTTAACTTCAGGCCCTAGAGGCGTAGTTAACTTCGAGTTAGGCTATAAAGACGTCTAAGAAGCCGTCGAGGACGATCAAGACCTCTGCGCGGGTCATCAATCATTATGTTCCTCTATTGATGAGAGAGGTGAACAAGGAATGCTCTTTTAAGTACCGAGGTCTCATTCGGGACTCTAGTCTATTCCTTCAGACTGAGCGAGAATATATGAGGATTCTTCGCTAGGAGTTGAAGAAAACTACTGAAGACCTAACCTGGCCTACTGACGCTAAACACGATTGGAGATATATCCGGCAGCTTGTGGAGGTAATCGTCGATCTATCCGACTTCGAGGAGAAGCGCGTTGGTCTTGCAAAGAAGCAAGCCCTAGACGAAGACGATGCCGCGGAAGGACCTGGCAAGAGGAAGAGGGGTGGCACCGCCCATACGAAGCCTCCCGCGCCGAACAAATCCGAGGCAGTCTACCTCAACCCGGAGAAAACCAATTCCGAGAAGTTGGAAGCTGTCGTGGGCCGTAAGCTGTCTGATGTTGAGATCGAAATCCAGGGCTAGAAGCTTTTGGTAGGGTATTTCTCCTATCTGCAGGGAAGGGGTTCTAACCAAGTCCCAGGTATCGGCCATGAACGCTCAGCAGGGCTGGGAGATGCAGCCATTGTGGGCTGGCAGCAGCACTCCAGCTTGGGAGCGGTATGAAACCTTCGCTGACCGTCGGTCCCAATTTTGCTACAATATGAAGGTCAGTCAGGTTCCCGGCAGTTCATCGATACTCGAACTTGAGCAGTGCTAACGTATTTACCTGACAGCATCACAAGATTATGGTTTGCTCAATGTTGAGCACGGAGTGGACTACACGCCTGGCAGGTGCACCCATTGGCGAGCGCAAGGTAAGCACCCCACCTTGCTGAGTCCAGCTCTTTTCTCTAACTGTGGACTTAAGCTCAAGATGTACAACAAGTCCGTGAATGCGAAGCGAGACGTCCAGAACAAGGTCGGCAGAGATGTTCTCAACAAAGCGGGCGCCAAGCTGCAGAGTAGCACATTGAAGCAGGGAGAAGGCGACCAAAGCAACTCCTCGAACGTTGCGTAATAGCAGAGAAACATTGATCCAATTGGATGGAGACATTGCATCCGATTCGCTCCAGCATTCTTTTGGCAGGAGCCTTTTCTACATAATCTATTTGTAAGATGCCGAGAGATTGCTCGGGGTCACTGTATCCGCAAGGCGCCTCAATTGATTGACCACAATACCGGATTTGCCAGACGACGCAGCTGCAGGCACCTGACCCCCGATTACGGTTCAATTGTTTTGGATTGGGGTTTTGGTATGGTGGTTTTCCGATTAGGAGTCGCGCAAGATCCGCTGTAGATGTACCAAAGTCACACCCCCTGGCCGAGATGATCTTGAAGGCGCAAATTAGACGAGTGCTTACGTAGGGGTGAAGTCCCTGGCGGCGAGGCGGATGTCACTCAAGTGAACAACAACCGGCCTTTTCTTTATTTGCACTTTTCTCAGCAGCAAAGGGGGGGGATGTTAACCATCCCATAGCTTTACTGCTTGGCGTTGCGGGTTGAGAATCGTGGCCGCATGAAGGAATGGCCGGGGCACCAACCTTTCCTTGATAATGAATATAAAAGCCTTTTTCATCAATCAAATCCTTTCGACTAACGTCTCGGTATTCATGGACTGTCTTCCTTACCACGAAGAATTGTTCTATGGAATAGCGTAAATGTCATAGGAAACACTTGATCTGGGGACCAGAACAGCCTTCCAATACAAGTGCTACCGATTGCTGGCAAGCGGCGTTGTACGAGAACTCGCGTCTTGCAAGTTCGAGTATATAGTCCAAGGAAGCGATCCTCGAGAATACATCTTGCTGGCCTGGGAAGAGCTAAGGTCATTGATTTGCCTCCCAGCCGCTAGGATCTCAACAGCATGAACCCAAGCAGCCTGCGTAAGGACATCAGCGGCTCGTCATACTGGCAGCACGTCGCACCGCAACCACCAATAAAATGCAGAATACAGCTTGGACCTGAGGCATAAATGGTCATGGAGTTGCGGATGAATCGTGGAAAGCCTAAGCATCGCGCTGACTGGCTTCCCCAAGACAAGCACCCTGAGCGAGACTGCGCAGAAACCTTCAAACTGACGGGCCGGCATACGAAGTGCTCGCGCTGGCATAACTGCAGAAAGGACTGATTCGAAGGCCTGAAAGCTATCAGCAGATGAGCTTGGGGCTTCCCTATCCATGACAATAACTTGGGATCAACCTTGATCTTGTTGGGAAGGCTGATGGCCAGATCGCAAGAGGATGAACCTGCGGACTCCTCAAAAAGGCATGAAAGCACCGCAGCCTAGCTGTATACACCCTTTGCCTCTTGATGTATTCTCGGGAGCCAAGATCAGCGCGCGATGTGGCTGAGCGGTGGTTCTGCCACCCGACGCTTCTCGTCTCCCACAGTACCTGAGACTGTGTTCACACCCACACTTCGTCGCTCAGGGAAACCCCAGCAACCATTCTCCCCGTCTCAACTTCCCAACTTCTTTCCACAACGCGGACTGGGATCGAAATTCTGGTCATATTTTACACCTAGCCGTCTTAGATCTCATTTTGAACTCTTTTTGATCATCGCCTCCACGCCCTAAAGACATCGCGAGAATAAAATGTCGCGGCAGATCGGCCACGAAGCTTTGGATGCATTCTCGCTGACAGCTCACTTCTCATCGAGCCCGAACGAAGCTTATTGCACAATTGCAACTCTAACTGGATTGGATGCCTCGGATTCGTGAGTTTGATGCGTGGTTTCGTCCACAATCGCATGCAAAACCGACTGACGAGTCTGCAGTGGAGAAGGCCTTCTCGCCGACAATTACGTTCACGGGCTCCTCGACATGGCCGACCACCAGGCCATAGACGGCGAGGGAGCCTATCAAAACCCAAATATGCCTGAGAGGTTCCAGCTATGCCCCCAGTTCTCCTTCCCGTTCGCTGATGCAGGCCAGGCTCGCAGAGCCGAAGTGGCACCCGAGCTTACTACTCGAGAATCGCATGACTTACCCCCTTTTGACCGACACGGTGGCCCTGGTGGTCTGCAAGATCAGAACGGCAGTTGAGCAGAGTTCAAAGCTTTCTCTCGTCGCTTGGAACAGCTACAGAGCGATCAGACCTCTTTAGAGACGAAGAAGTTGATGTTCTCTGTGATTGTTGGTATGTTCGACGCGAGATTGACGCGTACAATGGACACCATCTGACATGTAAACAGACAAAATCCTTCCATATCGATATGGCGACGGTGCACGTTCTTTCCCCTGCGTGGCGTTCTACGAAACGCTTCTTTACAACGAGGCGAGCCGTGACGTCAAGAAGTTCGGTGCAGAGTGTGCAGCTTGGTTTGGCCAACTGACAGTAGGCGAGGCCGACCACTACTCGGCTACGATCACTGAATATCACCAATCGCTGCGCTGGGCTGTATCTACCTGCCAGCAGAAGGTTACAGCGAGCGAGAAGAAGAAGACGCGGAAGTCAGCCAAGACCTCTTGTGTCACTGACCATCATAATCAATTGCTCAAAACCGAACTTAAGAAGCCCCTGACAATTGGGTACGATGCGCTGATCGACGACCTCGAGGAGGCTTCGATATTGGATAGAGCGTATTTGCAGCACTTGCGCCAAACCTCCACGGCCCACGTTGAGGATCCTTCTTGGCCCTCGACAAAGGAAAAGCGCCGCGCGTATGTGAAGCAGATGTGCGGGGCCATTTTCGACATGGGAGACTTTCAGGAGAAAAAGGCCGCGTTGGGAAAGTTGGCGAAGCTAGAGGCCAAGCACGGCAACACTAATGAAGCTGATGCCAGGGATGAGGCCGGTTCCTCACGAAAGCGAAAGCTGGGCCAGGAAATGCCGAAGAAGATCCCAGGGCTTAGCACATTCGATGCTGTGTACGTGGACCCGAGAAGTACTCCAACTCACCTACTCCGAACGGTAACCCGATGTGATATCAAGAACATCGAGGTAGAGCTGCTGAGCTAGAAACTCCTGGTAAGCACACATCCTTGTTGTTTATAACAAGCTTGTGCTAACAGACGACAACGTACCGCGATATCTTGCCAGGATGGATGGGAATTGAAGCTTCGCTGGAGTGGACATGGCTGCGCAGGATGGGAACGGTATGACAGCTTTGAGGAGCGTTGGGATCAAATCTGCTTCAACATGCGGGTATGTTGGCTCTTCTCTTTCATTTCCTTGCTTTCATGCCATTCGGCCTCCGTATGCTAACGCCGACTTCCGCAAAGCATCATAAGGTTACCATTCACTCTGCTTTACGCGGAGATTGGTTGAGCAGACTCGCAGCTGGCCCTGTTGGCGAGCGAAAGGTATGTGACTTTCTATTTCTTATTGCTCAACTATGTCTAACCCTTATAGATGAAACAGGGAAACAAGTCGGTCAATAGCACCCGCGATGTGCAAAATGAGCTCGGTCGCGCGGAGCTGAAGCGTCAGAAGACCGGTGCGAGCCCTCAGTCCAATACCAATTGAGCCGTATGAAGACATGACGAGACATTTGCACCTGGCATAACTGATATGAACTGCGTTTTCTTCGGGGCTTCTACATTGTTAAGGGGCTATGGGGTTGTCTCAGCAGTAGGGTTCTGGTAGCTTTCGACACTACAGTCATGAGTTACAACGATCTGGAATACCAGAGCAAATTCACTGGGAAATAAACGAGTATCCACCTGCAGTTTCAGGCAACGAGTGTAACGCGCGGGATATGCGAGGTAGAAATATTCAATATGGGGTTTCACGGGGTACAAGGACGATAGTTATACGAGCAGTTGATAATGTCCGTTATTGAACCCGATCAGATCACTCGCACCATCTTTTCTTCTCAGAAGGATTCGAGCTAGATTTATCCTTTCCGGAAAACTTTCTTGTCAGGAAAACGGACCAAGCACAATAGCTACCCAACCTTCTGGTAAGCCTTTCCGCTCAGCCCCATTGTCTAATTTTGTATTTGCTGACCCGTCTTTGCTTCCAGCATCACAAAGTGATTGTTTACTCTTTGCTGCGCCAGAACTGGGGGGATTAATTGACGGCTGCTCCAGCTGGCGAAAGAAAGGTGAGGAGTTTCCATCTCTTTGATTATGGTAAATACCTATGTTGATCGCGCCTCTCCCATCTTTTGCCGATGAACTGTACTTTGTTTTGCCTCTGCAGCTCCAGTCACGAGTCACAGAGGTCAGTCAGTATTGTGCAATGACCCCGTGAGCTCGTAAACAATTCGATCGTGGGTCTTAATCAGGTCGTTGTTCTTGTCTCCCACACACACATCAACATATTCTGTATTCCATTTCTTCTGGTATGATCACATCTCGCGCAAAGGTAGACTTCGTGCCCGTCGTCGGTCATAGATGCTCCTCCAAGAGTCCGATTCGGGCCTCGAAAAGGGGGGCCCTTGAGAGCCAATCGACCTCCTGATGGGCCGTCTCCTGTGCCTACTGTGGATACATTCGCGGTAGGCCATGTACCCACTCAGGTATAGTGTTCCGGGGGACTGTAGAAGTAGTCTCAAGGTGATGAGATGCTGCTCATGGTGGGAATTATCTCAACAGTGATCTTTAGAGTGCTGTGGTGTAGCTCCAGGAGTTGACTTCTGCATCGTGACTTGCTACCATCATTTGGTTTGAGAATATTACTTAAACAAGGTAGGTAAGCAGTCTTGATGAGCTGTGTGCACATATGAACCATCCGAGTATATTCGCTTACCCGTCATGGGAGCAGGGCGCGACGTCCAGTACTGTTCTCACACAGTGCCTAAGGCTCAACCCCGACTCCCAAATAAACATCGCCACACCCTCCCCAGCAACGACTGAGGAACTACATCCACACTTCCTGAGCGCACCTTCTAAGGTACCTTCTTCACTTTTCAAAATCCCGTCGGCTGCGCATTTTTCTTGGCCTTCACATCAAATTCCCATCCACCTCAACCAACTCTACTTCCTTCTGCGTATCCAACCCCTATTCTCATCCGCATCTCAGACATCCTGACAACTTTGACAAAACTCCCGAAAGCACACCTCTCTATTAATCGTCAGGATTGAGATCACAAGATGTCGCTCCAGTCGACGTGGGAGTCCCATCCTCTCAGGGATATGGATCATGAAGCACAATTCGACTGGCCGTGGATTTCACAAGATCAAATTGCCGACCCAAACACCGACCCTTTTCTTTTGGGTCTTCTATCTACTGAGTGAGATAATGAAGCTACCGCGCGGCGTTTCACGCGATTGCTGACGCCTCAATAGGGATGGAAACGCGTGGGTTGCTAATGATCTGCCGCCGCTCCTCGATCAACGCGCTGGCGCAGACGCGCAGGTCGCGCCAGTGTGCGCTGGGAACGACAATCTTGAGCCCTCGGACTCAAGCCAACATGATTCGTCGCGTCAGCCGACTGGAAGCACTCTAGTTCCAGTTTCGGTTCCTGCGAGCGCGGCTCCGTTGCCGACCGATGACGTTGGTCGCAACAGCTACGTTTCCCAAGAACTGCACAACGACGGATCAAGCGAGAGTGCAGAGGGCCCATTGCTCATCTTCCTGGATGAAGTCATGAACGAGCAGACTTCTTTGGAAGTGAGGAAGGTCGTCTTCGGCGTAATTGTCGGTATGTCATCATCATGGCCAAGAAACACCACTTATGTCCCTCTAACAAGCTCCCAGATAAGGTATTCCCTTACCGCTTCAATGACGGCTCGCGGGCCTTTCCATCCGTGGACTTCTACGACACACTTCTTCATAATGAACCCAACCCCGACATCCGCCGGATGGGCAGCGATGTTGCCTTCTGGCTTAGCAACATGTCCGCCGATATCGTGGATCACTACATGAAAATCATCACTGAATACAACAACACATTGAAGGCGACATCTCCAGAGGGTCCGCAGCAGCCCGAGCTTGTCAAGCCAACAAAGCGCTCTGGCAAGGCTAAGCAGATCACTGACCACCAAGATGTGCTTCTTAAGAATGAACTTCAAACCGCACTCACGTTCGCGTACCGCGGTATCATTGACGATAACGACCAGGCGGTGGCGCTTGGAAAAGCTTACGAGCATCACTTCCGTCAGGAGTCAACGCCTCGCGAGGATGACCCGACTTGGCCGACCACGAGAGAGAAACGGCAAGCGTACGTTAAGCACATGTACGAAGCAATCGTTGATACCAGTTGCTTCCAAGAGAAGACCGACGCATTGCGAAAGAAGGCCCAATTGGACTCGAAGCAAGACGGCCTTGACGTTTTTGGTAGCACCACAGACGAAGCCGTCAACAAGCCGGGCCCGTCCTTAAAGCGCAAGCATGGAAAGGAAAAGACTAGGAAGATCCCAGGGATCTCTCACACAGACTCCGTCTACGTCAATCCTGACAGTACACCGGCTGACCTCCTCCGAGCCGCTGCTCGCTGTGACCTCTCGGATGTCGAGGTGGAGCTCGTCTGTTAGAAGCTTTTGGTAAGTGCTGACTGCTACTTCGTGCTGGTGGCCAAATCTGACGTATGAAACAGAACTCTGCCATGGACTGTCAGGAGGGATGGGAGCTGAGGCTCCGCTGGACTGGGGACAGCTGCCCTAAATGGGAGCGATTCGACAGCTTTGCGGATCGTTGGGAGAAGATGTGCTTCAATATGCAGGTGAGCAAAATGGCATAACATGGCCTGATTCTTGAACGTCAAATACTGGAGACCGACTGACACACGAATCTCATGAATAGAACCACAAGGTCATGCTGCACTCTGCGCTTCGAGGAGATTGGACACATAGACTTGCTGCTGGCCCCGCCGCCGAGCGAAAGGTAACTCGCGTTCCCATACATCTGCGATTCCTTGACTGACTTGCCTCGCAGCTCAAGATCAACAACAAGCAACTGAATGCCACCCGAGATATCCAAAACCAAGTCGGAAGGGAGAGTATCAAGCGCAGGAAGCTTGCGGAGAAAGCTCCTGGCCACATTGAAGAATGAAAAACAGTCGGAATTGTAACAGACTCGCGTGGCCACTCATGCAACGGTAGTTTGGCTTGACGCAAACGAAAGCGTTTGTGGGCTTCTTAGTGAAGTCATATGCTCCGGTTGCGATAGTTGGTTCTGTCACATTGTCATACGGCGCAATAGGGATAGACGTTGGAGAAAGGGCATGCGGCAAGCGTAGGCGTTTGGATGTGGTGCTGGAAGGGCCTGCCTTATTTCTTTGGTTCTTGTTACATGGCATACGGTGTGGAACGTATATCTCACGCGAGGGGCATACAATAGGGCTCGTATATAGACGAGGCATGGTTCTATGGTGATGCGGGATGATGAGAACGGGAAATCACCTTCTTGGAATGGTCTTGCAAGTAAAAGATTGATTAATACTGAGGTATTCTTCCTATTGATTGCTAGCAGGCCTAGAAGACCAGCCCCTTTGTTTGAGTCATCTTCTTGAGGTTATAGTTCTTGATCATGAACATGGCCACAAATCCAAAGATCATAACTGACGTGCCGGCAGCCAGCATTCTTGTCTGTGCATACCCATACGCGTTTTGAATTCCGATGCGCTCATCGCTGCCGACGGGATAGCTCAATTGCGTGTCGAGGTCCCCGTAGATATCAGCCACACTGTCCAATGCAGACGCAGGGAGGTACCGTTCCAAGGCGCTCTCAAAGGTGTTTGTCCAGATTGCGGCCGAAACGGTGTTACCCACAGAGCCACCGATGTTGCCGCACACACTAAGCAAAGCAAGGGCGGCAGCAACGTGCTGGTGGTCGACAGCAGCGAGGATGGCAACCTGCATGCACAGGATAAACACGCTTCCGCCGATAGAGGTGAAGATCTGGCACATGACGAGGTATCCAACGCTCTGGCCAGGTCGGCGGAAGTAAATCATTAGACCCTGGCCGAAGGTGTAGAGCGGAACCGCGACGAGAAGGAGCCACCTGAAGCGGCCAGTCTTGGAAATGGAGAAGCCGACGATGAAGAGCAGCACGCCTGAGACGACATCGAAAGTGTTGCTGATGTACCCTGCCTCTGAAACAGAGACATCGTTCACGACCTGGAGGAAGGAGGTGAAGTAGCTGTTCCAGCAGTAGTAAGCGACCTGGTAGGTGATGTCGAGAACGCAGGCACCCATGACTGTTCGATCCGCGAAGAACTTGAACTTCAAGAATGGTACCGGGGCGAGGAAAAGCTCGTTGAGAAGGAAGAGTCCAAGAACGACGAAGCCCGTGACGATCATCGCAATGATGTACCCGGAAGACCAGCCATCAGGCGCAGTACTGGCAAGAGAGAACGGGAGGAGGAAGGTGACGAGACCGCATGCGAACAGAACGACTCCAAGAACTACAAAGTGGTAGGTTAGTCCGGTGTAGCAATGACGCATAATCCTTGATACATACCATCAAACTCCACAGGCGCCCACCAGATGTTCTGCAAGACCGACCGGCCACTCGGTTCACGGACCAAGACACCTCTTTTCTTGGCCTTGTAGATGTTCCACTTGAGAATGCCATACAGAGGCGCAGCAACGACGGGCAAAACGATGGAGAAGCAGCCGAAGCCCCACCGCCAGTTGACGTTATCAAGAAAGCCCTCGGCGGACTTGGGTCCTGCGAAGGCAGTGATGATGTAAGGCGACGAGGTGAAGGCAAAGGCCAGACCTCGGTTCTTCAGGTTCGTGGAGTCGGCCGTGATGACATCGATGCTGTAGGTAAGGCCGGACCAGCCAAGTTGCCAGAACACCTGGGTTCAGGTTAGCATCATCGTGGGGCAACTTTCGACGGCTGACTCTTACGGTAGCTGCGCAGTAGGTAGCCAGATTCTGACTGCCAGCCAGCAGAATCATTCCGAGAGTAGCGAAGATGACCATGAGAAGGAAGCCTTCAGCTCTGCCCCAAAGATCCAAGATCTTGGCCAAAGGGATGTACACCGAGGCCGTCATTGCGCTTGACACGATGTCAATGACAGGGAGCAGGGAGTGCGACTCGAAGTCGCTGGCTGCATACGGAGTCAAGCTGTAGAGGACCGAGCTCTGGAATCCGTTGGTAAGGTAAAGCAACCACATGCTAGATTTGCGTCAGATCATCGTCCAGAAGAGCAAGGGTGTGCCAAGATTCTTACAAGATGAAGATGGCAACCAGCGACTCTTTGCCCCAAGTCAGAGACAAGGCTTGCGCCAGCTTGACACCATGCTGCACATTCTCACTGGGAAGATCTTCAACGATCTTTTCGTCAGGGATATCAGCGGCTTCCCTTACAGCGGCATCGTCAACTGGTTCGGGAGCAGCGACAATCTCGTCTTCGGTATTGGCAGGCTTGCGGCCGAGGGCCTCTTGGAGTTTCGAGAACACTGCCATTGTTGCGCGGAGGGACGGCGAACAGAGAACAACGAGCCATGTGTCTTACAGGGAGCGGGCAAGTCAGATATAAGTGAGCGGCAGGCAGACGAAGAACTTTTGCGCCACCGTCTCTCAACCCACCTCGGGACGCCAACCATGCATCTTGAGCCTAGTGCTTTACGTAAAGGACCGCCGACCCACGCGCATTCCTTCAACACCACGAATGATGAGGGGACGCCATCCGAACATCGCGGTCGAGAAGCACCGAAATCGTCTAGTGCTTGGCGCGAACCCGAGGACACGGGAAGGGAAGACGATCCTTCGGGTCGGGTAGGGGCCCTTTTGCGGGTCCTGAACGTGCTTGGCGATGCCTCCAATGCCGGGTTCCCGATTTCAGAAGGGTGGATGGTGGGAGCATCGTGAAGCGAGCACCAATCACAGAAGATGGCATCATCTGATTAGATTGATTGATAAGGGATAGTGAACGCGCAGACTCTGACACGCGTTGCCAATCCTGGTATCGCGGCCGGGAAGACTACCACGTTTGCAGTTAGCTTGGGGCGCGACTGAGCACTTTCTTTGGTCTGGATGTCTTGATGGAAAGCTTTTTGCGGTATTGGATTCCATTTTGCGTCGAGCCGACCTATTGAGCGGGTTTCTGTCTCCATAAATGTTCGCTAAAATGCTGGCTGCAGACGTATGATTCGTGGACGTTGCCGGACTTCGGGCTGGGAATAGGCTTGGTATGGTGCTGGGTGGTGCTGGAGACGCAAGACAAGCTTCTGGAGCAGCGTTCCGACTTGCGTGATATGAAGTCCCCGCGGAAGCGCTGCATGTCAAGGGCACAACAGTCTTGGCCATCAGCCCTACATGCACGAGAACATGGAAGCATGAATATCTGCGCGGCTTCAAAGGATTGGACTGCAGCGGATGAGATGCGGCTGTGGAAAAACCCATGCCAGCGTTTGGCCAGCCCGTGAGCCTGCCTCTCGGCGCACGCGAGTTAAGGTAACGGAATGAAACAACATACAAAGCTACTGGATGCGAAAGGAAAGGACACAATCATGGAATTGGCCACAACGTGCGCCCTATGTGGGAGCTAGTACTAGTCTGTCATTATGCGCCATTTTACATGTTTACCACCTTCAGACGGATGTTCTCGTCAACTAAAACCATTTGGGATGGCTCAACCAGGTCCCACTCATCTTGGTTGAGAGTGCTGGGCTCGCTGGCCACGATGGCATGGCGGCCATGATTATCCTTCGCATAGAGACCCCTCTCTTCGTCAAGACTACCATCATCCTTGGTGTCGTCCGGATGCCCAGTGTACTTTCTGTTCATGGTGGAACCTGCCTTCATAGAGTAGTACAAACTCGGAGCCTCTACACCGGCTGGACTGACGTATCTCAGAGCAACCATCTCAGAGCCAGAATTGATGACCAGATTCAGGGTGTTTTCGACTTTGGAATTGCCCGCAAACTCTTTCTGCATATTTTCGACCATAACGATTGTTTTCCTCATCGCTTCCGCCAACTGATGAACGCCATACAGTGACGTCCAGTCCCCCTCTTCTCCGCACAGCATGAACATGTACAGGGCACCAAGATGCTCAGCATCCGTGGTGCCAAGAATGGCCGTTTGGTACCTAAGTGGGAGATACTGCAGCAGTGGTGTCCTGATCGAGGCGAAAGCGCCTACAATGCCGTTGTGCGCGAAGAGATGCCGTCCGAAGGTGAACGGGTGGCAGTTCGTCTGCACCACGGGCGTGAGCCCGGGTGCAGCTCGGACGTGGGCAATGATCGCTGTCGTGCTAGTGCCGCGGGCAATACTCTGGAGAACGAGATCGTTCATGGGCGGCCGGATGTTGGTGTACACGATAGGCCGGAGCAACTCTTTCCCACGGCCATGTTCTCCTGTCGCGAATTCTCGCTCGACGGTTGAGAACCAACCTACTCCAAATCCATCCATGTTGCTGAATGCATTCGGAGAGCCGGTGTCACTGGCAGCAGACACGGCCATGGACTTCTGGGGGTCGAATGAAGTATGACCGGACGGCAAGAAATGCTCATCGACTGATCTTGTTAGGATGTTTTCTGGCCCCCAATCTGAAGGCTGAACTCACCTTGCTTCACAACGGCATGACGGGGTCTGAGGATGAGATCCTCAAGGAGCTGAGGCTCATCTCCCAAATACGCGAACCAGCGGCACATGTTGACATTCAAGGAGTCTGTTCTCTGTCACTCGATAGACAAAGTAATTCGAAAGAGTCTCTTTTGTTGTGTATTCGATTATAATCGGAAATTCCGCTGCTATTGCATCGGGAAACTGAGGGAAGTCCCCAGACCGCCCCTCTCTCCCATATGTCATTCACGCTCGGGCTTAAGGCTTGTCTCACTAGCCATGCGAGGAGACGCTGACGTCACGCACGTTAAAGTTCGAGTACCGCCTGTCACTTACTCACATAGATCTGACTCCAAATTCTGATCATTCAGCGTCGGTGTTCGTTCGCTGACTTTGTCCAAGAATACGGATGATTGAAAGAAGACATGTTGTGAGGTGTAATTTCGTCAGGTGGTAGACTAAGAACCTAACATATTGGGGGAAGAATCGGTTTGCGACGTTTCCAGGGCAATAAGCAGTATTTACAGCAAAGCGACGAGATGAGATGTAATTAAAAGCAATTTGAGTGGCGAGAATGACACTTGTCGTTTCTTGCAGTTGGAGTATGATGGCTTCTCGCGACGCATGCTGACTCTGGCCCCGCCCCGGCCCGGAACTCTGATCCTTCCGGTACACCACGGAGCCGAAGCTTTGACAGCTGGAAGTGCCCGCGTCGCGCTTAGCGACCGTACTTTGAAGGATTCCAGGACACTTAAACAAAGAAAGACAAACACCTTGGGGTGTTGCGGCGGCTAAGCGCCAACATCGCCTCCAGGTTGCAATTGTTGGCCTGCGGACAACATCCGATGCTGACTGGCCGGGACCACCCGCTAAGGGCAGCCACACAGGCTTAGCTAAGGACCGGAGCCTGTTGTCATGGTGGTTTGCTTCAAAGCGCGCATCGCCACATACTCGAGCTTGGAGTCCTTTGAGAAGTATGCCTTGGTGGCTGACCGTTTGTTTTGTTCAGAGTTGAGCAAGTGAGAATGAATGGCCTTGTTCATTCAAAGGGACTTCGGCGAGGTCTATGACGTAGGAGATCGATGATGACGGGCACCCAGTTGAATTGGGGACGCAGTGGCACGGCAAAATCGCGAGCTCCATCCTGAGGAACTCATGGGGTCTTGTAGAGGAAGCATCCAGGCTCTTTCAGCCTCAACACTGAGTGATGGGACAAGACCATATCTCACTCGGGCGGCCGCTAAATGTTGCGGACTTGTCATCGCACATGAAGTGAGCAGGGCTGTTTTGCCTCATTCGGACGCTGTCACGGACCAAGGCCTTACTGTGGGGACCAAGAAACCAGCTAGAAACCATTTCAAAGCAAGAGAGAAAGGGAAGGATCATCAGAAACTTGAACGGCGCAAGAATCTGACTATTATTTGGTACTTTTGTAGAGAGTATCGGTGGAAGACTGACACGATTCATCCTGCAGACGGGCGGCACTGGCCCAAAACAAACTGCCGGGAGAATCGGTTGGCCGCTGTTGAAATTGGGGGGCGTTTGAGGCAGCACAATTATGGTTACTCGTGAAGCTTACTTTGCCCCAAAAAGCGCTAGGCTTGGCCAAGGGTCCGGATCCTTCGCGCCCAAAAGCAACCCATCTTTGGCGCCGATCTCATCCCGCGGAGCTCGTCCATTGGACCACGAGGTCACTTCAGCGGCTGAGTCTCTTCCAGCGCCCCCCATAAAGCAATCAAACTTGCCAAGTTCAATTAATCAATCAATCAATTTTAAAGCCATCGCTAGTCAATTAAGTTAATTATAACCCTCAAACTTGATTGATTACCTTAACTCTTTTGATAGGGATTATGATATAGATTAAATAAATATTCTACTACTGAATATCTCTGCCCTTCCCTGCCCTTCCTTATCTACCCTCTACTTCTGATAGGACCCCCCTTAGTAGGGTATAAATTACCCCCTTTTGCCTATCTAGCTTCTTCTTTTTTTCCCTTAATCTAATAATTATTTGTAATTTTCTCTAAGCTTAGTAGTAATAGCTAAACTCCTTAAGGAATCTAAAGGCTAGCTTTTAAGATCTCCTAGAGATTTATATTAAAATTATTATTTTACTATTATTATCCTCTATCTCTATTACCTATTAGCGTCTTTTAAATATAAAGGTATTACTAAGTCTACTTTATCTTCTTTTTTGCTCACTTTATACTAGATATTTACTATACTAGTAGTCCTCTATTTAACTCCTACCCCTCCTCTAAATACCTTTAGTTAACTCTTAAAGTATAGATCTATTATATTATAGCTTAAGTAAAACTAAAACTACCTCTTACTTAACTATTTTTCGTTTAAAGACCTCTTTAAGGTTATAATAAATAATAAAGTATATATATAAGAGTTAGATCTTTAGAGAAAAGGTATAAGAGAGAGAATAAGCTAGATAAGAAGCTATAGATAGTATTTTGTTTTCTACTAGCTAGATAGCTAACTAGGGGTAAATTATTAAGCTTACTATTATTATAATCTTAAGGGTAAGTATATTATGTTTAATATTAAAGCTATTTCTTCTATTTCTAAGTATCTTAAGAAGAATTATCCTAGAGAGATATAAATAGGATATATTAACTTAGAAGGTTCTAACCAACCTAAAGATATTTTATATAAGAGATGCTATCTTAATTTACTAGTTGAATGAAGAGCTATATAAAGAGTATCTAGAAAGCTACTATATACTTAATTATTAATATTAACCTTCCCTTTATTATCTATAAAAGCCTTGCTTTTTAGTATATAATCTCTAGGGCTAGTATTAAGCTATAAGTATTACTATGGTTTACTGCTTTAATAGTTACTGCTTTTAAAAGTATATAGAAGTAATAAAAGATAGTTATCTAGTAATAACTTCTATGTACTAACTTTGAGATATATTTAGGCTTTAATTTATAGACTTCTCTAGGTTACTAAGCTATTATAAGTGTTACTATATATTTTATTATTAAGCGCAAAGACCCGTAAGTACGTCTAATTACGATAAGGAAGTAAATTAATACTTATAATAGTATTAACCTTATAAGTACTCTTAAGGAGATTATTAGAGACTAAGGTATTATAAAGAAAGTAAAGACTTTAATTTTTAATAATATAAGCTTAAATAATATTTATGTAACAAATTTGATCTCTTAACTTAACCTTTCTATTAAAAAGAAGTAACATATTTAGGCTAAAAGGATTTATTACTTTAGATATATCTTTAACCTTATATTAAAGGCTTTTTTATTTAGTAAGGACTCTAAGAGCTTCAAGAGATAGTTAGATATATATCTTCTTCTATAGTAAAATCAGGCTAACCTTAAGTATTAGTATAAAGCTAGCCTTATTAGTAAGCTTTATAATATTATGAAGTTTATTAAAGTTTTACCATAATGTATATAGAGGTTTAAGATTCTATCTTATAAGATATTAGAAACTTCTAATTAATTTAATAGCTTTCTTCTCTCTTAGTAGATATTTAAAGAAGTTAAATTAATCTAAGATAATATTATAAAGTAGAGCTCTATATACTTTATAAATAAGTATACTATTTAGCTTAAAGATAAAGTAAAAGGCTTTTATTCTTCTTAGAATACTAAAGATTTTATACTAGCTTAAGATATCTTAATTTCTAATAACTAGCTATAGGTAATAGAGATTATAATAATCTTAAAACCTATCCAGAAGATAATATTTTAAATATAAGGCTTTAGAGAAGATAGCTCTTATAGTAGACTTTAGGAGGTAATTATTATAATAGAGTATCTTCTAAGTTATTTTAAGGTGTAGAAAACCTTCTATAATAGTATTAATAGTAGGGATACTTAAGATCTTAAACTAAATAAATTCTAAGCCTTCTTATAAGAAGTATCTTAGAGATCTAGTTACTTAGTAAACTAATAAGTTCTATTATATATCTAAATATTATAAATATCTTAGAGATAGTTTAATAAGAGCTCTTTACCTGCTTATATTTATTAAAAGTATGTTAATAGCATCTTAAACTTAGAAGAGATAGATAGTAGTAGCTAATAATACTTAAGGACTTTAATTAATAATAGATAGAAGAAGCTAAATAAGTACTATATATTAATAGAGGAGTTACCTCTATACATTACTATATTACTCCTCTACTTTAGTTTTAACTTAAAGTACTTAGAAAGAAACTAGCGATCCCCTCGCTAGTAGGAATAAATATTAAGTATTAAGCTAGCTCTAAAGAGATATTTTAACTAATAATATCCTCTTAAAGAAAGGGAAGGTATAAGAGATATAAATTATCGCTTAGAACCTATTAACCTAGACAACTTTAAGTAATAGGCTTAAGCTAAAGATATAATACTTAACAAAAAAGAGGATAATAAGGAAATAGATGAATTAGAGAGATATTTTGCCCTTATAAGGTAGGCTAACTATAATCTTATTAATTAGTGGTTTACCTATAAAGAGGAATATCCTTAGCTAAGTAGGCTAGTATTAGGGATCTTTGTAATACCTTTATAATTATCTAACTATAAGAGGGTATTTAGTGCTATATCTCTTACCTAAACCTTATAAAGGCTAACGATAAAAGTAGAAACGTTAGAAATGCTTTAATATATGAAGTAATAGTATAAGAGGGGTGTAATTTCACTACTAGGGGGTTCTAAATAGCTTCACTTAGTAATTACTTGCAATTAATTGCAAGCAATTAAGTATAGTATCGCGATATAGCAATCAAGTTAAGTTTGACCCTCATAATTAACTTGATTGCTTTACGGGGAGCGCTGGTCTCTTCCAGGGGCAGTGCCTTGCTTTGCCCTCATTGCTTGCCTTCTCTCCGAATATTGCACTTTCTGCTGCCAGCACCCGATGCTATTCCAAGATGTTATCGTTATTACGTCGTGAGACTAAGTAGGTCCCGGCCAGCCTTCCACCTCTTTGCCGCCAGCCCTACCGGCCCAGACGGTGGATAGAACGGGCTGGCGTCCAGATTGTGTCTTAGACTTGTGTAGCTTAGCTAGCACATCTACTGCTTACAGCCCTCTCGCGACCCCCTGATCCGCGCGATGGCACGTCTTGTCAATCCTTCAAGTCACTTTCTCCTGCTCTCCCGCCGTCTCTTCTGTCCTTTCTCTTTGTCAATCCCTCTCCGGTCTACAAGCACCTCAAACATTTCTGCCTGCTCTTCCTTGTCACTGTCAACCCGCCCCGGAGTACCCGGGTAAATCACCCTTCAATTTAAGCATCTCCCTTCCCACCTCCGAATCTCAGACGGCCGCCCTTCTCTTGTGTTTGAGATGGCATCTCTGCATCCGCACGACCACTTTTACTCAGGCAGAACAAGCGGTTACAGCAGCCACTCCGTGTCGCCCGAAGCCGAGAAGATGCTCAAGAACCCGAAAGGCTCCCCGGGCCCCGAGTCCGGTGCCATTCCCGACGGACTGGAAGTGAATCAAGGCATGGATTTCAATAATGCGCCCCAGCCGTATTATCCCCAGTCGCAGCACCAGCCCGCGCCGTACTATGACCACCATGCGACGTCGCCCCAGACACAGTACACGCAAACAACCTCTACGAATAATCACACTCCCGTCGGCGTGCCACCTGCAGGGGAGAAGGGCGACCCGCGTGATGGGAGGATATGCGGCCTACGCAAACCTACCTTCTTCTTGATGCTTGTGTCCGTCTTCCTCCTCTGCGCCCTGATCGCGGTCGCCGGTGCGCTTGGAGCTGTGGTAGCACAGAAGAATTCAGAGCTGGCAAAGTACGTCTCGTCGGCTTTCCTCCATTTATTACAAGACCTAACGTTGTCGCAGAGCCACGGCATCTGCAGCCGCCGGATCATCCAGCACATCGACACCCTCCGGAACAGCCAACGCCGTCCTCGACCTCAGTAAACCCGCACCAACAGACACAGCTGTTAGGAAGGGAGAATGCGGTACTAGCTCAAGCAAGCCGACATGGGAAGTCCCAGGAACGAACCTCACCTTCGAAAAGGATTGCGGCAGCGACTACATCTACAACGACATTGGCAAGGTGCCGACCTCAAACATCGAGGAATGCATCCGACTCTGTGCTGTCTTCAATGTTAACAAGCAAACTGAGCTCGGTCGCTGCGCCGGTATTGTTTATCTCTACAAGGATGACCAGGGCAACGACGACCCGTATTGCTGGTTGAAGTACACCAAGAACACCAACCAGATCTTGTCAAAGGACTACACGGAGTCGGCATGGATTGTATAGCGCAGACGCTTGCTCATGAGATGATGACGATGTTTCTAGACTGTATTATACCCTTTTGCATCAGCGAACGAATAATTGAAGATGATCTGAATGCCCCGCCTCGTTCATTCACGATGCGATCGCCAGCACTTGACCTCCGGCTTTTCCCACGGCTCGTCTAGACCAGGTGAACCACGACAATGTTTGCGCACCTCAATTCGACCCTCCCCCGAGGAAGAAGACGCGCTTGAATGCAAACATGTTTTCAAATGTGCAAAATTCCAGCGCACCCAAGTCAAAATTCTGGGGCATCTCCTCAAAATGGCTGTGTAGGAGAGCCTCGAGCTCTCGATTCTGCTCATTTGTCAGATGTCGGAGCAGATATGCAACGCTGAGGTGAAAGCCGTATTCATCGTGTATCGGGTGTCGGATGTTCAGCTTGTCTGCAAGTTTGTGCCGTAAGGACCTTAGCCGCACCGTCTCGGCCGGCGTGCGCCCGTCAAGCTGGATACCGATGCCGATTTCGTGTGGGTCGAACCCCCTCACCGTCATCTTGTACGGGGGCATATGCTCATCCCCGAGATCAAATGCACCCAGAGCTTGCTCAAACTTGGAGTTGCACTCCTCAAGAGGGGCTTCTAGGGGTAGATCAGATGGCCAGTATCCAGGTTTCCGAACTTGATCACACACCCCTTCGAAGACTGTCATGTGGAAGCTCGTCGCTGGTAGGAGAGTGATCAAAGAGGCGAATTTGCTGGCTGCGAGCTTGTCGCTGAGCTCCTGCATTGAGACGTAGAGAGGATCGGATGGAGAGAGATGACAGATGATCGTGTTTCCCGGGAAGGCCTGGACCGCCCCGTCGGGAGCGAACTTGCTGGGCACCCCGGCTGGGTACTGGGGACGTTCGACGTGGGGTTGCAGGTAAGCCATGATGTATCTGCAGTTTTTGTATGTTTTGTTCGCAACAATATGGTGCTCTGATGTTGCAAGGTTGAGAGAATTGCCCAGCTAAGAAAATGGGGGAGGCAAAAACTGAGCTGCGCTTGTTGTTACATCCTCCGATTGATGGGCAGCTACCCACGTGGGCAAATCATACGCGCATCACACGCTGTGGCTGCTGCATGTGGCTGGAACAGTACAACGGAAGCTTGTGTGGCATCGCATGAGTCTTACTGACACCGCCGTGTCTCGGGGTCCAGCTGTCAAGATCCCTCCGGGCCCCGATGGGAGGCCGGCGCCGATTGAAGGGAACGATGACGGATGATTCCTAATTAACTTAGGAATTTTGCGGACCATAAGGTGCTATTCTACACAGGGGCTGATAAGCAACGTTGCGTGCTGACTACCTTATCGCCTACAGCGGAACTTTTGTATGAAGAGTCATTTGATGACACATATTAAACCACAAGAAACCCTCCGTCGAATGACTGTTCACTCGCGTTCTTCAACAGAATAGGTCAACCAACTTCATTGACATTGTGCAAAGAAAGCTTCTTTTGGGCTTACGACGACTCACCTCAGGGCGAAGATTTCGGTCACGTCGACTTGGCATGCAACATGGCGTCCCCATCTGATCTGCCCACGCCCATTCTCACCCTCTCAAAAAGCATCCTCCGACCGTATCACCCTTCAGATGCACCGTCCGTGGCCAAAGCAGCAAACTCCAAGGCCGTCGTCGTTCATCTCCGCAACCATTTTCCGCACCCATACACCCTCGCCGACGCCGAGAGTTGGATCTCAATGAACCAGACACCTCCGTACCGCAGCTGGGTCATCATCTGCCCCACATCGGGTCGAGGCATGGGTAGCATCGGTATCATTCCCGGTAAAGACGTGTATCTGCGGGGTTATGAGTTGGGATACTGGCTGGGCGAGGAATTTTGGGGGAAAAGAATCATGAGCGAGTTGGTTCCTGCGTTCGTCAAGTGGATGTTCGAAGGAATGGGCGAGGAGAAGGCCGAGGTTGAGAGGCTATGGGCTGGTGTGTTTTCTGAGAACAAGGCGAGCCAGGCCTTGCTGCAGAAGAGCGGGTTTCAGCTTGAGGGCAGGCTTAGGAAGGCGGTGTTCAAAAACGGTGTCTTGATGGACGAGATGGTGTATGCCGTAGTCAGGGATGACTTGACCGCCTGTGGCTCAACATGAAATAAAGAGACATCGCCTTATCATGATTCGGCAGCATCGAACATGTTTATGTATGATTTACGGTCTTTTATTGATACGTCTTCATGCTCGTAAGAATGTTGATAGAGAGTGATTTGTAAAGTAATGACGCGAATTCAATAGGTCTGTTATCGCTTCATATGGCGCTCCTACAGGCTTGGGCTTTCTGAGCTTTCGCCTAGGTAGAAAACCGGCCAGTGACCGCTTTAGCGGTTGGCTTCTTCTCGAACGCGCTCCAGTCGTACCACTTCAGCGACTCCTCGACACTCAGAAGTTCCTTCTTGTCCTCGTCAGTCAAGAGATCCATGCCTTCCACGGTCGTAATTCCTTCCCACTTTGAGGGATAATGATCGTGGAGCCATTGGAAGAACTTCCATTGAGATAGCTGCTCTTGCCCCATGGAACCCCAAAGCTCAACGTAGCTTTCGGGAGAAATCTGCACTGCGGCAGTCGCTCCCTCCTCCGGGGCGAGGCCGGTAGCTCGCCCCCAGGCGGCGAGGTAAGACTCCATGGTCAGAGTTTCCACGTTGCATCGAACAAAGGAACCCGGAGGTGGTGGGCTCTTTACCAGTCTTCGAACGAAGATGCCCCCGTTGACTGCAGGATCCCCAACACATGGGTATGGCGTACTGGGCGGCGTTGGGTACAAGGTGACATACTTCTTGGCGCTTGGCTTCAATTTAGTCAGTACATGTCTTGATGATACGACGTGGATAACTCCACTTACGACGTAGATGGGCTTGAAGATATCGTAGAGCAATGCGTTGTTGGCGAAGACGGTGAAAACGGCGAATGTTGTCTTGGCGGCAAGGTCGGGCATTTCCTGCGTGACATACGTGACAATGCGTCCCTTTCCTTCAAGATGAGGACAGATTGCCTCTCCGTTGGTAATCATGCTTGTGTGAGGACCGGCACTGAACACGAGCCTCTGAAGAGACTGGTTCTTGGCTGCCGCACGTGCAATCTTCTGGCCCTGGGCAAACTCCAGCTCCAGAGACTTCTCATCTCCCAATTCGAAGAACGTCTCGTAGTAGTCGGTGAATGCAAAAATTGCCGTGGCGCCTTGAAAAGCCTTCTCGAGACTTTCTTCGTCATTGAGATTTGCAGAAACGACTTCGACGCCTTTTGCGGAGAGTGCCTTTGCCTTTTCGCTGGAGGTGTTTCTTGTGGTACCTCTCACCTTCCACCCTACCTCGTTGAGAAAGGCGTTGACAACTCCTCCACCCTGACCACCGGTTGCCCCAATGACTACAATGAGATTAGACATGTTTGTAAATGTTAAGATGACACAAAAGAGGTATTAAATTTATTCATGAGTAGGCTGATGGGTTCTGTGAACCACGTATTATGTGGCATTGCGTCCTCTTTATATCTATGGGGAGCTGTAATGAAACTGGGGATTCCAAAGAGATTCGGCTCTACGGTTGGTACAAAAGACATCAATTAGAACACCAAACGGTGCGTGGAATCCGCCATTCGGCTAACTAAGATGATTCGTACTTCGGGAAAATACCACATCATTCATTGATTTGCCGCATGAGCCTTCTGAATACGCCGATATATAGACACAGCATGTGTAGCTTACTTGGTACCAGGAACTGACTATGAATCACGTATACTTCGACTGTACTTGGTAGACGTGACTTTCGGCAGAGGTGACGGTGGTTATCGGCACTCGGCAACCGTCACATAACCGAGACGAATTGGCAAGGGACAGGGTTTGCTGGACCAAAGTCTATCATTCGAACGCTGCCACCGACCATGGACTCATATCCACGTGCTGGCACCAACTCAGTCGATGCTGCAATGAACTATCGTCATATTCTAAGTCACTGAGGAAATTGTGAACGATGATTTCAACGAATGAAGCAATAAGCTGTCCACCTCCCACTGCCTCACGCGGCCTTCCTCTTCATTCCAAACGTTCATATACTCAGGCATGAATCTCATTGTTCATACTAGATTTGAAGTACCCTGAATGTTCAAAATACCTAAATATTATGGCAGTGCACCGTCACCTATATGCAGCTAGTCATGGTTTCAAAGACGTCGAAATCCATTTCCAGAATGTCCATCAACGAAAACCCGGAGTCTGACACTTGCTCAAAAGGCATGGAATCCAAGGCTCCTGCTGCCTGAACTGATGGCTGGTCCAATCGAATTTCCGCTAGACCTAAAGTATCCATAATCTCGCAAAAGCTATGCGGGAAAGGAAACAGCTCATCAATATGCCTGTTGACAGCCCTTGCTACCCACGGGGCGCATGACGCAGGGCCACCATTTTGGTGGTAATTGGCGGAAGGCTGTCTGCCCTCAGCATTCGGTTGAAGCCCCTGGATCCTTTTGAGCACTGATCTCGCCCCGCCATACTTGGCGGACATGAGGCGCAGAACGGAGCAAATGCTGTCGACGCCATTATTGCGAATGACCTCCTTCTGTGGCGACTTCGGGCGCTGGAAAATCAACACAATTGCAGCAACTAAAGCCAAGAAGCCATTGACACTGAGCAAATGGACGGCCTGCTCTCTGCAGTGAATCTCTTCGTACAGATGAGCAACGCAAGACGCTGCCACAATTGAGGCTGGGGACGTTCGCCACGGTGAATGGCGGTCTTTGCTGAGCATCTGAATAAGTATGATCGTCGTCAAATAGTGGATATGTAACTCCGAAGTGAAACGGTGGAATGGTCTTCGGGTTCCGTTTTGGTCGTGAAGCCGCAACTCTTCTGGCAGACCTCGATACCAATTACAAATGGACGCGATTATTCCTTCAACCTCATGCTCAGAGGGAACCCCCTTTTTGGTGTTCCATTCTGCAACACTGCGAGCGACATTCATCAGTCTCGTGAAATGAAGAGAAACCATGACAGATACCCTTTCAACGGCGAAGTCTGACGACGCAAGGGGCTGCACATCACAATCCTCCAGCTTCAGAGAACGCGGGCGACCCCAACAGGCAACCATAAGTGTTTCGGTATTCTGTGAGAGATCAGTAAAAAGTCTCAGTTAGATAAAAAAGAGTGCTTTGTTTGAACTTGGATTGTAGAAAGAAATGTTGAAGGTGGCATTGGCGTCTTCGTTCCAAAACAGGATAGGTGACATAAAACAGAGGCCAGACTCGTTAAGTAAGAGTAGAAGGGAAGGAGGCACGCACGTTCAAGTACCAGAAGATCCGCCGAAAACATCCGGCATTTTCGCTTTCTGCGTAACTTGACTGCGTATGCACGCCCATTTGTATCGCCAATCGCACTGCCATCCCCGTCCAGTGCCACGGCCCATGAAGCGTGACCCGATACGGAGAGGCTGGAGCCCAGCATGACAGAAGGCAGAACGTCTTCAGCAGGGCCATATTATCATCTTCGAAATCGATGTAAACTAGAGTTTGAATCTTTTCGTAAAGGGAGTAACTCAGTTGCAGGCTGCTGGGATCATGACGCATAAGGCTCCCGACGAGGCACACCGCTAACTGAAGCAGGGTCGACGAGTTCTCGCCCGTGAGGTCCTTCGAATCAATGACGGGACAGTAAGGAAGAACATTTTCAATGAAGCTATCCGTCAACGCTCTTCTCAGCCATGGAGCTGGGAGGATATTCGCCTGTCTCGCGCCCAAAATAATATTTCTAGCCTGGACAATTCGTGGCGGAAGGCCCTCGTGTATGGCCATTGACTGAGTGATGGAGTCGTATGACAGGACGGAGGTGTGGGAAATGAAACCTTCCGACTGGTAGGTCCGATTGCTGGAGTCGGAAGACGGCGTTGGGGTGATCATGTGCGTCCCATTCTCATTCTCTGTACTGACACTGCCGAGGCCAGAGGGAGCCAACGGCACAATCGGCACAGTGGGCGATGTCGGTAGTAGTGCCTGACCGTGCCGTGCGATGACCTTCCGTCTTTTTCTAACGCTATCGCGTCGACTGCAACAGCCACGCGGTCAGCATTTCTCCTTGGAGCAACTTTGGGAGAATGGGGCAATCTTGCATGCATTGGACACCAGAGCGGCGACAGTTTCGGCATTTATTATCTGGACTGCCTTGAAGATCGCATTTGACCTGGCCATACGGTGGTCAGGCACCGGCTCCTCGCTGTTGAAGTATACGTTGAGGACGACACACCTTTCTGGAATGACATTCAACGCACACCACGTTGGCACGCTCTCGCGCCGTTCTAGAATCCATGTTAGAGTTCGAACCAAAAATGATGAAATGTAGGGATGTCCAAGTGCCGAGTACGCAGGAATCAGACTGCTATTTCAATCGACCCCACCAATACTAGTGCGGGAGCCGGCGTGGGAGCCGAAGCTACAAAGGCGCCGCGTCTCCGTTCAGTCGATTTGCCCGACGGATTGACAGCAATCCCGCCTCCGTTTTTTAGTTTCCATGATTGAGACACATTCGTGGAGTCTATGATCTTACAAGTTTCTGTTGCGACCTTCCGGGCCTCGACCCGGATATATCTTCTACTCGGAAGAGGACATTACCTAAACATCTCTCCTAATAGGGTTCGCCTATTTACTGCTTTTTTAGAAAAGAGCCCCGCTTTTTCTCGGCTAGTTAAAAGCACATAAATTTAAGCACAGGCTGCAATAACGTGTTTTTCTAGGCTACTTTACTTAATTAAGAAGTTAGTAATTTTTAGCTTACTATTATCTTTTTAGAAGCTAATTTTTTAACTTATTAACTATATACTTCTAAATACCTCTACTACTAAATTACTACTTTTTGTTTATATTATTACTATTATATTATAATAGTATTATTAGTAGTACAATAGTTTATTAACTATATTAACTCCTATTGGCTATATATAAAACACCTAAAAGTATATCATAAATATTATAATTAGGTATTGATAGTAATTATAATATGTTTTAAAATGTATTTTAATATTTATAAGCTATGTAAAACTACTTAAGCTAGCTAGCTTCTCTAATTATTAATTAGTAGCTTTTATATAAAATAAGTATAATTACTACTACTAAAAAGCTTAAATACTGTTTTACTTTTACTATTTTTATTGAAACTAAGCTTTTTACTCTCTTCAAAAACCTTTATATAGCTAATTTATTTTACTACTTTTATTTCAAGTATAAACTTCTTACTACTAAGTACTTCTACTACTTTCTACTATATATATATACATGACTATATTAAGAGTAAAGTATATATATTATAGTCTTCCTACTAACTAGAGGCTATAGTAGGAGCAGCTAAAACTATATATAAATAAAGTAAATAATAATAATAGAAATATAAATATAAATAATATTTAGGTTTTAGATTCTACAGTTTAAAAAGATACTTTCTTATATTTGTAAAGTTTAGACTCTTATATCTAATATATTCAAAGTCTTTATAAGTATATAATTGTTTATATACTTAGTTAACTTAAGTAGAAAGGTTTATAATATATACTTCTCTTTTAGAAATAGTTATCCTAATTATTCTTTTAGACTATATACAGGTATATTCTCCTCTTTATTCTCTATTCTATCATTATTACGGTTTTTTATAATTATTTTATTATTCTTTTTGTTAACTTATTAATTAGTTAAATAGTTATAGATAAAATATAATTGTATTTAGTAAGAGGTATATTAATATCTATAGTAACTAAGTATTTTATTATAATCTTCTATATCTCTATTGTAGAGATATAATAAGTAATAATCTTAACATAAAAAGGAGTAACTTTAGTCTATTTAATCTTATTTATAGTAGTATATATCTTATTAGCTATAGCTTATTTAGTTGTAATATTAGTTTTAAACTTAATGATATAAAAAAAAGCTTATTAATAATAACTATATTAATATTTTTAGCTATAATAATAATTATCAGTAGTAGTAATAATATTATTTGTAATCTTTTTAATATCTATAAAATAGAATAGAATAGCTATTTTAAAGCTAGTTATAATAATATTGATATATTTATAAGTTTTTATAAAATCCTTATAAGTATAAATATTAGTAGTAATAATAATATTAATATAAACGTAGTAGGTAATAAATATAAAATTAAAATATTTAAACTTTATAAAATAACTAATAATAATATTATTAGTTTTATCATACTTTCTAAAAAAGTAAATAGCTAGGATATAAGTATAGCTAAAGAGATAATTATTTTATAGCTTCTTAAGATTAATAATAATATTTTTATCTTAATCGTTAATAGTAAAACTATTAATATTATTATATTCCTTAAAAATATACCTAAAGTAGTTCATCAGTTAGCAATAAATATCAGTTAGCGACGAACGTTTTCCTATCCACATAGTGGTATTTACTATTGCACAACCACAACACATTCAATTAACTATTCCTCATTACTACTCGAATCATTTGACAATTCCACATCCTTAGAACAGGTTCTCGCATTATGACCGGTCTCACCACACACACCACAGCATCTCCAAGCTAGCTGGGCTCTCTTTAATGGAACCCCCTCCTCATCCTCTCGAGGTGCTGGACGTTTCCCTTTTTGTTTCCCTTCAAGCAAAACCTGAGATTCCTCTATACTAAGTGCCCCTCCAAGCTGGACCTACGTTCTTTTAGCCCTCTAGCACTTAGTAAGTGCTATATTCATATCCTTAAAGGTATAAAGCTGATTAGTCAAAATAGTGATTAAGTGTGCTATTACTTATACACCTTTTAATAATTACTTAACTATAGTAATAATTAGTGTTAGTAAGCTTCTTTAATAAGTAGAGATATAACTTTTAATAAAGTTAGACTATAAGATAGTTTGTTATAGGTTAGAGGGTGTTTATAACTGCTAAGGTGGTAGTGTTAAAAGGTTAGCTATAGGAGGTGTAAGCGTTTATAAATATATATTAAGCTTTTTGATAATATGGTCTAGGTCCTATGGTGAATTTCCAGCGCCTTAGAAAGCAGACCTAATGTTTTCCTTATTAAAAACCTTATTATGGGCCTGTTAGAAGGTAATAAAGAACTCAGACTTAGTGATATAATTTATAGAGGCTCTGATAAATTAGTTAATTTTATCACTATATGCATGTTTTAAAGGTGAATAAAGGGTAATATCTAATAGCTACATTAGATATAATAAATATATAGGCATACTGATAGTTATAATATTATTCTGCTTATAGTAATTATTGAATTTGGCTGATAAATAGCTCTTATGGCTGTTGATAATAAGCATCTAGTAGGCGCCCTCTGTTTAGTTCTTAGTGTGTTTATTAAAGTGTTTAATCTAGTTAAAGCCTATCTGATTATCTATCTATCTATTAGCTATAGGTTTGATCACTTAGTTGCCTGGAAAACCTGATTCTGTGGTCTAATTAATAAGGTGATATACACCCTTAATAATTACAAACAGAGGGATATACCACCTGCCTAAATTAATATACTTTAATAACTATAGCCTATTCACAGTTGCTAGTCTGGACAAACTTTGCTTTGCTATATTAATCAGTATATATTACCACCATTAACATAATGATCATACCTATCACAAAGCTAGTTTTATTAAGATTATATAGGTCCCCCTCTTAGATGCTATACTTAGCTATCATATTGCATAATAGTGCAAACCACTTTAATATAACCTCAGGATCTTCTTAAAAAGCCCTTTAATAATTATATAGACGATTAAACTTGGTTTTTAGAGCAGGCTGTGAGTCCACAAACCGCCTAGCCTATTGCTTGCTAATAGGCTTGCTATTACGCGCTCTCAGCAGGAGATTAGCTATATCTTCCACACTACTAAGGCAGAAAGGAAATCCTCTAGAATCCTGTTTAATAACGTATTAGAGAAGTGGTTTCTCTTTAATCAGATTAAGTTTATATCGTTAAGGTTGAGCTTATTCGTATTGCAGTCAGTTGTTCATTCTATCAGCTAAGGTGCTCTTTAGGATACCATAGGTCTTTGCAGCATGCGAAATGCTTAAGTTATTACCTGCAGCGCGTGTCGATTGGATCGCTTTAATCGCAAGAATGACTTTATCTTCTTAGGTGTAGATTGGCATTATGGTTATTGAGATTTTATGCGTCAAAGGTTTAAGTGATTTGGACGTAAGAGTGTTTAGAAAAAAACGTCCAGCTGACTGGTCTGGCTGGCTGACTGATGAACCACGTTAAATATTTTACTAGATGTTTTTAGAACTTTATTCAAGTAGTTAATTTAATAATATTTTAAATAAGTTTTATATTTATAGCTATATTTATAAAACTTACAGAGGATTTAAACATAAATAATATTATATTTAAGGTTTTTATAATTGCTATTGAAACTACTAAGGATTATAATAATATTATTATCTTATAAAAAAGTTCTAAAAACCTGTTTATATTTATTCTTAAAAAATCTATTATAGCTTTAATTTTAGAATATATTCTTTTCAAACTTTCTATTAACATTTATATTTCTAGCTATTGTAATCAATAGGTTTATAATATAGCTATTATTATATAATTTATTTTATACTAAGATGAAAGCTTAATTAATATTTTAAATAATATAGAAAACTACTTAATGGCTTAATATAAGAAGTATTATTATAAAGATCTTATTTATAATAATATAGTTGATATTATTATTAATTGTTATTATTCAATTTATTCTTAAAGATCTCTAAAGTTATTAATTTAATATTATAATAAAAAGTAAAGTTAATATAAATAAACTTAATTAAGTTATTAAGTTTCTATTAAATAACTATAATAATAAACTAGAAGTTATTATTAAACTTAAAATAAGAAGTTATTATTATAGTTATTTTCTGAAAAATGCTTCAGCTATTTATTATTATTATTTAAATAAAGGAAAATATTAGAAATTTATAAACAGCTATATTTATTGTTAAAAGTTTAGAGGAAAAATATCAATATTAGCTTAAAAAGGCTATTAATAATAGCACAAGATATAAGATTATTATTACTATGAGTAATAGAAGACAGAAATTTAATTAGCTAAATTAAACAATAAGAAGAGTTATTAATATTAGGTTAGAAAACTTGTTAATAAAAGTATAAAATATAAAGATGTAAAGATATAAAGATATAAAGCTATAAAGATATAAAGCTATAAAGATATAAAGCTATAAAACTGTTAACTATAATAATATAAAAAAGAAGTTTTATAAACTAAATTCAAAAATAAAGAAAATATCTTTTTATATTATAGCTTTTAAGATCTAACATATAAAAAGATATTTTCTTTTATAGTAAGGGCTTTTATAAATATTAACCTCTATGTGTTTCTTAAAATACAGTTTAAGATTATTTATACTATTATGTTTTCTCTTATTTATCCTCTTATCCTTTTAGAGCGTCTTATTAATAATAAAGAAAATATTAGATATAGTTATTAAGTAGCTTCGTTAATATTTTAAATAGAAAGTATATTTTAATAGATACTTCATTTAGTAATTTTAACGTTCTATTAAGTATTACTTTTATATAAAATATTTAAAACCTTTATATTTAGTTAAGACTTTAAATCTAAAGAAATTTTTTAATTTAGGGTTTTATATATCTAAATAAGTAATTACGACTAATAGTTCTTTATTATAGATTAAGTAGTTATATTAAGTAGAAGTTAGCTTCTATAAGTAAAAAGTAATAAAATAGTATTATCTTTATATATCTTTTTAAGTTAATACTTCTCTTAATATAAACCTTAAGTAATCTATTTTAATTGTTATTAAAATTTATAAGTTAAAGTAATATAGTATTAATATAGTCTAAAAGTAGTATTAAAATATTTAGAATATATCTTTTTATTTATTATTCTAAATAAATAGCATTTCTGTTTTGATAAAAAGAGTAAAAAGCTTTATAACTTCTAAGTATTTTAATATAGATATTTAATAATAATTAGTAAATTTTAAAACATTTTATAACCTGTTTACTAAAATAAGCGTTTTTTATTTAATAGTTACCTATATTTTCTCTATATCATAAATAAAACTTTTACTCATTTTTAGTAGAAATCTTATATATTTTACTATTTTTACTAAAACCTTATATTTTATTAACTTAAAATAAAAGCTAGCCTTTTTAAAAGATTAAAAAACTTTACAAACCTTATATTTATAGTTTATTTAGAAGCTATTATTATAGAATAATATATGATTAATATATATTATTATAAAGTTATTAACAACTTTTTAGAGTATACTATTAATATACTATTAGAATATTATTAAAGCCTTTTTTAACTTAAATAAATTATTTAACTACCTAAAAAGCTTATATCATGTAAAAAGAGTAGTTTTCTCTTAGTACTTTTCTATTATGTAAATCTTATAAAAAGTAGTTATAACGTTTAGTTTAATATATTATTTTACTAAATTAACTTTTTAAAACATTTCTTCAATTAAAAATAGAAAGTAATAATTTTATTTTATAATAGCATTTCATACTTAACAGTAATAATAAAACTATAATTCTCTATTTAGTTTCTTAATAAAGACTATTAATATATTAATAAGAAATTTATTAATTTAAATAAAACCTTTGTTAAGTAGATCTATAAGTATTGTTTTAAAATATTAATACCTTTTCTCTTAATATATTATAAAGAGAGCTTTAAAATAAAAGTACTTTTTAATTAGAAATATGATAATTAAATTAGATTTTATAATTTATATTGAAGTAATTTTAAAATAAAAAGTATAATTTAATAAGGTTGAAGAGTTTAATAAACGTATTATAAATATATTATAATAGTTTCTCTAAACAGGTTTTTGGCTTTTTTATTTTAAATACCTTTTTAAAAAATCTGAAACTTATAGTTTTTATTTTCATAATTAATTTAAAGAACCAACTACCTTTTAGTAGATTACTATAAATGAAGTATTATTTAGCTAATAAGTTTCTTAGATTTCTTTTATTTTTTAAAGCTCTTTTTGTTCTTATAAAATAATAATAACTTCTATTTTCTTAAAAATATCTACTTCTTTACTCTGTTATATATAATATTATTCTACTCTATTTATAGGTTTTAAAAAAAGAAATTAATATCTTATCTTTTTATTATATAAATAAAAAGTTACTATATATAGTTTTTAATTTTAAAATAGAATATAACTATATATTATACTATAGCTTAAGCTAAATTATTAATAAAATCTTATAATTACTATATTTAGTAGTTAATATATAATGAATAGAGGTAATAAATATATTAATGGTTTATTATTATATAGATATTATAACTATAGTTTATTAAAATATTAATAAGAATACTTTTATTAACTCTAACTATTAATATTATAGAGAGCTTATTTATATTTTGTTCTAATTAAAACTATATTTACTTAGTTTATTCTTTTTTTTATCCTTAATACTTAATTTGATACTAAAGTTACTTATTTCTTAAATTAGAAATATCTTCTTTGATTTTGATTTCTTCTAAGTTTAGATGTATTGTTTCTTTAGTAATTTCTATTACTTTAAAACTATCTTTTAGCTTTTTAACTTTTTAATAATCTTTTTATAAATAGCTAACTTAGTTTTACTCAAAATAATAATATATTTCCTTACTAAAGTCTTTCTTTATTCTATTACATAAAGTATATATTAAACTTATTATTTTAATATCTTTATTTATATTTACTTTAAGAAGTAATCATTTTACTTTAAGAGTTATAAGCTTTATATAAGATATTATATAATATGTTATATAATATCTTATATAAAGCTAATATGTTTAGTATACTTATAGAAAGCTAAGTAGTTAACTGAATAGTTAAAACTTATAAAATAATACTTTTTAAATACTTTTTATAAGTAGTTAATTTAAACACCATCTTGGTATATTATGCTATTTACCTCTATAATAGTTTGTTTAAAATAGAGTAAAAATGACGTAAAAGCTTTATTACATTTTATTTCAAATTTTAATAGGTTTTTAAAAGCTTTACTTTAACATTTAGGCTACTATAAATATAGTCTAAATATGCTAAAAAAGCTTTCAGTTTACATAAGCTATTATTACTTCTTATGCTATAGAAAAGTATAACTACTAACTATACTTTAAGTTCTAAATAAAAGTTAGTTAAATATTATACTTCTTAGTTATTTAAATAGAAAGTTTAATCTATTTTAATATTATTATATATTTATTATACCTATATAGTATACTTATTATAACAACTTCTAAACTTAAGAAGGTTAAAAAATGTTTTAAATACTAAATACTACTTATTTTCTATGTAATATCTAGCTTAAAGAGTAGTAATATTAGTAGTAATCTATAAAATTTAGCGTTAATAATACTAAAGCGTTATTACTTACTATTATCTATATTAGCTTTATAATTAGTTTATTATTAGCTTATTATAGAATTATTATATTATTAAGTTAGTTATTCAGCTTATCAATGATTATATAAATTGCTTTAAAAGCTTTTTTACTTATTAGTACTACTTTTAAGCTAGCTATTCTTAGTTTAATTAGCTCTATTTTCTACTTATTATTAATTATATTATATAATTAATAGAATCAGCCTTTAATAAGGCTTAAATAAATATATAAAAAGCTAGCTTTTAGTTTATTTAATTTAAGAGTACTTTAATTATAGTAATTTAAGCTAAAGAAAAGAAGTTTTTAGAATACTCCTTATATAGAAGAAAAATAGGTATAGGGCGTCTATTAAGCCAACGTAGTCGCTAGGGGTAGAATTTCTTAAGGTTTATAGTAATACCTAGACGTAATGAATAGGCGTAGCCTATACTAAAAATTAAGCGTTAAGTAATTAAAGTAAGCCTTTTTTGTAATACTTTTAATAACCTAATTTTCAAACATAATTAATATAAATTAGGTTTTTTTATAGACATTTTACTTATAAGCGAAATTAAAGCGCATAGTAGCTAAAAAGTAGTGTTTTACTTTACTTTAGCGGCAAAAAGCACGGCTGCTTTAAAGTAAGGGCGAGCCCTCTTCCTAGACTGTGGTTGCGCTCAACCATAAAACATCTAACTCAGACCAACTTGCCAAGTACCGGGAAGCCGCACAAGCTCCACATTCTATAGCGACTGCGAGTTACGAAGCTTGCCGTGCATCGAACAGCCGATTGGTCCATGGGCCGAGAATGTCAACTCCAGAAGAGGTGTCCACAAATGAACAATGAAATGACAACCTCGGACTACAATGATGTTTAATAATCTTGCTCAACGATCCTCGGGTTGTTTGTGCATAAAACGGGGCCGGTGATGGTTGCGTTGCCATATAAAATACATCCACAGCAGGAGGAAGACAAGAAATGGTTATGCTACTGTCCTCCTATTCGCGGCAATACATTACACACACTATCATAAGCAATTTTTTATCATGACGTCGCTCCCACAGTCAGGCATACTTCTGGAAGCGGAAGAGTTCCAAAACTATGGTGGCTGGATTCTGGACTCGCAATTCGACTCAGAGATGGGCTCGCCATACCTCCTTGCCCACGGTAATGGCAAGCCAGTCGCAGATGCAACAACCGTCCTATCTACAGAAAAGGGGCACTATCATGTCTGGGTTCGAGCCAAGGATTGGGTTCCTGACCATCATCCAGGCCAGTTTACCCTGACCATCAACGAAAGCACCCTGGATACCGTTTTCGGCACGAACAATGAGGACTGGTCCTGGCAGTACGCAGGTATTATGGATCTCCCACATGGCGATACAAGTGTTATGCTCCACGACCTGACTGGATTCTGCGGCCGTTGCGACGCTATCTTTTTCAGCCTTGAGGATACACCCCCCCCGCCAAGTCAGAATAACGAGGAGGCGCGTGCCTGGCGGAGAAGATTACGTGGACTACCCGAGAATCCTGTCGATGCCGGCTCATATGACGTTGTGGTAGTCGGTGGAGGGATACCTGGCTGCACAGCGGCGTTAGCAGCCGCACGACTGGGAAATCGCGTTGCTCTTGTGCAAGATCGCCCTAAACTTGGCGGCAATGCCAGTGTTGAGATTGGTCTCTCCCCACGTGGAATGACTAGCCCTTTGATTCAGGAACTTTCGCAGCGCCATACCGACAGGGATTTACTGGCAAAGCAGCTTCTCGACGCGGAGCCCAACGCGACAATATTCATGGAGTACACCGTCTACGATGCGCATCTCGTTGGCTCCGCAATAACATCATTGGACGCTCGTCACGCTCGAACTGGAAGGGAAATCAGCCTGTCGGCTCCGACCTTCATTGACTGCTCCGGAAAGGCTGTTCTTGGCATACTTACTGGTGCGGAGACACTCTTTGGTCAAGAATCCAAGTCAATGTACGGCGAAAGTCTCGCGCCTGCCGAGGCCGACGACATGCATCATGGCCACACACTCTTTTTCCGAACCAAGATGGCTGACGCGGCTGTGCCGTTCCCTGCTGTGCCCTGGGCCATCGAGGTTGCGAAAGACTACTCAGATCTCCGTGGTCAACTACGCGAACCCGGTCTTGAGAACGGACCAGGCCCTCTCGTCATTCCTCCGAATTTCGTACCGGATCCGACCGCCGATATGCGGATGAAGGGACCTCTTACGCACTTCTGGGAGTATGGTCAATGGCTTGATCCGTACACCAACGGTGAACACATCCGAGATCACCTTCTCTGCGCCATTTATGGAACCTTTCATAATGTGAAAACGATGGAACCAGAGAATTACGCAAACCTTGACTTTGATTGGGTGGCTTTTGTTGCAGCCCAAGGAGAATTTAAGCGGTACAAGGGCGATTATATTCTGGCGGAGACTGATATTCGCGATCACAAGATTTTCCCAGATGCGGTGGTTCAGAATGCTGGCGCATTTTGCTTGCATTACCCTGGCGATGAAAAATACAATTTCCGGTTGAGAGCTTGGGAGTGGGATGAGCGGGACAAAAAGCCGTATGACATTCCGTTCAGATGTCTTTTCTCGACCAATATTTCGAACTTGATGATGGCAGGGAAACACATCAGCACTACCCACATTGGAGGTTCCAACGCCAAGTTCATGGCAAATGGAGGTCAGCATGCGCTGGCTACCGCGGCTGCAGCACACCTGTGCAAGAAATATCAGACCACACCTCGAGGAATCCACGACAATCACCTGCAAGAGTTAAAAGCGACCACCGGCAATCTAGGCCAAGGTTTCTGGGACAGAAAGTCTGACAACAGACTCTAACAAGGATTTTGATCTCAGCGATCAATCATTTCAGATCCATTCGGGTAGCTTCTTTCATTCACCCTGCACGTTGGTATTGATTGAAAGTGCGACTAGCCATGGCAGTCTGTAGCATCGCATCTAATCGATCGTTGAGGTGTCCAATGGTTATTTGAAAATCTTTCTATTCGAATCTATCTCTGTCTGAGTCTCTTTCTATTCTAACATATGTCAATTTGTGTGAAGAAGAACTGCAAAACCTCTATGTCCGCGTCGAGTTTACGACTCTTCGTTTTGATCCACATCAACCGCATCCTTGAAATCACTCAAGAATAACCATCTACTTTGCTGGGCCCAATCTTGTCGCAAGAAGTCATTCGCATACTCCGGAAATGTCTTAATAACGTCCTTCAAGTGGTTGTCATGCGCGATTACAACAAGAGTGTTGCCGCTTCCATCAGCTTCAATGATCCGGTCGACAGTCTCTTCGGCGGCATCTGGGTCGCCGAAGAGCATACCAGGTCGATGAACGCCGTAGAACGGCTTAGTCGTATCTTCGTCCTGAAGAATAGGTTTGAAAAGTGCGCCAGGACAAGGCATTTGACTCCCCCGAAGAAACGGATGTGGCGATATCTCGTCGGGCAGCGGGTGATATTTGGACGGCCTCATCTCGGCACTGTGGTGGCATGTGTCCGCGCCCATGAGGATGAAGCTGTCTGGATTGGTCGTCACCCGCGCAAGAGCATTGACATGACCAACGGTGTGGCCTGGCGCGTCTAGGATGTAGAAGCTTCCGTCGCCAAAATAGTCAATGGCGGGGAATGAGCCGACTCTGATGGCGGATTCGGCGAAGCTTAGTTCACGAAGTTCGCGCCCGGCAAAGTCGGAGTCCAAGAGAGGTGCGCCCGGGTTGGTAGGGTAGCCCGGTGTTAGGACCTTCTTGAAGCCCGGTCCTACTATCAAGGCAGTGCTTTTCGGAAATCTGCTTGGGTCTCCGATGTGGTCCCAGTGCCAATGGCTCCAGATAATGCCTTCGATGTCGTCCAGTTGAACCCCACCTTCTTCGAGGATATCTCTAACGTCTTTGTCGACGCTGCAGGTCGTGCCGCTCTCTTTGAACCATTTCTGAATGGGCGGGGCTAGGTTTTCGAAGTCCTTTCGTACTCCGAGATCGAACAGAAGTTTGCGACCCGAAGACGGGTGTTCCACCAGAAAGACATAGGCGGGACATTGAAGCCAGGTGTGACCTTTGATGGTATGCGACACCATGCCTTCGATGCTACAGCCAACTTGGGATGTCGAGTCAATGACTCGGACATTGACGGTCGAGGTGGACGGTGGTACGTGAAAGTTTGATAGAGGCATTTTGGCTGATTCCCACGACAAGAATACCTAATGTCGCAAGTATCGAGGCTGCAACAGACGAAGGAAAAGCATGGACAGTAATCTACTGTTCTCCTTACAGCCCAGTAATACATCCTCTGCGGCGTTCCTTCTGCAAGATAATCTTGGTCCACATCGCTCCTTGTCCTGTTCCAGCAGTGGGTATCCGGCACTCGGTACTCGGCATACGGTATCCCGCCGGCCTGATTGGAGATCGGCCTACGGAACCGACCGCTCATGCCAAGATGACAATATTCTAACAGAAAATGTATGTGCTACATCTGACCACTTGTGATGAAAATGGCTACTAATCCACAATGGGGAAATATGAATGATTGCGAATGAGACGGTGGCGAATGCTGGATTGATTACAAAGAGCCCAATCCTCGAGATTAGCAAGGACATATGGAACAACATCTATGCTGTTAGTTCCTCCTGCTCGGATTTCATAATACATCATTAAAAAATGACTAGAACTAAATGCCTCGGGCAGTCTTCGGTCACAAATATGCAGTTCAGGTCATGATTCAGCAGAGCCGAGGTATGAAGTTGATCGGATCTTATGCCATCCCAAGGCTAAATTGTCTTGCTCTGAACAGTAGAGACAAAGCTGATAGGTGCAAGGTATTCATTTGCACCGGCGTATTCTATCAGCAAATGGGCCGTCTGAGGTCTTGCACAAGCCGCTGCAGGAGGTATGGCCAAGCCGTTGTAGCTGTTGAATATTGCGCCAGGATGATTCGCACTGATATGTGGTCGACTATTGGCATTAGCCTTACAAATTAAAGGGGCTCACCGAAGCTGCTTCATTCAAGCAGAATGGTTAAAGCAGTAATACGTCTAAGCGTTCTGGAGCTTGTTGTCAGCACTTCCAGGTACGCACCGTGGCAGCTGATCTAAGCGGGTCACAGGATCCTGAAGATGTTGCCAACCTGGACAGATGTCTGGCAGGGAGAGACTCTGGCTAGCTTACATATCAGAGATTGTACGGTTGTTGACGGAGGCGTGGCCTTTTTCAGGTGATATGGCGAGCATGTGTCTGCTATGAGAAGACATATTCAGCTGGTACTTGGTAATTCCGGTCACTCGTAGGCCACCTTAGTTGTTTATCGCGCCTGATCGATAAGTAAATTGAGTCAAGGTGACGATGTTCTTTCGAATAGGTTTCCCCCTTGTTTGATACCTTAAGTAGCTGCATACTTTGTTTTTCTCTCCTCACTTGAACGAGCCTGTGAGAATCATTACAGGAGAAGTCCGACCTTCGTTGAATGCGGCGTCCCATGAATCTGGTCTTGTTTGAGGTTCACCAACAAGGCCTCATATTCTCACCCAGATACCTCACCACACATCATAGTTTTCGTTTCTATTACCGTACTAGGTTAATGCTTGTCTTGAAACTTCGATGAGTGTATCATGATCTCGGATGCTATCCTGACAGCTGTCACCTATTCAGGATGGTGTATGGTATTTTGGTGTCTATGGACAGTGCTCTGTGGAGGTAGAACAAGATTACGTATTGCTCCCGTGCAATTCTTCTGGGACTTCTTGCTTTCTATGCACCCTTTTTTCATTCTATATTTGTCAAAGATCATTAACTACATTGTGCACTTGGCCACGTCCGGGCGATCACAGAGAGAGGCTTCGGCTTTCATCTTTCACCTTGGTTATGTTTATCAGACTCGGGAATGCTATCCTGCCTCATGTAACTCTCTCTTATCCAAGTTCTAACATCATGAGCTTGAACGTGTATGTTCTTCATTTGTATGATGTGCGCACTCCATTCCTTGGAATCGGATTGTTCAGGGTACCCAATCTGAGCTTGTGAGAGACGTCTATAAACTCAACATACGACGAAATCACACGTCACGTATGTTGGATGTACGATGATAGAGATGCCGGTGAATTGGAATCATGGCTGCCAAGGCGGATAATAGAAGCATAATATGCAGAAGTAAACCCAGCTGAAGGCGGGCTGGATCACTTGAGAACTGCCGTGCCTTGTATCGCATGAGTTGTCTGAATTGGTTCAAACCTTCCCACCTAGCGTGCTTGACCAAGGAGCATGGTCTCAAAAGTTTGCGACCCCTTTCTTTGAAGTTGCCATGCCGTAGTGTCTTTCGTGAAAGCCTCGTACGAACCGTACCTCTCGTTTTCAACGGGTGTCGGGATGATTGAACTCAATTCCATCACCGACATTTCATACCGGAAACATAGACACAAAAGACCATTTGACAATGTTGTTTTCTGTTCTAGTTCACGCTGGTGCGCTCATATTTCTTTGATGTGTTTCGTTCAAGTACGTACGCGTCGACCATAGTTGCCGGGAGTTTCCAAAACGTCCGTCAGCCGGGCCAGGCTCACGCACAGTGACCAGAGCTTTTTGACTGACACGAGTGATACCTAATTCAGGACCGAGTGCGCGGCATTTTTCTCTGAACGGAAATCGATGGGAAATAACTGCCCAGGTTTATATACTAAGATCACGAGTTTGGCGAATCTCGCCACGCGCTAGACGACTCGAAACTTTGGCTAACCGATTTCGACAGGGACCCCGGTCAATCAATGGGAGGGGTTTGACAGCTTTCAGGACTCCAGGAGCCAGTCGCATTGCCAACCGGTCGCGTAGTATTGACGGAGAAGGCCGTTATTACTTTCTGAGGGGACGCCCGGACCCATAGGCCCCCCGGGACCCGGATTCGTGAGGCCGTCGTTGCCGGATATCGGACGAGGACCACAACTGCCGAGACCTCTTACCAACCACGGCAGCGCCGTGCCACACTGATCGCAGACCCCGTTCCCAAACTGTGGGGTTGTGGGCGAACTCTGAAATTGAGTCTTTTTTGAGGTTCCATCAGCTAGGTCGTTCACGTACTGTTTCGTCTTCAATCTGAAAAGATAGGAGAAATTCAAGTCAGCAAGCTGCATTTGGAGACCTGACAAGGTTCTAACGGGTAGGATGAATCAGAAAGAGGGATTTCCATCAGGGAATGGATGAAAACAATGTGACGCTCCCAACTCTCGCTAGGAATAAGCCGGGATAGGTTGACCCTCTTGGATTGAATCATAGGCAACTGAAAAACTCGTTTGCCTTTGTCGGGGATTTTTGCCATCATAAACAGTAGTAGTAGCCCCACCTTTGATCTACGACCTCGAATATTCAATCATACATCCGCAAGGATCCGTGAATGCTTAAACCCCTCAAGGCTCATGTATAACCGATCACAGAAATGAAGGTGTATTGCCAGGACTCTCAAGAATGATTTGTATCTCAAGTTGTAAGTACATTATCAAAACATGCAGGAGTCAACGCTTTTACACGTCTATGTCAGTTTAGTCTCATGTATTCGAGCGTGTAGAATTCTCAATGCCGACCTAGACGCAGTAGACGCAAAGAGGGACACCCAAACTGCCGCGGGTGAGGCCGGCTGAAAATTCGGTCGAATATCTTTGAGTTTATATTGCAATTAATTCTTTAATAAGGATATCAGGTGCGGGACTTAGAACAGTTGATTGTCGAGTCGCGGCATGATCGCCGTCGGCGGGCACGGACAGCACTTACACTTGATAAAATAAGCATACTGTTCGAAAACGGATGCCTGATAGATTGAATGCGACAGCGGGATTTTCAACTCGACCACAAGATGATCAGAATTCGCGCAAACCTATCGCAGTGGACGGCTTTGGTTACCGAGCAGTTCCACGCACCATTCACGCTCTCGCCGAATAAGTCCCAACATCGTTGAAGGCGGGCAATGAAGCAGGGATTATGATGCCAGCACTCTGCCCAGCCCCTGACACTGGCATATTCCAACTGCAGTGTTGCACGCGCATCACGTCAAACCAGGTCGCCGGGGATCCCAGCGCAATCTTCATGGTGGGGTTTCCGGACCGGGAGCCCCGGCGGAAGATCGCGACCAGCTCGTAAGGCGACTCTCAGCTGAATCGAATGCCGACCACAGCGGCTGCCGATTACCAGCCGCCACATGGCCCGTTCATTCGGCGATGAAAGGGCCCAGGCGGAGTGAAGCCAAGTTCTCGAAGCTGTGGAATTTCGGCCAACAACAGTGAGTACGTACTGGTGAAACGGCACCCCAAACTGCTATACCGCCGCTTCGCTATTGGCCCAGGTTACGAGAATAGAGTTTATGATGCCCAGATATATATCGACGGGTTGGAAATCTATGGTTTTCTACGGGTTGGTTTCGTCTTTAACTCGGAGCATTCTGCCACATCTTGCTATTCCCCCGTTCCACAAACAGGACAACCTCTGCTGATCTCTTTCCTTCTTTCAAGCTTGTTTTTGCCGTTGATTCGCATGCTCGAAGAATTCTGTCAAACAAGATGGAACCACCATTTGAGACTGAGCGAAACTCCGTCAATGGAGGCGAATACTTCCCACAAGTCGAGGCGCGACCGGCGCCCTACCCCTTCAGCCTCGGGCCAGCACCTCCGTTCAACGGAGAATGGTTTCAATCCACGTTGCATCCAGATCCTGTATGCCTCTACCAGCCCTTGCCGTACCTGGATACCACCTCCGGCACCATACCACAGTACGGGCCCAGCCATCTGGTTCAGGCCTCCAACTCCAACACACGGGTGATCACGTCTCCCACGCCAGCCAACATTATGGCCGGCCAACCCCCCAGCTGGGACGTATGGAGTACGAGTGAGGGTTCATCCAGCCCAGCAGAAGAGCGCGAGGAGGAGACTTGGGAACCAGAAGACCTACGCCACATGGGATACCTCGACGCGAATGGAAGCTGGCGATGCAAGTTCCAAGGTTGCCGGTCCACGAGGGTATTCATCCGCGCGTGCGACTTGAGGAAGCACTACCGAGGCCACGATAAGTGCTTCTTCTGCACGGAGAAGCCCTGCGCGAAAGCCGGCGTTGGCTTTTCAACGAGGAAAGACTACCAACGCCACATGGGCTCGCACCAGCCTACGATCAAGTGCCCGCACCCTGATTGCGGTCGAATATTCAGTCGCAAAGACAATATGGTAAGCAATTCTGCTGAGAAAATTGAAGGACGGTTCACTAACGATTTTGCAGAGGGAGCACTTCAAAAAGATCCACCTCCGCTTGCGAAACAACTTATTCCCCAGGCCTTGCCGGAGGCCCAGACGATGCGAATCACGGAACTCACCGACAATGAAGGTTGAGCCACCGATGTAAAACGATAGACGGTAGAGAAAGATTTGATGGGTAATTATCTGTAGCGCCAGTGTTATTACTTGCAAGGTGTTGGTTGGATGGGTTTGGAAAACATGGAATTGTCAGTCGCTACCTCGATCGTCTCATACGAAATAGAATTGAAGATTGAACATCACGTGGACCATCCGTGACACAACGTGACATGTACGTCCTGCAGACCAACGTGTATTGAAGCTATCGATAATCTTGTATGCCATCCTGTGTTTAAGCTATTTTCCGGTGACCTTGTTCCACACCCTACCAATCCATGTCTCCGTCGCACCTGATCCTGTTCCATCGGGTGTCCCAGTCGGCCTCGGCTTGACAACGACGATCATACCCGCAATTGTACTTTTCATCATTCTTCTCGAATATGTAATCCAAATCTCCCCGATAGAAGCTCAGAATGTCGGTAAGGTCCGCGAACTTTCCTCCCGAGTCAACGCCGTGGGGCTTGTGAGCCTTCAGCAGACTAATGCCACCAACCTGTCCCCAGAAGAACTCAGGCTCCCAATAGTCTCCCTCAACGGCGTCGAATGCGTAAGTGTGGACGTTGAAGCATCCGAATGGGACAAAGTCGACGGTTCTTCTTCCGGCATGGGCTTCGGGACTGAGGCGAGTGAGCTTTCCTGGCAGCAATGGACCGAGGTGGAGAATCGCAACGACCATCTGCTTGATCGGAGAATCGCTGTTGAATCTTGATTGGAGAATCGCTGTTGAATCTTGATTGGAAGTACGGAAGGTTCTCTTGATCTTCGGGATGCTCGAAAAAGGCATAGTCCTGAATGTCCCTCAAGGTCGTCTGAAACACTCGAGGAAGAAAACAGTCGGCGGACTTGTTCTCGAGCCTGAAGTGCTTTGCTAGCTTGCCGAAGGTTGTGTTGCTGAGATCCTTGCTGAGACCCGTGTATCTGTCATTTCTGTAGGCGGTGTATGTCTCGAGATACTGAATGTCTTTGTCGTTGAGCCAATCCTTGACTTCCGCGTAGTGGTCACGTGTGACCCAAGTCATGCCAGACTCGTCGCGCTGCCAACTGCCTCCCAGATGACGGCTTCCAGGGTCCTGAATTGATTGCAGGATCTTGGCACCAGTGTCGGAAGGATCGCTGAGTTTTTGGCCGGCGTTCCAAAAAGGCTCCGCCATCTCCCCAGCCAGGGCAGCATTCATGAGTAGGGCTTTGAGCATGCTGTCATTCAACGCGCCCTTCCAAGAGCGCCGGAGGTCATCAAGGTCATCTTTGATGTATGGCAGGTACTTCCGCCAGAGATGAGCGAACTCAGCCTCGATCAACTTGAGAAACTCAATGAGGTTGGTGACTTTCTGGTACTCAACCAGCGTTGCTGGTGACTTTCCGTGCGCGAGCTGGTCAAAGGGAAAGGGCCTGGGTGGCAGCACTCCCTTGGCGTAGGAGTCTTTGACGATAGCGGTTGCTCTGACCTGTTTGAAAAGAACTTTGTTAGATTGGTTCTTTGCAACTGGAGAAAATGGTTGTGGTGTCTTACCACTACGAGAGCGTCATCAAAGTCTGGGATGCCAGGAGCCTTGAGATGCTAAAGAATGCTAGGAGAGAACTTGTCGAAAGTCGATTGAAAGCGTTCACATGTAGAAGCAAGTGCGAGAAGGTCGCCGATACTGTCGCACTGTCGCATGATCTCCACGATCGTCTCCACCGGCAAGGCCTCCATTTTCGAGGGCCTGGGGCTTTCCCAAAATGAAGTGGGAAGGAATTGGGGACGATCGAATTTTGATTGCGAGGGAAAGTTGGAAGTTAAGAGGCGGAAAAAATTGACAGTCGAAGAAGGTGGCAGGTGAGAAAAGTTTGGGAGGAGAGGAGTTTGTGGTGGCAGAGGATAGGAAGTGGAAGAGGGTTGGAGGTGAGACTGATGGAGGAGGTGGGAGAACTCAGAGAGTGAGAAAAACCCGGGTGTGGGAGCAGTTTGGAGGTGAAAGGATTTTCACGGTACAAGATGTTTTGGTGGTGGGAGAAAGTAAGAGTTGAGGGTGATGTAGGAGGTGGTGGCTAAATAGCCGAAGCGACGCGAAGCGATCGATAGAAGCAGCAACGGGAAGTCGCAACCCAACTGACCTCAGGCGCTCTTTCCCAATTCGTCTCACAGAACCTCCCTCGATATTCCAAAACTGTGTTTTGCCGAGTTTTGTTCGAGATTACTTAAGCTACGAGTTCCTTATTACTGACCTACCCACCTTGCTCTTTGTCGCAGAGAGCCTCAATAGAACGGCTAGTGATGTATTCTAGAAGACCTACCACGACGTAGGTTTCAGTAGAACGGCCAGATCTATGCCTGACCTCACGTGTGCTACCAAGCAGCCGCAATACCATTTTCCTAACAGCGCTGGCAGCACTTAACCGAAACAAGTCTTCCAGGTGGGACATGAATTATATGACGTCTTGACCCAATATGTCATGCTTCCACTCGTGTTGTAACTGCGGTGGGGATGTCTCGGTTAGCACATGTCCACTTTCTGTGTCGATTGCGTTGTTGATCCCACGCTGAAGGAACCTGAGAAGGCTGCGCTCTTCATCTTCGATCTTGATGACCTCCACGGCATCGCCACCTAAGTCATAAGAGCGGGTTGTATAGGTTGAAAATCGGGCATAGTGAAGTTTCTCAATAGAAGGTTGCATATTCAGAGCCGTAGGGCATGTCACGGAAAAGAAACATCCCAGAATAAAATGATGTTAGCACCAACCTATGCAGAGACTACCTGGCTAACCTCCATTAAGTATACGACTGCAGTGAATCCAGGCGAAAGACAACCAGAGACATCTGCAGCCAAAGAGACGCCGAGAAGGAGCACTCCTAAGACGGGCCCGAAAAGAAGTTTGCAGGGGGGACACAACCGAAAGCCCCAATAGAACAGTCCGTAAGACCAAAGCAGAGGGATGAATTCTCTCTTGCTTCTCTGCCTGCAGGTGCTGAAACAATATCGACGCAGGCGATTCAAGATTTCTACGGACGGACTAAGTTGAAGCTCCGTCAAACTTCGATGCCAATAGTGGAGTAACGTGGTCTCTGTCGAGAGTATGCTCAACCCACGGCCCTTTCGTTGCGGTAGACATCCACCTCGACCACCGTACTTGGTTTTACATCCGAGCCATCTTGGCGGACGGTTCCTGTGGTCTATATCAACCAGGTAGCGACGACTCCCCTAACATAGGAATTACCAATGCCCGTGGCCCCGTCCTCATCTGATATTCACATCAATTCAATGACGACAGACAAGCGAAGCCCAGGAGCGGAGTGACGGCTTTACCTAGTGACCGTCGCGCAAATAGCCTCAATTCTCTTTCGAATCGAGGGCCCGACTGAGTTCAGAAGCATCTCTATGTCCGTTGCACGTCTTACAGTTGTTCAGACTTCAACTGTATTTCCGCTGTTCATGGCGCTCTGGACGGCGAGGCAAGCCATCTGTTTCTTCATCCATTCCTGTTGCCTTTAAAGCCGTAGCAAGTTAAAGATGCCCGAGAGGGTTGAGCTCGTTGGCAAAAAGAAACATTTGACATAACTTAAATAGACGGTGTTACGCGTTGACGGGTGGTGACGCGAAGTAGCGGCAAAGTCGGAAGCAGAGTCGAGACGGCAGGCGCGACCTTTTTTGCAGGCTCGACCGGGTCACGACGGCAAAGCCTCAATATTCCCACTCTCCAAATCCGGCATGTCCACGGCGTTGATCACGTCTTCAACAGTTCTCTCACTATCCTTCAGTGATCATACTCAAAGGCTCCAGCTGCTTTGATACTGTCACGAGGTAGCGAGAGGCGCGATGGACGTTGGCTACCGCTCCTGGGAAGTGCGACTCCTTTCAGCATGTTGGTCGGAAACGGCCCTGCTGGAGTGCCCCTTCCACCAAGGGCCCGAGTTAAGATTGCTATCTTTTTGGTGGTGATAAAAATTGCAGATCCTGAGTCAGGACAAGAATTATCCACTGATGGAAGACCATGTGGTCGCGTTAATGGGGCTGACCCGCCAGACCCAAGATTCTGGTCAGAGTTATGCGGCCGGTCCAACCAACCTAGGTGCCCAGGCTTTGAAAAATGCCCTGGAATATCCATATAAAGACGTCACCTGATGTATAGTGACACGGGTAGTTCTCAGCTACCTAAGCCGAGGATACCGTCTTTTGATTTGTGCTCCTTGCCACTGTCGGCAATAATAATCGAGCATTAAATAAACGTGGCTTGTATACGACCTGACGAGATAACAGGTTCCGAGATAAAAGGTCCCGAGAGGCCAGCCATTCAACCCAATATTTCGCGATGAGAGGTCAACGAGTGCATGATGGCGGCTTACTTTATGTTGATCAGATAGGCAGTCATAGCCCTTGGGGCGGCCGCTCAATCCCCCTACCCCTGCTCAACTCAAGTTGGTTTTCGTCCAATCTGGCATCGTTCTCTGTGTCTCTCATGTCTGCACCCGCGTTGTAAGCGTCGGGGTTGAACCCCGACAGCGGGCCTATCAGAAACCCCCGGCACGGACGGGGAACACAGCTCGTGTGCAGTTCTCCGCAGATCCTGTCGTCGCAGCTTGTTGGTTGGCTAGCCTATGTGTCACTTCGGGAGCAGGCTACGGCTTGGCCGTTGGGGGCTGTGAAATGTTTGCTCGTGCTTACACGCTTGGCTGTAGTTCAGCTTGTTGGTGCTGCGGTGCTGTTGGTCGTGGAACATGACGGAGAAAAAGCAAAGATTGACAGATGGGCTGACGGGCTGAGAATGAGAGGCAAGTGAGAGGGGACAGAGGCAGGGGGACTTTTATTGGAAAATTGTTGCAGGGAAAATGAAATGATCTGCCGCTGGGTCTGTTCTCAAGGGCAGGTGCCGTGTCTTCCTTCTTTCCTTCCCTTTTTGCTTCGAACCGGCCGCGACCGCCTCGACTTGACCTCGACCCATTCACCAGCATCTCTCGTCTCGACTTTCGTTCTTCCTTCATCGTCAACGGCCGCTAGTTTGTTTATTCCCCAGGAGACACCACCACGCTGACCCCGACGCATGGTCAATTAATTTCGTTTCCTGAAGGCGACAGGGTCCGCAAATTTCTCGCCTCCACGTGTTTCTCGACACGGTCCTTTCTGCTCCACACGATACCCACTACACCACGCTCACGACCGAGCTTCACGATGCTCCCCCTCGTTCTGCTCTCCTCGGCGCTGCTCATCGTAGCGCAGAGTCCAGTGAAAGACTGGAACCAGTGCTACTACGCCAAGGACTCTCCCGCACATCCCTCGCTCGTTCCTTGCCTCACCGAGAACGATGACGGCTCGAGGTCTCAGGGTAAGGACTATGCCTCCAGCTGGTGCTGCTTCGCCGGAGACAACTGCATCTCCCAGGCCTGCTGGGATAACACCACCGGCGTGACATACCAGTATGGCTGCAATGACCCGACATACGAGCACAACAACTGCCCTCCGAAGGGTGGCCTTGATATGGGTAAGCCCTCCTGACGTCTTGAGAGCTTTCGTCATGCTGACCGTTCGCACAGGAAAGTCGCCATGGGTCGGCCTCGTGAGATGCAACGACACCCACAACGAAGGCTTCGAGAAGTTCTGGGCTTGCAACCACCCCGACACCTGCGGCGACTTCTGCCCTGTGGAGAGCAATAAGCCTCAAGTCACCCAGACCGTCTGGCCAGATACCATTCAAAACCTGCCGCCGCTCGGCTTCTGCACCGACCTCGGCTCGAGAGTACTCGCGATGTATGCTAGAGAGACGCTCAACTCCACAGGCGGCGTGCCCATGACCGTCAACACGTCGGGCAAGCCGAAGCCTACGTACCCAAGCCCGCAGAGCAGCGGCGCCGGACAAACTTCTGTTACGCGTACACAGACGGCGCCCGATATGGGATCCACGGCAACGAGTACGTCTACTCCGACAGCCGAGCCAGAAGCAGCCGCAGCTTTGAGTGGAGGGGCCATCGCAGGTATTGCAGTTGGGTCGACTTTGGGGGTCGTCGCGGTTCTGGCCGGCTTCTTCTTCATGTGGCGCCGCCGCCGGGCCAAGCAACAACAGGACGCTGCCGCCGCCGCCGCTCCAGCTGCTCCTTATGTTGCTCCTGGGGGCGGTGCTGCCGAGCTTGCGCCCCCCGACGAGAAGCGCAACCTAATGCAGCCAAACACCCCTTCGACTGTCTCTGACGGCATGGGTATTCAGCGACCGGTGTCCGACATGAGCATGAGTACCGTGGTTCCAAGCCCAAGTGGCACACCTAGAACGCCAAATTCACCATACTATCCGCAAGGCCATTATCACGCAGAGCTGCCCGATGATCCGAGGGTAGTCCACGAGATGCCGGCCATAAATGAGAGATCGGAGATGCCATGAGTTTCAAAACGAGGGAGTTTGGGTTGTTCAATGATATCAGGGTCGGAATTGTTTTGCTTTTGCTACATAATCAAAGGGTTCTTCGTCGAATAGTTGTGAATGGAGTTCCTCTCCGGAAGGTTTAAAGGATGATGCGGAACATTCGCCCTGTGTCTTCGAATTCAAGAAATTGTCCGAACACAAGCAGCCAAATTCCCAAATGGGACAACGTAAAAGATCGACGTTCAAGTATTCTTAAAAAGAGATGCTCCCTGCATTACCAAAGTCCCGGGCATATCGGGGCCCACAATCCACCCGCCGGCATCCTTACATGAGGCTACACGCTCGGAGTAGAAGCGGCCGAGCCAGTTCCTCTTCCCGGCCGCCCTCGCACCCCTAACACTCCACGGCAGAATCTCCCGACGGCATGGCGACGACATACTCCAGGCCCAGCTTCACGGCCTTGCCCGCATTCAAGCTTACCTCCCACTCAACCTGTCCGCTCTTCTTCAACGTCGAAGTCGCCTTGCCCCATTTGACGTCCTCCTTCTCCCTGCGGCCAGGCAACCCACTCGCCACACCCGCGCCCTCAACAAGCATGCCCTTCGGATCGAGGATATCCACCTTCAGCCTCTCGTCCTCCGACACAGGGACTTGGTCCAGCACAAGTAAGGACACAGGCTTGCCCGCCGCGGCGCGCGTATTCGCGACCGTGATGCTGCGACTGTACACGGAGCTGTTCTCCTTTGAGAAGAACCCTGTCGTAGCCCGCCGGACGTTGGCGACGGGGTAGCTGACCACGATCGCCGGATCAACGCCGAGACCAAGCGTGAAGCTGTCGCCCGCGCTGCACCGCGGCAGAGTCGTCCGGCCCATGAACGTGCCGTCCAGCGTCAGCCCCGCGTCGCCTTCCAAGAGGGATAGTCTGCTGATGTTGCGCAGCTTGGCCTTGAGGAACGCCACGGGCTTGTACTTTGGCACGACGGTGTGGTTGAACACCACGCCGGAGAAGTTTAGTCTCGCGACGCGCTGCTTCGAAGCTGTTGGGCGAGGGGGCAGGGTCTTGGTACCGGGGAGGTCGTACGTTGTCGTTAGTCCCGTCTCTTCGGTGGTAGACTCCTCAAAGTCCAGCGCGGCGTCCATCAGGTCCTGCGGCGAGGCGCTGTACTCCTGGATGGGATCGTGAGATTCCTTACGACGGGCAGCGTTCTTGATCGCAGAGCCGACCATCGAGCTAACGGATTGGCGACCCTTTCGGGCATAATTGTTTGCGACTGCCATCTGAATGTTGTCGAACTGTGCACCCTGCGGAGCTTGCGGAAGATCGTCAAACAGCCCGAAGCCCATATCTTCGTCCGACTCTTCCTTCTCCTCCTCCTGGACACACTCAAAGGCAGCGTACGCAACCGCCTCAACACCAAAGAGCTCGTCGCGCTTGACCTGACTCTGCGTGCTCGTCTCCTGCGTCTTCCGCCACGCCTCGCGCTGCGCCCTCTCCTCACGGCTGTTGAGAATATTTCTCCCTCCCGCGCCGCCGCCGCCGATCTTCGGCGCGAGCTTGATGTTCCACTGCTTGAGCTCGGGGATCTCCTGCTCCAGCCCGGAAAAGGCCGTCAGCGAGGTGGACAGCACGACCTTGCAGCCGCTCCACGTCTCGGAGGTCTCGTTGGTGATGCTGGCGTCGTAGCACAGCGTGGCGGTGTTGTTAGTCGTCGAGAGCTGGAGGTCGTAGCTGGGCGACCACGACGCCGCGGCCGTGATGTAGGAGATGGAAAGGTCGCAGGTGAGGTCGGCTTCTGTCTCCGTCCCGGCGGCCGGGTTGAAGGGCTGGGCGGTGTCGCTGGAGACCGAGGTGCGGCGGGAGGACATGGGCGTGAACGCGTGCGCTTCGAGGGTGACGCGGACGGCGTAGCACACCTTCGGCCAGAAGCGCTCTCTCTCTTGGCGGATGCGCACCTTCTCCTTCCTGCGGTCTTCCGCCTTTCGCCACTTCTTGACCTTGTCTCGAGTCTGCTTCTTGAGGGCGAGAGTTTGCTGCCGCTTCAGTGGCTTCTCCTCCTTATGCTTCAGCTTTAGCAGCCGACTGAGTTCCTCGCGGGCCGCCTTCAGCTGCGCGCTATTCTCGCGCTGGCGGGCTGTGCCGGCCATGCGGTCCTGGAAGACCTTCTCGCGCTCGGCGCGGTAGGCGGTCATGAGCTGGACGACGTCGACGTTCTTCTTTTCGTCGAGGACTTTGCAGTGCGCGTCGAGGATCGCGAGGCGTTTGGCGGCGCTGTCGAGGATTTCTCTGGCATGGCTCTCTTCGTCCTCCAGTTTTACCACTTTGGCGCGCGCGGCTTGGAGTGCCGAGGAGTCGGGGATTTCATATTTGTCTGTATCGACGTCGTCCTCGTCGTCGTCGCTGAGGTCTGAGTCGGTCTCTGGGTAGGCCTCTTCAAAGATGTCGCGATTGGGTAGGAGTTCGATCGCAATGTCGGATATGATTGCGGAGCCGGTGCCTTCCACTTTGATGGTGGAGTCGTCGACGGTTGGGGTGAGGCCGATGATGGTTACTTCGTTCGTGCCGGGCTGTGCTGGCATTAGGGCATGTTCAATAGTAAGGTGTTGAGAGGGTTTACCTTGAGGGCAAGTTGTTTGAGGTCGCGGACGACTTGAGCTTTACTCGGAAAGAGGGTGACAGTCCGCGTGGGGAGATCACGGACGTGATACTCCTTCTTCTCGATGTCCATGGCTGTGATGCTAATGATGGACTGAAGTGGCAGTGTAAGGTCGGGTTGAGGGTAAAACAAGAGGATTGATTTGAGAAACCGAACAACTCAGCGGTGACAGCCCTGCTTTATACTTCAACCATTGATGGAGGTGTGTAGGATTTCTCATGACCACGTCCAAGCGATCCTTCGCTGCATCTTGCCTTCATCACCCCTGAACAAACCGCGCGAAAGCTGTTGGCTTGGTGGCTGTTGCCGCGGTGTATTCCACCGATGAGTGCCTTACTGAAAGCCTGAAGAGGACCAATTGATTTCCGCTCAAGCCAAAAGCCATCGCTTTCACTAGTGGCTCTACCGATGATGGCAACAAGCAACGGACGCTCAGCTTGTCACGCCAAGGCGTCCAACACCGCCCTCACCGTTATCGATAAAGCTCTTATCGTACCTTGCATGCAGATCTGACCCCAGGCACCTAGAATTCATCCGGTTTGAGGTGGTTGTGGCACGTTTTAGGCGGACGTTTGGCCGGTTGACTCATTCAATTTGGCGTTCTGATTGGCTCATCGTCAGCACGTTTTACGCAGCAGCGCATTTCTCGACGGCGTCGCTTTGGACAATTTGCGTCACCAACACTGCTCTGGACTCGTAACCATGCACTCGTCCCCGGTTTCCCCTCATTTGGTCTTGATTTTCCGCAAGTTGAACATCGTCTTTTTGCTGGTTGTGACTCAAGATTTGCCTGGCCGCAGTGGTTGAATCTGTCCCCGCTTGTCTCCGTACGAGAAACCGGTTCCTGTTGCTTCAATGCAGCCAAATTTGTGACGAATGATTGGTTTCTTCGTTGTAAAGTCATTGATGGCCGCTTCCTCATAATTTTATTCATAACTTCAGGTTTGCTTTGCGTCATCATCAGCGACAAGTCAGACTTTCTCCTCGATTAGCGGTGCGCAGGCGTGAGATAGCCGGACGGGGATCCACCCGACCGAAGTCACATTCCACGCCGTACCCGCGACCGGTCAGGTGGAGACTCCGGATTACGTTCCATGCGCCAACCCACGTGATGCCATATTCATGAAGGTCGTCTGGGTGTTCTTTGCTGAGCCTCTTGCTTACCTGTACAGCCAACCGATTCCAATTTTATGCTTAATCAAAGGTGATAGCTAATCACATTGATCAGAGACGACAACCAGCAGAAACACGAAGGCCAAGACAACAGCAACCACCCTGGAAAAGTCGTGGATGACAAGGGAAGTAGAAATTATCTTATTTTTCCTCAGCCATACGTACACAACCTTTGGCTTTGAAATCTCCTCCTGGCAGCGTACTTACAGGCCAGTTGAGGGACGTAATTCTTTCAGTATTCACTAGTCCTAAATATCTCCAGTACTCAGAGGTGGGCAAGATCTGAGGTCACTATACTGACACAAAGCCGAATGAAACAATACATCATCTATCAATACTCAGATTATCAGCGGCTTGGATAGAGATCATCAAGTTGCTTGGAAGACTTCATGAATACGCAGCTTACACTTGATCAAGTCCGTTGTGATATTGAAAAGCCAATTTTCAAGCAAAGCTATAGCTTGGCATAGCCCATATTGAAAATCTCGCGCGCTCAAGATGCTTGCGCCCATGATAATTTCAGCATCGGCAAATCTCAGCCGGGAGAAACATGTGAAAACTAATTTCGTGGCGATCGCTCACAGCGACTGCGCCGGCGAACATGAATCTTTAGACTTGAAGCACTTCGGTGGACATTTCCCGAATGTACCCATGAATCAGCAAGACTTCTTGTACATCTTTTCCTTGGGTGGGGGGTGTGAGAGCTGGGATTGATGGGCCGCGCCGTCACTTCTAGGTCCATACGAGAAACGAGGGTACCGAAACGTCTCCGCGGCCGAACATTTATGTACATTAGTAATTTTCTGTTGACTTGGTTGCAGGCGTAAAAGGGCTACGTGAGCCCGCAAATTCTCATCTTTCGATGCCGTTTGGCGGTATCTGACGGTGGCGACTACATTGCACCTCGAAAGAGCCTCAACCCCGCTGCCAGTCCCGCCTCTGTCACCCTGGGCGGTACGGATAGCCAGACGGGCAGAAAGCATGGAACCAACAGTGGCCTAGATCGTCATTCTCTCGTGTGCTGGCGTCGCATTGCCGTACCCACTGAAACCTCCTGTCCCAGGGGCGCGCGCCTGTCTGTGCCTTTCGGGTCGCCGCTTGATGAATCCGAGAACGCGATGACCTCGCTTCATGCCCCCGGCGGCTGCGCCAAGCGTACTGGAATAACAAATCTAGAAGCTGCCCCATTGTTCACACAATATTTCCATGTATGTAAAACGCGTAGTCGCAAGCATGCAACTCGGTCCCTACTACAAAATCGAGAAGGCGACGCCCGTGTACTACTACCAGCACGGCATGCCTTGTCGACGGACAACTACCGGGACCCGAGTTCACCGCCGCCAGAGTCTTCCGCTGTTCATGGGGTATGATCTCCCTGACTCTCAGTCAGACTAGAAAGTGTCGATTGTGACTACGTCCAGACAATTTAGACGATAATCGAGTGATCGTGTCGAACAGCATGATGACCAGCCTGAAGCCAGCTTGATCGGAACGCCACGCAGACTAACAAAGTGTCACGTCAAAGAAAGTTCACTTGAAGCTCAGCAAGAGTATCAGGTAGCCACTTACCATCTACTGGAGAATCATCAACTTGTTACCGCGACTTCGTGCGGCAGGCTCTTCCCGCCTCCAAAGTGGCCGCTAGGCAGGGGCCGAGCCTGCGATTGGTGTTCCGCTGTCTTGGAACCCGAGGTCATCGGAGCTCCACTTGAGTCGTCCGAACTGTGCCATTATTGACATTGACCAGGATCTGGTCAAAGCCATTGGCCAAAGGCGCGCTTACGCGGTAATGGGTGATTGGGGCCGGCGGAATGAATAAGGATTAGCCCCCACGCATTGTATTTTAAGCATACGGCAGGAGAACTCTAGACGGAAACAAGTATATTGATCTTTGATCGTTCGAGAACTCTCCGTGTTCATGGGTCCTCCTATCCGACCGGCGGCTAGCGGCGATCTACCTATATTCAGATGACAGCAGGGGATTATCGGACGAAATCCTCCTTGCTGCTCGGGGCAACTCGCGGTCATCCAGTTTCAGCCAAAGACTGATCTAGGTTGCTCCTTTGGGAAAGTCCAGCAGGTGGACTAGACCGACAAACGAGATAGTTCTTGGCAAGGCTGGAGACCTTCAAGTATATATGAAGCCTCCAACTCAGTCCCATCACTCTCATTCCCTCCCATCCTCATCCGGTTCTTCATTTCACTTTCCTACATTCGATCACTGCCATTCATTCCTAGCCAGTCGAGCCATTCGTTCTTTTGACAAGTCGTCCAAGCTCTTCCTGCAATCGATTTAGATTTCTTGACCACCAGACCTACCGAACAACTACCAAAATGAAGTTCTCTCTCGCCACCGTCGTCGCCGTCGCCGCCCTCATGGCCGACTCCGCCTCTGCCCACTACTTCTTCGAGAAGATGGTCGTCAACGGCGTCGCCTCCGCCGACTACATGCGCTCCAGCACCCAGGGCTACCAGCCCCAGTCCAACAGCATCATGACCAGCAACACCTTCCGCTGCAACACCGGCGCCAAGGCCGCGGCCAAGACTGCCACCGTCGCTGCCGGTTCTGAGGTCGGTTTTCAGATGAACTTTGGTGCCAAGATCCAGCACCCTGGTCCTCTCCAGATCTGGATGAGCAAGGCCTCCGGCGATCTCTCCAGCTATGACGGCTCCGGCGACTGGTTCAAGGTCTACGAGTCTGGACCGACCAAGTTCCCCCTGACTGGCGCTGCCGAGGAGTGGGGTGTCTACAACAAGAACATCATCACCTTCACCGTCCCCAAGGTGCGTTTTCCTTCTCCCCTGCTGGGGCTAGAAACTTTCAACTGACTGTTTCATAGGACCTCGCTGCCGGCGACTACCTCGTCCGCCCCGAGCACCTTGCTCTTCACAAGCCCTCCGGCACGGAGTTCTACTTCAACTGCGGCCAGATGAAGGTCACTGGCTCTGGCACCAAGGTCCCCACCGCCACTGCCAAGTTCCCTGGTGTCTACGACTCCAACACTGCCGGTCTCTCCCCCAAGTAAGTATTCTCAGAAGCGGTTTTGCGAGTACAAAATGTCTAACACCAAGTTTTAGGTTCTCTCTTTACCAGAACGCCAAGTCCTACCCCATGCCCGGCACCACTCTCGTCACCCGCGAGCTTTCCCTCCCCATGAGCCGCATCACCCGCGGCATGCGCGAGGAGACCAAGCAGGAGTAAATCTTCCCATGCCGAGGGTGACTCACAGGGGACCGATGAAATGTCAATATGGACATTCAGGACAAGGACAAGGACGTCCACTGAACACTTTTTTCTTCGATGCATATCTAGTTTAACTAGCCACACCATGTAGATACACAGTTGCAGGCCATTTGAGTAGCTTCAATAACAGAACGCGCACCAGATGCTTAAATATATAGTCGCGTCCATACGATCATAATATTTCCAGCGAACATTCGTATGCCTCCTCCATTTATATGAACATGCCCTACAACTGCAGGACGCGCTTCGAAGTTTTCATCAAGAACACTCAACAGAACAACAGTAACAAAATAAAGGTCTAACTCTCAGGCACCTCAGCCTGACGTTGCTCTGTTTCATCAGCGTGTCTGGAATCCCCAAGGCAGATTTACTATCACACCGCAAGATCGATGGCGATCCGAGAGCCTGGACGTGAAAGCGCCATCTGAAGTCCTTCCGCAGGCAGCCGTAAAGATCACTTCACCGCAAGACAGAACCAAGCACATCCAACCAACCATGGGCGGTGAGCCCGGATGGTTACCTTTGGTTAGGCCAACAAACATCTGCTGCAGCATGTGCCGTCTTATTTGGTGATACATGTGTCACCAAACACCATCACCAGAAACCGTACAAAGTTGAAGCCTTCTCTTCATTATCATGAACTCCAACAACCTTTCATTGCCAATATTAAAAACATTATCAGCCATCCAAAATGTTCCGCCCATGGACTTACAACCCTAATCCCCCAGACTTCCCCTGGGCCCCTCCCACCCCGGGCCCAGCCTACAACAACGTCCACAGCGGCAACCGCGTCAACATCAACACCTTCAACGCCTACCCCCGCTTCGCCCAAACGCCCTTCGCCCCGCGCCCCTTCGACTTTGCCTCTCTCTTCAACCTCCACCCCTACGGCAACAACCAGAACGGCCCCCTCCGCGCAGACGGCCGCCTCCGCAACCGCGTAACCGTCATCCTCCCCGACGGCAGCCGCATCCTCGTCGACCGCGACCTCATGCACGAGCACCTCCCGCGCACGCGCAACTTCGTCCACGGCCTCGGCGGCGACTTCGCAGTCCCCGAATTCCTGCGCGGCTACAACCCGGGCTTCGAGGCGCCGGACTTCAACCAGCTGCGCTTTCGCGACGGCCTCAGCCGCGCGGCGGGCTTCGTGTTCCGATACATTGAGATGATGTGCCGCACGCACCAGCCGTACGGCGGCCCGCCCGAGTTCGACCTCTTCTCGCGCCCTCGGTTCCTGCTCGCGAACGAGAGGAATAGAGTGCAGGTCGTGCAGGAGGTGTACTGGCACCTGTTCCTGCTGTGCTGCGTGCTGGACCAGGACCGCGCGCTGGGGTGTTCGGATATGTTTGCGCGGTCGATTGGGGAGTTCCTTTTGGAGTTTATGCCGAGGGTTGAGGCGTTTATGCCGCCTGGGGCCGCGCAGTTGCTGTTTGTAGGGTATGCGAGGATCTTCCGGGAGACGCGGTCGGAGATGGACGTGTTGAGGGAGCTGTGGGACATGATGGATGCGCGGGATCAGCATTTGTTGAGGGCGACGATTGGGCCGCAGCTGGCGGGCAACGGGATGGGGAACAATGCGCAAAGGATGTGGACTGCTTTGAGGCACTTGGGCTTGGTGTGATGAATAGTAAAATTGTTTGCGTTGTTCTTCTAGACCAGATCGGCTTGGCTTTTTGATCTTTTCCTTTCCTTGTTTCAATTGGAGTTTGCATCCTTCGAATTAGATACATACGTCAATGTGACATCCCGCTGTGGTGATGAAAGATTGTGCTGATATTTCCAAGCTTACTTCCAAGCCGATGGCATTGGTCAACTAGTCTGATGCTTCTCCCCTCGTCCGCTTGACTATGCGGAGAATCTCCCGCAATTTATCCGCTACGTTGCTACTGGCACTCATTTTCCATGCCTTTAATGAGATTTGCCTCGCTTACAATCTGAGACGCGGTGAGCAGTAAACGCAGTGCTTTCTATTGACGCCGTGAGGACAGGTGCGGCTCATGGGAATGCACTCGTCAACAACGGTTTCTGGTTTACTAGGCTGGTTGTCGGCCATTTCGGGAAAGTTTGTGGTTGCTGGAGATGTTTCTGGGATTGGTTTTGTGTATTTATGCTTTCTTGGAACTCAAGATGTTTCCTCTATGCAGGTGAGGTGGCCATCACTGCCATTTATAATTCTCGACAGCTAAAACTAGTGTCTGATTCACGACACATTTTCTGAGGTTGACCACCGATTCACAGAGAAAAATCCGCATAATCGCCACAATATTTGAACGAAAAGCTTTCGTGTGGTTTATTCACTGAAACGGAACAGGCTGCGAGATGCCTGTTCGCCCCTTTTTCAAGCTAGTTCACGGGTGGAAAGGCTCGGCACTTGTTACACAGGCGCATAGTAGCATACTTTTGAGGTCGGATAGCCCGCTGTCAGTGTACCGTCTCTATTCCTGGCCCACGATGAAGTTTGGTTCGCCGCTTCCCTCATCGGTCCTTTCTCAGTCGGATTTTGACAGTTTGGTCTTTACGAAGCCGCAAAAGCTGTCATAAAGTGGCTTGGAGTGCCCTTCTCTCCACCGGCAGATGACCTTAATCCTCCCCGCCCCGACCTCGAGGGCAAGCTCAAATCCGAATGCGCATTGCTCAGGTGTCGAGATATCCTCAGGCTTCTTTCCTTCCCTCTCTTCCCGCATCTTCTTCCTTCTCCATGCTCGGCTCCACACGTCCTCTCGCGCTCTGCCGATGCCAACGAGCTTCTCCCGATCCCACTCCCATGATATTAACTCCAAAGAATTCGCCAGCTCTTGCAGATTGTTCGCCAGAGCTCCAACTCCCCTATCCAATGAAAACTCAATAACCTCCGTCTCGGTGCTTGGAGGAAGCATACCCCTCCATTGAGCGGCCGCCAGACCTCTCGCAGCCTTGTTGCAAGGCCTCATCGCCGCAAAGCTCCATGCAACAGCCCATCTCTTGGTTTTCGAGTTCGGGCCCTGGATGAACTCAGTTACCGCCAAGTTGTCGATCTTGTGTTCGTGAAGCTTCTCCAAGATGGCGTCGAGGCTGGCCTTCTTGCCAAACATGCTAGTGTACCACTGCACCTGCTCCCTCAACTCGAGAGACTCCTTCAGGATCCGGCCCACGAACGCGACTTCTCCGCCTTCGGTGAATTGCTCATTTGCGGCGATGGCGAAATGATTCTCCTGGGCCGTAGCCTTTGACTGTTCGCATGCTTTGACCTCTTCTTCGGAAGTGTAGAATGGGGGGTTGGTCATCACAAAATCCAGGTGATCCACGCCGAGTCCCTCGGGGTTCACCAAGTTTTCTTCGGGGCTGCGTCTGACGACACTGATATAACTTTGCAGATTATTGAGTTTGACGTTCTGTTTTGCATATGAAATGCTCTTCTCGTCGATATCTGCACTAGTCAGTTGTGAATACTACCTGTCAGCGAGGAAGGGTACCTGTTGCGAAGAAGGACCATCTACGTTGTGTATATCCGAGCAGAGGGAAGATGCATGACGCACCAGTCCCTACATCCAGACCGACAACTCTGCGATGGTCTGGCTGCTCGTACGAAGTGCTATCGAGTAGGTCCTTGAGCCACAGGATGTAGTTGTGTCTCTGGGCGATCTTCAAGCAGTCAGCTTCTTGCTCAATGCGCCAAGGGTTGTGCTTACAGGTGGGCATAATCGGTCAGCTGGCAAGTCGACTTGGAAACCGAAATGTTCCTTCAGCAGCGCGCTGTTGAGTGCGATGACGGCATACGGGTCATTGAAGTCGAGTGTGTTCCCGCTGAGTCTGAGAGGAAGTTAGCTGTATTCTCGCAATTCCGCGGTAGGAGGTGTGTTACTTCGTGCCGAGTTTTCTGTGCTTCTTGCCCAACGCAGCGTAGTCGTGCGTGCCGCTGTATAAGTCACGATAATACGTGTCTGCGTGGGTGCCAGGCTCTGTTGGTCGTGGCGCTTCGAAAGTAGACCGTCCAATGCGCTGAAATTTGTGAGAGTCGGACGCGCTTTCTGCTTGGGTTTCGTTCGCATCAGGATGCGACCTCTTTTCGCCGGCCATCTGTGACAGGATGTGGGTGAAAAGCCGGCCTAGTTTGGGGAGGGGGCCTGCTGCCTATGCAGCCGTTGGAGACCAAGGTGGGCGAACAAGAACAGCCGCCGATGAGCAGGCGCTTAAGTAGTAGAGAAATAACACCATTCATGCGTCAAAACTGCGTCGGATGCGATGGACGGGTATCTGAAGATGATTATCCTCGTCTAGAGTCTTCGATGTTGATGCAATCCAGAGGATCGTTTCTCGTCGCGATTAGAGAATAAAGAGGTGCAATGTGGGCCTCCGTATGCATATATGCATAACCGGCGATGGAGTATGCACTTAAAGCAAAGTGGTCCACGTTAGAGTCGGTGTTCTCAGAGAATCCCGCATCAAACAAGCATAGGTAGAATGGAGGTTTACTGCTGCCCTTTGCGATCCCCGTTTTCCAAATCTTATTGTAGTCCATAAGTAAGATGAGACAAAGAAAAACAAAACTCTGGTAGGTACTCCGAAATATGTCCAAACACAAAGGAAACACACGCAGTCGCCATGCAACGCTGTCGTCTACTCATCCATCATGTCTAGTACATGCAACCACTCATCAGGTTCATGAAATCGTCTCACTGCCCCCACATAAGGACTCTCCATCTCCACCCCTCGAGCAGCTTCATATCGCTGTCAACAACCTCAACGTCGCCGCGCTCGATCTTGGCGCCGAGGCGCTTCAGCCGCTTCGAGACGGTCTTGGCCACCATCAGAGAGACCTCGTTCGAGAAGATGTAAAGCACGGCGAAAACAAAGAAGGCAATGCTGGCAAAGCTGTTGCGGCCGAGAACGCTGTCTTTGATGCGCGCTAGCATAGCCTTACTCTTGGAGAAGGCATACTCGGTGTTGTTGCTCGCCTGGAGGCTTGACCTGCCCTCGGACGAGGAAGGTCGACGGAAGACGCGCTTGACGGCTGGAATGAAGGTCGCCCTGCTCTTTGTCAGCTCACACGGCGCACCTCTGGATGTATCTCCAGGTACTTACACAGCTCCTCCAATGAGCCAATTCCTCCAACGGTGGTTCTCGCCTTCCTTGATCAGTACGCCGACCTCCTTTCGCAGCATCTTCAGGTCCCCAACCAAGATGCGGCCCTGCGCCCGAATTTGATCCTCTAGCTCCATCGTCGACGAGCCATCGGGGCGTCTCTTGCGCATGAGAGAAAGGTACTCCCGCATAGCGAACTGCGTGCTCGTCTTCAGCGACCGGATGTCCTGGGTTGTGGTCGTGATCGGCTGGAGCGCTGCGGCGGGGCGGGGCAGCTCGGCCATGGTTCCCGCTTGGGAGGGAGGAGCCGGGTAGTAAGCGGCCGGCCCAGCCATCTTCTCGACTACAGGAGGCTGGACGGCGACCTTGGGAATTGGGGGAGGATGGCCATATGTGATGTAGGGAGGCGCCGGTTGGCTCTGGCGGATGGAGTACTGGTCGGATTTGCGCGGAGGGTCTTCTTCTCGGGAAGGGCGGGGGTAATCCTCCGGACGGGTCGGTTGGGCGTACTCGGGCTGCGACTGAAGATACTTGTCTGCAGGCGGTGCTCCTCCTGTCGGGAAAGCCCCGGGGCCGTTGTACGGCGTAGACGACGTGTCAACGGGTCGGGCCTGTGTTTCCATGGATGCCATCTTGAGACGCAGCGCAACCAAGTGACACCAAAGTCGCGGCGGTGAGGGAGAGCCCGGTAGGGAATACGAGAACGGCGGCGGACCTAAAAGTGAGGGGTGTTCCTGGTTGAAATGCAAACAAAACAAAAACAAGAACCACTGTGGTTACATCAAGAAGGACAAGCGAGGATATGAGCTGAGCCGAGTTGTGAGATTGATCCGATTTAATAAGGTGGCGGGGGAATTCGAGGAAGCGTTGGAACAGCTCACCACCACTGCCCGCCTCGCCTCGCCTCGCTTCAGCGAAATGTGAGGTGACGGACAGCTGGAAGGCGGGATGGTGGGGCGGCACCTGCCAGCGAACGGCGCCTGGACCCACTGCGGGAAGAATAGCGGGTCCATCACACAGTGCCCAATGACTTCGAAATCAATCACGCCGCACGCTGTCTGTCTTTGCTGCTTTCGATGTCGTCGCTTTTGAGCTCTAGCTTCATCGCGACCGTCTCTAACTGTCGTGTCCACGTACACATCCACAATGTCCGACCAGGCCCCCTCGCGCTTCACGGCGCCGAAGAAGACCACGACAGAGCGTCTATCGAGCAACACCGTCGGTCTGGTCCAGCTGTCCGACTACCGCAAGCGACACGCCGAAGTCCTCGACCAGCAGGAGCGCGAACGCGAAGCAGCCCTCTCCGGCACGTCCACCCCGAACCGATCCCACTCCGCGACGCCAGACCCGGGGAGCGACTCTGGCAGCGGCGCAAGCAAGCCGAAGAAGAGAAAGAAGAAGATTGGGGGCAGCAAATTGTCTTTCGGCGACGATGAAGAGGAAGAGGAGGACGCGCTGCCGGTGAAGAAGGGGAAGAAGGACGCAGACAAGGACGGCGACGACAGCTCAGGGAAGAAGTCCAAGGTCGTTGCCAACTCTTCCGTCGCTTTCGTGCCCAAGGTCATGTCGAAGGCGGCTCTCCGACGTGAGGCGGCTGAGAGGGAAGCTTTGCGACGCGAGTTCTTGGCTATCCAAGAAGCTGTCAAGGCCACCGAGATTGCCGTTCCCTTCGTCTTCTACGACGGTTCCAACATCCCTGGAGGCACAGTACGTGTCAAGAAGGGCGACTACGTCTGGGTGTTCCTCGATAAGAGTCGCAAGGTCGGCGCAGAGCTTGGTGTAGGAGAAAAGGCCAATGCTAGGCGAGAGTGGGCACGCGTCGGTGTGGACGATTTGATGCTCGTGAGGGGGTCAATCATTATTCCGCATGTGGGTGTAATCTTGTCTCTATTTCTGATTCTTGGCTAATTGTTCTCTGCAGCACTATGAATTTTACTTCTTCATCATCAACAAGAGCACTGGCCCCGACGGCCAGCAGCTCTTCACCTACGCCGCCGACGCCCCGCCCAAGACGGACGAGCCCGAAGCCGAGGAGACGCCCGCGGTCCCCGATGGCGGCCTGACCACCGCAGCCGCGTTGAAAGCTAAGGCGGCCGCTGTCAAGGCTCTGCCCGATATCAACACCCTCGAGGGTGCGACCGATGATCCGACCTTGACAAAGGTGGTGGACCGGCGCTGGTATGAGCGCAATAAGCACATCTACCCAGCGAGCATGTGGCAGGAGTTCGACCCCGAGAAAGACTACCAGAAGGAAGTCCGGAAAGATGCCGGCGGCAATACTTTCTTCTTCTCGAGGTGAACGTCTGTTGTTTAGTCGATTTGGATACACCGGCTGGGTAAAATATTCGTAAGGATTGTGCCGAGAGGCATTCGATGAATGCTTCAGCCTGCGAAGAGGCGAACTGCAAGGATGGCTCCGAGGATCAGTAACCACCCTGGCCAGAAGACCATGATAATCAGCATGTTGCCCCCGGGACCGAGTATCGTTGTCGCAAACTCCATGAAGACCTGTTTTCTCATATGCCGAATCTTCTTGGAGTTCCACGCCGTTCGCATCGAAAATCGAAGCGCCGACAGGGACTTTCGGGAGACATATGCCGAATGGGAGACGAAGAGTCTAGCCGCTACCACCGTCGACGAGAGTGTTGAGGTTGCGAGAAGGTGACCGTAGACGAACAACAGCGACGAGGCGATTGCGGCAAGCCTCTGAAAACGGATGGCAAGGTCGAAAGTTGGTCGAAAGAGGGCGATGAGGGACCGTTGCCGGATGTTCACGCCGGGCTCGTGCGTCGACGACGTGAGGATGGCGACTTTGTTCATGATGGCAGATGAGGTCTCAGCAAGGGCTTGATCACGACCAACAGCGGTGCCTTTGGGAGTACAAGGGTTCAGGTGAGGGGTATGATGGGTGCTGCCGCCGTCAGCATCAGGAGGGGCAGCGGCATGGGCAACTTCGCGCTGGAATTCGAGATATTTATTGACTGGAGGCATGGCATCCGGTCACCAACGACTGAATGCAACGATACCCGTTCTTCCCTCCCACGCGGCTACTGCGCTTCTTTTCTGGTGCTCAGAATCGGAATCTTTGTGAAACTTGATCAGAGGAACGACATTCGAGATACAACAAGTCTTCAATAGCCATGATAGTGGCAGGCGCCTCGGTGTCGCTATTTACCTTAACAGCGCTCTTGTCCAGAATATTCCACCCCCTCCACCATGTCCATGTCGAACACCCCAAACTCGGAAGGAAGCTGCGACGGCCGCCCCACCACCACCACCGAGACCCTTTTTTCTACGGGCAAACCATGGCACCCACGTGGGGCTCTTTGCCCGCCGGATCGGGGGTTGAGGTTGGCATCGCACGCTGCGGGAAATGAGAACGTGGGATGTGATTCTTTCTCATTCGTTGGTGAGCATCTGCGCGGTTCCAAGAGCGGAGAGGTTCGAAGGTTCGCGCGGGTTTGTGTTACCCCTCCCCCGCGCTTGGAGGACGAAGGGAGGATCCGGACTCTTCTTTGATCACTCGTGGATTGAGGAAATGGTTTTCCACCATCTGTTGAAATCCCGAGGATATTACAGACGAGCAGAGTTTCGACAATTGACCTAACGACAACCGCAATAGATTTGCAGCCTCAGCACGTCTGAATCCTAAATCTCTCGAGGTCCAAAGGGAGGGGCCACGATCTTCAATCTGCCACACCTTGGCTCCCGCTGCCCCTCATGATGACCTCTATCTTATCTCATCCATCGCGGCAGGATCCGGAGGTTTCTGGGCCTGTCGGGAGGGGAGGCTGGGCCCATGTGCCGGCTCCGTGACTCGGGCGCCGGGCGTGGGCGATGGACGCTTCTTCATAGGCTCGTGTCTTCTCGCCGCTTCCGCCGGATTCTGCAGTGGAGGGGTCGGGTCCGTTCGGGATTGGGGGCTCAGCCACGCGCCTCAGTTGCAACTTGTTGCTGGTGTCACTCACATTGAAGAAATGACTGCTCTTCGTCTGCATCCTCTTCATCTCCCTACTCGCAGTCTTCATTGAAATGGGGGCCAACTCTTCGTCGAGATATCACGAGTATGGCTGGTTAATCATCTTTTGTCGCCGACGGATTCACGTCTTAGGCGCTGATCTGTCTGGAAAGGCCGTGTTCCCTAATCTTCTACCCAGCGAATGCAGGCCGGTCTTCGGGCTCAATGTCAGCTTGAAATGCTCGCTACATGCCTCTAGGGTTCCTGAATGCGATATGCTCAGAAATCAAAAGGTTTCTCTCGGGTTCATGAAGCTCCTCACGCCAACTACCCCGCCATCGTGTCCGCATTCCACCGCTCGGCCCGTTTGCCTACGATGCGACCAGTCCATTGAACCAATACAACCCGCCAAAATCCATTACTCGGGGTTAGCTGCAGACCGCTCACATTCAGCTGCCCAAAAATATCCACCGATCACAAGCCCTACGTTCCCGGCGGTCAGATCCTGTCGCCCCCGTTCACGAAATCGATAGACCGTCCTCTCGCGCTACACAGCATGACATCAGCCATGTTCACTCGGCCGAGCGCGCGCCGGAGCCATTTGGAGTCGGTGAAAGATCTCCAAGTCGGTGAGAACGTGGAATCAGGCACAGCCGCCAACTGTTGTAACGTTCCCTACGCTACCAAAGAGGCGAAAACAGATCAGTGAGCCGGACATCGTATTCCCGCGGGAGTGGCTGGACTCGTCCTTTGTTCGCGGGACAAAAAGATCTCACCCAGGGCTCCGCTTCGCTCGATCGGCCCGCCGGGGTGGCATGACGAGCATGACAGGCGCCGGCCGCAGCGGTTCCCCTCAGTGGAGCGATGGCATCAACCTTCGGCCGTGGGGCTCCAGCTTCAACAGTGAGGAACTCGGACATGCACGTCGAGACGAATTCAGTCGCTCCTTGCAGTAATCTAGGGAAGAAACGCCCGTATTGATCGTGTGTTTTGACGAGCGCGTGAATCAATACAGGCGCCTTTTCAATCTATCCCACCTCGTAAAGAAATCGAACGATGTAACACGATGTAACGGAGAAACACAGAAACATTCCATCCCTATTCCATCCGGCAATTCGAACAAGCCAGGACCCTGAAAGATGCCGTCCTAACCCAACCACCAATAAATCCAGCCACCCGTCCCTAACCGTGCGCCAACCCAACGGGCTCAAGAGTCTTCTGCACCGCCAGGGGAGATCGTGGCTGCATTCGACAGGCTGTGTGTGCAACCGTTAATGCGCATCGCAGAGCTAGGTTCCGCTGCCAACACGAGCCCAGAGATCGGCAGCCCTTCCCATCCGCAGCCAGTCACCGTTTAGACTTAATCTTTTTAGCTCGCAGAGGGTCGCATGACGGCAGAAACAACGCCTGCTAATAATGGCACACCGGGCTCCGCTACGGGCCTGCATCGCATACTTTTCGCGCTCCCCGGAATCGGGCATTTCCAGTGAGGCTGTTTTTTTAGTGTTTATGTGGTTCGTGTACTATGCAGTATATGGCATCCCCCCTCTTTTTGTTTCTACCGCAGCCCGCTTGGCTAGCAACGGCTGCGATCCGCGGTCTGCGTTTGTGAGGGGGATGGGTGCCGGGTGGAATGCGGCTAAAATGCAAAGGAGAAAAAAAAAGTGATGTGCGGTAGGATTCTCCTTTGAGGGGGAATACGAGAGCAAGGCAACCCGTGCGACGTCATTCTCTCGAACATTTTGTGTCCTCCGGCTTTACCGACTTTAATGCGGATGGATGGCTGGGTTGAGGTTGACAGGCAGGCATGGAGCCAACCAACAAACATTCGACGATCTTTTTCCTCACACACGCGACCCTTGATGGGTTGGTTGCTGAGGTTTATTTAAGCTGGACGTGCTCCCCGTCCGATCACTGCATCTCATCCAGCAGCATCTTGCATTATCACCACAGAGCAACAGTTCATCGCAACTCCTTGAGCCCATCTCATCCTTACCAATCCCACCTAATCTAATCCTCAATCTCAACCTCAACATCACCACCGCCACAATGCAGCTCCTCTCCACGCTCCTCTTCCTCGCCCCCGCGCTCGCCTCTCCCATCGCCCCCCGCGACGAGCCGACATGCGGCCAAAAGTCCGGCAAGCTCTCCGAGTGGACGCTCACCGACTTCGACTTCCATGCCAGCTACATCTTCACGACGCCCGCGCACCAGAACTCGTGGGGCTACGTCAGCTTCAACGTCTCCAACCCGGTGCTCGACTACACCGTCTCCTGCTCCGCCGCGAGCAGCCGCCTCAACGACTTCTTCTACGGCGAGATGGTCTACGACTGCAAGGCCCCCGACGGCGAGAGCGCCACGACCTCTTTCACCTTCAGCCGCCCCGACGGCGCGCTGGCGCTGAACCAGAGCTGGACGTGCAACGACGACCCGAAGTACCCGTAAGTTTCTCTCACATGTGGCCCCGTGGACAAGAATGATGGAGGCTGACTGGAATGGTTGTGGCAGGGCTCGGTATACCGCAAAGGGCGGCGCCGTCGCTGATCTCTCGTGCGAGGAGACGAGCTGGCAGAACCTGAACTGGACCATTGGCGAGGTCTACTCGAGGCGCGAGATCAAGTGCGACAAGATCACGCTGCCAACGCCCATCACCGAGATCTCCGCCGTCGCGTAAGGTGGATGTGTGTCTTGTTGTTGGAGAAGAAAGAGGGCCGAGCGCAGGAGTTTGCGCTTTCCGGCGATATGCTTGAACGATTTCTGATGATCGCCATTTCGCTTGCTCGTCATTCCTTGGGGCATAGCATTGCATGGTTCCAGAGCCTACGGATGGGCCTGGTTTAATGGAGTACATGAACACAAAAAAGGCGGATAGACGTTACATAGCAGCAGCGTTTTTGGATAATATTAATGTATGAGTTTGCTCTTATCAAAGCTTTGAGGGGGGTTTGGGTGGTTGGCGAACTGATTTTCAGGTGGTTTGTGCGGATCTTTGCTGTCTGCGATGAAGGAATGTGACGAAGTCGGGGGATCGGCACAGGATCCTGGGTCGCGGAGCATACCAGCTGACGGTCCGAGCTGGGTAGCCGAGGCCGGGGAAGAATCCATGGTCACGGCAACCTCGGCCGAGAGAACTTGGCGTGTTGTGTTTAACGTCGGGAGGCGACGTTTCTGATACTCCCACCCACATTATTCTCACGACTCTTGAATCCACTTGTGTCCCAGTAACGTCTTCGCATCCGGCCTCTCGGCTGGATCAAGTCTTATCATCGCCATGGTGAAATCCAAGAAGTCTGCACGGTCAGAGTCTGAAATGTTGCAGTTCAGCCTGTTTTTGCACATGTCGTTTAGGCACAGAGAGCCGAATGTTGAGGGCTTCAAAAGGTTACCTAGCGCGCAGTTAGCTCCGTAGATGTTTTCTTCTTCCAATTGTAAACTGACCGTCGCTGGCAAAATACCGATCGCATTCCCTCGACCGAGACAGCAAGGACTTGGGGAGAGCTCCCAGAAGGGATGTCATCTGCGCCAGCTGGGCCTCGCCTGTGTACAGATCCTGAGGCGTCCAGCTCCCGTCGAACAGAACGGCCCCTTGGGTGAGTTCCCATATCTAAGTAGAAATGTGAATACGGTTGTTCACTCAAACTGTCGAAGGAAAATGACTTACCACAAGCCCCAAGTTCCATATGTCTACTTTGTGATCCCAATCAGCCCCGAGTGTTACTTCCGGAGCCCGAAGCATGGCGGGTTGGATCCACTCTGTCAAGTGATCGTCAAACCAGCTGGCTACTCCGTGTCAGCGGTATCCCTATGGCGTATGCTACAGTGAAACCTACAGGTACCGAAGTCTGCCAGTCGTACTGAAAGCTCGCTCGACTCTGTGATGTCCTCATCTCCTGCACAAAACTCATGCGAACCTATATAGAAGGCATCTGGTGGAGGAAGAGACACATCAGACGACACGAATACTTCTGAAGGCGCCTTCTCAAACAGCTCGTTGATCCCGGGGCTTTCTATCAAGATGTTTGCTGGCTTGATGTCTTCAACGGAGGCAAGTTAGGAATGACCTGAATAGCGCTGGGATCAAGGACCAACCTGTGTGTATGACCTGGCATTCATCATGAAGATAGGAAAGTGCAAGAAGAAGCCGCTTTGAAACCCTCTTCATAGTGGGCACCGGAATCATCGCTTTCGGGAACAAAGTTCTGAACACCGACGTATTCGGGCCCATGGGCTTGGACACAAGACAGAGATGGTCTCCATTAGGTCCGCGGTGCTCAAAGTGGTCGAGGAGACCCAGGACATGGGCTGTCCCTGGATTTGTCGCAGATTTCGAGGTCACATTCAGGAGGATATCCAGCTCGTTGATGTCTAGTCCGACTTTGGACGTGTGTGCGGCGAGGACTTTCAGTGCAACGTGGCTCTCGGTCCTGACGACCCGTGAGTTTGGATAAGGTACAATGCTCAAGTCGCATGTTACTCACTCGTTATTCCGGGAAAGCCAAACGGTTGAATAGCCCCCGTATCCCAGCTTGTTCAGCACTTTGTACTTGCCATGTTTAAAATGGTCGCCGATTCGGACGGGGTGGTAGCCCCCTGGACGATACCCCGCCAGGTCTTCTTCGTCAATAGGGCGCGGCACCTGGAACATGTTGGCGGACCAGACGAGCCTGGCACCCAGGCGCCTCGCCCCTGCCTGAAAGGATTGTAGTAAATGTCTCATGGAGATGGTTTTGTGCTTGGTGAATACTGCTGTTGGGGGCGTTAAGCAAGGGGGTCCGGTGAAAATGTCGTGTGCATACATGAAAACAGGTTGAAAGAAAGCAGCTGTCAGCAGGTCAGATAACCTTTGTTCCCAAGGGTGGATCTCTTCGTCACCTCTATGGATTCAACACAGTTTTCCACTCATGGATGAACTCGGGTGGATTTCCAGGTGTTCCGAATTCCTGTAAAAGCACGAATTAAAGACAAACCTTGATGGTCCAAAACAAACATGCGGTGGAATTACTTCCATTTTAGTATCTCCCGCCTTCCAAAACACTACTCATAAGATCACGAATCTGCTGTACGACCCTGGGGCCTGCATTGAGGCTGTCTGCAGTCACGCTAAAACTCGTTAGGAGAATTGCCTGGTCAGAATTTTGATAAAATCTGCACTGAAGTCTTATAGAATCCGGACTGAAGCTTTGCAGGGAGCGGGTTGTTTTGTTTTCTAGTCTTAATAATATGTGACTGGCCACAATAACTCTTCAGCTCATACGGAAAGTCACGGGCGCAGTCGGCGGCCTTAGGGCACGCATACTGCCACAGTTGGTACAAAGGATTGCAACAACGCGATCCGGCAATAGTCTTGGAGCTTTTCTTATATTTGATTCTCATACGCGGGCATCCATTTCATGGAGCCTCAGGGTATGTTGTACGGCATTGCAGCTTGTGCAACGCCGATAGCCATGAAACGAACCCTGCGTCTTCGCGTCATTGATGCCGCATCGGCAAGGAGGCAATAGAACCTACAGATTCTCCAAAGATAGCATGGGTCAGCTCTCAAAACAGTATAGTCGACGTCGGATAGTTGAGGCTCTTGCTGGCTTGCTGGCAAGTCAACTCTGTAGAACAAGCGAGGCTACCTGTGCAAACTGTCTCACGGCATTGAACACGAACAAGCAGCACAACTTTGGGCATCGGGACCATTTACCTTGGGAACAGTTGCAAATCAAAACCTGGGACTGCATGGCTTTTGGGGACTCACCAGCGCAGATACAAATGACCCCTTGCGGGCCATTCCTGCAGGTTCAGGCTGTGCCGCCATAATCATGCCTCCTGACAGCAACTCTTCGGCACATATGATAAACGTTCGGAACAAAGAAGATTAGTTTGCGCGTCTCGCGGCTTGATAATATCTTCGCCGTTAGAAGAGGAGATACTGTTGAAATATGAAGGCTGTGATCCTGAATGTTAGCAACCTGTGTCTCACTTATTTGCCGTGCTCAATCGAACGTCGTTACTGGGAAAACTCACAACCTCAATTTGACCCCTCTTTCACTTCGTCTTGTAATCACAGACCTCTCATCTTGGCCTTCGATATGACCGTACTGTGCTTCCGAAGCTACCCTGGTAGAATGGGGTTACCAAGGCCGACAACTCGATGCTTCTTCATATCTTTGGTTGCCTGTGCTGCTCTTCTGGACGTTTGTCATGCTGGCCTTGAAGGTGAGAGAGTCTCTTGTGATGATCAAAAGTGATACGACAATTACTAACCCATCTACCATCAGGCAACAAGAACAAACGAGACATCAACAACAGCCCCGCTTCCACTATCACCAGCAATGAGACTGTGGTGTTTGTTTCAACCTCTGAACTCCAGGATGGACAAATTATTACGAGCTTCCTGACAACATACGTTCTCGTCACATTCTCCAGAAGCCTTGGCGATGTCACGCCTTCAATCACTTCTCAAGATGTCCCTGCTTCCTCGGTACTCACATTGAACTCGTCAAGTCAAGCTGTCCCTGGAGCGAACACCAGTACCAGTGCTACCTTGAATAGTGCGACTAGTCTGCAATCTAGTTTCCGAGGCCCATTCACCAATACATCTACCAAGTCCAACTTTTCAGGATATTCGTCTAAGTCTACGGCCCCCATCCCCAGTTCAAATGATACGTTGCCGCAAAGCAGTCATTCTGGAGAAATCAGCGTCCTCTCGAGCACGATTGTTGAGACCGACCAGAGCTACTCTTCAACTGGAACTGGCTTTGCTTTCCCAACTCAGTGTTCTCAGGGACTCAATTCTACCTTCCATCCCTCTCAAACTCACAGGTCTCTGTCCGTGGGCGAGCCAGGACGCACCAACACATCTCATTCGGATGCAACGAGGCATAGTGAAAGTCCCAGTGTTGTCCTGCCACCCTCATCAGTTACAAGCCCTACACCTTTCATTGCCACAGGTTCTTCTACCACCAGACCTGTCGATACGAGCAGAACACATGACATTGTCCAGTCTTCTGGTACGGTAGGCGGCAGCGGAGCCGCTTCTTCTGTAAGAAACACGGCCTCGACAAAAGGCAGTGTAGCAGAGTCTTCCATCACCTCTTTAGGCGACGACACTCCTCGAGGAGGTCTGTCGTCCACCATCGAAACTAGCCCCAAGTCCACAATTGGAGACGAAACTCACACCACATCAACCAAGGATGCCAGCAAAAGCCATACTACCAAGAGGGATGGACCAGATTCTTTCACCGCTGGAAAGGATGTTGACGAAGCGTCTACCACCAGGAGAGAAAATGCCTCTTCTTCAACTGAAAGGACTAGCGACGGCACCTCTACAGCGCGGGAGGACGATAGAAGCAAATCTACGAGCAAGCAAAAAGACAGCAACTCGTCAACTGACAGAAAGAATGACGATGAATTTTCAACAACCGCAAACAAGGACAATCAGTCTTCCACCTCTCCTTCATCTGGGAGCAGTCGGGTGTCCAGCACATCGTCGCTCGCCCGATCAACAACACCTCAGCCAGGTGGCAGCGCGACAAGCGGTGTCAGCTCCACGACTTCCACCAGCTCAGACAACTCCTACACCGTCCTCTTCATGACCGCTACGACAACGCAGCCGCCAGGCGTGGACTCAACAACCAAAGTTACGTGGACTTCCTCAGAAGTCACCACCTCCTCTTCCGACGGTGGCATCATCTTTCCTTGGATCGTACCCGTCTGGGGCTGCATAGGGCCGATTTGCCATCCTCAATGTCTCATTCCGTTTCTCGGTTGCAACATGCCTCAGCTCAAGCTTCCAGGCCCGATGGGGTTTCCGTGGGCCACGGTAAGCCTTCTCTCCAGGGACCTGATGTGCTGCTTCTGACCGTGTTTCCCAGCCACCGCCTATACCTCCTAAGGAGCCCCGGAAGGGTGACCCAAGCGATCCTGACGATCCGAAGCCCTCGGAGACCCCCACAAGCACCTCTTCAGAATCGTCTTGTACTGCTTCTACCACATTATATCCCAACTGCGGCCAAAGCTGTGTCGCTAGACCAGTCACTACTATCGACAAGTCTACGAGCTTCAGCACATCATGTTTCACGTTCACCTGTCAGCCAACGGTCGTCTGCAGTAAAACGGTGCAAACCACAACCACTACAACAATCTCTACAGCTAGTGCCACACCCTCTGAATTTTTCTGCAGCCCAGAGTCCAACTGCGGGGATTGTGTGCTTTCGTCTACTGAGACGCAGTCCGGTCTATCAAAGAGAGTAATCAACTATGTCGATTGGAACCCTCCCGATGACGATGAACTACTTAACCACCCTGATGGAATCTGGGTTAAAGATGTCAAAAAAGATGCAGCGGGCAACGATATCCCCATAAATGACAGACCATACGTGACAACCTGGCCCGCCGGTGAAGCCGCCTGGCGCTTGCGAATGTTCCGCCAGATCAAGAACTACTGCGACGGGGCAGAGGAGCAATACCACAGATATCCCGACGGTATAACCTCGCGATTGGGGCCGTACGGAGTGTCCACGATGCGAGTCAGTGAATGGGCTGACAGAGGAATCGTCGGTGGGAGCGGTCCACTATGGGGTTGCAGTATTCTGATGATTATCACCAAACGAGGAATATACGTGAGTCACAACTGGGAGGTCCCAAACTTCGCAAACCCCTACAATTATCCAGGACTCGACCTCAATGAAGAATTCCACAAAGGTGTGGAGATGTTTTTGAAAGAGGGAGACGCAAAACATAGGGGTATTGACCAGCTGAAGGAACAAACGCATATTTTCGACAACATGCAAGAAGACACACTGCAAATCATTATTTTCACTCCCCAGACTGGAATTTTATCTCCAATGCGTGAGGATCCTGTCAGAGATGCTTTGGTGCGGCACCCGTCTGCAGTTGAACGATGGAAAAACTTCATTGTTGGCCTCGGATTTCCTCGAGATAAGATTATGGTCCAGGCTTACGTTAAAGGTCCTTTATACTGGCCAGGTGTGCCTAGGCCTTTGCAGGAAGGACAAAGAGTCATGGATTATTGGCAGCCGGAGTCTTCTGCAGGTCTTGCCTTCTTCCAATACCATCCTGCGCACAAGGTTGATGGGGTTAATCGAGGCCCTACCATCAAAGTGTTCTGGGAGTATTACGACAAGATAATTTTTGAGTCGTCTTGGTGTTATCAAGAAGACGAGACGGTTGCGGCTCGCGACGACGGAGGTGGCTCCTGCCCTGTTCCTCAGGCTGCCGGTAATGGACCATCTGCATCAGGTGATGGAGGATCCGCTTCAGCATCCGCATCAAAGGGGATATCCAATTCCTCGGGGAAGACCTCCACCAGTATTACTTTTACCAGTTCTCAATCGGCGAAGGGGTCAGGTTCTATTTCCTCCGGTAACACGGCAGTCGCCACGAGCAAATCATCTGCCACCAAAACCCCAGGACCAAGCTCCACAGCACCATCATCAAGCCCTCCACCCTCAAATACAGATGAGCCGCTCAAACGTACTGTCCATATCAGCCAAGAAATCCGGGGTAATGTACATAAGAATGACGACGTGCACATGGCGAACATCACAATCTCCGAGACCAAGGATGGCAAAAAGACCGTTTTGGAAAGTGAGCAGCACAGCGACGGTGGCAAATTCAGATCTCTACCGAGTTCGCAAACTTTGACGGATGACCAAGGCAACGAGCTGAGAATCGAATTCAGAAAAGAAGAACACCATAATATCACGTTGTGGGCGAACAGTAATGGCAAGCCAGAATTCTGGAGCATTGAGAATCTCGAGAAAGATGAGAAGAATCCAATGAAGCCATGGTGCGAAGTGAAGAGCACCGTCCCGAACGTAAGTTACATTGACCTCTCCATATCCTCTCGATGAAATGCTAACATTCCGGGCTCTAGAGATCTGCCGTTCTTATTTTAAGAGAGATTGAGTGCTTTTACTATGTGTGAGATGAGTGTTCCGCAGGAGGCCTAGTAGGCAAAAATGTACTACCTTGTTGGTCGGTTCTTGAGTCTTAGTGTTTGTTTGGAAGACGAGTCAATGTTCGTTTTGAACTTCGATGGGATTTTTCAACACTAGGTGGCTGCGAAATCCATGTGTGTGCTCATATTTTCCTGTGGGACCATATCTTTTCGCCTTCGATTCGCCAAGCAGGACAGAGTTGTCTATGCACAGCCCCTCTCGGTTGCATCATATTTTACGTGCCCAGAACGGTCCTCAAGCATGAAGTTATTTCAAAACATCCTACAATGGCTTTTTATTCTCAAATTGAGGCTGATATCCACTGTAGCCATCACGCTGCAGTCCCGCGTAGCCAGGGGTCTTCCAGTAGATCACGCGCTGTGAGCCTGTCCTCCGGTTTCCACTGCAACATCTTCCGCAGGAATGCCAGAAATTTCGCCTTTTCTTCACCTTCTAATATCCCCTCTTCCTCTTCAAGAGAGGTTTCTGAAACTTCAACGTCGAGTATGAGTCGCCCTGAGGACTGTGTCAGAAAGATTGTCGGCAATACTCTGAGTCTCAAACATACCGTCTTCATCGAATAGAGTTTTCCAAGCCGAACCGCGCTCCAAGAGGTCTTCCGGCGGAGGGCCGAGCAGAGAGATCATCCTCGCAAAGTGCGCTGCCCTTGATACCGTTGGATCTCGCAGTCTAGTCTTGAAAAGTAGTTTACCCTCAAGCAAGTCCCATATCTGTATCTGGGTTACCTCATGCTCTGGATTCAGTCGCAGTCACTTCTACTTACCAACAATCCTAGCGCCCAGATATCGATCTTTTCATTCCATGGCACACCCAACACTATTTCGGGGGCTCGATAGACATCAGGCATTACTTCCTCCTCGAACTCAAAGGGGCCTTCATCTATCCGAGCATCTCCGAAATCCGCAATAACGGGGTCTCCGGGCTCGTCTGGAATCTCCAGCCCCGTCGACGCATAAATCACCCGATCTTTGATAATCTTTCGAGCGCTAGGCAAATCCCATTCATCTTCTACGAGAGCATCAAGAACATCCGTGTCCTTGATTGACAACATGATATTTCCGTCTTGAACATCTAACATCTTTGTTAATCATTGCTCCGAGAATTCCAAAGACACGAAATTAGAAACATACCTGTGTGGATGATATTTGCCGCAGTGTGCAGGTAGTCCAGTCCGAGTAATACGCCTTGGACCAAGCCTTTCAAAAGAGTTGGAGGCACCCTGCCGCCGGCCATCTCACGAATGTCGGCAAGGGATATACCGAGAGTTTCGAGAACAAGACACATATGACTACCATTCTGGCCTGCGATTTTGAAAGTGTTCTTGAGAAGTCTTACTAATTTTGCTCCGGGATGGTCGGATTTGACAGATTTTAAATGGCGGAGCACCTTCTCTTCGGTTGCAGCTTGACTATTGCCGACCGCAAAGACTTTGAGAGTGACGTAGACATGTTCTCTGCAAAATCACTCAGTATGAACCATCTAATACAGGATGCCGAAAAACGCATACCTCAAATCGCGGCATAACCATGACGTCGACGCTGAACCAAACCCCAGCTTCAACAAGACTTGGTAACGCGACTCAAAGACCTGACCGATTGTTACAGGGTACCAGTTGTCCGGATGGTACCAAGGGAAAGTCTCCTCCTCCAAGCGTACATGCTCGGGGTAAATTTCCTCGGGATCCGCATAAGGTAGTAGCCTTGGGGGCGATGCGTCTCGTGGCGCCATGTCTTGCTTCGGTCGTCGGCGTAGGCGGTGAAGGCAGGAGTTGGAGATGGGTAGTTGAGCGAATTTTGTGGACACATCGGGCGCGGTGGTGGTGCGCCCTGCTCTTCCCCACAACACTGAGCGCGCGTCTTTGTACGACCCTACACTATCATCTGCAAGTTCCAGTCACGCAGTCGTGAGGTCAATTGGCGATATTAAGACGCGAAAATCAACACGAATTTCAGGGCGCAAGACCAAGCAAGTGAAGTTGTCATTTAAGTCTGGTTTTCCCTGTAATATCTAGTCGCACAATCTGGTCGGCTCGAAATGTGTGGAGAAGATGTCTGCCAGCAAAGGTGGTAGTGGTGGAAGAAAATGGAGGATTGACTCAGGCTCAGTCTTTGCCTGGACCGTCTGAGGAAAGCACCCTGATTACTCACTTCTTAACCAAATCACTAAAGATCAGGCCATGTGTGATTTCAGCGCGTTCTCAGTCCAGTCATTTGCCAAGGCATCGTCTTGGGCATGACTACTAGCGGCACCGTGAGTTGTAAGGACAGAAGTGAATATTTTGAAAGAGAGTTCAATATCATCTGCCTTTAATGATTGGAACAACGAAGGCCGTGCCATTCTCGGCATTCGGCCAATAGCCCTACCAGCTTATTCTTAAGTATCTGTCAATTGTGAGTCTGGGTGTATCAAGTAGCTCCCCCGAATCCAGTGATCAATGCCACACACAGCAAATCAAGCAACATCATGAGGCGGGTGTAATATGAATGAGGTACAGCTGATGAGCCTTCCGCGGTGGAACCACCATCACCTTTGGATGAGCCGACTGACCAATGGATGTTATCAAGACTATCGAGCGGCTTGACGCGACCTTCATTGGCCGTGTCAAAGACATTCGTACAACCAGCAATCGGCGCCTGAGAAGATATCCAGCTTTCTGGTGGCTTGATCTATGCAAAGGCGCGTCCGGTGTGTGGCTTGAACTGGTAGCCGAGTGCGAGAGGACAAATCCAGGTAAGCAGGACTACGGCGTGTGGGGTTCTTTTGCGGCATGCTGACAGACATAAGCGTGAAGATGCGACCATCGGCCAGCCATTTTGGGCTCGCCGCATTGCTGCCGGTCGTGTTGACTCACTCGGGTGTCTTCATTGAACGAAGGATATGGGTCAGTGCCAAACTCACTAGTCGCCGACTGCCGGTCTCCCGAAGTAAGCCCTATGGTGCTACGGCGCCTGAATTCGGCGTAAAACAAGATACAATAATAAAGATATAAAGAGTCTTGGCTCGCCGCACAGTGAAGATATGTTAAACGATTCGTATACAACACAAATTAGACATTCTCTTATCTTTTAGGCGCTCCCCATTCTTGGTCATGAATCCCGTCAACACCAAGCCATACAACTTGCCCGCCGATGCAACTTGGTTGAGTATGTTTTTTTCTTCTAGCGACTGCCTCATTTCGCCAATCTCCGTCGAAAAAATTGACTTATTCTTGCGTAGTCACTGGTTGCTCGTCCGGTATTGGGAAAGCCTTGGCGACCTTAATTGCCAGCAAACCTTCCCACCGGTTGATCGCCACGGCCCGCAAGCCTGCAGATCTGTCTTATCTCTCCGACGACAACCCCAACATCCTCAAGCTTGCTTTGGACGTCACATCGCCAACATCCGTCAATGCTGCCTTTGAGTCGGCCGCCAAGCACTTCGGGAAAGACTTCCACCTCGATGCCGTGGTGAACAACGCCGGGTACTCGCTTTCCGGCGATACGGAGTCGGCAACCGAAGAGGAGACCCACTTGGAAATGGAGACCCTGTTTTTCGGCACCGCACGGGTGTCGACCCGGGCTATCGGAGTCATGCGCCAGCATCCGGAGCACCGAGGTGGTGTTATTTTCAACATTTCCTCTTTGGCCGGTCAGGTTGGGCTTCCCGGTCACGCCTACTATCATGCGAGTAAATGGGCTGTTGAGGGCTGGTCTGAGTCTGTGGCCAGGGAGATGCATCCGGATTGGAACAGTGAGCCCAATAATCCTGTCATTCATGTTCGTTACTCGATCACAGGGCTAATTTCGGAACACAGTCAACATCTGTATCGTGGAGCCTGCTGGAGTCAAGACTAACTTTGAAGGTCACAGCAAGGCCCATACCGCTCCCCATCCAGCCTACGCGGCCAGCGACATGCCTGCCCGAGCCCTTGAACGATACGTCAACGCAGGGCTCAAGATGGGCATGGGCGCTGAACCCTCTGCCATTGCGGATGCCATTCATGGTATCGCAAGCCGCGGGGACAAGATTCCGTTGCGAGTGCCCTTAGTCGCGACGGCGTGGAAGATGATCAAGGGAAAGTTCGAGAGCTTTTTGCCTGAGCTCGAGGCAGTCAAAGACATCGGCGCTATGGGTCAGCAGATCTAAAGGTAAAGACAACTAGTTCGCGCAAAATTGATGGCCCCAAGGGCTAGTATTCCTATGACAATTCATGGTTGTTCTCAAAAGTGACCACTTATTAGGTCTGGTCATATCGACTCAGCCCTGGAAGTGAAATCGAGTGTTATGGCTCGAACCAATAGTTCTGACATCAAGAGGAGATCAGATCACGAGAGAAGCGAGGGAAAGTTTTTGCCAAATGGATCCGAATGCATTTTTCTATGTTACAAGTCTATCAAAATTGAGTCGTACAGCCCTGGACTGAGCAAGCGCCAGTCTTCCACCTATGCATGCATTGTTCTGCTTGCTTGGTATTGCAATGCCAAGGTCAGGGGTTGCCCATCGTCGAATGAAAAGTCTGAGATGACCGGAGTCAAGCGTCGATGACGGCTGGTTGTTGAACCGCTTACTCGAGGTCGAAGGCAGTGGGGCCGTTGTAGGACTGGACCTGGGCGTTGGGCTGGGTAGCGACAACGAGCTGGTCGTTGGGGATGAGGTGGGAGCCAGTCTGGTTGGAGCTGGGGGTGACGGGCTGAGAGACGGTGAGGGTCAGGCCCTCAGCGGAGCGGACGACGTCGAAGGTGCGGGAAGAGTCGGTGCAAGGGGCCTCCTTGACGTCGGGGAGGGTGCTGGTGCCCTGGGCCTGGAAGAGGCCGGAGCACTTGACACCAGTGGTCTCCATGGTGCCGGGCTGGATGACGGTGAAAGAGTAGGAGCACTGGGAGCTGTGGGGGATGCAACCGGCGCTGAACTCAGAGACCTTGAAGGTAACGTCGCGCTGCTGGATAGCGGCAGCGGAGGCGACGGCGGCAGACGCGAGGATGGTGAGGAACTGCATTTTGATGGTTGGTTTTTGGTGGTTGGTAAAGAGAGTTGTTGAGTTGGTTTATTAGAGTTATTGAGTTGTAGGAGAGTGATTGATTGGTTGTGTTGTGGATGAGGACCAGAAAGAATCTTGGACGATGAATTCAAACGTCTTATATACTCGGATTGTTGCCACGATCTCTCCAGACTTCGGCTGCAAGTCTGCAAATACGAGGAGCCCAACTGCTCCTCACTCGTTAATGACGATCAGTCCCGACGATCGGTGGAGCCCAGCAATGCTTGACTCGTATTCGGAGGGACCGGTCCCCCGCAATAGGAGAATATCGACGTCATATGCCACTAAAGCTTCTGTAACGTTATGTCGAGGAAACTAAAACAGGGAACAAAACCCACAGAGGCTCAAATCGCACCCTTTGAGCGATGCAAGGAAGCAACGTCGAAGGCGCGCCGAAGGGCCGTCTTGTCACCTTGTGTTCATCCCAACACTGCCCCAGAAAGTTTAAGCTCCAGAAGTAGGGGGCAACTTGCACCAGATTCCATAAATACAGACGTCAGTGTTGTTTTTCTCCACTAATTCAGGGCTCTCCCGCATTCAACCATCAGATGACACTGCCTCCGCCGCATTATCAAGTGAATTATACCTGCCAACTTTCAATCGGAATGATTCCGGAAGACAGAGTCCCCTCGTATGTCCGTATCAAAGCCGCTTACATACTCACTCTTCTGGTTCCATCCACCGCGCGCTAGACACGATGGTCACAAAGGAGGCCAGCGCATTGCAGTGACGACGTATTCTGGTGTTAAGCGAGTCCCTTCGCTGCACCCCCTTGTTTTAGACTCAAACCTCGCGAAATGGCTGGGGATTGGACAATGGACACTCGTATCGGTTGCAACGGCAAAAAGTCATCTCATGCTCTCCGTGATGTCCACTTGCAAGCCCACCGTTGACCATCATCCAATACTGAAGCCGAGTTCGGCCATGATCACTCCTCACGGGCACCAGAATAACCATGGCTCCCTATCCCTGACTCAAAACTTAGCGATCTTGGGTCCGGAAATACGCACACCGCCATCGAAACCAGCCCTGTAGCCCTGTAAAACAACATGGAATATGTGAATCTGAAAATCGATGCGGAGTTGCTTCCAAATGCCTGCTCACTTGCAGCCTTGTCACGATTGAAAAAAAGGAGAAAGTCTTCATGGCGGTGTTGTAGAAGTGATTTTTGGTTATGGCGCGATAGCCAGCAAAAGGTCTCAGCGCAAGCAAGAAACCGTCGAAACATGTCGGACATGCGACGGCAATAAACACAACCTCGGACTTCTGTTCACGGTAAACATGAAGCAATTCGGAAATCCCACCAGTTGGGCGGCCTCTCCCCATGTTGTGGCGCCCGGGCCGCCCATAGGGCCGCATGAAGGGACGCTTCCGACGGGAGCTCTTTCAATGGGGCCTCGGACGAATGCCCGGCCGAGGCGGATTCGCTGTGTCGAATAAATGGCACAGGCTTTAAGTCTATATTTAGACTGTGGATGGGTCCATCCTAATGCCTGGACAGATTTAATTGGCTGGTGGGCTTGCTAACGGGTGCTTCATGTTATTCCCCAAAGGCTGCAATGCAAATTGAGCAATTTTGCGATCGTTGTTGATTTTCATCATGTCATCAATCATGACATCCACTTCTTTATGACCACCCAACGTGTTTGTGAAGCACACCAAGCGCGTGTTCACCGAGGTCTGCATCGTGGTTCTCGTCCAAGGACCTGCTGGCATTGTTGTTGCTATGATCTGTCATGCCAACTCAACAGAAACCAGACATGGATGACGGAACAACAAAGCCCCTCGCGTCCATGTTTCCGGGGCTTCTCTCTGATTTTTTTTTTACGAACTGCTACTTCCCTGATGGTTGCATTCCTCTCCAGCCAGCTTCATGCCAGTTAATGCCTTACGCTATGTTTAGTTTCCACGAATCGGGCTGTTGAGCAGGTTTCTTTTTTTGAACCATCATTGATATCCACATTCACAACCCACCTACTATCGAGATTGACACGATCGCCGTTTTTGACAGCCCATGCATGTCCCTTTACGAGCTCATTGGCTGCCGCGACCGAACAGCCCATCGAAGTACTTGGATCAAGCTTGAGTGCCAGTGATCAAATACGAATTTCAAGCCATCTTTGCCTAGATCTTGAGGAAACAAACTGGACATTTGCTTTGTTTGTGCTTCTGAACCATCGGAAGCCGTGAATTTGTGAGCTGATAATAACTCTATTACACTTTGCAGATATTTCTGCAAAATCAACATAGTGGCGGAGTGGTTAGGCTACGATGTATTGCTTGCCCTCATTGAATTATCGCATTGCAACCGTGATTGAGCTGTGCAAGCTGGAGAGACATTTGTTTCTTACTGCGGTAGTCCCGAGTCGAGTATCTTGCTTGAAGTTCAAACAGCCATTTCGTTGATCCACCAGGCCAAGAGTATGATGGTCAATCGTTTTGGACCCTGATGCACATTCAACTGGGTCGCGCTTCACCGTGTTTTCTTCCATGACAGGAGACTACCCCCAACGGCAGGACTTCGCCTACTTCATGCGGGGGAGCATGTTTGTGACCGTCCTGCAAATGAACCGGGCCAGCATATACCTACACCGCCGGGTTGAAAAGACTGAAGTTCATCCCTGATGATTCATGCCCAGGTGGGTGGGCAGTGTTGTTCCTCAGGAGCATCATACAGTGGAAACTCGTGTGTCATCCCACCGTCGAGGCTTCGTTCGGCGCCCGCGCACTCCCTTCGAAACCAGGAATTCGGAATTCCCCCTTTAACCCACAGCTTCGCCTGCGCATTCAGGAAAAGGATAGTTGGCGAAGTTCGCAGTCGCAATCCTCTCTTCCTTTCTTCTTCTTCTTCTTCTTCTTCATCTTTATCTTACCTTCTGACCCGATCCCCCTTCAATGTGGTGTTGGCCACACTGTTCATCCCACAGCGGTCACTCCCCATCGAACAATGCCAAGACTCATGCATCCAGTCGAATTTGAATGCGACAGAGATTGTGAGCAATACTCCAATCATTAACATAGACGGTAGTTTGTTCTGTGAAAGATAATCATCGACCTGTGTGGTGAAACTGGACGCTGGTGGCCTTTCGATGCCACCGTTACCGTCCTGCCCGTCTGGAAATCTGCCGTCTTCCCAGATGGCACCCTCCCCGTTTCATGTTCAAGAGCGGCCTGCCCGATTAACAGACACTCCAAATAGGAGATTTCGACTGGCCACCACCTTTTTGCCGGTCAAATGAGCTGTTAAAGCGATTATCTGCCGCGCTCAATCTATCATAAACGGGTCTTGGCAGCCTCTTGGTGAAGCGCAAGCTTGTCGAATTGTCGGGAAAGAGGGCGGCCGAACTTGTCATACATCGTTCTTATTGATGGTCATCAGGGGCCTTTTCGGTAGTTGGACGGCCCTCAGAATTGGCTTCTGCCAAGAATAACATAAAAGACACGAATGCATGCTGCAATGATGAGGCGGAAAGGCTCACAGTCTGCATTCCTTTTATTACCATCTACGGAGGACGTTGCCAGTCTTCTCGCAGTACCTTTAACCTGCGGAAGAGTCCAGATTTCATGGGCATGATAGGCTGATGTAATCATCTCTGTCTTCCGGGATGGTCGCAGAAAGCATGATCATTCTTGTTGCCTTCCTGGCAGCAACGTCACTTGCCCTTCCATTCCCGTTCAACCTTGGTTCATTGTTATCTGAAGAACAAACAGTATCACCGCGCCAAGTGGGCCAAGGCGTCAACGGGAACCAGACCGGCAATTCCGGCTCTGTCAGCTGTGGCGGAACAGGCGATGGTAACGGCGTAGGCTTTGCGGGTATAGGCAATGATATAGATACTGGTAGGTAACTGTTTCTGATTCATAGGTTTCCAAATACTTTTACTCAATTGAGGTGCTAATTTGCCACCTAGGCGACGACTTCGATATCGGTGACGGGAACAATACGATCGGTGATGGGAACACCATTGAAATTGGAGACAGAATTACGGAGGTGACAAACATCAACGTCGGCTCTGGGAACTTTTCCGGCGTCAATGTCGGGCCGGGTGGCGGGGGAACCAACGGGACGAACAAGACCGCCGACATGAGCATTAACATAAATCTACGTGTGATGGTCGAAGACGGTCGTGTGAGCATCGGGGTTGTGTAATGGCACATCAGAGCCGGAAGTTTATCAAGTATGACTGGTTGCTTGATTCAGGAACTACGTTTCGGTGCAGGCTTTGAGTGAAGTTGGGATAAGTGCAGGGCTGGCTTAGGACTAAGAAATGGAAGCCATCCTCAATCAAGATACCCGCAGCTCGTGCACCCTATCGATTGAATGCAGTGTAGTCTCAGCAAGTGACTGGTCTCGGTCCAGGTGCTGTGTACGCCTTGCCTCCGTTGTTGGGGACACCACCAGTGCCATAGATGTTGATGAAGATAGACGGGTCACTTTGCTGATACGCACCCGGGAACTTGACAGTCGAGCTCGGAGACAAGGATCCAGATCCCGTGACCTTGATGTTTGCGCAAGAGATGTAGAATTGAGCGCCGTTCTGGGTGTGGGCGGAGTGTAGAGCGAGCAGCTCAACGCGCAACAGGTATTCCCCAGGGGCGATGCATTGAGGCAGGTTGAAGTAGCTCCAGCCATTGTTGCTGATCATCTTGTCAACGGCCCATTTTCCAGAGCTGGTGTCAAGGTTATCCTCAGCGACCTTGAACCAGTTGAGACCGGTGATGCCGGTGGACGAAGCGCTGGAAACCTTTGCCAGCCAGGCGGTAATCGGGCCCTTGTGAGATGCGGCAATCGGGTTATCCGGGTCTCCGGGAAACTGGGCGCCGCCGATGACATGCTGCCACCAGGCACCGATCTTGTCTCCGGGAGCGACCGAGATGACCTCCTGAGAGGAGGTGGCTACTTTACCGCAGATCATATCCTGAGAGTTGACATCTGTCGTCGGATTGTTCTGGTTCGGAGCGCGGAGACCGGCGAGAGATCCATATTCCTTCCCGTTTACTGATATTTTCTGTAAAGCGGAAGATGAGTAACGGCACCACGATCGGGAAATACCTTCACATGACTTACTTGGAAGATGCAGTGACCATGGGCAAGTGCCGCAAGGGTGACCGTAGAGAGGAACGATAGCTTCATGACGAGGGTTTGATTCAGGAGAAATACCTGCTATGATGACGAGAAAAACGATTGAAAGTGTCTCTGAAGAGCTTGGTCTTATATATATCACCACAGAGATCGAAGTTCGGGGTTCAGGGCATGTTCGAACCTTTCATCGGAATCCAGGTCCAAAACTCCGATAGGTATTTCTCTATTCTGAGGGCCACAATGATGCGCCCATTCGCTAGTATGCCGCCTCCAGTCGCATAGACGCCCTGGCGAGGAAGCCCTCGGAGGCAAATAACGGGACTACACTGCCGCCAAACCGAAAGGGCCGACATCATATATCTCACAGCGACGCTGACTTTCCTTCACACATTGCCTGGTAGATCGACATTTATGTGATTGGTCAGAGCGGAAGTTGAGTACCGACGACGGTTCTGGTTGGCAGAAATTGTATTTAGGCGGATTACTTGACGACCATCAACCAAGTTTGTGACTGTGGGGGACACGGCTGGATATGACCGGAAAGGTGGTGGCTGGAATCCATATGAGGCCGTGATCTGGTCGACTAAGTCGGTAATTCGTCTCATCGAGACCTGGGCAAAGCCTGAATACAAAGCTTATGACCTCGTGTCTTCAATATCCATATTTCTGGCTTGTGTCACGAGATCGATGACTGTCTGATCAAACGTCCGGTAGTCCAGACCAAGCTCCTTTGCCGCAGTTTTGTTCTCCAGACCGTGTGACGTGTCAATCACCTGCTCCTCCTCGGCAACAGTTCCTCTCGCCCAGTCAAAGTTGTCAGCCATAATCTTCGCAGCCAAACCGTACGAGAAACGATCATTGGCTCCCAAGAGGTATCGCTTTCCTCCTGCTTGGGGTCGTAAGAGCGCCTCGACATGCGCCACGGCAAGGTCTCGAACATCAATCCAGAATGGGACTCTAGCCACCGGAAGGGGGGTTTCACCCTTTGCAATTTTCCAAAGCATCGCATTTGACTCGTTCAGCTTCGAAACCCCGCTGACTGGATGTACGACTGGCCCGAATGTCATCGGGGGGCACAGTGTCACAAGGTCGAAGTGGCGAGATTTGCCTTCGTCGGTGGCCCGCATCCAGTCCCAGGCGACTAATTCAGCGTACTTCTTCGCTGCTCTGTACGCAATGACTGGGCTTGTTCCAGGGATGCAATCTCCTTCCTCAGTTAATGGGTTCCAGTCATCACTCGTGTAATCGAAGTAAGGAGGTGCCTTGCGGTCGGAGTTGAGCACAGCAGCGAAAGATGACGTAATGACGATCCGCTTGATGTTTGGTTGAGCCTCTGCCGCAGACATGATCGCATGTACACCATTTTTTGCTGGTAGAATGAGCTCTCGCTCATTATCCTTGACATCGTACGTGAAGGGCTTTGGGATGATATCTGTCAGCATCCACCGCAAGCTTGCAACACAAGTAAACTCACACTGGCAACGTGGATGATACCATCAATACCCTCTATCTTCCCATCAAACACATTTGTGTTCTCGAAGTCCCCGATCTCGATGAAATCTAGTTTATCGGCATATTGCTGTCGTGACTTGATCATTTCTTCACCCTTCGCCAAAGTCCGAGTGGCGCCTCGCACTCGGACGCCCCGTCGGAGGAGTTCGTCGACAACATGGGCTCCAATAAAGCCCGTTGCACCCGTAACCAATACGTATTGTCTAAATCAAACAGTTAGATGAATGAAATTTTACCGGATCAAAACTTACGGTCCCTCCATGCTAGTTGTAGTTTCACAGCAGCAATTACGCTGGAATAAGATGGTCAGAGGAGGGTGCACTGTACGGGTTTTCCGAGTCGTCAACGTTCGACTGAATGAAGTCCGACACCTAGGTTCTTGTGCGAATGGCCCGATCTCCTCTTTGACGGCCTTAACTCGTGTGAGTTATACAAAACAAGCATGCGTCGGATTCCTCAAGTTGCGGCTTGTAAATATCCGTTTCCCCTCACCAACATCGTTCGGATTCCTCTTGCCCGAGGGCCCGAATCGTCCTTGGCGTAGAGACTAGTCCCACTTTAGGCTACCTATGCTATGATCCGATTGGCTCAGTGCCGCCCAACTTGGACTAGCATTAGATATCGAACAGTCCCTACCGCGGTCCTCATCACTTACCTCAAGGTACCAAACAATTACACGGGCTGTATTGGGGAGTTGTTTCCATGTGTTGACCATAAGATAAAAGCAGATCACACGCCGTTCGGTATCAACAATCAATGGTTCTAGTCCCGATCATGGGACTCTCAACATGGACGAGTCTACTTCCAGGGACCAGGAGCCTCCTGGAGTGACATGGCAACTAGGACTTCCCACGACTGAAGGTCATAAAGAAGACCTAATCCATGGAGCCGTTCATGCAAACGCCAGATCTTGAACAGGGCTTATATGGGCAAGGCACGAGCTCCATGTTCGAAATTATCATGGCTGTACATAAATAAGAGTCGGTGCAGACCGAAAATTCCCCAGAGAGAGGAAACAGGAAAGACGGTTGAAACACCGTGGTGTGATGAACAGGGAGTCTCGGCCCCGCAGTTCTTATCCAATATGGGTGAATAGACGCGGTCGGACGCCGAACAACATGTTTACAGCTGTCGGGGTGGAATCCCAAGACTTTCAACGTTTGATGGAACGGGCCGAGGCACGTGTTTGCTTCTAGAAGCCCTTTGGCATGATATCTGCAGCCTTGCTAAACGACCAGATTCCATTCATTGAATCTGAATGTTAGTAATACAGTAACATCTTCGCGAGTAAGGAGGGTACGCTCCCCAGCTCCTATCCTACTCGAGCTCGGGTGAGCGTTATTGGCTGAGCAACAAGCAATGCACTGCGAAAGGGGCAATTAGAACAGAGACAAGTGATGCCGACAGTAGTGCCAAAAAGCCGGCGCTATGATCAATCTCAAACACTTTGCGGTTTCCTAGCCAGGGTGATTCTCAACGATTCTTTGTAGAACATTCCATTATTCGAGCAGGCCAGGTGTCCCCAGCGGTTTGCTAATTTCGGGCCAAATTTGATGCACGCTGATTGACGGCGGACAAACTTTCCTCACTGTGTGCTTCAAGCATACTTCATCCGTTTTCGTCTGTACAGGGAATCTGTCGTCTTAAGTTGCATGAAATGGACTCCCCGACACGTGCAAGACCCTCGGTTTCCCCACCTCCAAGTCAGGTTGACCTAAGTTTCAATCCTTCAAACCAAATACAAGCTTCGACCGATGTTGCTCATCAAGGATAGCTAGACGGAACTGACCTTGGCGAAACAAGCTCCGGGCGTAAACAACGTGATCATTTGTGCATTCCATTCAAGGAGTCGCGTAGTATGACCACAAACATCTGCTTCGCATCTTCCCCAAAAGTTTGATAGTTCGGGGTGCTCCAGGTTCCTCTGTGCAATAAGACTCTTACGACGTAAGCCCGAGAGCATCCGGGATCGATCCGTTCGAACCTTATTCTGCCCAGGCAAGAGTATAGCAGTCTGTCTGCCCATCCCCCCACGCAACCCGCTCCACTCCACTTGTCTTGTTATTTTCTTCAATGACCATCACCACTCTGGATAAACAGCTGAACTCGGGCGGGCGACATCATGGCGCAAGAAGCTGGCCCGGTGGGAGCATTTCCGCCTCCGCCGGGGCGGGTACCGAATTTTGCGCAGCCGGATGATCTTGGGAGAGCGAATCTGGTGGTCGGTCTGGCTGTGATGGCGGGATTGACGACAATCATGTTCGGTCTGCGAAGCTATTCCAAGACGGCGCTCAACACTCATTGGTACATGGAAGATTGTGAGTACCGCTCCAGAATTGAAATCAAGTGATGGACACTAACGCTTCCGCAGGGACGTGCTTAGCAGCTTATGTACGATTTCTCTCTCATCGCGAAGGGAAACACCTCTGATAACATTGTCTTCAGGGCCTGTGGATGTGCTATATCAGCACTGTGCTTGTCAGTAAGTGGCGCCTTTCGTGCCTTGTGCGTGATTACCTGCTGATGGATTGCGAAAGTGGCGCACTACGGAGAAGGCTACCACGAATGGGAAGTAACGAAAGAAGCATACAAGGAGGTCCTGCGAGTAGGTCACAAATCTGTGGAACTAACCTGCCCGATACCCTTCGAGGCTAACCATTGCCAGTGGCTTTATATCGGCTCCATTCTCTACTGCCCAGCAGCCTACTTGACGAAGGCCACGCTTCTTCTCCTAGAAGCGCGAGTATTCGCAGTTTACGAAAGGGTATCTAGAGGTGTTTTCACCTTTATATACGTGCTTTTGTTCTGCTATATACCGATAATGGTGTTGAAGATATTAGTTTGCATACCGGTCTCTGCCACGTGGGACTCCGACATCAAACCAGCAAACTGTTTGAACCAGCGGAAGGTATTTATATCCGACATGTGCTTGGGCGTCTTTACCGACATCATCATCTTGCTGCTTCCTCTCGCTATGACGTTCTCTCTTCGGCTGCCTTTTTGGACAAAGGTCAAGGTGGTTGCTCTGCTAAGTGCTGGAGGAATCGCTACTGGTGTATCCATCTTTCGTCTTTATAAGTCCATTCTATTCCTTGAGCCTTCAGATAGAACGGAGGGTTTCGTTCTGCTAGACATCACCACGTAGGTCTCGTGTCTAGATGCATCACGTGTGAGGAGACTGCTGACTACAAACAGAGCGCTGGAGCTAGCAATCGGACTTATTTGTGCTTGTTTGCCAACAATCAACTTGTTGATCCAAAGGAAGCTCGATATTCGAGAATTCTCACCGAACCGACCACGAACGGGCCGCAAGGGTGCTCGAAAACGAGGAAGGACGTTACTTTATTGGTCATTTGGAGCGCCGCGAACAGCAAATAGCCTGTCGTCGAGGGGAAGATCCTTGAAGACTCAACGAGACACCTTGACGTATCCTTCAACTCTATCTAGAACTAATTCGGATGACATCTGGGGCTACGATCCGAGAGCAACGTCGATTGATGGTCGTCGTGAGGGCTGGTTACAGCAGGCACAAGGGATCAAACAACAGTACGACCTTGAAGCATTCCCTATGCAAGCCGGCCCAATAAAGGAAGTTCAGAAGGATTGGGACGATGCTTGGAATAATCAAAGGTTGCCGTCAAAGCCAGATACAGCCTGGGGACCTAGGCATCCGGGGATGTCACATTTCGAAAGCAAGGATCTCTCTCGTTTAATATACCCAGATAGAAGATGATGGACAACAAATGCAATTTTGTAATATTTGAAACATTCGAGTGCTGTTGTACCAATTTCCCACAATGACAGGCTCCGGCAAGCAGGGCAACCGACATAGCCCAAGCAAAACCTCATCTGCGTCTCATTTGAGGGTAAGTTGGGCGATGCACTCTCTCGTGATTCGTCTCTACTCCCTGAACGAAAGCTGCATCTAAACCGCGGGGAGGATATGTTCTTGTTCTTCCTTTCTCATCAATCTCGCGCTGCAATATTTGCCGGCCCTGACGATCGAGTGGCTCAATTGGAGCTCGTTGAAACCCCGTGCGATTCCCTGGGGGATGCGCCAACACCCCAGCTTCAACGAGTTCGTCCTTGCCGTCGACTTGCGCAACACGAACAGCGGCTCTGACCGTCATCGGATCATTGCCTGGCCTGCCATCTGCTGGGCCAAAAACGTTTGCCCTCTCATTTCGATGAATACGGCGCTCCACTTGATGAGCGTTCATACATGGATCATCGTAGCGAAAACGGAACTGAGTGTCCGGTGGCGGGATGGGATATTCATGTAGTCGACCTGCAGGACCCTGCACACGACCGGGGCCTGTTTCGAAGTTATCGATCGGCTGTGTGCGAGGTTGCCCACGTTGACCTTCATTGTTCCGGTATTCCCTGGGATATCGGGATCTTGTTCGTGTATTTGGAGCAGGTGCGTCTTCCAGATTCAATGGTATGGCCGCAGCTGGGACAGGCCCTTTTGGAGTGCGATATTGCTGTGAGATGGAAAATTAGCACCCGTCATTGTGACCCAAAATTACAACCTCGGACATAGAATATTTGGCATAAGAGACTGTTGATAGTTGGAAATAAACACGCCAGACTCTTGCCGCACACGTACCAGGTGCTGCTTGGTGTTGTCGGTATTACGCCGCTGTGTGGATTGTTTGTTGCCCATGTTCAGAACTTTCCCGGTATCAGGGAACAATATATCAGGGGAAAAAAGGTTAAGATGGCAGTCAGAGCCTCAGAGGAAATTGAGAATGCGAAAAACAATAAAAATAGTAAGAACGCAGTGAGGTCACTTCACCAGGAAGAGACGATTCGGCGAGGCAGGATTGCAGTGTCTGAAATCGTTGACCCGGGGCTCTGGGCGTTCGACCTTAAATAATTTCATTCATTGATCTCTTGTCGAGTTGTGGCCAAAATAAACGCCAAAGCAGTTTAGAAACTAAAATAAGTCCAGACAGCCGTTGTTGGCCAGAATTCCCGGCCTGGACATGTGTATCATACGGGCCCAACCAACGTCTTCATCTATCTCTAGATTTAAAGCCAGCAAGTTAAGCGCTGATATCAAATAAAGTAACACTCTGTGTTGGTAGAGTGGCATCAGTTTCGAGTTGGTTGGGCCGGCGCATGCGCGCTATCCGGGCCCGGGCTGTCTCAGACCTGATCCCCCGATTCTTCGGAGATGGGCGGGAATCAGCCGGGTGGTACCGATACCCTGGTAAGGCGAAGCGCTGGCCTCTGGGGCTGTGCAACCGACCAGTGAGCGCCTAAAATCTTCCTGGAGCGATACGACCAAGTGAGCAGACCCGACCAACAGCAACTTGGCGAACGTGAATGCCCTCCTCCAAGACCTTTTGCACTGCCCCAAATATGTCGAGCAGACAAATGAAAAGCATATAACATCTATCAGCCCCCTCCCATCACCAGGTTCATCAAAATCACATTCGAGAAATCGAGGCCTTCGTTTTGCAACTCACTACTTGTCTTGCACTCTCCCACCCCGCACTGCCCCGCTCCCACACCCGTCATGGCCGTCACCTCCTCCTCCCAAGCCAAGGACGAGACCAACGTTGAGCCTTGGAAAGCGGACCTCGAGGAGCAAATCGCCGCCCAGGAAAGTTGGGGAGAAGATCAAGTCACCGAAACTGCTTCCATCATTCTGCGGATGTTCCTAGCTTTCGAAGACAAGGGCTATATGGCGGCTCAGCAGGCAGCACTTCAGATTGGGGCCGATTATTGGGCCAAATATCTTCCCTCCAGTAAGGATCCGCTGCACAAGCCATACATGTTGAAGAACAAAGGCTGGCCAACATACTTACGAGATCTTTATCATGTGATCTTGTCTCAATCCTGGCTTCAGTCTTACTGCGACCCTCGACAAGACTTGCTGGTCAGGCTACTTATTGAGTTGCGAGACCTTCCCAAAGTCACATACCAAGAAGATGACGTAAGTTGCTTTGATAGCCAGCTGTGATTTGTTATGCTAATATCCATGCCAGTATGAGTACCATCCATACCACAATGATCCGGTTTTCGGTATGATGTGTGAGGACGAATGGAATGGCAAATTTCGTAAGTGCGAGACACTATGAGGCAAACGAGTTCAATATCTGACCCGACGAAGCTTCAGACCATAAGCCTGAGCCCGAAGACCCCAAGGAGAAAGAAGAATTCTTTCGCGAGTGTGATGAGTGGGTCAACTTCTCATCTTTTCAAGCACGGATCGTTGGAGCCAAAGTTTACAAGCCTTGGGAGACATACTTGAAGTATCCCAGCGTCGATATTGAGGTGGCCCTGGAAAAAGACCTCCCTGAGGGAAAGCTTGCAGAGTGTCGACTATTAGTTGCGTCGGAGTGGATCATCCATGCTGGCAAAGTCATCTACGACGACATGAAGAAGACAAACAAGGAGAAATGGGGCCCACCAAGATGGAAGAGTTGGGCTGGAAGAATTGAAGAGATCTTAAAGGTTGATGGGCAAAGCGAAGAAGTCACTGCTAGGCTACGGGTTGCATTGGAGGAGATGATCTCCATCGACACAGAGAGCATCGAGGGGAAATAGATCGACAGTGACACCATTCATTATGTTCTATTCAGAAGACCCGCTACTGTTTCGAATTTGATCAGCGCAAGTTGCAACGGAAACAGGCAGTGGAGGCGTAATACTGAGTGTCTCATCCTCAATCAAGATGGAGTACTATGAATTAAAGGTTTGATAATTTTCCCGGAACCCGGCTTAGATATGTATTGAGCACTCATCTTTGATTAGCACAGGCAACATAACTTCATGAACAGTTCAATTCTCGGGGTATAATAGTTGTGAAACAATGCAAAATCTCTAAGCTTCTCGTCGTCAATCAGTGGCTAGCCTCTCAAAACAAAATCAAACTCGTCGTCTAACTCTTGCGCCAATGCGACAGACCTTTCCAAAATTTCTCCCTTGTCTTCATCCACGGGCTTGCCCGCTGAACCGACCATACAGCTCATGTCTGTTCTTCTAGCGCCCTTTTCCCAAGTTCCGTCCACCATTGTGTGGGTCGGCAGCCCGAACTCGTGGGCATCAATCTTTTTGTTCTTCAAAAGCCCTCCGTTGTACCAGAGCAGCCCATTCTCATCATCAACATGACCAATGACGAAGCTGCAAATCCTCTCCCTAGATTCCGACAGCTTGTCGCGGACCCAGCCAACCATGGCGCCGTAGTGCTTTTCGAACGAGTAGCTCGCCCCACTAAGCTCGAAACCAAACCACCACGACTCCTTATCGCCGTACGTCATCACGTACGTAACCTCCTCGCGGACGGCGTGCGTGTTCTGCCACGCCACGTGCAAAAGACCCATCAACACATCTAAACGCGACTTGTCAATGACAACCACGCCAGAGTCGCCCTCTTCCGCGTAATCCTCTGTCCACACCAGAGACTTATTGAGTGTCGCACTGGGCTCGTGAATTTGCGATCTCCACCATTCGTGGCGTTCCGCGAAGGCGTGCTGCCAGAGCAGGCGATCGTGGAAGAGGAGGACTCCGGTTGAGATGTAGGACGGGATAGAATAAAGCTTTTCGGGAACTTGAAGGAAGACTGAATCGGCATCCATCAAAATGACCTCTTCGAAAGGCGAGTAAAGCGCAGCGAAAGCTTTGATGGCCCAGCCTCCAGTAGCCAGCTGGACAGTGGTGTCATCAAGCACAGACAAGATGTCCAAAAACTCGACGTCTTCGAAGCGTGCTTGCAGCCGTTCGCGATCAGCAGCGGGGAAATCTTCATCTCCCGCATAGACGATCTGGATCGCCAATTTGGTGTGGAGCACCTCACGAAGCGATCCGATAAGATGAGCAGCGTATCTCATGGTCGCCTTCCCCGTTGGGATGACAATGCCACGTGATCCTGGCTCGATGGAGGATCTCACATCGGTGAACGGCGTAGTGCTGTCGGGTCGTTTCGGCGAGTTCTGAATGAAGGGAAACAGGGATCCGATCGCGCTCTCGACGGCGTCCTTGACAGTCTGTTTGTCGTCTGATTCACCAGCTGAGTCAAGAAACTTGACCCATTCCCGCGCGATCTGAGTTCGTTGGCCAACATCGTAGAACTTCTCCTTGTACGGGGCACGTATGGGGGTATCTATGAAGGATCTCGCCTTCTCGATGATCGATTTCGCTTCGTTCTGCCACGCCGATGGCCTTTCTTCTTCGGGTTGCTCAAAGACTTTCGGGGGACTTGGCGTTTGTGGTGGCGTTTGTATTGGTGTTTGTAGAGAAGTAGGATGGTAGTAAGTAGAAAGGAACGACACCGAGTACATAAGCATGAACAAAATACAAACAGAAAGAATCGTCGTCGTCATCCGCGAGGATGACTTTGATACGATAACCATGCTGGGCTGAACATGCCGAGAGGCAGGACCTTCAAGAGGGACTCGTAGCGCAAACTCCTCTGGGTGGTGCCGGATTCTTATGAGTGATGGTCCAACTACCAACACCATTCCCCTTGTGAACAATGCAAATTGAGACTGTTTGTCACCCGTCATATCCGCTTGGCACCCCAGCTAGCCCTTAGGTTCCTACGATAAACCAACTAAGCCTTGAAGCTTTGCTGAATTGTGATTTGCCGGAGACCGGTTTGGCCCACTAACAAGGACTAGGGTCAGGCGGTTGCAAACTTTCAGGGTTGCATCCTGGGCTTCAGCGCGATTCGCTGTTCAGCGACTGCGCCTCACCCTTGCGCCAACAGACCCTCACCCAAATGGCTTCAACTTCGCATGGAAGCATGTTGTTCATTTCGCTATCTTCTGAAAACTTCTCATCAGTCAGATGAGGTTGCGGCCTTCATTCACTTCGAATTCTCCCAAACGTATTACAGCATCGCAGGTCCTACGTGTTCAAATACCGCCGTTCCGGGAGACGAAAACTGTTGATGCCTGCGACATGACGATTTTGTGTTGTGTGTGGCTTTGACCCTCAACTATTCACTGCGAAGGGGTGTGTTGGTTGAACAAAGAGAATAATCTATTTCCCTCGGCCCCCAGCAAGCCAAGCTGCGCAATGCTACTCTGAACCAACAGCGCTGTAGCATCATCCCACATCTCTGGTCTATTGAAAATCATTGCTAGATCAGTGTGATGCTAACTTCAGCGCCGCTAAGCTGCCCTGGCAGGCGGAATGCAGGCCGCCGCCGTCATTCACAGTGGCTCAAGCGCCGGTCCTCCTAGCGGGGTAGGGATGGGACAAGCGGCGAACGTGCCATGGTGGCTTGCCATGGTTCAATGGAGATCCATCCTGGAAAGTGTCGAGACAAAACCAACAGGAAATTACACAGGTCGAGGACACTGCCAGGTTTACCAGACCACACTTGCAGACCCCTCATTGACCGCATGATTGCCCTGTATTACTGGCAGGAGAAAGACGACTGCTGAACCGAAAAGCAATGATTAAAAGAAGTGACGATGCTCTTTGGAGTTATGCACAGCAAACAGTCGGCTCAGTGTCGCATGCCAACATTCATTCACAGCTGGGGGCAAACGCAGGGATGAAGCGCGTAGCCAATGGACGGTTCTGCCCATGATTGAGTGCTCCACAGACATGTGGAGAACATCACCAACAGCTCCTTCCCGCCGCTTATCGGTTTTGTCCGCGGTGGATCTGGCGAGTCGTTGTGACCATGGGCAGATGGTGTGCCTGAATTCGCAAGACCTTACGTGGCTAGCGAACCAAGCCCCCAGTTCTTCAATCTCGAATTCTCAGCCCCACCGCCGACAGAAAACTGCCCCCGACATGATCGCAGCTCTCCCACATTCCGTTCTTAGAACCTTCGGACGGGCCGGTTAGGCGCCAAGCACTATTTTCAATCATTCTTTGGTTACTGCGAGCGCTTACTTTCTCTGTCAAAGATCAAAGATCAGAAAACAGAGGTCGTATTCTGAGAGTTTGAGATGGGAAATAAACGCTCCGAAAAGATATAACTGAGACACGTTGGATTCCTCGAGAAGCTGACGTAGCCACTGTGTATTGAATTGCTGGAAAGGTTCGTCGCCGGGTGACCGGCTACTGACTGGCCGTACTTCCTGAAGTTGTCGCACTCAGCTTTAAGCTCATCGATGTGCTAGGAGTTGTGCCACCCATCGGCATGGTCACGGAAGGAATACTGAGAATCCTCCCAGGCCGAAGAAGAGACCCGCATCACTCGGGCCGCTCCGACAGTCTCCACTTTCTCCGTCTTGGCAGGTGCCGAATTTAGTTGCTTGATGAATAGCTAAGGTAGGAAGGCTTCAAGATGCATGACAACCAAATTAAATTGGCGTCAATGAAAAATTCTTAAAACGTCTTGATTTGTGAAAGCCCCGGGGTTGTAGAGTACACATAGGTAAGTAAGGTATGACTTGGGGATACATGCGGTCGAAGTCTGGCTTAGCGAGTCCGGAAGGCTGTTTTCTGTAAATTCTGGTTTCACGGTAGACTTCTAAGCCCAAAAGACCACGTCATTGCTGTAGAATGCGATCGAAATAAAGGTGCTGGGGGATAGCTTGATGTAGAACTTAACCATGAGGTGGCTGACTGCAGGGCGTGATACTAGCTTCGACACGGCAGACAGTGGAGACATTTCAAACCCACCATCGTCATCAAGTGATGGCATGCATGCAGATGTAGGAGTCAACAACAAATTTGAAATTGAAGTGACCAGTCGCCCATAGATAAGAAATGGCTGTAATTTGCAGGTCTTCGAAAGCTTCTTCAGGCGTATGGAGGCACTTTTCAGGCCGTGGGAGTCAGCATCCTCGTTAGCATACGTATGGGAACTTCGTATCAGATTCTCCAGCTTGGTGTCAAGGTGAATAGTTCGTGACGGGCAAAGATTCCATTTGCCAAGAATATTATGCAGGGCATATCAAACAACGCTCTTTCTTTGCTATGAGTTTTGTGGCAGAAGGTCGTTTCATACAATGGCAGCCAGATTAATACTCTCCTGCGTACTCTTCTTCTTTGGGACTGTTGCCGTTGACGTACTTCCAAAGACGGCTCAGCTGATACACCTTCTTGATAGTGACATCTCCATTGATACCATGGTGTTCACCATTGTGCTCGTGGCCGTAGAATCCGTTCTGGAGGTTCCTTAGCCTGTTGATCTGCTTGGGATCGTTGTACACATTGACCTCGGCATCCATGAACGTGTTCGGGAGAGGGGAGCCGTCGCCATTCTGCTGGACCTTCGTGAGACCCTTGTCGAGTGGGAACATGTTGTCAAGGTAGTGCTGGTTCAACTGATGACCAGAACCGATGCGCTCGAATAAGGCTCCACTGTACGAGTTCCAGGCCTTCTCGAGTTTGTTGTTCTCCTTGATCTGCCTCTTGCTGAGGTGCTTCTTGGGTTCGGTGCGGCCGGACAGGACAGCCGCGTTCAGGTTGTAGATGACGGAGCGGTCTTGCTGGTCGGCGGTCTTCTTCTTGAAGTGCATGACACCCCATCGCGACACAAAATCAAATGAGTTGGCATAGTGCTCGATGTGTCTGATGGCGCGGTTGCGACCGTCGTGCTCGCCATGGTCGGTCTTGAACACGCGAGGGTTGTTGAAGTGGTTTGCAGCGTTGCCGAAGGTATAGATCTCCAGCTTTTGAAGGATGTCTCGGGGATGTTGGTTGATGAGCCAGTCCAAGATGATACTGCCTTCGAGCCCGCCCTGGGAGTGGAGGATCAAGACAACCTTCTCCTTTTCGGGATGCATAAGAGCTTCCGAGATCAAGGCGAAGCAGGCTCTGGTGTCGGAGGTGCCGAAGTATAAGCAGCGCTCGAGAAGGCACTGAATGATATCGAAGATAACGCCAGCACTTCAATCAATGTCAGAATGTATGAGAACATAGGTATAGTTGTTGTCTTACGTCTTGTTGTGAACACCAATGACTCTGCGGTGAAAGGTCAAGGAGATTCGGTCGATATTACTTCGCAGCCAGTGTTGCCTGTGCAACAATTAGCTTCAAGCATCTAAGAGCCGCAACATGGGAAGGCTTACCCGACTGCGACTCCGTTCAGGAAGATCCATTGCTCCTTCCTATGCTCCTCGTCCCAAAGACTGGCTTCCGGAAAGTCGGTGGATTGGATGTAACCACCAGGCATGTAGCCATTCAGCGCGTAGCACACGAAGTAGTTCAAGGTGACGAAGCCAATAATGTAAGCGACGACAAGATTGAAGGAGAAGAAGGATAAGAAAGGGAGGGAGAGGAGAAAGGTGGACTGGGCGATGATGAGGATGAGGTGGAAAGTGATGTCATAGATGTTGGCGAAGGACGGGTAAAGCTCATCGAGAGGGCCAGAGTGGAAGTATCGTTGCGCAAATGCCTCGAATTGACGACTCAGACGGTTGATGCTGAAGCCCTGATCATCGGTACGCTCAATGTCGAATGACCGCGTAGGCGGCTTCTCAAACAGAGGGAGGACGATGCCAAGTAGGTAAGGGATATTCCTCACGAACAAGATCGCATCGTCGCGAATGAGCTTCCATGGTGCACCTGTATAGTAGTCAGGCTTCCGGAGTTCGAGCTTGGCAATCCTGTCCTTGATGGGGCGATGGGGGCCCTCTTTGCGGAGGAGCGATCGGAGGTCGCCGGTGGTGACCGGCCGAACGGACTCGGCGACGATCTTCTGGTTGCTCAGGTCCCTCGGGAGGGAATGATAAACATTGACTTTGGCCATTCTCGACGAAGGTCTGGGTCGGCTCAGCTGACAAGAAAGAAACTTCAAAGCCAAGTCTTACGATAAGAATTGTGAGGCGAGTTATTTTCTTATATCATTTTCTCATGAATGTCATCTCATCATTGGCTTTGCTGCTGGCTGGAATCTTGCCGTAATATGATGCAAAAGGGAGTTGACGCGGTCTTGGAATGCAGATCAAGACCTTGTTGTCTCTCACTCACATGCTGTGGTTGCTGTTTTCACGTGCTGAAGCTCTCGAAAGCCCCTCGCTGTGGGCTTTTCCTCGATGAAGCTTTCACGCTGGCTCCCAATCTGACAGTGGCGTCAGAGATAGGGTTTCTGCGGTGTTGTAATTTTCTGCCCACCACGGCTCGTGTGAATAGTTGTGGGTGCTGCTTTCTGCATCTCCAAAGTATCTTACCTCAGCAAGGGCGGGATGGCTGAGAAGTGGCATTCCAGGGTTCGCATCAAGACACCGCCCAGACTAGTGAAAATGAGCTGAAAACTAGTTCAGACCCCCAATCACACAAGCTGTCAAATATTGCGTGTGGTGTCTCGGAATCTCGCGGCACCCGAAGCGATTCAATCAAGGGATGTTTTCCACATTCTACAGACCACTGAACGTTCAGCTCAAAATTGCTCACCTGCCAGGCCTTCAAAAATGCTGTCCCTCGATCCGCTTGCGGCCCGTCAACTAGTGTTCCCGCACGTAAACCTGTCGTCTTGCAGCCGCAGGTGTGAAGCGCGCCCTGGTCGCCAATCGGGGAGCCCCCGCGGTGGTGAGACAACATTGGAGGGTCGATGCCTAATCAGTCAGTAATGATCCCATTTCGGCGAGAGGGAACGTTTTCCACTAAAGCTATAACGGGCCAACGGCCGAAGCCCTCGGGGAACGCGAGGCATCCGACTGGCCATTTGGGGAAGAGGATGTAGACATCAAGTATTCTCTGGTCGCCTACGGAACGCGGCATTTAGAGAGTGGAGATTATTCAAACACCCCAAAGTACTCAGAACACAGGCAACATGCCGCTAGTATCATAGGCCTAGGGCCTTTTCCCCGCGCCGCATGATGTTTAGAGTTGGGACATGTTCAAAACATCGTCAGTCTAGAAGTGCTTGCGGCACGAAAAAACTTCACTTTGCGGCTTTCTGGACGTCCCGCCTCGGTTCTTCGCGAGTTTGTTCTTCTTCTCGACTGCTACACAGGAAAAACCCGCTGTGTCTGAAGGGTTTGAATCACATGCCAAATGTAAGATCGGTTTCACCGAGAGCGTCGAGGAAACATGACCGTAAGCCACAAACAAATGTTTGACCGAATGGGAAGAGCCAATTCGAAGGCTGACAGAAACGGGGCGTAGTGTAGGCTATTCTCATAGCACACGAGTTACCGTGCCTCAACACCACTATCAGCATGCTGACTGTACGTAGGATGGCTGTGAGAAACCCCCATGCTGACGCCGAGCACAGCCTGCCGCATTCGGGAAATTCGCGAACCGGTGACTTCTCGAATATTAAGAGTCACTTTCCAAGAGGCATGTGAATGAAACGTGGGAATGGAGTTCCCTTGGCGACGGTTTATGATATCGTCTCTCAACAGGACCCCCGTGTGATTGGCTATTTTGACGAGAGTCCGGGGCCGAGAGACACCCGCAGCACTCCCGTTATAAGAAGTGGATATTATCCGTGGTTTCCGTCTTCTTTGGGGCTACTCGTACTCATCTCAACGGACGCTTGCCAGTTCTTTAGCGGTAAGTAAGTCTTAGTCTCTCGCGTGGCACCAGATACCATGGACGGCAACTCGGAGGTCAACGGCTCCAACGGCTACACCAACGGCAACTATGAGCCGCAGCACAACGGAACACCACAGCTGCGGGACGATCTCAGTGACACGGACTACGGTTACAACGATGGCAGTGACAACTTCGACCCTGTCACCGGCACGTACCCTCGCATCTCGCGCCCCGTTGAGCTGATCCGGCCCTCATACGATGTTGTTGTCATCGGCTCCGGCTATGGTGGGGCCGTCGCCGCCAGCCGAATGGCTCGAGCTGGACAGACCGTCTGTCTACTAGAGCGCGGGAAAGAGAAGTGGCCCGGAGAGTTTCCCTCTGGAATTGCGGGTGCCGCCCAAGAGCTGCATATGACCAATGCAGCAACGGACGGCGTACTCGGCAGACTTGGGAAGTTTGCCGAAGGAGGCGATCCTACTGGTCTCTACCACCTCATTGTTGGCGATGGCCAGAACGCTTTCGTCGGAAACGGCCTTGGAGGTACTAGTCTCCTGAACGCCAATGTCTTCTTGGAGGCGGACCCTGGCACGATGAGCCTACCGATTTGGCCCGAGCAACTCCGAGGCGATAACCTCAAGCCATGTAAGTTTTGGACGATGTGGATTGCTTAAAAAGAGACTGACGTGTAACAGATTACGAGAAGGCTCGCAAAGTCTTGGAGCCGGCACAATACCCAGAGGACTACCCCAAGCTTCCCAAGTTGGAGACGCTTGAGAAGCAGGCGAAGCTCATGGGATGGGGCGATAAGTTCTATCGCGTGCCTCAAACGACCAAGTTCGTCGACGGAGACAACAGCACTGGTGTCTCGATGAAGGCATCCTCGCTCACTGGCCAAGACACCACGGGTCTGAATGACGGAAGCAAGTCAACCACTCTGGTCAACTATCTCAGCGATGCCTGGAATTGGGGTGCCGAGATGTTCTGCCAGTGTGAGGTCCGTTACGTCACTGAAGCCCCTGAAAGAGACGGCTACATTGTTTACTTTGCCTGGCATGGAGGCAAGCGAGCCAACTTCCAGGACATCTTTTACGAAGACCTCATGTGGGTTCACGCAAAGGAACTGGTCTGCTTCGGCGCCGGTAGTATTGGTACCACGGAGATTCTGCTTCGCAGTCAGAAGTTTGGCCTTCAGATGAGCAAGGACGTCGGCCAGGGTATGAGCGGCAACGGCGACATCCTGGCTTTTGGGTAAGACTGGGAAGCCCTCCCGGGCCACATGAGCAGCTGCTAATCAACGTCAGATACAACACCAATGAGTATGTCAACTCTATGGGGCGGCCAGACCCACCGCCAAATCGCCCTGTCGGGCCATGCATCACGGGTGTCATCGACTGCCGTGACCAAGAGAACCCTCTTGACGGCTTCGTGATCGAGGAGGGTGCCATTCCCGCCGCTTTGGCACCATTCTACCAGACTATGCTGCAGTACCTGCCCGGTCGCGTCTTCCCGCATAATCTTTCCTTTGGTCAGAAGGCCGACCACTTGGCTGCTGCTGTGGGTGCTCGCGTCTTTGGACCTTACAACCCACAGGGCAGCACTGAGAGAACCCAATGCTACCTGATCATGTCGCACGACAGTAAGTGAAGCCCTTTCACCTCATCATTCAGACGCATCTGACTTTCTTCCTAGGCAGTCAAGCAACAATGAACTTGGTGGATGACAGACCGTTGATCAACTTCTCCGGCGTCGGCACTTCCAAGAGAGCTACTAAGCTCGCGGGTTACCTCCAGAAGATCACCAACCTGATTGGGGGCACTTACGTTGACAGCCCATTCTATGCCGCCTTCGGAGAAAAGGAGATCACAGTCCACGCAATGTAAGAAACTGAGTGGCCCTTGTCTTGTTGAATAGCTGCTTACATGATCATTCCAGTGGCGGCGCACGCATCAGTAACGACGGCACTGGGGCTGGCGGTGGTGTCAACGACAAGGGCCAGTTGTTTAAGGGTGATGGAGAAGAGGTCCACCCTGGCCTCATTGTTTGCGACGGCACTATTGTCCCTGCTGCTCTCGGAGTTAACCCCTTCGCGACCATCACCGCCCTCGCCGAGAGATCGATGGAGAAGATTGCCGAAGACAGGCACTTGACTATCAGGGAGGATCGCAATTGTAAGTTTCGGTCCAGTTCACGATGGCATTTCCGAAATGCTAATACGTTCAAGGGTCTCTCAATCTCTTTGGAAAGCCTGCGCACATTCCCGAAAGCCTACAACGTGAAGATGCCCTCCAAGTGATGAGAGTTCAAGACATCATTCAGACTGCCAGAGATGACAACACTGCTGGTATTGCCTTCACTGAGATGATGGACGGCTGGATTCATATCCGTGACAAGAATGAGACAATCAACAACTTGTCTTTCGAACACGCGACGGCCACTGCTCGCGGTCGTGGCGAGTTTGCGCGATTCTTCCTGAGCGCTCGCTCATGGAACACCCACAACCGCAAGTCAACCTGCGCCAGTGAATCGAACACAGAAGCTGACCTCGCATAGTTGTCCATGACAAGGAGCACCCGGCCACTCTTACCGGAACCTTTACCTGCCCCAAGCTCGGCGGAACCTGCATGGTCCAGGGCGGTAAATTCCAACTCTTCAATGACGACCCTCGCGCACCTGACACCATGAACCTCACGTACAACTTTACCATATCGTGCCCCAACGGCCAGAAGCTCCACTTCAACGGATACAAGGTCGTCAATCCGGACGTCACCCTCAACCCTCTCAACCTCTGGAAGGCTACTACTACCCTGTACTGCACCATCACGGAGCTTGGGACTGGTGGCATGGGAGACGAAAACAACGTTCTCGGCAAGGGTATCATCCACATTCGTCCCACCTCTTTCCTCCAGGAATGCACCACCATGGAGACTACTGGCTCAACGCTCTACTCCCGCGTTGCTTCGACTGCCAACTTCCTCGGTTACTTCACCGCCAAGGCAGCCAGTGCTTTCCTCACCCCGTTCATCCCCATGCAGTGGCCCAGTCTGCCATTCAACAACTACCAGAACCCCTCAAGATACACGGAAGAGATAACACTTCATGCGAGCGATCGTGTCAAGACCAAGCTCTTCTACTGGAGCCCTCAATTTTACGAGCCCTATGAGAAGCGCAACTGGGACGAGTCGAACGCGCCCATAGTGTTCCTCATCCCCGGTGCTGCTGTTGACCAGCAGATCTTCGCCTTGCCCACAATTGAGAAGAATGCTGTCAACTACTACCGTGCAAAGGGCTTCCGAGTGTACTCGATGGTTCACCGAGTGGGCAAGACCATCGTTGCCCAGCAAAACTGGACTACATACGATGCTCGACTGGATCTCAAGGCCGCTCTCGAGGAAATTCGACGAAGACATCACATCGAGGATAGCGGAAGTGGACCATCCGTCACAACATACGTCGTTGCTCACTGCGCTGGTTCTGTTGCTCTCGCCTCAGGTCTGCTTGACGGCACAATTCCACACCAGTGGCTCAGTGGCGTGACTGCCTCCCAAGTCTTCATGAACCCAATGTTTGCCAAAGTCAATCAAATCAAGGCCAGCCTTCCCATCTCCATGGCGTCTATCTACAGTCTCTTCCAGGGCAATTGGTACGATTGCTCGAGCTCCTCCAAGGACGGCATCATTCAGCAGGTCATCAACCAGGCGCTCCGCTTCTACCCCGTCGGTCGTCGTGACGAGATTTGCAACTCTGTCGTTTGTCATCGTAGCTCTCTTGTATTTGGACGGTAAGAACTCCGATTCATGATCATGCATTCCAACGTTTTCACCTGCTAACTTCGATGTGCTAGCCTTTGGTCACACCAGCACCTGAATGATGCCACCCATGCCCAGTTGGAGAACTTCCTCGGAGGTACCTCGATGAAGAGCCTTCGCCACCTCATGGACAGCGGTCTCGCAGGGAATGTTCTTGACTCTCGGAATGTCGAACTTACCACACAGGGGAATATTGCTCGTCTCAAGGGTCTTCCCATCTTCCTCTTCTCCGGATCTGAGAACGCAGTCTACGACCCGCAGAACACCGACAAGTCCTTCACTACCCTCAGCGAGGTTAACGGCGGCATGTGCTACGAGAGGCAAGTCTTCGAAGGTCGCGGCCATCTTGACGCTTGGATGAGTCCTACTGCCCATGAAGAGGTCTACCCTCGTGTGCTCACCCACATCGAAAATGTGCGAGGAGGCAAATATGAGAAGGTGAAGTCTTACATCAAGTCTGTTACCAAGGGAAACGCTCGATGCTAAGCCTCACGCGCATGACATGAATCAACATTTCCTTTGTTCAAAAATTTGAAAAGTCTTCCTGCGTTTAGATAATCCCGAGTCGCCGCCAGACTGTAATGGTAAATGTGTTTGACACAAATTTCTTCATAATACAACTCAACTTCACTTGTTTCGCTTTACGTCCGTCATCTAGACAATGAATTAGGTGATGCAGCATTAAATCAATCCTTCAGGACCCGGCTTCACCTCTCGAGGCTGTGCGGATTCTGGTAACACGGCCTCTCGATCAACGTCATCCTCTTGATTGACCTCCTGCCTTCTTTCAGAATGCAGGGTCTGCACGGGTTGATGAGGTACCTCAGATTCCGGCACCCACTCCCCTCGATTGTCTCCATCACCCCGTTGGTCTTGATGTGGAGGTAAGAACCAATGACCACCAGTATATACTGTGTCCTCAACGCTCTCGACTGACTCAACACCCATTCTTTTGCCATTAATACCCGTGAGTCCTCCGTAAAAGTACCTCCGCCCAAGCTCCTTGACTTTCTTCTCCCGCTCTTCAGAGTTCAGCTTCGAAAGTCCCTCGAAATCCTCCAGCATCCGACTTTCTGCGACGTAGTACAACGCTCCAGCGATACTGCGCGGATCGACTGGCAGCTCGGGCCATTTGATGAATAGGCTTGCCACCATGGAGGCCAACATGAGCGCAAGAATCGTAAGGCTGATGGTCGCGCAGACATTGTGGGATTTCAGAGTCTGCGTCAGGTTGTACGGCACGTTCGCGAAGAGAATCGGCAGGAATTCGGCAAGGATGGACATGAAAGCTGCCAGCATAAGAATGATGTTGCCCTCTAATATCGCCGCGTAGAGTCCGTAGAAGCCGTTCGTTGGACGAGTCAAGAGGATTGATTTTTTCGGGGGCTGAGAGCGACGACCCATGTTGTCGTAGGGGCTGATTATTGCGATGCCTTAGATCGTTAGATAGGGGAACCCCAAGGCTAGTTGGGTCAACTTACTGATGAAAATAGACTCCCAGCAGAAGATAATGGTAACACCCAACGCCGCGAAAAAGAACCGAACGCCAAACGTCTGACTATCCATGAAGTCTTTGAAAGAAGTTCGAAGGGACAGTGTGAGATGGTAGTACAATATGATGATAAACAAGGCAGCGAGGAAGAAGATGAACCCGAGTCGCCACCACCACGTAAGTGCAATGAAAGGCACCGGTTTACGGCTTTTCTTTGCATTGTCCCTTTGGTACGTGCCAGTGAGTTCGTCGTCTGCTGGAATTGCGCCGGAAGCTGTTGCGCTTTGGAGACTCTGGGCTGAGTCGTCACAGTAGATAATGCCGTACTCGTCGCGACCGAGATTGTTATCGAAGTAGCCAAAAACATATCGCTTCTCTCTCATCGCTTTTGCGCTGGCTTTGAAGTCTATTTGATGCGATCGAATATCCGCGTTACGTGCAAGGGAGGAGATTCCGGCTATGCTCCAGGGGTTGGCATGGAGGCCTGTTTCCCAAGTCCGAAGGAAAAAGAGCAAGACGAGAAGCAAAACTATGATGAAGGCGATCAGGGCGACTAGGGCGTAGCTCGACACGGGAGAGACACCCAATTGGATGCCACAGCCCTCGATTGCTGTGATTTTGCAAGTGCCATGGAGTTTCATCCCGATAGCTTCCGTCGCTAGAGGTGCAAGTAGAGACGAGCACAATATGATTAATGTTGTGATGAAAGGGACCGGATGACCCTGCAACAAACTCTCAAAGGGAGCCAAGAAGCCTTTCCAGCCATCAAATTGCAAGGTCATGCTGCTTTTCCCCAACGAGCCTCCTTCCTGTGCGAGAGCGTGGAAAGGCTGGTACAGCTTGGCGTTAAGGTCGATGATCCGGAGGGGAACCGCAATCATGACTGCAAGGATGATGGGGAGGAACTTCCCGACGAAGTAGTCGCCATTGGTAAAACCGAACTTTTCGATCTCGGTTATGACTCGATCAGGGCTGTCTGTTGATGTTGGCTTGGTCGTGGAGGTGATAAGAGTGGTGGAGGGCTTGATGGTTGACAAGCGAGTTGTGGGACTTGGTGTGGAGGTAATGGTCCTCAATGTGCCCGAGATAGAGGTGGTGAACGTAGTAGGTGCGGGAGTGGATATGATAGTACTTAAGGTGCCTCCAATGGTCGTGATTACTGTAAAAGACAGAGGCATTGTGCCGGTCGGGGTAGTGATGATGGTCATGGTCGTCAGAGTCCCTCCCGACACCGATGTAAACGTTCGCGGTCCCGGCGTCCTTATTATGGTAGTCTCCTTGCCGTCTATCGTCGTCTTGGTAGTCTCTAGAGGATCTAATGTCGTTAATACACCGGTATTGCCGCCAATCTCCGACACCAGGGTCAATGAAATGGGACTGAACCCTGCTGTTGGTACAGAATTGATCCATAGAACGGTCGGTGTGCCATCGATGATGGTCTGCACAGCCAGTAGTACTGGTTCTTGAGTGACAGGAACGTTGACGACGGTCGCCTTTCCATTAATCGTGGTGGCCATCTCTTTGAATGCGCCGGGCCCTGCTGGATTGAGAGTCGAAGGGACTATAACGACAGTCGGTGTACCATCTTTCGTCGTTGGAACGGCGACGAAGGCTACCTCTGGAGAAGGCGTCACTGTGATAACCATCCAGGTCGCCTGGCCTCCCTCATGTGTAACAATCGTCTGTGGGGGCGGCGTAAAGGCGACTGTGTACACTCCACCATCGCTCTTCACCATGGTTTGAGGAGTGCCCTTGTCCACAAATGTTTCGACCTTTCCGTCGTAGACACTGGTAATGACCTGAAAGACTGGAGGCTGGGTCTGTGGCTCGTTGCCTCGGTTCCCACCAGGAACGGTAATGAACTTGGTAATCTCGGTGGTTCCCACTGACACATAGACCTGAGGAGGGCTCGTACTCGTGACGACGGACGCGACTGTTGATGGCACGGCACTGACGATGACGGAAGTAACATCGCTTGTGCGTGGTGGCACGGTAAAAGCCGACGTCGAGGTGTACGTTATTTCTATGGGCTCAAATGAGGTCTCTACGACTTCCGATACGGTCTTCTCGTCGTTAATGGTTCTGATACTAGTCATCGTTGGTTTGACTGGTATTATTGTCACGTGGGCGAAGCTCGTGACGCCCGATCTCGTGATGGTACGCGGTACGCTGGTTGTGCGAACGTCGGTGTACGTTGTTACGCCATGGGTTCCTGGCATCGTTGTCTTTCCGGTTGAGGTGAAAGTCGAAGGCACATGGATAGTGACCTCGTTGGTGTTGTGGTGGAACCAGGTTTGGTGATGGTGGTTGTGAATTCGCTGGTGATAACGGGCAGTCTGAACGGATTGTGACTGGTACTTGACGTGGACGACGTGATCTCGGGTCCAGAACTAGTATCGGTGATGGCTGGGCGCTCTTTCTCTCGGCGCCCTGTGCTTGATGAAGTTGCGTCAAAACTGCGTTCTGACTCCGTCGACGACGCAGGCTTTGACTCGCGGTCTAAAGTTGTTCCTGTCTTGGCGGATGTGGAACCGGATGCTGGACCTGTTGATACGGTGCTGTCTTTCGAGTTGATAGAGGATGTAGTTTGTCTCTCAGAAGCGGTGCTTGTGGTCTCCACGATGGTCTTCGGTGAGAATGATGTCGAGTCCGTTGGCTCCGGAGCCGTAGTGGTAATAGGATTCTTCGAAGACGTCCGAACAGTCTCGTCAGACGGACTTGACTCCGGAACCACAGTGATGGTCGGTTGATCAGTTGCTACCACGGCGTGATCTGACGTGGGCACTACTTCATGTTTTACTGAAGATGACACCCCTGGAGATGGCACCTCCAAAATAGAGCGACTAAGCAATGTGGATGACTCCGAGGCTCGTAATAGCTGTTCAGATTTTGCCTGAATCTGAGATTCAGAACTGATTGGTAGGTCGGGGCCGATACTGGTAGGAAGGCTCGCTGCGGTCAGAGAACTCGGCGTAGCGGCTACCGTGGAGGCCGTTGTTGCCGGTGTAGAGTTGGGTTCGGCCGGGGACGTTGACGGCGGTAGATCAGCCGACATTGACTGCTCAGCCGAAGTATTGTTTTGCCGGTACACCAAGATATGCCTGGGCTCAATGGTCGCCGTGCTGTCAGAGTTGGGCATCGTCGTCCTGGCGACAATGACCAAACTCATGAGGATCCCTAGCAGAAGAATAACGACAGCAATGAACGGCCATCGCAACGGCTTCGGCTTATAGCTCGGTCGTTTCGGCAACTGGATGGTCCGCATCTTCTCCTCCTCGACGATATGCTGCTCGTCGTCGACATCCTCGGTGGCTTGAAGGTTGTACCGCGCCTGCGAGTCGAAGGTCGACTGATCAGCGGGCGGAGGGTGGTGCATTTTGTCTCAACGGCCGTTACCGACGGCGTGGACCCGTTGCTTCGTCTTCCGATGATGATTTACTTTTAAGAAAGGACCTAGGAAAACAGCAAAGCTCACCAGAGCTGTTTCCCGACGCCGCAGTCGCAGGGAGAATTGCATCTTTTGAGCCACTCGGCGCTTGAATAATGCTCCTCCCGTCGGACATTGTCTGGCGTCCTAGTGTATTCCATGACCCAGAGCCTGCTGCTATTTTCTTCCGAGCCTACTGCATCCGCCCCGAGACAAGAAGCCAAGCACCGCCCAGGACTTCCATCTTTCACGAAACCTGGTTCGTCGTTTTCTCGCCGTGCCGGCGCGGTCCAGCCCTCGGTGGCTTCCAGGGAGGCCGCTTGACCGCATCAGGGGCCACGCCTTTGCCCACTCACATGTTGTCCTGCATTCGCGCGGATAAAAAAGGTTGGGAGCCAATCGAAGCAGGTGTAGACTGGAAGAGGCGTTCCGTCCCTCCCTCAGCTGAAGCCTGCGCCCAGCGCCACCTCGGCGACACCAGTCGCGATGCGGATTCAGGGACGGCAGAGCTGATTTTTGGCGTGAATGGCTACAGTAGCCGGCTCTGAACTAGGTTGATGCGTGTTCAGGGGGCTGGCAACGCTTTGAGGCGCAAATGGTTGGATGGGCAGTGATGGTGCATTGTGACAGAAGACTGCCGATAACCGTTGGCCGATGCAGGTGAGAGGGTGTCCCAATGTGGCATCTCTTTTGTTCGTGAGTCCTTTGAATGGCGTGTTGAAGATGCAGCCTGAATTGGCAGAGCTCTCTGCGACGCAAGCTTCCCTGGCCTTACAAGCCTGGCCGCTGTCAGCGTACCCGAGGATCCAATGAAGTAGCTGGAACGCTCTGTGTTGTCGGGGAGGTAGGGCTGAAGTCGGGGATTGCTTTGGACGGTTAGCGAGATGAGTTGAGAGCAGCGCTACCCCGAGTCCGGGGGCCCTTGTGTCTCACGTGGCCGGTGTAGCAGCTCCGGCAGGTTGGGAAGACGATAATGGCCGTATCTGGCTGTGTCTGTAGTCGGGAACTAAGGTTTACAGTCCACTGGATGGGTCACTCGTGGCGCGTTTTCTTGCTTCGGACTTTTAACGACTGCGCAGAGTAGAAGCACTGGCAAATACGTTGATGTACCCGAGCCCTATGCCCTGGTTGATGCAAGGACCTGCTTCGGACTTGAGTAGCTTCACTAGTTGCAGGCCTCCGGTGAAATCTTCTACATGTGCATAGCGACGTTGATGATTTTAAGATGAGAATTCCGACTCAGAATGCTTTTGTATTGGCGTTCATGATAGACTTTTACCATACTTGCTATGGGTGATGTGATCCAGTTTCGCAGCGCTTCCCGTGCGCTGCTGTTCATTTCCTTGGTGCTATGTACGGGGCAGAGCTACAGCATTCCCTGTCTACATGTGCTTCACTTAGAGCTCAGCAGACCATCCAAAATCGTCCTGCTTATCGTCCTCGTCAACATACTCCGCCAATCTCTCCTTCAAATCTTGGACGCTAATCTCGCCGTTCTCGCTGTCCTTCTTGTGCTTGTGAGGAGGGATGGGGACGCGAGCAGGGACGTGGATGACACCGTTCTTGGCAATGCCATCAGCAACAACAATGGGGATGTAGCCATTGAGCTTGACGCGTCTGAAGCCGCGCCACACAGCAACATCAACGGCAATGTTCTTGCCGCCCAGCAGAGTCGGGAGGTCCACGTGGTAGTGCTCCATGACGTTGGCTTCCTTGTTACCGGGGCGGTAAAGGGCGTCGCTGTACAGGGTGGTGTTCGCGACAATCTGGTACTTCAACAGAGCCTTCAGGAACTTCAGGCCGGTCGGGCTGTTGAACAGGAAGGCATTGGCCTTGGGTCCGAGACGGGCAAAGGCATTGTTGGAAGGGGCGAAGACGGTGGTGCCAGTGGACTTGACGCCGTGGATGTACTTGACAAAGTCCGTCTTCTCGTAGGCGAGGAGGAGGGTCGAGAACTGGCTGGGCAGGAGGGTGAGCTCCCGGCCGACCGGAGGGGGAGGAAGGAGGACGCTGTCGATGCCGTGGATGATTCCGTTATTCGCACGCTGTGGGAAAAAGACAATTAGCACGTGAAGTTGCAGCTGTTAGTTGAGGTCGTATGTTACTTACAATGTTGACTGCAACAACCTTGCTGTAGAAGTTGACGCGGACACCACCGAGACCAACGCTGGTGCGAAGACGCTGAGGCTTGTCACCGAGCCAGGGTTCGTTCAGCAGCGTGGGGAGCGTGTGGGTGCGCAAGACCCTCTTGGCGTCGTACACACCAACACCAACATGGTACAGCAGAATACTCTTGATGGCCTCCTTGCTAAGCTTCAAGCCCTTGGGGAGCTTCGCAAAAGCCCGATCGGTCGGTGCGAAGACGGTGTGGTTGGCCTTGGTGCTCTTCAACACCTCGACAATGTCGTCGTAGTCGCTAACGAGCTTAGCGAGAGTGGTGGTGTACTTGCTGCCGGCGACGAGGTCAAAGATGGACTTGTCGGAAGTGTCGCCCTCATCATTGAAAATTTCCTCCTCGAAAATGTGCTCAAACTTGTTCTCGACAGTGTCCTCGAGAGTGTGCAGAGCACCCTCAATCTGGGAGGACAAAGAGTCGAAGCCCTCTTCGACAGTGTTCACGATGGAATCCTTGGACGGGACGCGGTCCCACCAGGAGGGGCGCTCGTCGTTCTGAATCGACGCTTGCTCGAAAATCTGAGGGTCGGGAAGGATAAACGCGTTGGCAACGGCCACGCAGGATAGGGCAGCGATAGCCTTCATATTCGATTACTTTTATCAATTCCCTGATAACAGTACTATCTTGATCTTGATGGAAAAGGTTGATAAGAGGGAATGCAAGTTGTCAAGCAAGGAAGGCAAGGGGTGAGCGAGGTAGCAGGAAGGTAGATAAGGAAGTAGTTTGTTCGCCGACATCAAAGAAACACCACGCCATAGCACGCCAGACCACCGCAGGCAGAAGAATCGACTACGCCAACACCTAGAGGTCTAATCGTCAGCTGACGTCAAGGCGATCGGACAGCGAAGGCAACGTGAAACTCTCCCCGCCCGTTGTTCTCCAATGGGACCTTTGGCCCCGGGCGAGCCGGAGGGAACACCAGACGGCTGCGCGGAGCCCTACATGCTTGATGCAACCCAGAAATAGCCAAGGTTTCCACCGGCTATGAAAAGAGATGGTCTTTCGTGTAGAGAGACGGTGGAATCCCGTTCGTTGTTTCGCATCAATCGCATTACGATGAGGTGATTCCGGCGTGGCAGCTCGCGAAAGCTATTACGCGGAGCTCTGGCCACCACACCTAGCTTACCCGCGTAAAATGGAGCTACAGCCATTCCGTCGTGTGCGTCATTCATCTTAGCTGTGAAACCGCATTCGTCCACAACCATCGGGGTCTCGGGCTTTTCGGGTCTCCATCCGTCGGAGTGTCTTCTCCCCGCCCACCGATCAAGCACGGCCCCACAGCCGCCTTTGCCGCCATGTGAAGGACCACTCGCTCGGCTTTGATGCCGGCCGGGCTGCCCACGATGTGAATTCCACCGGATTCCGAGCTGGTTCGGGGTTGGTATTGAGGGTGTTTCGTCCCTCAGAATTTATAGTTCTTCTTCTTACCGTCCTTGCAGCATGCAGCTCATGATTCGCCCGAGGTCTAAGAAACACATGTGCCCATTGAGTTCGCAATTGCAGTACCCCACAAACAAGAAACCGTTGTTCGGTTTGATCCAGACATCACCAACTCTAAGAGCAAGTTGACGTGCTGTATTTGGTTTGTCATGTAACTCAATTCGGCGCCGAGTGTTCATCGAATCTCCGGATGAGGCTGCTGAATAATCCGTATTTCAATAATCTTTAAACTTCAGCAACTCGCAAGTCAAACTCGGACGGGCAAGCCTTCACGTTCGGTACGGCACTTGCCGACGAAGTATCATCGCAAAGCCGTCAATATCTCTCAAGACCCTTCAGACTAAGAGCACTAGAACGCAAGCCACTTTATCGTTGCAAATTTTAACCATGTCCAAGCATTCCAGTGGCTACACTGGTCGCCTTCCTCAAGCGAGTTGAGCGAGGATTGAAGAATTAAATTCAGCTTCAAGACTTCTAGAATAAATCTGGTTGTGAAAAACACCACGCGGCATGAGCTCCATGTGTAAAGATCTTAAAACGTCCTGAGACGTATGTTTAAAGGGCAACAATGCTTCATGTGCTGTTCCCCTTCCTCACATCTGTAATTACGACTTATCTCAAATAAAACCTTTAACTCCCAATCCCATTTGTCTTATCGCGACATGCCGGGAGGCTTGGGTCCCCAGTGCTCCAAGGATTCGGCAAGTATCCTCGGCCGTAAGAAGCTCATCTCGTCGCTTGATCGATCAAATTCATCAGCTCTTCCACCACATCAACTAGTTAGCAAGCCTTATCTCTATCTTCTCGCCTAGACGTGCCCAAAACATACTGATCCTTCATAATCATGTGTTGGTTGCGCTCAAGGTGAAGCCAAGCAGTTTGTGAGGCGTGCCTTGGATTCTTCAGCTTTCCAGTCGGGCTGAAAGAGGCCCCGGCAAAATTCGGTATGTTTGTTGGTAGGTGGGTGTCATTCTCGCTGTCAAATTTACCCAGCTGAAATCGGTTGGTTCCAACACCAATTTCACAACAGGTTTGCTATTTCAGCCGGGGGCCTAGACCACATGGTTCGGGTAACCATGGGTTCTCCCAAGCCTTACTTTGAGGCACAGTTGTGAAAAAGGGTACCCGGTTGGTCTAGGACTTCCATCAGCTTAGTACTTCGTGGGGGCAGCCCTGTCCATTTTGAGAACTTCCTGGCAAACAAGATGCACCGCCGGGGCACAGGATCTAATGCAATGTCATACCATGCTCCTGACACAGCGAGAGAGCCAGATAAAACGCGATCGCCTACTCATCGCGCAAAAAAAAAAAAAAAAACTTTGCTTCTGTATGTCGAGCAGGGACAAATCTTGCGAAAATGAAGTATTCAACGACGATTCAGGACATCCCGTCTATCAGGGGTGGGAGTTTCTTCTTCCTGGTTGCAGTTGCAGCCTACATGCTTCTCAGCGTCAGTTGGGGTCCTTTCATCGATCATACATCGGAGCTGACAGATCACAGACTATTTTGGCGGGTCTACGATCGCCCCTCAGCCATGTGCCAGGCCCATGGCACACTCGGTTCTGTCGATGGAGACTGAAGGCAAGTCGGCTTACCGGAACTCGAATGACTTATATCTACAATCTTCACCAAAAATACGGAAAGCTGGTCAGAGTTGCCCCCAATGAGATTTCATGTGTCGATCTCGATTCGGTCATCCGGGTGTACAAGATGGGTGGTGGTTTCGAGAAAGCGCAGTGGGTTGGGAATTTCGCTGATAAGCTCCCGGCACTTTCTCTGTCCTTTCTCACCAACAAGCAGGAAGCGAAAGAGCGACGGAAGCTGCTTCAGCGGTCCTTTACACTTGCATCTTTGCGACAAAACTGGGAGAGTGAGATCCGTCAGAATGTGGAACTTGCCGTCTCGAAGATCAAAGACGAGGCGCTGCGGGGAACTGCCAATACTCACAAATGGTGGACATTGATGGCTGCGGACATCATCAGTCTTCTGTCTTTTGGCCAGTCTTTCGGTATGCTGGGATTGGGCAAGGTAAGAAAAGGATCGTCCTCCTTTCAAGAGTCGACTTTCGCTGATCTAGACCAAGAGCACCCTTTACATGCGGGCAATTGAGACCGCTTTGCTTGGAGCAGTTTTCAAAAGCGAACTCCCAGTTTTGCACTTCCTCTTCCGACTGATTCCCAAATCGTCGCTCCAGACAATATCTCGCTGCCTTGAACAGTGTGATGCGGTGGGAAAGGTCGGGGTCGAGAAGCTTTATCGGCAAGACGACAAGACCAGGAGTCTGTTCAAAGAAATGATCATCGACTGCGAGAGGGAGGGACGGCAATGGCTCGATGATGATACTGTGCGAATAGAGGCTGCGGGCATGATGGTCGCTGGGTCAGATACCACTGCCGCAGTTTTGACTTATCTGATTTGGTCCGTGTTGAAGCAGGAGGAACTACAAAGAAGACTCGAGGATGAGATATCTCAGCTAGGTGATGACTTCGATGATAAGACGCTGGACGACTGCCCTCTTCTCAATGCTGTAATTCAAGAGACGCTGCGGTTATATCCAGCGGTTCCATCGTCTCTACCCCGGACTGTTCCCGAGGAAGGTGCTACTCTGTCAGCTCACTACATCCCAGCAGGTACAGTGGTTTACAGCCCTGCCTACACCCTTCACAGAGACCCAGAGATATTCCATGAACCTCATCGGTATACCTATCCTGTCGTCTGATTTCATTCTAGAGTTAACCATGATCCTAGATTTAAGGCCGACCGTTTTCTAGACTCTGCGGGGGTCACATTGCGACAAAGGCAAGCTATGATACCTCTTGGTGGTGGATCGAGGGTCTGCATTGGCCAGCACTTGGCCATGATGGAACTTCGACTTTCTGCGGCGATCTTTTTTCGGGAATGTCGGGGGGCGAGGCTCAGCAGTAAAATGCCTGCAGACAGCATGGATGTTGTTGATTTTGTTCTTCTGTCTCCCAAACGCAGACGATGCGACATCACCTTGAATTTTCTATGAGTGTAAGCGACACGACATGCCGGAGAATTAAAAGTCCGCAACATTTCTGCAGTACACAGTCATAGACAGGTGGAACAAAGACTTCCTCCATCGTATCTGAGTCTATGCACAATGGACGAAACACTATGTACTCGGGTCGACGTACTAGGAAGTAGGAACTCCTCAGGAGCTTTCACTTGTAGCCAATTGAACTAACTTAGGCGCGCGTGTTATCAAAGTCATGCCGATCAAGCCGTCGAGCTGAAGAATACCTAGAAATATTCAGGATGTCTCTCGACTTCATTTTACATTTGCCAAACATCATGACCCCAGACCAACGTACACGACCAAGGATAACTTCAGTATCTGTCTTGTGTAACCAGCAACTTCTTCCATGGCTTTCAAAGCACCTCTTCGGGTCTGACGTCATATTAAGTCGAAGGATACGGCGCGAAGCCCCAGTCTTCTGCGTCCCTCATCAACTGGTCCGCCAATCCATCATCACCAGATGTCGCACCAACATACAGCCTAGTGAAAGCGACGTCACTCCAGTAGCTGTACTCAGTATCAGGTGGCACAAATACGACATCGCCCGTAAGGAGACTTTCTTTCTGCCCTGACACCAAGACCATCAACTGCCAGTCTAGGACCAACAACACTTGTGAGCCGCTCGGTTTGCGCAGTGGTACTTCGCTATCCAGCGCTCTCCTCCCGATTGTGAGATACTGATAGTAGCATTTCCGGACGTTTCATTCCTGCTCACCAGAGGCGCGATGACCTGTCCTTCGGAGCGATGAAGGAACGTTGGGCCCCGATTGTTGGCGACGAAGTACGGCTCATGTGGGTTACCCGGCAAATTACTATTACCATTATGCCAGGGCAACCCTTGGTTCGAGGTACCGTTTGTCATGTTGTGCGACAAGGCCGCATCTGGGGCAATCGTAATGTCAAAGCTTCCGTCAGCTGCTGCGGCAATGATCTCGTCCACAGGATAAGGCAAGGGTTGATCCGGCGGGAACGGTGCATCGAATTCGCTCGAAAAGGGTTCCGAGATGTTGTAAATCCATTTTCCAAACCCTCCTGGTGCTATGAAGCTCGCCATCAAGGTATCCGGCTCAGTGAACTGGAAAGAGTGGTTTTGGTTCTGAGGGACAGTAGCGAAGTCCGATGCCTGTAGCGCGCGCATCTCTCCATTGATCCACATCGTCATGCCTCCACGGATTGCGAAGAAGGTTTCGTAGTAGCGTTGGTGGCGGTGCTTGGTTATCTAGAGATTCTCCCTTCCGCTCTCCGTAAACAAGGTGAAAGCGCCACCTGAAGACTGATCTGTCACCAGGACCCTGTAAATGTCGGCCCCAATTTGATAAGCATCTCCGGTAGAGTATCGAAGTAAATATGGCCTAACATTCGAAGGAGCTCTTTCGACCACAAGAGAAGCAGGCTCCGGAGAGAAAGATGAAGCCGTTGCGAAAAGTCCAACAGCGGCTGCCAAGACAAGAAAGAAAGTATTAGCCATCGTAAAAGAACCAGATGAGTTCAACAGGATATTTTCAGTGATACTTCTCGTGTTGAGAGTGTGATCAGTGAAGCATTTCCGATGACCCGGTCCATTCCTCCTCCTTTTATATGCTGGATTCGGCGATTCCACATCATAGACAATACTCAGTCTTTTCCTTCCCGTTCAACGATTCTTTCCATGCAGCATGCTCAGAAACAATTGCCCGCTAAGATAGTAATTGATCGGGTGGGAGGCCGAGTGGGAAAATGGCTGACTGATATATAGCCTTCCGCTGACGTCAAAACACCACCCCCCCTTCGAGTTGAATTGCACTCTTGATGCTCCAGAAAGATGCCTAAGTCCTAAGACCTCGATTTTATGTACTTCAATGAAAGGGCGCCCGCTCATATTGTTCTACCCGTCGTTAAGGAAGGGCGTCCATGGGTCCTTGGGTAGCCTCTTCCGCTTCTCGAAAAATGTCACTTTCTCGCCACGTTCCGGGTTTCTAAGGGACAGACCTCTGATTTCCGATATGCTGAACACACGCTTGCGACTTGATTTTCGTTTGCCAAATTGCCTATGAATAACTATGAATCTCATGCATGCAATCGCTTATAAATCTTTGGGCCGGTGGGAGAGCGGCACCATGGACATTGCGTCGGAAAGGGAATTGGTCGCCTTGCCGGTGGGAGAGCAAGACGCGGACATTGAAATCACTCCAAAGGATCAATCAATAGCTCCGTGTTCGATTATTCGATACAACCTTATACGGTGATTTACATAACCCCTCAAGTGATATCCGGAGTCTCGCTTGTTCGTGTCAAGCTTTCGACCATCGAAACTCTATTTTGCCCAGATAGAAGTGACCGGATCGGCTGTCAAATATCACACAGCATCATCTTCATTAGCACGGTCTATGTTCAGTACGTAGGGTATGACTTCTGACGGTTAGAGACCACAGACTTATTTTCTGCGTCGTGATGTTAACCGAGACTAAAGCACAACTGCATAATAGTTATGTGCTGAAGCCTGGAGGCTTCAGCGGTCTCGGAGAGTTACAGGGGCTGAAAGGCCAATGGATAGATGACTGAACATGATATAGTCGGCAGTTTACTCATCCATTATTCAAAGCCTTGTCAGATTCAAGTCTACAAAAGCAGACAGACGGAAATGTTGGGGAATACCCCACCAACTCCGATACGACAAAGACAAGGATCGGAAAGCGTTTTCCGCGAAGCGTGTTTGTGACGCAATAAGTTGGGAGATCATCTTGGGTAGAAGCCTGGCGAGACCAGCATGTTATACAGCAGCCACGACCCTATTCCGTGTATGCCGAAGTTAGACTCTAATTTGCAAGCGGGAGAGTTTCTAGGGGGGCACTGATTCCAGTCAAAATGCTGACGATCTGAAGTACAAGGACGGAATGGAAGCTTACATTCGCGGAATAAATTGGATGGTGGACCTTCAGCTTTCTAAATCACAGCTTTTCAGATAGCGTAGTCCTATCATCGTCTTTCAACAGTCATCATCATCCCACCTCGAGGCTTTGCCTCTAGTCCTAGCTCTTGAAAGATAATATCTCCGTATGTCTGGTCCAAATCCGTGTACGAAGTTGTGGTTTTCGTACTCGGCGCCAACCCGTGGCACTTGAAAGAAAAGTCCACCAAGATCAGCGAAAAGATGATCTTCAACTCATTCATGGCAAGGTTTTCTCCCATACATGACCTCAGACCTCTCCCAAAGGTTCTGAACTGCGATCTCGGAATCTCATTGGGACCTAGCCACCGTTCAGGTGAGAAATTCGAGGGGTTCGGGAAGAATTGAGGATTGTAGTGTAGATCATGGCCGTTCATGCAAACCATCAAGCCGTTATCTATGGGGAAAGTCTCGCCATTATGGCTCACCGTTGCTTGTGGGGCGGCCTGCCTAACCGTAAATCCAATAGGAAACAGCCTCAAGATCTCTTTGATAACAGCCTCGGTGTATGGAAGCGTCTGCAACTTTTCTGGGTTGTTTGCAATGGAGCTCACGATGCTGTCAAAGTCGGACCCTAGGATATCTCTGTGCTCCTGAAGCATGGTTTCGACCACCGCCGGTGCCTCAGAAAGAAGCATAAAGGAAAACTGGGAAGCTTCTGTGAGAAGGTTGAACTGTCATAGTGATTAGAGGATCTTGTTAAGCTTACAAAAATGGTGTCTGTCGTCGTTCCATGCCCCCCGACAAGCAGATTCTTGATGCTGACCATGCATTAGCCAGTACTTGTATCAATATAGCAGGTTTGACTCACTTGGATAGAATCACAGCCTCGTCAACCTCTGACAGATTCCGAGCATTGGGTCGTTCTTTGCTTGCTTCTGATGGAGTCGGGAGGTGCTCGCGCAGCATCAAGTCCAAGATGGGCTGTGCACTTCGTCGGGACGATATGATTTCGTTTTGAGGCAATGCCACAAAGCGTTCTCGGATTTTCCTGGTCATTGAAATGTCAAGCTGTTTGGAGATTTTCTTCCTTCTCCACCAAATCTTCAAACGGGCGAACGGGTTGAGGATGACAGCCGGGTCGCTCTGGCTTTCCGCGAACGCCATCAACTCTCGCAGATCATCAAGGTCCTGGCTTCCATCTGTCTGAGCGTTGAGGGGGAAGTTGAAGATGATACGAAAGATGATATCGAAGACAAGCTTCGCTGCTACGTCCTCCAGAGAGAAGACCTCCCCGGTCTCAGATAGTTTATCCAGCAGGCTTCGAAATGGCATGCACTCCTCAGCCATCAAGCTTGCCAAGGAGCGGATATTTGCCCAAGAGAATGCCGGCAGTAACGTCGTGTGCGACTTCTTCCACAAAGGCCCATTCGAGTTTGCGATACCACCGTGGCCAACCACTGGCGTTAGTGTGTCGCCTGCGACAGGATGCCGAACAGCGCATTTGATGATCGCAGGCTGGTCGCACAACTCAGGCCGTGTCAAGATTACGCTTGGTGGTCCAATTGGCCAGAGGTCGAGGTAGAAAATTCCATCGAGGTTGTGTCGCCGTGCGAGCTCGGTGTAGTAAGCTTGCGGATGACAATTTGGTGGCAGTATTCCAGCTACGTCGCCAACTGCTTTGAGATGGCCGAGTAGCCAGCTGTGAGGCGGGCCTGGCTGTGACCGATCTTAGTCTTGGACAATAATTAGTCTAGCCCACGCTCTTGACTCACCAAATTTCGATAGAAGCGTCGTTGTTGATATCCTCGATATATGAAGCGGACAATCATGGCAAAGGCTGAGATGGCACCGACAGCAAACATCAGCCTATGCCAGGCCATTGCTCTCACCGTTTCCATCATTGTCTGATGGAATAAGCCAGCTTGCAGCGGAAAATTGAATCTGAGCGAAGACGAACTTCTTCAACGGGTAGATCCAGTCTCTTCGACTTATTGCTCGTCGGGGTGCGCGGGATGCGAAGTCGAAAGTTCTGATGCCAAAAGTCCCCCGTTTAGACATCGGGTTATATTTCCCGACTTCATGTCTTTTAAGCGAGTGGCCTCCACCTTCATCCGGGACGCAGAATACTCTGCTGTTAACGTGAAGCTTCAAGAAACCAAGAAAATTTCACGGATGATCGTTTTGACAACAGCCTTAGGCGCATTAACCTTGCATGGCCCTTCAGGGGCAAGGTCTAGATTTCCTAGTAACCACCAATGAGCGACAAGTCAATACTCGCGTATTTCAGCTTTCATGCGGGCCAGATGAGCTTGATACCACCTTATTCGAGGATTAAATGGTCTTCAGCAGTAACTGGCATGGGCCAGACTCAAATCGAGACGCATTGACGTAGGCACGCTATCGCAGACGCTATCACTGGAGACCAATGTGCGACCCTAAAGACTTTGTTGTGGAGCAATTGCGAGTAATGATGGGGACCGTTACATTGATCCCCATCTGATAAGATCAAATTTGATTGATAAGATGGAGAACTTACCGCATTGAGCTCTGTCTCCAGCCCGTCTTCACGATCTTCCGCGCGGGGTGGGAAAGCCGCGCCGGCTTCTTCCTTTCAACTCCCGACGAAGCATTTTTTGGCAGGCATCTAGGCAGTCGAAACATCTTGGCAGCATACAGTGCCCCTCATTCGTGAACCCTTGTTAACATTACAAAACGAGAACAGGATTTTCTTCAGCAATCGCAGGACTCATTGATGGATCGGGCTCCGGGAATTGCGCAGGTGGGCGGCAGGATGTGGTGTATATAAAATGCAATGGTTGATATTTGAACGCAAGGAGTGGAAAAGTGCGCTCCGTCCTGTAAACGAGTATCCCCTGAAAGGCCTTACAGCTTTGCGTCATGGCTTCAGTGGCGCCTGGAGGGACTGGGCTGCCCATCATCGCCCAGAACTCGACCGCGTTTGGTGGGTTTCTGCCCCCGGTTGAGTCAAATAAGGCTTTGACCATAGTTGCAATCTCGTTCATCTTCCTCCTTCTGCCATATGCGTTTCCCAACACCCCATTCCGACCACACATCAGCTCCGGCAAGAAGCCTGCAAAGGGATCGAGCCTCATTCCTCTTACTTGGTCTCACTTCAGAGGGGTCTTCGACGTCCTCAAATTCCTCACCGTGTCGTATGTGCCTTTTACTTGTGTAGAGGCCCACCAATAGTAGGCAAGGCTAACCCTTCTGATGTTTAGCGATCTCTTTCATCGAGCTTCACCACTTCAGATCAAGTGGTTCAACTTCAGCTGCTACATCGTTCAAGGCGCAAGCAACATCCGAACCACCTTCCAGAACAAGTCCCTCTCGACGTTCTTCTTTCAGGGCATCTTCGTCCATCGCGTCTTTCTGTTGCCTAAGAAAGACCTCGGCCTCTTCTGGACAGAAGAAGAAGAGGCAAAAGAAGATGGCCCATCCAAGCATGGTGAAGAAGAGGTCCGCAATGACTTCGGAGCCCGCAGTCATCACCACATCAGCAACCTCCTCTCTGGTCCAGGGACGAAGGGTTTCAATGACCGTTTCGACGAAGCGTTGGCGAAGAACATGCGAAGCTTGACTGCAGGCAACGCGGAACACGAGCTCCATGATCTGAAGGAGTCGTTAGATATGGAGATCGTGCGTTCTTTCATCGACACTCTATGTGGGCCTTACTTGCTGAAGGAGAACCCCATGTTTTTGGAGGACTGGCAATACGTCCACGACAACATTACCCTTCTGTTTCTCCGCCTTCCCAACTTCTTGATGAGTCGCATATATCAAGCTCGAGATAGGTGCCTCCGTGCTGTTCAAGAATGGAACGAGTGGGCAGTTGCGAACTTCCACCCCGACACCATCTCAGAGGACGGATTCGATCCTTACTGGGGCCATGCGTTCTTCCGCGATCGTACAGCCATGTACATCGATGTCGACCGATTTCCTTTCTCTTCTATCGCAGCTCACAACCTGGGGCTTCTCTGGGGGTATGTACAAGTCTCGCGTGTCCCTTCTCATACAAGTTCGTGACACTGACTTTTTCGCAGAGGCACAGCAAACTCCTCACCGGCCGCTTTCTGGGCCATCCTTGAGATATGCCGCGACCCAGAGCTTATGCGTGTGGTGAAGGAAGAGGTGGCAGACTGTCGCATTGCAGATGTCGATGGCGGACCTCGTTTCGACATGGAAAAGCTCTTGAAGAAGCCGATCTTGCAAGCCGTCTTTGCCGAGACCCTTCGCCTAAGAGTCCACGGCATCATCCCTCGCAAAACACCTGTCGATGGAGTGAACGTGCGGGGCTCCCTTATTCCCGGGCATCGGCTATTCTTCGTCAACTCGACTACTGAGCACATGAACCCATCTGTTTGGTGCACCGGGGCTGCCAGGAGCCACCCGCCCGAGGAGTTTTGGCCAGGGAGGTTCCTCTTGCCTGAGAAGACCAGCAGCGGAGAGTTTGTCTACAGCATCAACGGCAAGTCCGGATCGTGGCTGCCATTCGGAGGCGGAGCGCACATGTGCCCAGGACGATTCCTCGCGAAGCGCATTCTGATAGGATGCGTTGCTCATTTCATTACCTTATATGATTGTGAGATCACTTCTGATAAGGCGGTGCGTGGAGAGACGGGTATGAGCTTGAGAACCTTTGGCCTGGGAACTCTGCATCCTTCGGGCCACGTCGGAGCACGTCTCAAAGCCCGTAACACGAGTTCGACCTGAAGGCAGAAGATGAGGTGTGGTTCTGCAGCAGCCGCGTATCCAGGAATGCAACGGGATTTTGTGAATGAAAAATATTCGTAAAACAGAATAGATGACCTTCATACTCATACACGCCAACACCTTTGTCCGTTTCCAACAGCTTTTACCCTGGAACCAATCTCAAGTGGATGGCCCGATGATATCATGAAATGGTCTCGTTCCTCGTCTGCCAAGCCTAGCATGTCATAAATGTTGCGGCTGATCAGATCAAGTGCCGCCGTCTCACTTATCCTGTGTCTCCCATTGGCGTATGCAACCCCGGCGAGAAGTCCCAAGTCCCGAATGAGCCAATCTTCCTCGAGGCCGATGGCCGTCAGTACCCCCGCGTTGACGAGAACATCGATCGCCGTCCCGTTGGTCAGAGGTGCTCCTGTAAGGGCCCTTCGTTGATCCCACGAAACTGCAAAAGATTGCGACGGGGCGAGGATGACACCTACGCCAGCTGACGCGAGCTGTTCGGCAACGAGATGCGCTTCCGCACCGCCGACAACGACAAGCCTTAAATGCCTGCCACCCAGATGGGCCTCTTTGATGGTGTCCTCAATTGAAGACTTTACATCCAACAGAGCTGCGATGGTATCGGCACTATGCACAGTAACCGCTAGAGCCATCCTTCCCTGTATCACCGCACGAAGGAATGAAGCCTCTGAGAACTTCTCTTCAAAGTTGATGGGCTTTGCAGACGCAAGGGAGGCCACGGCTCTCAAGAGTTTGTTGCGCAGGTCACCGACGGCTGCAGACATAGACGGGATTCCATCGACTGCCCGTTTAGCTGAGAGGTCGAGCGTGTAGTGTAGCGCGGCATCTCGAGCAAAGATGGCCCCAGAGCCGAGTACCGTCTCCGCTCCGGTCAGGAACCCCGCACTGGTGCCGTGGTGGGTCGCGATGCCGGTGAACTTCGGGGCCGAGATAGCCCTTGTAACACCGTATCGATGGGCAACACGGAGTTTCTCTGTATCGAGTGCGAGACCATCAACCCCGCGGCTGAAGCGACCCCCGTCTGCTCCGTTGTCCGTGACACTCTCGGTCTCAATGTAGTTCAGACCTAGCGTCGAGCCAAAGGCGGTAAAGGCTGGTGAGAGATGCCCGTTCTTGACGTCGATCACAGCACCCTTGACCTTGGACGCGGTCTTGAGCTCACGGTCGCAGATTCCGACACAAGTAATCCTGCCATTGGAGACGGCCACGTTGTAGCCGTCTCCATCAGCGGCAACGCCTGCTTTTTCGACAGACATAAGAACCTTTGAGATACCAGTGAAGACCACGTCGCTGTTGATCATAGCTGACTCCTCCCCAATATTTCCGAGGTCCTCATCCGGTACAAGCGTCCCTTCAAATGGCTTCTGCAGTTCGAATGGACTCTCATACTGAGCTGTGCCATCAATCCAGACCTGAACCGGGGTCGCACCAACACTCAAAGGATCGCTGTCCCAAACGACGATATCGGCGTCATAGCCAGACTTGATCTTACCTAGGCGCTCACCAAGACCGAGTCGCTCTGCGGGGGCTGTTGTCACCGATGCAAGCGCCGCGTGGTATGGTAGTCCATATTTATAGGCTTTAGCGGCTTCGAAGACGACATGCTGGGCGTTCAGAACCGGGTTATCGCTGACGTAGATGGGAACGAGACCCGCATCATAGAGATGCTTGCCAGCATATTCGGAACCTATGGCGGCCTCGGCCTTATACCACATGTTATCGGCGAAGAGTGCTGATGCCGGTGGATCGTCACCCCAAGCCCGCTTCAGTATCTTTAAGACCAAGCCAAGTCAGCTGGAGTACAACATGTTGATACAAAAGGGGACCCACCTCAGGCACAAGATGAGTTTGGTGGGCGTGATGGAAAGCCCTGATTGGGAATTTGAACTCATTCGTATGGTCAACGAAGGCTTCGAGGTCGTTGATGGTGTAGCAGTGGGTGTGAACGTGGACCTGGCCACTTAAGAGAGCTACCAAGCCTTCCCATTCGAGCTCGAAGGGTAGATACGTCTTGACGTTATCCAGCCCATGGGCAGCATTTCGACACCAATCATCTTGTTCGCGCTTCAACTTGGTGGCGTGCTCAAAAGCTTGGCGAAGCTCCCAGCTCTCACCCAGGCGACTGTACGGACCACGCTCGCCAACTTTCCCGTGGATCTGCTTGGCGTTTTCACCGCAGGCCATCTTCATGTACCGCCACGTCCGATCCGGGTCTGCCAACATATCGATAACACTTGTTTCGTTTCGCCCATCCTGTCGTCCGATAGCATGCTTGATTGGGAAGGCCTCTCCACCGATGTTGTTGCTGGAGCCAGGGAGGATCAGTGACGTCGTCACGCCCCCGGACTTGATGACCTGAAGCTGATGATCCGTCGGCTGGATGCCGTCAATTATCCTGACATAGGGCGTGATGTCCTTCGAAAGTTCGCTGACATCCTCATTGCCGTGTATGGTCGGTAGAGAGTGTACAGCGGCATGGCTGTGCATATCGATGATGCCAGCAGTGAGGGGGCGGCCTTTAGCGTCGTAAACCAAAATATCCTCAGGCAACTCTTTCACCGCAATTGATTTAGCGACATCCTTGATGAGGCCGAATTCGACAAACACGTCTGCCTGTATCCAGCTGAAGTTCGCTGTCCCCTTGACCGGCTCCCCGGTCCAGACCGTCGCGTTCTTGATGAGAGTGGGCCTGTGGCCGTCAACATACCGGGAGTTCCTTGCCCGCCCGTACCCGGCGGGATCCACCGGTTTGTGATGCAGTTCGGCGCATGTTGCGAGATCTTCTTTGAGTTGCGCGATTGAGAGGCCATGCACGTTAGATTCGGAGTTCGAATATCTCCCAATGGATGATATTTGCCGCCATTGCGCGTAGACGATGAACGCGAGGCAAGCCAGGCCAAACACGCGCAGGAATCGCGACCTGCGGGGTAATTGGAGACGGGATTTCGAACCCCTCACGGAGCTGGTGGCGGGGTTTTCGCCAATGGCGCTGTAGGGAGGAAGCTCATTCTTTCCGGCGAACATGGGCTGCTGATTCGATGGCAGATTCGTCTGATGGGACAATTTGACGTGGACGACAGAGCCACTGGAAGGTCGAGGGACGGGCATGTTTATTTCAGCGGGATGGTGTTCGACACGAGCACCTTGAGGGGCTGGACCCCCTGAAAGACAGGGATGTTGGAGACGGAAGAGCTCGCCTACAGCTAGACTAAGTGAGCTAAGAGAATCCAGGTCAGTTGAGCGGAGCTCGGCATGTTGGAGGAGGGATCGAGAAACCCTCGTTTCGTCAGTGATCGAGGATCGAACGTCTGTGGACTGGATGGTTGTTATTCTCAGTCATTATCAATGAGTGCATTTTGGTCATTTGCACCTCAAAGTTAAGAACAATTCTGTTCTTTCGGTACATCTCGGCCATGTCTAAAACCACAGAAGAGTGTGGGGTCATTGGCGTCACGGTCGCATCATCTGGTAGCTTTACGTCCAAGAAATCAATGTTTTTACACAAACAATGTGCATGTATTCATTTGACTATTTGTATTGTTTACGGCCAAGAAAGGGACAAGTTTCAATGCCCCTCATTGGTGAATGCTTTGCTTAGTGAGCCTCGACCAGGGCCTCCTTCACCAAGGGCTCCTTCTGGACGTCCTCAACCTTCGCCTTGGCCAGCTCAGGCTGGGAGTACGGGGTCCACTCCTCATCGGCAGACATGCCACCGTACAGCATAGACGGCGGGGCAAGAGCCTGGATATCAGGGGTAGCCTTGAACAGGAAGAACTTCTCGTCGTGCCACTGGCCAGCAGTGATGTAGCGGCCCTCGCTGTCCTTGAACATGGTGTCGTTCTCGGCACGGAGGAAGTAAGCAATGGAGTAGCGGTGCTCATCCGGGCGGAAGGGCACGACACGGTGGATGCAGGACATGAAGGTGTGGCCACTAGCAAAGCGCAGCGAGTCGCCGACGTTGATGATGGCGCAGCCGGGCTTGGGGGCGACGAAGCCGAACTCCTTGGTTCCGGGAGGGCGGATCTGCAGGCCCCACTCCTCGGCGAAGAGGAGTGTCAGGGAGGAGATATCGGTGTGCTTCTGGTGGCCGATCTCCTTGTCCTTGAGAGGATCGGCCGGGACGTAGTGCATCATGGCCAGGGTGGAGGTGGAGGGGCGGTCGTTGCGGTGGGCGTTCTCGTAGCGGGAGGCGCCGGTGAGGCCCATCGCGGAGGAGAGACCGGAGAGGATCGCCTTGGTGACGATGTTGGAGCCGGAGATGGCATTGCGGAGGACGCGCTTGTCGGTGTCGTTCTTGAGGATGGCGGGGAACTTGGGGTCCTTGCGCTGGATCTCGTCTCTGGAGACCTTTGGGGTATGTAAGTGACTCGCGTAAGTGGCGGAGCGGGGATGATGCCGATCTCACCTTGAACATCTCATATCCGTCTCTGGTGTTGGGAAGACCGCCGGTGCGGGAGCCGACGCCCTCGTAGCTAATTGGCTTGTTAGTCTAACCATTGTTATCGTCTGCGGATTGAGCATATACTCCTTACCCAAGGTGTGCGGTGACGAGGCCGAGCTCGTTCTTCTCCTCAATGGGGTGGTCGAAGTAGCGGTGCATCATCTTCAGCGTCTGGTGCTGGTCATCGAGGAATCTCTGGCCATCGAGGCTGTCGAGGTCCAGGTAGAAGAAGCCGGACTCGCGACAGCATCGGAGCAGGTTCTCGAGCTCAGCGGGCTCCTGGGAAAGGACTCGTCCGAAGTCGACAGTCTCCATGGGGTAGATGGGGACGCGCTTCCCCGCCCACTCGACGGTCTGCGGGACTTCGGTGGAGACACCCATGATGTATGTTCAGATAACCTTAAGAGGAGATGGAGTTGAAAGATGGGGATATTCCGTGGAGCGCTAAAGTCAGTGAGAACAGCTTTGAAGATGGACAAAAGCTCTTTCGCGTTCGAGCTCTTTTGAGAGCTTCCGACCCCTCCTTTTTATAAGCTCTCGCCCAAGAGGACTAGACCCTGGATACGAGAGCTCTTGCATAGGCGCGCTACTGGCACAGCATTCGCCCCTCACGATCAGCCAACGCTGCCACGGCGTAAACATACCCGCCCACATCTCATCATGTCTTATCCTCCTTCCACATTGTTGTAGATTAACACCGTCTCCATAGAGTGAGACCTACACTAGAGTTTCATGCAGTCGTGCGGGGTCTCGGTCCAATCGGCACCTGTCCCCATATCACATGTGTGGCTGCGCCGGCCGGACTAACGCTGAAAACAATAGGCCATGACAGCTTCCTCGCAGCTTGGAGGAGCTTTCTTGGCCATTTCCAGAGAGGAACAGAGCTCCTTCGGCGCCTACTCCGTATCAAAAGTGGGAACTCGACCAAATAGCTTGCCCTGTAGGCGATGGCAACTTCGCGCCGCGACCGCGCATCTTTTGGCTCCGTTTCGTGTCTCACTATACTCAATCGGATACGATCCGTCGCATGCAGGGCGTAGGATTGCACCATTTTTCTTGGCTCTTATCACTTCCACAAAAAGCCGCATCGTGGTCTCAGCCAGCCCCAAAAAGAGCGAAGAAGAAACTATCGTCCCTATTGCAATATCCAAGTTTAGCCAAATACGTGTACCCAGACAGTTGGCCTGGGCAGAGCCCAACACCCCGCTCTCGGCAGATTGCTTTACGTGCTTTGAATGGTAGAAGGCGACGCGAGATGCGATCCCACCTTGTCGGCCTTTTATCCGACACTAATAACGCCAAGCCCGGCAGATGCCCATCTTGAGAGATAATTGCTTATTCATTGGACCAGATCACAGGCAAGGGACGCACGATGTCTCAATTCAGTGAGCTCTCGGATCTTCTTGGCAACCGGGGAAGACAATCAATCTCTCTTGAAGAAGACAACGAAACAGAGAAGTGAGCATAGAGAAGTCATCATCATCGCACGGTCGTGAGCCACGTTGTCACGGACCAAAGTTAATCTTGCAGCCCCCAACTGGAAGCACAGGCAGAGCTCCCGATGCTGACAGCCAGCCCTCCGAGCTGTCGCCACGCGGCGACCCGGGAGCACCCGCCTGAAGACCCCTGGCTAGGATCTGACACTAGTGGTTGGCCATCATTTCATGTTGCTCTGGCGATGCGGGGTACACGCAGGTGGGCGGCGTCCGCGGGTGAGGCCAGCCCGCCGGGCGAAAAGTATCCTCTTACGTACATGAGATGGAGATGGTCAATAATCGGAGGAAAGGTCCCGTTCCAAAGGCCCCCACGCGGTAAGTGAGACGAACACCTCGTGGAACTGAGACTGGTTCAGACGACAATGTCTGAGAACGCGCGGCGACAGTTCCTTGGGTCCGGACACGTCAATGAAATCTACGTCAGACCATACGGGTTCACGATCAAGCGACGTAAGCGACAATTAAGCCGAGTTGGCGAGTACATTGCCAGATTTCACGGCGCATGTTTCGTCAGTCTTGGCCCCTTACCGATGTTGTACGCAATTCTTCAAAATGGCTATTTTCTGGCCGATCGAGCTGTCCAAGGAGGAAACCCGACGGTCCTCCAATCACGTAGGCAAGGGTTTATCACGAGACGTTGCAGAGGGAGACTTGGCATACATGAAGCAAGGCAACTGATGAAACCTTATCTTAATTCCGCTGACTCTCAAGTGCTGAAGAATGTCTAAACGGAGTGAATAAGTTTGCGAAATGACGACTTAAGTCCGGTTTCCCTCGTGTCAAATACTTCCGACTCCGCTTTCTCTTGTCGGATTGATGCAAACTCCGTCTCGAAATCCATTTGGGAAGGTGAGATGACCCGAGACTTGAGGTAAAACTTAAAGAAGACGTACAACGCTGCATATTGATTAGCTCGCTGACAAATCTTAGCAGGCGAGGGGAGATATTTTACCAGCAAAGATGAAGACGTTCAGATAACAGGTCAAAAATCCCGAAGCCGTGAAGTTTCCGGTAGTGAAGACGTCAAAGCCAGAGAAAAAGACAACCAAAACAACAGCAACTAGCGTGATCCATGACACGTAAGGCTGTCCAGGGCTTCGATAGGGAAGATCTGCGATCTCAACGTCAGCGAACGTTCTGGGAGATTGATGCGGAACTGGGGTCTTACCTTTCCGAGAATGCCCTTGCGCCTTCAGTCCTGCATAGAACCGGAGATAGGTGACCTCAATGACAATCCAGCCAATAAGACCAGCGACTGTTGTGATGTTCACGAACCAACCAAACACAACGGAAGTGTTGTTTCCAACATTCAGGTACACAAGCGGAAATAAGACGCATGTCAAAGCCACAGCGACATAAGGTGTTCCAAAGCGGTTACACCGTTGGAGGATCCTCGGGGCATGGCCATCGCAGCTGAGACCATAAAGCGTTCTAGAGGCAATGAAGACGCAGGCTGATCCACTGCTGATTGCAGATGTGCAGACGACAGCGTTGATGATCGATGGCAAGACAGACACGCCAGAGCGAGTGAAGGCGATGACGAATGGGGATTGCTGAGCCGTGCCAGTTGAGACACTCAGAGCCGGGTCGTTGGACGGACTACAAGTCGGTCAGCTTCAGAGTTGCGAATGAGGCCCAACAAAGCAACTTACACAATCATCCCAACAATAAGAATGCTCAGAACATAGAAGACAAAGACCCGAAAGAAAGTCTTTCTAGTCGCTGCAGGAATAATCTTCCTCGGATGGCGAGTCTCAGAGCCAGAAATGGCCACGACTTGGATGTTGCCGTAGCTGAAGGCAGCAGATAGCAACACTTTCCAGAAAGCCAGGAAGCCTCCAGCTGAGCCAGAAACAATATAGCTGTTGAAGGCTCCGGGGTCTTGCCAGTAACGGAAACCAAGACGCTCATGATTGGGCCCGCCGCCGAGGTTGATCACTAGTCCGCCAATGATGAGGCCAATGATGGTCATTATCTTGAGAGAAGCAAACACAACTTCAGTTTCGCCATAAAGCCTGACCCCGGCAAAGTTCACGACGATGATGAAAAAGAGAAAGACAGTAATCCAAACAGCTGGGTTGACTGAGGTGTTCCAGAATTGAACAAGAGTTGCCGCTGCACTGATCTCAGCCGGCACCGAAATTGCCATGGTGTACCCTAATTCCTAAGCATCAGTCAAGCTGCTCTCAAGTCTGCAGAACTCTACAACTTACAAAAGTTCCATCCGGTCGCAGCGCCCAGAGCTGGCTCTACAAACTTCGTCGCATGTCGGATAAAGCCGCCAGTCGCCGGCATGAAAGATGTGATCTCGCCCGTGGTGTATGAAACGCCTGCCGTAACGAATCCCATTACAATATAGGCTAGCAGTGCACCTGCGGGTCCTGCAGTTGCAATCACCGAGCCTGAGCTGAGGAATAGACCAGTTCCCTTGCGTTAAATGTCAAGAAAATAGCCAAAAGTTTGAGAGAACACCAACAACTCACGATCATTCCTGCAATCGCAATCATGTTGATATGCCGGGAGCTCAAGTCGCGCTTAATCCCGCCCTCTGCGTCTGACACAGACACATTCTGCCCTCCGTCCAAGTCTGGCATCGGGGCCGTGTCTGACGCCGCATCGTATTTCTCTTTCCCCTCCATTGCATACGAGGTGATTCCAAAGTCACAGACTTTGAATTTTGGGGCTCACTATGAGCTGAGTTGTGTTTCGCTCAAATTCACAGCATGCACTGTTAACCATGCGACCCGGCAGCGGGTCAGGCGTGGTTGGCCATGTTATATCCGCAGTTGTGTCTTTGACCCTGAGTTAAGCAACCGGCATGGCGTTGCTACCGGGCCAGGGGACTGCTGCATTGGGGATCACCGGACGAACTTATCTGCTAGTATCCGCGGCCTATCAAGATAGTCGGGGGTTTACCGACTTTTAGGACGCCGGTGCGGGGCTCGATTGGTCATTTAGGACGCCGGGCGATATCGCGGGGCTGTCGTTACAGGGACTTGCCATCGGTAAAATCGTCAGTAAGATAAGACGACTCGCCGAGACTTATTGTTGAATGCCTGGTCAGCCGAACCTTTACTGAGATCTCAAGGAAATTTAGCAATGGCATCTGAAACAGCGGCACCCGATGAGTTCCAACTCTTTGACCTTCGGGTCGAAGTTGTTTGCCCGCCAGGCAAGCGAATCATGTGTGGGGCAAAGGAGGGCGACCATTTCACCCTGAAAGGCGAGATGTTGTACCTGCCTCCGGATCAAGGAATCAGCATATACAGCTTAGGTATGTCTAGTTTTCAGAAGATGAGAGACGGTAGTGCAGTGAATAATGATGGCTACAGCATCCGTACTGCCACTTCTCGCGGCCAAGCAGAGAGTCACCCACAAACATGACTGGATGACCAGCGACGCCTTAATTGCTTGCCCTGATCCATGCTGCCCCTCTCAGCTAAAGATCATCCGAGAGGGAATCCGAACTTTTCGCCATTCCGAGACAACGGCTGTGCCCTTGACAGGAAATTCATGAATTTAAAGGAGGTTTTGAGTTTGTAAGGTAGACAAGGAATGATGGAATAGACATTCATGAATCTGATCAATCAATGGTATTTTCAAGACTTCAATTGTGCCTAACTATTGGCTACTCTTATCCAAAGAAAACCCCATCTTGAGCACTGAATCCAGCTTCCGCGATGAGACTCGCCCAAGTAGCTTCTTCTGCAGACTCGAAAGTCAGTCCTGTCCCAGCAATGTTTGCGCCCCTTATCGGTGCAATGAAACTGGCTGTCTCGCCAGAATCCCATCGCGAGTCGTCACAATTTGGCTGCGTGCTTGATATCGTGGAATGTTCGCCTGCTTCTACCGCAATACTCTGATCTTGTCCCCTGCCATGGACGTGTGGCCTTTCTTTCGGAAACCTTGTAGTGATGTTGTCGAGAAACTTAGCTTGCAGTGCACAACTCGAACCAGGCGGAGCGGCCTGCTGGGAGAACACCACCGCCGCGCCAGAAATGGCGCTCTTGATGGCAGGCTCGATTTGACGAGTTACTGATTCTGGCGCAGACATCAGGAGCTGTATTTCTTGTTGTCAGTTTGGTACTTGGTTGGATGACCTACAAGAGTGGATTACCTTGATCAAGAAAGCGGCGCTGTACGCTGTCATCACATGGACTGAATCTTGGGCAAAATACAGCCAAGATGAATGGCGGCATATGAGATGCAGCATCTCCAAAGCACTCGAGAAGCTGACCCATAGTGCTTCCATGCGGTGTGAGGACCCTTCATCCGGCTGACCTAGAGTCTCTTGGAGGGGTAAGGAGAAGAGCTGTAGCCGGAGATGGGTTCCGTAGAATTGGATCAAGAAAGGATGACAGCTGTCTGTGTGGAAATGTTAGCGGCACTCAAGCCCTGGAGTTATTGTGGCCCATCTTACCTTCATCGGCCAGCTTTAGCCATCTTCCCTCCCATTCTTCTATTCTCCCGTTGATGATGGCGAGAAGGGACTCGAGCGTATGGAGCTGGCCTGCACGAGCCCTATTTGATCTCGAACCCAGTAAGCGAAAGACTTCTGAACTAAGAAGTCGCAGGGTAACTAAAGCACCGAGGAGACGATCATTTGAGATAGCCGTAGGGTCCTTGCACCACGCCTCCACAGACTCAATGAACCCACTCCTCTCAATCATCCATGGCTTTCCAGTTTGTAGACTCATGCTGGTAGGAGTTAGTCAGTTGTCGCCTTATCCGCCCCTCTAGCTAGCACGCTCACCTTCGGTCATATACGAACAAAACAAGCCATGTTCTCTCAATATTTCTCGCTTCCCGAATTTCGTGATCAGTCCCGATATCGGAAGTTTTGAGGCTGTACGGGGCAAGCCGGTGCCAGCCCAACTCCATTCCCATTCTGATGATGTATCCCAAGTACATCCACGCACGCGTATCTTCGGGGTCTTTCCAGTAAGTCATGATCATGATTGCTTGAGCCGTCTCGATCGACTTCGAGCCTCTACGAAAACTGTCGGCAAGCATATCCTCTGCATGATCCCGGAGCTTCTTGTTGAGAGCAGGATTGAAAGCCTTGGCCGCCGCGGCGAGTATGACAGTCACAAGAAAAGCAGATTTCTTCCTCACGCGACTGAAACTGTGTAGATGCGGATCTAGCTGGCTGATATATGGGTTAAGAGTGACCATGAAACTGTGTGTATTGTTAGTGAGCGTCTTCACAGGTCTGGATGGAGACACTACTTCTCAAATAGGGACGAAGCAATGGACAGATTGACCAAGCCAAGTTGAATAGGATCGTCTGAAGGAATTGCCAGATCGTCTTCTCTAGTCTCTGGTATTGTTATATCCGACGCGTTCAAGATGCTTCCCAGACAAAACCCCTTTCTTGTAGTTTGACTCTTGAATATTCCGGCTGGTTGGAGCGTACCGTTATCCCAGTCGGGACTTTTTTGAACTGCCGTCGCTGCAGCAGAGTCATCATACGGTTGTTCAGTTGAACTCGTCTGATCAGGTGGAGGGGTGCTGGCGAGGTGCTTCGAGGAGGTGCTGTGTCTCTTCGCAATCCTAAACCCCCAAATTGAGCGTCAACTACCTGGTTTTGTGTGATGTGACTGTTCGAACGACGCAACGCACCGTGTTCCAGGCTTCCTTCCCCGGCGATGATCCTGAAAAACGCAATTAAGCGACTTGCGCGAACAACGCGCACATATTGTCTCATTCTCCCCAACAACACATCGCATCTTAACAGTTCTGCACGGCAAGCACGCCTTCACACTTGAATTGGCCATCAGCTCATCAGCATTTGCGCATTGACGCATCGCGTCGTACCCGAGAAGCTTACACGGACTTTGGGCCCCGCGGAGCCTCACTGAGGGCCTCCATAGTCTCTTTTCGGCCAGGCAACGTCGATTGATTGGATTGAACTGTGCGGTCAACAGACTGGCGATAGTTGCCGCCGTCGGTGTCTTATTGATCAGATGAAGCCCGGTCAAATTTCGGAAAACCCCACCCGCGGTATCTCGTCGGCTCTTCACCAAGGGTCCCCGCGGTCATGTCTCATGATAAGTTATCGGCGCTACTCCCAAAACGTCCCCTCCGCTTCCCCGCTTCCGACTGGCTCCCTGCCAACTCCGATAACAAGCTCTCGCCGGCATTCCACAGGCCGGTTTGAACGCCGGCGACGGGAATCCTTAACGACATTGGCTTATTCCCGCGCTGTGACGACAACGCTTGCATCTGAGTCGAGATTGTGTTTGTACGACGCAATTTGGCAGTATCGTGACGCCGGGCACTGCATCGACGATTGTATCTTTTCCTTAGACAATTCACTGCCAACTTCGACCGTCAAGATGGCAGCAGGTACAGGGGCCAGCAGGGTCAAGACGGCCCATGTCAACATGATGACCGACAGCATCATTACGAATATGACGCCTGAGGGAATGCGGGTTATCATGCGCTCATTGTTGGCGTCTCATCCAGAAATCACGTCCACATTCGAAGCAGAGACGAGGAGCTACATCCAAGATGTGGCTCTTCCGAAATTCCAGGCTCAGTCTAGAGGTCTGGATACGTCGTCATTGAAAGCGACTCAGAAGACAATTCGGTGCATGATGGGATGCGGCCTCAGTCACGAGAGCATCACCCTCATGGGCAACTTGACTATGCAGGGTGTCGATCTACTCCTCAGCCAAGGGACGAGCACGGAAGAGTTTCTAGCATCCATCGACGGAGATGTTGTGCAGCTGATAACTGCAATAGAAAAGACCCTGCTCTCAGCTGGGCGCTCTAAACTTCTGGACGAGGAGCGAAAACTCCTCGACAGCCTGCACCAAGCCCTGGTTGACTGTAAGGCAACCACAAACGAGAAAGGTCTTGATTATCCTTACACGCGGGCATTGACGACAACTTGCATCCTCCTGGAAGTCCCGATCCCAGCCTTCGACGACCTCAATACGCCAGAAAATACCCTGCAGGTCACTCCTCCCGAAGCCAAAGAGACCTTCGAGATGAACGGGCGCAAACTCCCCAGAATCTTCTCGGGTCTGTGGCAGATGTCGAGTCCATCGTGGGGTTCAGCACCAACTTCCAAAATCATCGCCCAGTTCTCCCAATATGTCAGCTCTGGATTGGTTGCTTTCGACATGGCTGACCACTACGGCGATGCGGAGATTGTCTTTGTGAGTTGCCTCGAGGCCTTCTGATAAGATCTGAAACCTAGCTAACAGTACATCTAGGGACGTTTCAACGCTTCGTATCCTGTCAAGGGAGCGACGTTCGCCGGTACCAAGTACTGCGTGTTCAATCCTGTGACCGTCACTCGTGAGGTTATTCAGGCCAACGTATCTGAGAGATGCAGGCGACTGCGAACGGACAAGATTGACTTGCTGCAATTTCACTGGCAATTTGTGAGTCTCAAGCTATTATTGAGCATGTTTTGGAAGTCCACAGCCTGACCAAAACATAGTACGAGGACCCTCAATACATCAATGCATTGCAGTTCTTGGCAGAAGACTCACGAGTTGGGACTTTGGGTCTTTGCAACTTTGATACGCACCACATGGAGAACATTCTTTCTCATAACATCAAGATTTATTCAAATCAGGTCCAGGTAATGAACCTCCGAATTCACAATTGAGGGCGGGTGAGCTGACATGCTTCTAGTTCTCTCTAATTGATTCCAGACCAGTCGTGGGCATGGCCGAGGTGTGTGAGAAGCACAATGTAAAGCTTCTCACGTACGGGACTTTGGTAAGTTTGCCCGGGATGAACTCATCATGTTCACCAAATAGGTGCTAATCATCCGATCACAGTGTGGTGGTTTCCTTGCCGAGAAGTGGCTCGGTAAGGATGAACCTGATCTGTACGCCGAGACAATCACCCCAAGCCAGCGCAAGTACTACGCCATGATCAAAAGCTGGGGTGGATGGGAGCTCTACCAAGAGCTTTTGCGTACATTGAAATCAGTGAGCTCCAAGCACGGCGTCAGTCTCTCCACGGTTGCGATTCGCTGGGTCCTGGACTTCCCCTACGTCGGCGCCGTCATTGTGGGTGCTCGTATGGGTATTAGTGAGCACGCGGACGAGAATACGGCTGCGCTCGGCTGGTCTCTGGATGAAGATGATCGAACCTCGATTGAACAAATTCTGAAGAGAAGCAAGAGGATGGAGATGTTTGAGGACATGGGCGACTGCGGTGGAGAATATCGCTAGACTCTTTAGCCCAAACCTGGGCAACGTAGCCTAGGAGCGCAGCGTTGCCTGATTAACTTCATTTTACCCTCGTCTGTTATCTGAGATATTGAATGATAGCACTCAGTGCCTGACTATGGAATTCGATATCTGGAAACTCCAATCTTGCCGATGATATTCCCGGGGCCATGGCACTGGTAAATCCAGTCGATATGAGAAAGCCAGGATTACCTTGCAAGCAGAACATCAACTCCGGTTTCCGGGGACGCGGGCTGCAAATCGCATTTAGCCGGAGCCATATCTTCCATGCCTATCAGTGGAGTTGACGTCCGATATGCCAATGGCGATGCCGAATATTAGGGTTGCAGTGGCCGGTAATCTAAGATAATGAGAGCTGGAGTTGAGAGGCCGGCGCGGGGACCAGCCCGCACACCGCCCATCAACCCCGGTCCGAAGGATCACGAGGTCAAAGAGGGTCAAATTAAACAACAGATGAACGATAGCAGGCACCATATATGCAGTGCAAATGTCATGCAGGAGTAGAAATTCGAGTCCATGGAGCCATCTATGGTCCAACCCCAGATTGTTGAATTACTGGCGTTCTGCGGACATCTTCGCGGTTCACAGACGGCATCATGAGGGCCTCGTCAACGCTAATACTCGCCTCATGGGCGTCAACTTCTCTGGCAGTGCAGCCATGGCTGGACAAGACACTCCCATTTGAAGAGCGTCTTGATTTATTCATCGCGCAGCTCAATGACACTCAGAAGCATGCCATGGTCCAAGGCGACACGGAGGTAAGCCTTCATCATCCACTGTCTTCTCCTCATGATACTGACAACATCAAAGCTTACCGACAATGGAACTGGCGTCAACGCTTGCATTGGCCACATTCAAGGCAACTCGACCCTCGGCATCCCGGACATCTGCATGGGCGACGGCCCGGCAGGAGTCGGCAACTCTTTGAACAACGTCACGGCCTTCCCAGCCCCTGTCATGGCCGCATCGTCGTGGAACACCTCCATCCAGTACGACTACGGCCAGGCGCTCGCACAGGAGCACATGGGAAAAGGGCGTAACATCGTCCTCGCTCCGACAATCAACATCCTCCGCTCACCGCTGTGGGCTCGCGCGGCCGAGACTCTCTCCGAGGACCCCTGGCTGACTGCCCGCATGGCCGTTGCGGTGACGCAGGGAATCCAGAGCCAGGGCGCGCTGGCTTGCCCGAAGCATTTTGCGGCGTACAATCAGGACACCAACCGCTTTGGACTCGGCCCTGAGTGGGTCACGGTGAACGCGGTCGTCGACGAGCGGACTATGCACGAGTTGTATCTGCCTGCCTTCAAGGCAAGTGTGCAAGAGGCCGACGCGGCTTGCGTGATGTGCTCATACAATCGACTGAACGGCGATTTCACCTGCGAGAATGATTGGCTTCTTAACACCACGCTGCGCCAGGAATGGGGCTTTGAAGGTTTCGTGGTCGCGGACTGGTATTTCTCGACGAGGAGCACGGTCCCTGCCGTCATGGCCGGGTTGGATATCTCCATGCCTGGTGGGGATTTGACGGACAGTTATGGCTTCCCTGCGTACTATGGAGATCTGCTCGTGCAAGCAGTCAACAACGGGTCTGTTCCGAGAGAGCGCATTGATGATATGGTCAAGAGGCTCTGGAGGTACATGTTCAAACTGGGACAGGTTGACAACCCCGTCACTGGCGACTCGACGGCTCATGTTCGCACACAGGAGCACCTGGACCTTGCACAGAAAATGGTGGAAGAGGGTGCAGTGCTTCTCAAGAACGAGGACAGCACATTGCCTCTATCACCTGAGAAATACACCAAGATTGCCGTTTTTGGCATTGGTGCGACGACCGAGAACCAAGTCTCCGAGAACCACGGAGGCTTTGTCATTGACTCCACCATGGTTGTTCAGGCACCGTTTGATGCGCTTTCTCGACGTGGGAGTGCCGAGAATATCTCGGTCAAGTACTCAGAAGCGTACCCCGGCACGGGGCAGTTTCCCACCATCCCATCATCAATGTTCAAGGACGGTGGCGTGAATGTGACGTACTACAAGACGACCGACTTTTCCGGCCCCGTCAATGCGACCGAGATCATCCCGAATATCACTATTGCGAGCTATCCCTCGCAGTTGTGGCAGGCATACCCAGACTTCTTCTCCGCCGTATACGAGGGAATCTTCCTGCCCAACACGACCGGCACCTACCACTTTTCCATGTATGGACAAGGAACTGCCCTTCTTTACTTGGATGAAGTCCTCATCGCGAACATGTCGTATGCCAATTTCGGCAACTTCGTTCAAGGCACGGCAGATCTCAGGGCCGGAGCCGAAGTCAAGCTCACGTTGAAATACGACATGGGCTACTCGCTCTCGACCGGGGGATACGGAATCACTCTTGGCGTGGACGTTGGCAACCAGACAAGAGACTCAGATGCCGACGAACTTGCTCAATGGGCTGATATCAGCATCGTCTTTGCCTCCGATCGGTTGTCCGAGGGTGCCGACAGTGGGCTTGGTCTGTCGCTTCCAGGCGACCAAGACGCGCTCATCAGCAGGCTTGCTGGAAAGTCGAAAAAGACGGTTGTCGTTCTGAATTCCAACTCTGCTGTTCTCATGCCCTGGCTTGAGGATGTGGACGCGGTGATGGACATCTGGTACCCCGGTCAGCAAGTCGGCCTGGCTCTGGAGCGTCTCCTCTTCGGCGATATTAGCCCCAGTGGAAAGCTGCCGATGACATTTCCAGCCAAGCTGAACGACACCATCCAGATCAACACTGCCATCGATGTTCCTTACGCTGAGGGGCTGTTCGTCGGTTACAAGGCCTTCGACAAGAGTGGTGTCGAGCCCCTTTTTCCGTTTGGACACGGCTTGACATACTCCAACTTCAGCCTGAGCGATCTCAAGATTTCGAGCAATGAGAGCACCGTCATCTCTACAGTCACATTGACCAACCAAGGCTCGATAGACGCACAAGAGGTTGTTCAGCTGTATGTTGGATATCCTGACGAGGCAAAGGAGCCGCCCAAGCTGCTGAAGGCTTTCGCCAAGGTGGAGGTCCCAGCTGGCAGCAGTAAAGACGTGGAATTGGTTGTTTCCAAGAATGATCTGAAGATCTGGGATCAGCAAATACGCGGCGAAAAGTTCGTGGAAGGTCTGTATCACTTTATGGTAGGCTTTTCTGCGGGGGATGTCAAACTGGAAGAAACGTTGCAATTAGAGTAGCCCTCGAGAGAGTAATCCTTTGTTTGAATTGAAGAGTTTGAAGTTATACAAAGATATCTTTTGCACTTCTGTTTTTTTTAATGTCACCTTTGATTCTTGTTACTTTGTCAGACTCTTGTTGGCTGTGGAAGTCTAAAAAGCCCTGTCCAACTCTTTTGTTTTCAATTTCAAACCTACACATCTAATGTGATGAGCATCTCGACTTCTATACTCAACCCATTAGCTCGTAAACTCAGCTTCAATTATTACTTTGCATGAACACTAACTCTTCTTCCGATGCAGGCCTCAGCTTTGATCCATGAATCCAGGAGTTTGATTGACTTGGTCTTGGATGCATAAGTATCCATGGGTGGCTTTGTACCTCGCACATCCAACTTGTTCACATCCTTTTGCCGGCTTATTATGCGCCTCCTTGCTGCTGGTCCCAAGTGACCATGCGTAGCACGCACATCCCTTTGCCATGTGATCAACTGAACACTGAGTCTTCAAGCGGGCCCATACCTCATCACCACCAAGCCGCACCAGCATGCAACCATCACCAGCCGCACGGGATGAACCCTAGGACCCGCGTCACCACCCACGCCCACGCCCACGCCCACGATACTGATATTCAATATTCAGAGTTTTCATGGCGCAAGGTAAAACCTCCAGCTGAGTTCAGAAGGAAGTGGGAAAATCTCTTCCAGTTGTGGCTTCCTAACATCGACGCATCTCACCTTGCTTCTCACCTTGCCTCGCCTCAGGTCTTGGCAGCCCCTGAAAACGAACACAACATAGCTCAGCCTGGCCCTTCGAGTCTTCATCTGCCTGAATCTCCTCCAGATCTCCCTCGAAAAAGTCTTCATACGCTTCCTGGTGACCTTCTCATTCTTTTGCAGCCAAAAAGAAGCGAATATTGTGTTGTGGTGGTGCCGCCCTGCGTCCCTCAAACCACCCCCCTCAGCCCCGATTCACCTTCACCTTTCACCTTTCCCAAGGCCACACAGCAAAAATTTCTCCTCCTCCCACACCACTCTCAATTTTCTTCCACACCAAGCTCAGGGCCTCGCGTCTCCCTGGAAGGAAATTTTCATCCCAATCACGCCTCTCCTTGCTGCGATTCGCGCTCTTTGCGTCTCTTCTCCTTTGGGATCTCCTCCTCTCGTTGCTTCCTCCAAGTCAATTCACTCCAAGCATCACCATTTCCCAATCTCGCGATGCGCAAAGCTCTCGCTCCCATCGCGGTTCTGGCCGCCCAAGCCGGTGCGGTCGTCATCCCCGTCGACGTCGCCAGTGCTTCCCACCAGGCCCCCGTCGCCGCCACCGAGATCACGTTCAAGGCTTCCAATGGCTCTGACGTGATCCTCAACATCGGCAAGGGCTTCGCCATGGTCGAGGACATGCGCAACAAGTCTTCCCCGGCCCTCGCCAAGCATATCAAGATCGAGCCCGCCAAGGGCTACGCCGAGCTCTGCACCATCCGCGCCACCAAGAGAGCCGGCGCCGGCATGCCTCGTCGCGACGACTGCCAGGCCCTCCACGACTATGTCAAGGCCCACAATGCCCTCGTCTACTTCGAGGACCACGACGTCGACCTTTCTCGCTGGGCCGAGGTCTTCTGGGTCGGAACCTGTGCCTTCCGCAGCCAGACCTTCAACCGCGACGTCGTCTTCAGCAACGCCGATGTCACGCGCTTCCTCGAGAGCGCCCTGAACCGCCGCGCCTGGACTGTCGATGGCCGCCTCTCTGCCTCTAGTGAAGCTGACTGCGCCGTTGTCGACGGCGAGCTTGGCTGGGCTCCTATGTTCTGGCGTCTCCAGGAGCGCGCCGCCACCGAGTCCCTGGCCGGCGACAACGCCCTCGACATTCGTGACGCCAAGGCCCTTGGCCCCCTCGTCGTCAAGACGGCCGACATGATCCCCAAGGACACGTCCGCCTACATCATGAACGACAGAATCCCCATCGACACCAACCTGGGCGCCCTCGTCAACGTCACGGCCAGCAACAGCACCCTCGCCAACAACACGGCCGGCGACAGTACCCTCGCCAAGCGCTTCCTGCTCACCACCGGCGGCGACATGGAGGGCCCCTACTGCAAGCCCACCTGGCTGACATCCTCCTGGTCCGAGTCCAACATCCCTCGCAAGGTCGACTGCGAGCGCCTCGCCAAGTTCGTCCAGAACAACAGTGCCCGCGTCAAGTTTAAGGACCGCGACGTTGGCTACTGGGCCAAGTTCGCTGCCCACGGCACCTGCGGCATCATGTTCAAGACCACCAAGCCCGGCATCGTCGTCACCAACAGAGACATGCTCCGCTTCGTGGACAACGTCATCCGCTGGGAGGAGTGCAACACAGATGACGGCGGCGTCACCGGCAAGATGGGCGTCTGGTGCATTCTCGACGGAAGCAGGCCCATCCACAACGGCGAGTTCAGCCTCTTCTGGCGCAACCCCAACCTCCCCTCCGGCGAGCTCGACCGCCGCGACAACGACATCGACGCCGACGCCTTCAAGACCCCCGACTACAGCAACATCAAGCTCGTCGAGGCCAACGCCACCGAGCCCAAGGCCCCTACCGACGACCCCGCCCACGTCACCTGGGTCGACGTCGCCGTCCTTAACAAGAACGGCAACAACGCCACCTTCCAGGTCAACGGCAACGTCCGGTCCGAGGTCAAGACCCTCGGCGGCAAATCCGAGCAGGTCATCACGCCCCTGGGCTCCTCCAAGCGCTGCAACGGCAAGACGATCTGGATGGGCGGCGCGCACAAGGACTCGGCGCTCATCGAGGACTGCAAGACGCTCATGATCTACATCCGCGAGCACCGCAAGTTCTGGATGTTCAACGCGGACGAGGTGCGCGCCGCGCGCGTCGGCGACCTGACCCCGATCATCAAGTACCAGACGTGCCACTTCGCCTACGGCCCGCGCTACTTCAGCGTCATCGGCAACATGGACATTGAGCGTCTGCTCGAGGGCGCCATCGAGCACCTCGACAACACCCACGGTCGCATGCGCGGCTGGGGCAACATCGGCTGCGACCTCGAGGAGCAGTTCGGCAACAAGGCCCACGGCGCCTGGCAGATCTACCCCTAGAGAGATTCGGTTCTTTCTTTCAGATGGGGTTCCCGCTTGGGTTCTTTCGGTCAGGTTCTGGAGTGGTATCAGTGGTTTGAGACAAGGACTTTTGAGGTTTTCGAGACGGACGGGCAGAGAGAGATTCAGACTTGCAGAGATGATTAATTGTATCAGTGGCTTCGCGAGGTGGTCATAGGGCAGATTATGCAGCAGTCTTTAATAGGTAGCCCGATAATGCGTACGGCTTATGCAACGCAACATTTCTCTCGTGTTGACTTGACTCGTGATGATGTTTTTTGGTGTTTCTTCCACGATCGCTTCAAAGCCTGTCCCCTGCTCAGCCGAAGCGGGGCACTCGCGACCACGACCATCCAAGGTCTCGTTGCACCTGCCATTGTTCTGTCAGATAACCACCGTCCAAATCGCGATCCTTCTACTTGTCCGTGATGAATCTTGATCTCGTTGGAGAAATGCGAGCTTCGAGAGAGGTAAACGACCCGCCGATCACCGGTTCCCCGACTTCTTGGCGGAGTTGCTCTGATTCGCCCGCCCACGTGGCGGAATGAAAGAATCCTACAGGATCAACCACCATCACGAGAATATTTTGCCTCGCGACAGGCAGCCAACTTTGGATCTTTGTTTGTCTATTGCGTTCAGGCTATCATCTCTTGCGGTGCGATTGCCGTTTCTAAGCTCGTTGGACAAGCCATCGACCGCCGCTAGTCTCACTCAACCGCCGTCGGTCGCATTCCCCGCCCGTTGGTTCGACTCGAGCAGCCGTTTTTGACCCTGACCGCGAGAATAGGGAAGCCATGGTGCCAAATATTCTACCAAACTGGGCCAGAGTGTGAGTCACCTATCCTCATAATCGCCTTTGCCTCGGGGGCAACATCGAGACCTCCCATACTGCACCCGGGGCGAATGCTGACTTCCCTCAGAGCCTTGAGCATCGCAACCATCACATCGTACCTTCCTCAGTACCACCGCATCCTCGAGCAGGGCCACTGCGACGGTCTGTCATTGTACTACGTCCTCTTCAATCTCATCAGCGCAACGGAGCAGCTCACCCTTGGCTTCTTCCTCAACGTCAACGACACGGGCAGACTTCGGGGCGATGCCTTTGTCAACGACCCCGCAACAGCAGGCGACTGGCTCAACTTCATCCAGCTTGTTGTTGTCTGGCTGTGCTCTCTTTTTCTGTAAGCAGACCCCCAAGCATCCCTTGCTTCTTGAAGACGTCGGGTGGCTAACATGTGGGCAGACTGTTTCTAAGCCTTCGTTACTCGGCATCAAACACCAGCCGTCAAGCCACGCGGTACAGCGTCGGCGTCATCTACGTGGTTTTCATCCTGATTTCCCTCGTCCCGGCCATCTTCGACGCCATCTTCCCGGACTCGCGCTCCGAACCGAGAAATTGGGGCCGTGACCTCTTTGTCATGGGGCACTACCTCATCCTGCTCCCCGTATCGAGCATACTCGTGCTCGCTTCTGCCATCCCGCAAGCTCGAGAGATACAGCGCCAGCCAAGCCCTGGGGCTACCAGTGTGCCAGGCTTCGCCACGCAGACCGTTGTCTTCGCGGCATTGGCAATTTCGTGGATGGTCCGGGTTAGGTATCCTCCGTACTCACCCTCTTACGATGGATGGTATCGTCTGGTTGGATGGCCAGTGGTCAACAATGGTCTGTTTTCTATCGTTCAGGGCATGCTTCTGTGGATTACTCAAACTAGATCAACACCAGACCACGGGGATACGGAAACGCAACCTTTGCTATCAGGATAGATTCGTGATGCCAGGAAAGAGCATTTGGGCTTGGCTTGGAGTAGGACGTATTATGTTTTTATTCAGCTACCATTTATCAATACTCAGCATGCCTACCCGGCCTCAAAGCACTTTTCCCTTCTTCCGCCAATTCCCTTGCATCCTGCGCTGGATAGGGCAGTGTTTCCTTTCGAAAACGCCAGCCACGTTGTCGTGCCTTCCCACGAACCTCTCCATGCATTCCAATATTTTTGCCAACGCCCCATGTAGACGGCCAGCCAGGTCTGATGAGAGATTCTGGTCGCTCACCAGCAATGCGCCTGGTGACGAACACGTCCCTCTCTGCAGCGCGCACCATCTCTTGAACACTGGTGATTTCGCAAGTCAGGATAGGGAATCTCGCAAGGAAGGGGTTCGAAGGGTCCACATACCGGTTTCCTGCAGTCAATTCTTTGCTCTCCGTGCTTCTGGTTGATTACACACTGATTCGGGCCGGCGAGGCATTTCTGGCAGTCGGTGTCAGTGGTCACTCCGGCTGTGTGTCGAGGCTGCTGAGGGTATCACTTACGCCGTAGTGCTTATTTCCACCAATGCCGGCGGCCATCGCTGCGTCGGTGTCGGGGACGGCAGACGCGTTGGCGCCCAGGCCGAGGAGGATGGTGGCGGCGATGAAAGTAGGGAACTTCATGTTTCGTTGACGTTGAGACGATGTTGTGTGGTTGGAGCTGCCAAAAGATTGCGTGGAGTGCCGGGACGGATGCCTATTGAACGTGATGTTGTTTGGTTGAAGTCAAAAGATGGCTGAGGTGCCGGGACGGACGGCTACTTAAATGTTCTCTGGTTGGCAGTTAACGTCACATTTCGCACTTGCTGCTGTCGGTGTCGCCTTCCTCGTTCTAGACTGACAGACTGGTGACATCTCTAGATAAGCAAGAGCATCTAGCCCGAGAGGCAGGAGCATATACCTGCACCTACTCCAGAAAGCACCAGACGTAGCGCTCCGTGCTAGGAATGGCAGTAGTACCTGCCATTGACAGAGGATGCAGCCTACGTAAGGCAAGCACCTGCCTACCTAGGTACCTTAACTTATCGAGATGCATGCATGCCTCCATGTGGAAAGCACAGTGCCAGGCAGGCAGATCGGGAATGAGGAGGTTTGAGGAAGTCGCAGGTGACATGAAGTTGCCGCGCCAAAGGCTGACACCAGGATGACGCTGTTCTCAAGGTTGACTTCGGCCATAAGCGCCCCTTACTCATCTTCATAATTCACATGGAATCCCATGTTCTCGCTTTCACCCTGATGGTGTGCAAAGTTCCGGGACAAAAGGGTTATTTCCGGGCGCCATTGATGTGGACCTGACGGTTCACGACACCAACATCAGGCACAATGTAAATGTAGACTTGCAAAAAATAGAAACGGCCACCAGTTTGGCAATATCTACATGCTGCGTCTGCTATCACCTGAACAACGTGTCCGGCCTGTAAGCCTTGGTGATAGCTCAGTCACACAACTCGGGTGAAGCCTTTTCATACACAAATCGCTAACAACTACGCCATAAATTCGAGCGTCGTATGGAGACGAATTTTCGGTACAGAGCTATTAACTTCATGATATTTACTTCTATTCTTAGTTTTTCGGTGACTACGTATCGAATATTTCTGCCGACGACCTAGCAACTTGTGGCCCTTCAGAATATTGCAATTATCCGTCGTTGATATCAATATCTCACCTCGCTAGTCCGGTCTCATGTCGATCAGTGTCTCTTACTCGTCTTTCTGCACCTCTTTCCCATAATACAGACCCGTTTCGAAGAATTCCATCAACTTTATGTAAAGATACAGATCGCTCCCATCAGTATGTTCCAACCCGGAACTTGTGATGTTTAGCGCCTTGCCATGAAGGCTAGCCACCTTGCGCCCAGGAGATATGCGTAATCGGTAACTGAAGGTCCCGCCAGCCTGCTATGAAAGATGAGCACTGTTTTCTTTCACTGTGTAAAGTTGGCGGCCCGCGTTGTCCAGGTGCGCGCGATTGGTTCCGATGCACCAAAATTCGAGCCGTCGCAGTTGTGGCATTCTCTGGGCGACCTCTGCCATACAATCCAGTTCAGCTTGGGCATTGTATGCAAAGTCTCTCAGCCGTGTTGATGTCATGGAGGGGGACTTGAGGTTCGGCCACCGTGGAAAATTACCACCCAAGATATTTTCAACGGGATCTGAGGTTTAGAAGGTTTCCAAGTTCTGGCTGAGTTTGACAATTGACGAAGAACACGGATAAAATCGATCGTATGTTCGATCATATGGATCATAGCCGCTCGAGGCCATGTTTCTCACAGTAAGCGACTTCAACCCTAAGTAAGAAAATCGATTAATCGAATTCCTCCTTGAACATCGCCGGATTGCTGATTTCACGCCTATCGAATCCGTACTCGGTAACCAACGGATCTGTCGAAATTGTCGAGCAAATCATTGCTGGGAGTCCTCTAAAAGAGCAGCAGCGACATCTATCGACGATGTATTCCAGGTGTCGAATAGACCGCACGCAGTCGATGGTCTTCCCCTGCAGATCTGCGAGCTTACTTCCGTAGTGTATCAGATGATGGCCGCACGATCGCTTCTCGTGGATCTCAAGATGGACATATACTTGGTCGCGTCTCCAGCCACGCATCGCGTCGATGGTGCCGTCGATGAAATCCGCAAAGGCAGCGCCGAGTTGCATTTGGCGCCTCGGGCCATCCGTGACGATGGTGGAACTTGATGGATCAAAGTCTATGACAATGCTCAGCTTTTTGAGGTCCTGTATCCTTGGACCACGGACGATGTCAGCGAGTGTTGATGGAGTCGTTTTGCCTGACAAAATATTGGCGGTTGTCACGTAGAGCGTGACTTCCTCGAATAGGATGGGCTCGATGCGGTGTTGCCATGGTCGGCAGAACGTGGTGTATGGGGCTAAGCGTTCAGGTTTCAGGGCAAGGAGATATTCCAGGATTTGGAGTCTCAACTCATTGGGAAGCAACTCCCACATTTTGACGGTTGTGTTGATGATCTCCAAAGCGTAAAGAATCTGATTCTTTGGTGGGGCTATTTTTGTTAGAGTGGAGGTTGGCAAATCTTTGCATTTCCTGGCAAGAGCAAATTTCTGCAGCAAATTTCTACAATCCAAATCATGGATGGCCGTCTGCACGGACGTACCGTGACCTCTCACACTGCCTAGGTAAGGTACGCACACATTTCTACAACCTCGACGGACGTTGCCAAAAGCCATCTTTGCCGGTATCGCCAACTAAGGTGTGCAAGAAGCTAATGGCAGAATAGCTTACTAACAGTGTCATGAGAAGGCCTGCAAGGGCATTGCTAAACTCAGGCGCGCCAAGATACAAATCCACAATCAAGACAGTGTCGCCGTATGCTATGAGTCTATTTTTACGCATGATGATCAACGGCTTCAGGCTTGTCGAAGATGCTATTGATATTTCCGCCGCCTCCGTCGACAAAGTGTGTCTTATGACAAACTTTGGAGGCGCTGAAATGACGGTCTTCAAAGAAGCCGCTTGTGGGTTCCTCCTGATGGAAGTGGAACTTGAAGGGGGCCCATATTCTGCAACTCATGTAACATGGTGTTTGCAGTTTGAGGGGCATGACGTCAAAGAATACCATTTTCTGATCGGGATCTGTCGCGGACGAAAGGTTTGTGATGATTCTTGTTTAGACCAATGTTCCACCAGTTCCCTCCCCGCTTAGCTTCCGTTAGGTGCAACATCCGATCCTTTTCAGAGTGTATCGGTTCTTCATTTTTTGGGGTGTGAGTTTGAGGGATCGATCATGTGAGATAAGTGTGGGATTTCGTGGTGTCGGACACGCATTCAACCACTTCCGAGCCGTTGACCAAAGGCCGGGTCGGGTTCCGTCCTGACCGGAAGATAAGCGAGGAAGTACCGCATGCCACGTCGCAGGTCCCCTCACGACTACGCGCCAAACCACCTCTTTTGTTATTTCGTCAATCGAGCAGCCGTTACCTTCCAGATACTGGTAGGCATGGTCGTTCGGAAAGCGCACCAGAGGCGATGGTGCAAGCCTGTGACAAAAAGGAATACCATGAAGCTTAAGCTCTCCTGTTTGTTGACGGGTCAGGAGTGTCAGTGTGCGACATCAGTGTATGGTAGAACGTGTGGTCCTATTTTTTCGGTCGGTCAATGATGATGTCAGTGCCATCGTCGTAGATTGTCACCAGCGAACTCTCGGATCTGGGGATCGCTGCCGGACCGCTCAGGCGTACTGCTACCATGTACAACTTTTGGGGCTTGAGCGACTGTCTGACGGCGACGTTTCGTTTAACCATCGATAACTTACGCCATTCGTTGTTCCTTGGGTTGGCGCAGTTATCTCCACATCTACCGTGTCGCGGGAGATGTTGGGAAAGAGATATTCCCGGAGGTGGAGCACAGAACCAATGACTTCGGAAACGTTGAAGATGTGTTCAACGTATGGAACATTCATGACGTGAGTGGGGTGAGAGCACACTAGCCACAGATAGCTTGCAAGGCTAGTCGAGAGAAACAACTGTGCAACAACAGCCACTCTTGTGCAGATGACTACCGAGAGGCTGAAGACGGCAAAGGCTTGTGATTGAGTATGAGCCTCGGTCCGTACACTACGATGACGATGAAAAGTAGGTATATGCAGTAATCGTCTACGATTGGAAGTGGAATGCCCTACCCCTCACTAAAGCAATGAACTTGATGTTGCACAAAGTCCTGTCATGGGGTTTGTCCTCTAGCATTCACATCGGACGATATCGGCACCACACTAATGTCTTGTTCCCAATCGAGGTGCGCCTTGCACCTTCTGGGTGAGTACGAGATACCTCGTCCAAGCCATCGTCGGTGCAACAAATGTGTTGGCAAACTGGGAAGATAAGTGTTTCCTGCATATTATTAGATTCGTTAGTAGAGTACTACAAGAATCATGAATGGCAGTGGTATGGGCCCCTTCAAAGGGTATCAAAAAGAGTACTGGTGATGCTTAGTGTTAACATTGGTAAGGTGAGAATATCGGAAGCAAGATCTTTAACACAGGCCCCGGGCATCAACAGCTGTAATAAACGTCTTATAACTTTGCCAAGGCCTTCCCATCGTCCCGATTCAATTTCCCAATCACTTCTTCCTCGTCACCACTGCAGAGTCATAAACCCTCCTCAGAATCATTGACACAGCCAACAATTCTCACATCTCTGCATCATGAAGGATCCAGTCCACATAAACGGGAAAAAGGCCACCCATAGCCTTTTATACAAACACTTTGAAAAGAATCCTGCTCTGGTAATTACTTCGGGAAAGGGCATCTACCTCGAAACCGAGGATGGTCGCAAAATACTCGACGCCACTTCTGGGGCTGCTGTCTCGTGCCTTGGGTTCGATAATCAACAAGTGAAGCTAGCGGTTATTGAACAACTCTTGAATATCCCCTATTGTCACCCTGGATTCTACCAGACGAAAGTAGCGGAAGAACTTGCCTCGTTGTTAGTTCAATCGACGCATGGGCACATGGGCAAGGCAATTTTGTGCGGATCTGGTAAGGACTTTCACATACCTTGAACCTTACCTTATCACCCTTTCCGGCAGACTTTGACTAGCTTGCATTCTAGGATCCGAGGCAATGGAAGTCACGATGAAGCTAGCCAAGACCCACTTCACGCACCTGGTCACCCCTGAGCCCGAACGCACGAGATTCGTTGCTAGGGTCCGATCTTACCATGGCGCGACCCTGGGCACGCTGGCACTTGGAGACTGGAAACCTCGGAAGGTTCCCTTCGACTCTATGGTCCCCAAAATCACGACGCATGTCTCGGCCTGTGGCACCTATCGCGGGCTGCGGCATGGGGAGACAGAAGAAGCTTATGTCGAAAGACTTGCCCAGGAGCTCGACGATGAGTTCCAAAGAGTCGGGCCAGAAAAGGTTTGTGCCTTCGTGGCTGAAACAGTGGGAGGAAGTGTGAGTCTCCGTCACTTTGCCCGTGCTGCTCCGCAAGACTGACTGGAACGTTAGGCGAGTGGTTGCGCAATTCCGGTTCCCGGCTACTTCAGAGCGATGAAGGCTGTTTGCCAAAAGTACGGTGCGCTTCTGATTCTCGACGAGATCATGTGCGGTATGGGGCGCACCGGATCTCTACATGCATGGGAGCAGGAAGGAGTAGCCCCAGACATCCAGGCCGTGGGGAAAGGGCTGGGCGCTGGATATGGTGCAATCTCGGCTGTTCTGGTCAACTCTGACCTTGTCAGCTCGTTCAAGAGGGCTGGAAAGCCCTTTCCACACGGTCAAGCATACATGGCCTATCCATTGGCCGTGGCCGCGGCCCTGAAAACGCAGCAGATTATCCGGGAGCACAACCTCGTCAGTAATGTGGCAAAAGTGGGGAAGTATCTCGAACAACAGCTCAAAGACCGGATTCTTCCTCTCCCGTTTGTAGGAGATGTGCATGGCCGTGGGCTATTTTGGGCCGTTGAATTCGTTTCGGAAAAGACGACAAAAGCTCCATTTCCTTCCAGCCTGGACGTCAACAACCTGCTCCACGCCAAAGGTCTCCAGCCTGGATACGACATCTCCCTATTCCATGCCGGTGGAACATATGACGGCTATGCCGGGGACCACTTCCTGATATGTCCACCTTACATCGTGACTGAGAACGATATTGATGAGATAGTCAATCGCACCATCCGAGTTATCGAGGATACCTTTACCGACCTCAGTCAGACTGTACTATGGAAGAAGCTTTCATTGAAGCCTTGGGGATGTTGACCGGCCGTTGAACTTGATCTAAAGAGGGCAACCCACCTAGCAAGCTGGGACGGATGGAAGCTGTATAGTTGAATGAAAGATGGTAGGCTTGATTGGCTATAGGGTGAAGAACATTCTGACGAAGCAAAGAGTAGAGCAAGATTTTGGATAGGATTTAATTTGCGGAGAGATCCTACACGAATGAACATGTCTATCATTCTTTAGCTCACGGCTTCCAAAGATCCACCACTTCAATTTGCCTGTTCAATGATTCTGATCAACTTAGAGCTCTTATGAACGGACCCTAGGAGTTAAATATTTGGTACGTACAGCTCCAGTACGCCCCGAGCTCTCAAGACACTCGAGATTGAACGTCTCAGAGGTAGGTAGTCGATTTGGAGCCGGGGTCTTACCGTTAGTAATGAATTTGAGCGAAGTGCGCGTAATGAGTCCACAGAGAGAAAAATGGCGAATGCCTCTCGTCAGGGAGATTAGGAAGTTGGAATGCTGATGCAGCGCTAAGCGCGCCGAGGCCTTGGATGAGGAGGTGATACTCGGCAGCTTCCCGAGACATCCATGGGCCATGATCAGCTGTTATCAATGGAACCAAGAGGATGCTCGAGATTGTGGTTGGGAGATCTGCAGGTACGGATGTTGTGTACCCAATGAGGTGGCCCCGTGAAGCCAAGAGCGTGAGTTTCTTGGCCCGGGCTTCCGAGCTCTTGGAATGATCTGCCATCTACCTTGGGTTCCCCGCTGTCTCAACCTCGCGACGCGTTCGATTGATTATGTGCAAGATTTGCTATTATGAACTTTCAGTAATCTCTGCTCACTTCACTCGGAACTACGAATGATTTGGCTTACGGACAGACACTTGCCTGTCTTTATGTTTTGAACAAACATCATGTTGCTCGCCAACGTCACTTTTTCTGAGGTGCCAAGACTGACTGTATTCGGAAGGTGACTTTTAGCCAAGGACGAAATCGCGCGGGGAGATGGTGACGGTGAGGGGGTTGGGCAACCACCAAGTCTTACATGCAGCTCAGAGTACGAATATCCCAGCCGCCAAGCGAACGTCCATTACTGACGATCGATAGATTGAATTGAGTTTCAGGGCTTTTCACCACCGCATTCACACGGATGTGAGCTCATCAGGGTTCAGGCTGGGCTTGAGTGGATATTTCTACCTTCCACCCTCCCACTTCCATTTCCTGGGCCAGATCATCGACCGAAGCTGCGAGGGCATCATCTGAAGTAACAGCCGCTCGACGTCGTCCATTCCGAATCTCGTTCTCCGCTCAACGCGGCCGTCACAATGCGCGTTACAACCTTTCTTGCGGGTCTCGCTGCCTCTGCGGCGGCAGAATCCATTGCGAGCGATGCCTCCAAGCTCTTCACCTTGGAGACCGCGCCCGGTGAAACCGTCACCGTCACGGAGGACCAGAAGTGGGAGATGATGGACGTAGGTAGCCGCACGTCTCTCTAAAACACTTTTATTGACACTTCCAGAAACGCATCCACTTCTTCGACATCACGGAATGGCCTGACTCCCCTGCGGCATCGACTGGAGATTTCAAATTGGCAGCGGCTCTCCCGTTCCCGACCGAGATGAACCAGACATCCCACGTCAACGCTCTTACCCCAAAGCTTGACAAGTCTCGCATGCAAGCCCATCTGGAGCGTTTCTCGACCTTCCACAATAGGTACTACCTCTCTCGCACAGGTGTTGAGTCTGCCGAGTGGCTGTTCGGCCAGATCTCCGCCATCGTTGATGCCGCTGGACACCCTACCGCCAATGTCCGTTACGTTAGACATACTGCTTGGTCGCAGCCCAGTATCATTGTCACGATCCCTGGCCAGAACCAACGTACCGTTGTAGTTGGCGCCCATCTGGACTCCGTGATCTCTGGGGATAGAGGTGCAGGACGTGCACCCGGAGCCGATGACAACGGGTCCGGCAGCGTGATGATTCTCGAGGTGCTGAGAGTCGCCTTGACGGATCCAAGGATCGCGGCGGGAGAGTTGCTGAACACCGTTGAGTTCCACTGGTATGGCGCCGAGGAGGCCGGACTACTTGGTAGCCAGGACATCTTTACGCAGTATAATGCAAGCCGCCGTCAGGTTGTCGCCATGCTCAACCAGGACATGGTCGGATACGTTGGCCGAGATGGGGTCGAGAGATTCGGTGTCGTCACGGACTGGGTTGATCTTGATCAGGTCGCGTTCATGAAACGGGTGATTGATGCGGTAAGTCTGTCGACCAGACTTGTGGTGGCGAAGGACTAATGGTATGCAGTACACCGACATCCCGTATGAGGAGACCGTCTGCGGATATGCTTGCTCTGATCATGCGTCGGCCAACCGCAACGGATATCCTTCATCGTTCATCTTTGAGGCGCCTTTTGGAAACCACAATCCATACATTCATACCCCCAACGATACGATTGAGCATGTTTCTTTCGATCACGCACTCCAGCATGCGAAGATGACAACGGGATTCGTCTTCGAGTTGGCGTACTGGCCTTTTGCATGAGCCATCTTGCACAACGAACAGCTGGTCACAGAACTTGAAATTTCAACTGATGAAAACAAAACCTAGCTTAATTACACCTCACTGGCCCTATATGAGAGGCACGACATGTTCCCAAAGACCCGACTCGAGTATCTTGGTACTATCCGAGGCGGTTCGAATGAGAAAGGCTACCATTAGACATCGATAAATGATAACATCGTCGACATCCCTTGTGTTCTGGTCTCTATGGGCGTGAGCTTGGTCCCAGGAAGACCAATCGCTCTCTGAAGCAGAATTTTGGACAAAAGTGCTCGCAGTCTATCCAAAAGTTGGTGCAAACCGGCTGCGTCAGAGCCTTCTTCGAAATCAAAGCCTGTGAGGTGTTTCAAATGGCGCCCATGTTGCCTTGCTTTCTCAGCAAACGGGTGTAGATGAAGGAGCTGCTCCTTGCTGCTGGCGATCTCAGGCCCGGGACTGACTACGTCATGATTATGTTCCGTGTCATATGTTGAGTTTAGAGCCTCGTAGATATTCTCATCCAGGTTGAAGCTCTTCACTAGGTTTTCAAGTGCTTGTAGGGTCTTCGAATGCCTACAACGAGTCGTGTCATGTCTGCAATGTTGCTGGTTTGCAGTGTGTGTCGTAACTTGGCCAGAGCCATGCCCATCAAATTGACACCAACTAGAATTGGTGTCAGAGCCACAATCTTGGACATTATTGGCCATCTCCTCGGCGCGAAGTAAGAGCAATGTCGTGCTGCATACTACCGCAGCCTGGAACTCGACATCATCCCTTCCGCTGTCTTGAAGCCATTTGTCGACGTCCTTCATTTGCTGAAGGACTACCCATCGCAAAGCTTTCTGCAATCCAAGTGGGAACTTGAGGAACCATTGTCTAAGCTTTTGCGGGCTGTGAAGTGACTTGAGACATAGTTGAAGAACCAAAAGATAGCCTTTGATGGGTTCCTTGGACTCCAAGTCAGCAGCTTGTAGTGCTGCGGAGGCTTCAGCTTTGATCTTCTCAGCCAAAGCTGTTTCTTCGGCAGTTCTTTGTGCCTTAAGCATAGCATGGCGTCGATTTCTTCCTTGAGCCAATTTTGTTGTCATTCTGGCCGCTTCCTCTGCTTTGTGCTTGTTCTTGGTGATTTGTTCGGCTTTGCGATACTCGAGATTTCTTGTTTCTTTGACACGTAGCTTCTTGTCGTCGAAAGCCCATTGTAATACCCGTGCAATTTTGGCGAGCTCCTCAGGGCTGTCTGCAGTTGTTCTATCACGGATGCTGAAATTGAACCAAACGAAGTGACAAACAGCTTGCAGAATCATGGTAATGACGAATACAGTGGCAAGCACACCGACGGGAACCGTGAACCAGGAAGTGATCGGATCCTAGTTAGTTTGGGCATCTTACTCTCGGTGCTGCTCGTTCAGAAACTGGAGCAAAGTCCGCAGGAGACAGTCGGTCGAGTTGCTGTCCTCAGGGCAGCTAGAGCCGTCAGGAATCATCGCGTAGGAGTAGTATGGTAAGACAGTTTGACTCCGTGCACGTATTCCTGCCTTAGGGTAGTTTGGGTTGTCATGCCATGAAGTCTGACTCTCCAAGACAACCTCCTGTCATTGCTCAATTTTCGGGATGGAGATGAGTGAGCGGGAGTAACTGTGAAGACGATGCTTGCGACGGAGCCGGCTGATTTGGCTACGGATACTGGGGTTGTTTTGTTTTAATTTCCCTCGGTTTTCTATCGGGAGCCTTGCGGAGGCCACCACAAAATCGTCATATGATAGCAACTGCGGACTACTAGCGAGCTGTCAGACCCGCTGAGAGGTGTAATCAACCAACGGCGATCTGGAAATATAGTCCGGATTCTGAATCACCATTGCTTTTTCTACAGCTGCCTGCAATCGGGTTGCCCGAAAAGGGAGATCGTGGGGAAGCACCAAATCAGGCAACGCATCATGCAGGGGTAACTCGCTGTCTACATGTACGCTGATCAAGAAGGATTCGGGGGCTGAGTTACCGAATTGGTTTTTCTCGCCAGTTTGCATCCAATAGCGTGTCAAAATCCGTCAGATTCCCCGGCATCCATGAATGTTTTCCCAGAAATTTCATCGTGAATGCCTCATCGGTAAACCGTGTTCTGCAGGCTCTCAATTATGCACTGGTCCAACAGCGCGCTCGCTTGAAATCTTGATTTCTGAACTCATCCTAAAGCTTCTTCTTCGTTTTTCTTTTGGCCGTCTATGAGAGTTTTGTACTAATAGTCTAATGTCGAGATGGGGTATGCAACGATCTCTCCGTGTTGCAGCTCGAGAGTTGGTTTGGGAATTTCGGCTTAGATGAGGGTACAATAGTACAAATAATGAACAGGCCCGACCGGGCGGCCTTGTTAAGGCACAGGAGTATTGATGGATTGTTGATAGGGTGTTGGCTCCAACTTGAAGCTGCCGATGCAAGCCTGACGCGATACGGTCACTCTCGTTCCGCGTGTTGGGAGGATTGTGGAAGTAGGGGTGGCGGCTTGCGAAATTGTGACGAGCTCAATAAATTCAAGGGCTTTTCAGACCATGAGAGCATCACGACGGTTACATAAACCTGTGCAAGACAAAACATGAGACTGAAATCTTGGTGGACTACATTCTAAGGCAACGTAGGAAGTAAAGATAAATAGGAATGGCTGTTTAGGACTTGTATTGAACTGCACTCGAAATGAGAACTCTGGAAATTCAGAAATCACCTGATTGCTGTTTGGAATACTTTTCATTTGCCCTCTATCGCCAATTTGAATTTTCTATTCTATGGGTGATAACGAGAACCCTTGACACCTGGTCTTTCGGTGTACAAAAACTAAGATCAGGAACGTGCGATAACTGATTCACACCGTGAATTCCCAACATCTGTCAACAGACCCTGCTGTCGGATAGCCGACCACAATGTCGCCATCATGTCGTTCAATGTACTCCCATGTCAGTTTCCCCGTCTTTCGCGCATTGTTGGAAATTGTGCATCGCATACCTTAACACGACTTGTTGCAGCTAACAATGCTATATGTCGGATCGTCACAGCAAATCTTCCAACCAAAGGGAATATTGCTGCTTATTCTGCCGACCAAACATGTGTCGTCTTTGCCGTTCACACACGCTACAGTGCCACTGATGCCGAGGCAAGTCTTGCAGCCGGCTGACACAAGTGATACGCCCAAAAGAGGAAATAAGAGACTGTAAAACTGCATTTTGAGGGTTTATACTGTGCGTTGCTTGGTGTTGCAAAGCTGATAACCTGTTGTGGAAAGTGCCTAGGAGTGTTGAACATCTGTAGTTTACTGCGAGTGCTTCCCGGTTCTTATATCTTGACTTCCCTTCGCCACAACACTTCAAGCACAGATGCATAACTATTGTTGAAGCTTTCGCCTTATATCACTGTTGATTAATTTGGCCTTGTGACACGCGTGTCGTATAGATTTGCCTCGAGACGAATGTGTGGGGGGATTCTCCAAACCTTAAACGGATGGTTCTATTTCGATTTAAAAAGTGCAACTTATCCGAGCTACAACTCATAGGAAGGCAAAGACATGGGAGAGAGCTCATCTTATTGTCCTGCACCTGACTCGACAAGTCATACGAGGCTATTGAAAAAGGCCTGAATCTTAGTCTTCTTTACGGTGGTCAAGGGATACATAGAGATACCTGCAAGATCCAATTGTCTTTAACATTAGCTTCTCCTACAAGCGAAGAGAAAACATACCTCAGCATTCTAACTTCATTATCCCATACATCTAGCTATACCTGTTTGTGGCCCTGTCTGAGAACCTTCACATCTGACCGTTGCGCCAAGCCTGGACAAGCCGTTATAAGTTCGGCTTAACTGTCAGTTTAACGCTCTCGTATCACCGGGCGGCCGAGTTTTACGAGCAGATCAGGGGAATTAATTGCATCACCAGACAAAAGTCTCGCTAATGGTGCCTCCGGCACCCCTATCCCCTGCACCGCACTATGCAGCCATGTGCCTACAGGGATCAACTGCAACGGGCGTAACACGGAGTAGTCCGCAGTGGTTCCGGCTTACTCCAGTCGTGTGTTCCCGTAAGGCAGTTGACCAGTACCCGGCGTTCATCAGTCTCATTAGTTACACTCACTCAATTGGGCGAACCCCTCATAGTACACAAGACGGAAGCCGGACAGATGGCCAGGATACCAGCCAGAAATACACAAGGGTGTCAATCAATCTTCCTACGTTCCCCAAAGAAAGGGACGTCAGCATGTGAGAGACAAATCGCCAAAGGAAAGGTCAGAATCCAGAGGAATCCTTGGACCATGAGTAGAGATGGTATATGTCAGGCACGAGCCTAAAGAGCGGCGAACGTGGCAACATGCATCTTCAAGTCAGGGAGTCCATGGAACCCAACCCAGCCACCAGGTGTCAGAGTGTGAGCCGAGGGGCCCACTGGCGCTGCTTTTGCCGACCAAGAGCCATTTTGAGCCGCTGAGCTTGCCCGTAGCACCTAAGCAAGCCAGAGAGTGGGCAGCTAGCAGATGATAACATCTCGGCTAAATATTTCATCACACTTCCAGCTCGTTTATAGTTGACATCTTCATGGTCATTGTGTGTATGTCTTACTCAGGTAGGACAGTTCAGACAAAGGTCCTCATGTAGCCTTGAAAACGCCTGTGAAGAGTCCCACGAGCGTTAGGAGATGTGTTGGGACAGCCGACATCATCTACACCCTTCTGGCGACACGATGCATGGCCTTGCGTCTGCAGGTCGACCAAGGCATGAAGCCTGTTGAGCTGCTCGGCCGAGCGACACCCATACAATATGAGGTGGTTCAGCTGCTCTACGGGCGAGGGTAGATGTACAAGGTCCCGTTGAAGCAGTAGTTGAGCACGGAGTTGCGATAGCTGAAGTATTTGTGGATTGAATCATATGATAGTCTTGAACGAGACATAGCCTGAAGTGGAAGAGGTTGAGGACAGTTGACGCTTATGTGATTATGCTGTCTTATCGTTACTTGTATCTTATTTCGGATATTGGAGAGTCTAGACATGTCCAGCCCACTCTGAAGTCCGCAGGAGGTAAGGGCCGTGGAACCATGTATTACGCAGTGTCTCGAAGTGTCTATGGAGTAGCGCAGGACGTAGCCAAATCAGGTTCGTCAGGGCGGAGTTGTGACATCACGGTTCAAGTCCGCTCAAAGTCCGCAGCTCCAATACGTGATGCAGGGATGCGAGATGTTTGAGTACTCCAATCTGTCCGCATTTTTCTATGATTTTGGAGCCAGCTCGTTCAAGCTCCACATGAGACATACGGCCTCCGACCGACGCCGAGTGGAGCAGGTGTCAGTCGGGGCCCCCGATGCGGAATCGGCACAATCATCGGAGCCCTCCGGACGCCGAGATGATGGGCCAATCGTAACCTGCTCATATTAGAATGGAGGAATCGATAGCGGTACGGATCGCTACGGTCGCCGGTTCAAGATAGTATGGCGCCTCCAACTTGAGTCAGATCCGAACTGTTCCCAACTATTTAAACGCTCGAGCCTATCTCGTGAATTGGTACGCTGACTTCTCGAACAACACCTGATCACAAGCTCTATTCTTTATACCTTCCTACACATCACAATGGCTACAGTCGTGAGAAACGTTGCACTCCTCGGGGTAAGATGGACCTCTTCTTCAAGCATCTAGATCTTGACGTCTCTAATTACTGTTAGGCTACCGGGACACTGGGTCCTCACTTGCTGAAAGCATTGACTGGCGCTGGGCACTCTGTCACCGTTATCCAGCGCAAGGAATCTACGAAGGAAGCGCCTCAGGGCGTTAAGTCTGTCAAGGTTGACCTGACCAGCTTCGATGACCTCGTTTCCGTGTTCAAGGGGCAGGATGTCTTCGTCAGGTAGGCCCAGGGGACCCTCAGAACTCTGCATTACTTTGCACCGACTACTGACGCCGCATCAGCGCTGTTCCAAACCCGACTCTCGCTTCAGACAAGGTCATAATCGACGCCGCCATCGCAGCCTCAGTGAAGCGCATCATTCCCTCCGAGTTTACTACCAATCTGGACACCCCTCTTTCTCGCAAGCTGCCTCACGTCCTTGGCAAGGTTGCGGTTCGCGAGTACCTCGAATCTGTGGTCTCAGCTTCTTCTTCAACGACATGGACATCTATCAACAACGGCGCATTCCTCGAGCTGTGCCTCAAGTTCGGCATTCTCGGTCCCAACTTGATGCAGAAGACAGCTACCTTCCACGACGGCGGTGAAAAGGTCGTCGGTGCATCCCTGCTCCCTGACATCGGCACCACGTTGGTTAAGATCCTTGAGCCTGGCCATTTTGAGGAGACCGCCAACAAGCCGGTCTACTTCTACTCTGCTGCCATCAGCGAGAAGATGGTGACCCGACTTGCGTCCGAGGCGACCGGTATCGACTTTGGCAGCGTCGAGGACGGCCGCATCCCCAATCTGAAGGTTGAGGATATGGTCCGCGACGCGAACGAGAGGCTGGCCAAGGGAGACAAGTCTGCGATGATCACCTATTACTTCCCAATGATGTACAGCGAGGGATACGGAGGCACTGACTCCAAGAAGTTGTCTTGGAATGAAAATTTGGGTCTCAGGGTCTTGAGCGAAGATGATCTGAAGGAGCTCTTCAAACAGGCCGCGAAGGAGCTTGGAATCCTCTAAGGCCGAGATATATGTTCCCGTAGACCTGAAGCAAAGCTTGCAAGCCCTTACAATGATGGTTTATTGTGGGACATTGTTTCCAGAAACCAGCCAGAGTTCCTTGAGAGAGTGCAGGCAAGACGTCATCACTATCGTGTATCACAACATCGCCCAAAATACAGATTAGATATACGCAAGGATCCGTTTGAACTTGAATCACCTAGTATCTCAATGTGTTGCAAACGAGGCAAAACCCCAGTCTTATCACATGCGGGCGGGATCCGTGTTGAAGCAGCAGTTGGATGTCGCTAACATGTATGTCACAGAAATTCAAATGCTTTGAGATCTCGACCATGGCTATCGCAAGTTGCTCTCCCGTCTTCAGTTTGGCAAGTCTCTGAACCACCCGCGCGGTTACTCTAGGCAACTTTCCAAAAGCATACAGCTCATTAAGGACATGGCACAAACAGCGCAGCCGAGTCTGGCAGGTCGATTTTGTTGGTCCGTGTGACGTATGAACGTACTGGGATCGGCCCTCTTGTCTCAATTGAATTTGCGGATCATCACTGGAGGCCAGGTAGTATTCCATGCTGGCGGTTCTTTGCTTGGAACCGAGAGCTCGCTTAACGGCTGGGAACCATCGAAACCGGGGAACATCAAGCGTAAACACCAGTGAGAGTGCAACTAATACACCGTAATTATTTGTCTTCTGAGACGGTAGTGCCTCTATTTCTTTTCCTAATGGGGCAAATGGCCCGGAAGTCTCTATCCATCGGCCGAAACTCAAGAATAACCATATCCACGGACGCGGCCTGACTTGTTGACGGCTCCACACTCGGGGTCAGCCGTTCATCCGATCAGGAGAAACTTCCAAGGGAGCAATGTGCTGTCAGAACTCGGCATATAAGAGACTCATTTTCCCAAGTAATGGAACAGACTTACAACGAGGCCACTCGAATACACATCTCCGCTCGTTTTCTTTTAAAATTGCACACACATCTTCATCATGAAGTTCTCCGTCATCGCCCTAATCGCCCCCCTCGTCGCCGGTGCCGCCATTCAAGAGCGCCAGGTTAGCCCCGAGTGCGAGAAATGGGGCTCTCTCGACCACCCGTACCCCTTTGCCACGCAGTGGGGAGAGTACTTCTTGTGCTGCAACTACTTGGGACCAAACGACGTGAGTTTCCATCTCTTTCCTGCGCATTCACCATTATGGCGAAGTTTCTTGTAGTTGCTGACTTGGCGATACAGCTTTCTCAGGGCTGCTGTGATCCCGCTGGTGCTAACACCGGCAGCGGTGCTCCTGGATGCCCTTAAGAAGCAGTCAGGCAACTGCTGGGAAGCGTCTGCCGTTGTTTGTAGCATGTCTCTTCAGTTCATATATATATAAATCCAATAACAAGACAAATTCTGTCATCAGCTCCAAGTCCCCGTAACCGCATGTGAGAGGAAGCGAAATGCAGTGTGGCCATCATGCAGAAAGGTGTTAGAAGAACCTGCCGCCCAGTGCTTGGGTTGCCTTGCCGTTGGACTTCACAACGGCCAAAACCTACCAGAAACTCATCACCCATTTCATAATGTCCATTCGCCTAGCTTTACCCCAGATCCAAAGCCCGGGATGATTCAACCTCCCGAGAAACATTCAGGGGGCCTCCGGGGCCACCATCACCGGCCCCACACCATAAAGAAGGGCAATCCCGGCCTCCGTTTGCCCCCTTAGGAGATCACCTGGGCTTTGGATAAATGACAACCTTCACAAGGTTTGCTAGGCGATCCGACTTGCCGCAGGCGAAAAATGCCTATTTCAACCACGGACGAGTGCTTGGTTCAGAAAACAGGTTTTGGATTTCTTCTGTGGTAGCATGCACTCGCCTCCCTTCCACTTGCCTACAAATATTCCTCTGGTTTGGGTATGCGCTTCTCCCCCATATTCAATGGCATCTGCACACAGCGTCAACCCAAGTTGCTCCATGTCAATCGCGATACAGACACGTAACTTACCATAGCCGGCCTGGCCGCAGTCTCCCTCTCAAAAACGTCCATGACGGTCTTCTTCCTACTCTCGCTCCTATACGTCAACTTCACAGGCATATCCTCCGCAGGATTTCCGGGCAACTCGCCGGCATAGTCAGCAAACTCCAACGTCGACTTGGTCCCCGGCGCCGGAGCGATTTTAAATGCCCAGAGGATGCGCATCATGGTGATCACAAAAGACCGTTCAGCGACGTGGTACCCCGGACCTAGCACACTATTAGCAAAGCCTCTACTGGAACGTGTTCAACCGAGGGGACGGGGGCAGCTCACAACCGCGTCGGCCGGCCCCGAACGCAAAGTGATCCCTCTTCGTCGGGTCTTGGGCGTTCATGCTCTCCATCGTCGTGGTCTCGTCGTCCTTGAACCTCTCCGGCCAGAAACGCTCTGGGTCCTCGTGTCTCGCGGGGTCGTGGCTTATGGCGCTGCATCATGTCAGTCTCCCTCAAATTTTGTCACTGCAGGCCTGGTGTGGACACACTATGCGTTGACATGAAGCCTCGCGCCTTTTGGCAGGCAATACTCCCCAACCTGGAGATCTCGAGCAGTGATGTGTGGGTGTCCGAGGGCCACCGGCGGCCGCCATCTCCAGAGCTCCTTCATCATCATGCGGAGGTAGGGGATGCTCTTGAAATCATCATAGACGGGTATCCTCTCGCCAACGACTCGATCTAAGTTCCCTCGCACGTCAGTTTTCGTCCTAAGCGCTCCAAAGACGGAAAGCGAGTGACTTGCCGATATCTTCCCGGGCCTTGGCTTGTACTTCGGGAAACATCATCATCGCTTCCAGAAATGTCCACGTTGTCATCCGGCTCTATGAAAGCGCTCTCTTGATCAGTCACATTCACCGAAACGGGGATCGCAGGCGTCGAGCTTAACCCACCGTATCCGCTGCTCCGACAATAAGGGACAACCCCAGAATGGCCACCTCTTCTTTGCATGACATCCCCCTCAGATCGTCCGACTTTAGGACCGAGCCCCAAAACGTGTTTTCCAAGGATGGATCGCCCATTGCCAGGCGGTCTTGAGCAGCCTGCAACCCACGCATCAGACGTGGTCCTCAAACATGATCGTTTGGTACTACGACCTACCTCGAGTCTCTTCATCGCCCAAGCCAGATCTCTACGATACCTTGCGCGCCCCTTCCTCTCCCAAGGCTTTAAGGACATGGGGAGCTTTCCAAGTGACGGCATCAGGTCGATGACGTTCATGCCCGGAAACGTGTCTGAGATTGCGTGACTGTGGTCAGCTTCGTCGGCCTGAACAGTCAACTTGAGCGCATATAGGGGTACTCGTACTGATGATTTGCGTCTCAGCCTCTGCTTCAATGTCAGCGTCCGAACAAGGCGGTACAAAACAAGGTTCTACTCACCCATTATGAACGGGATCACGGCATCGTCCGTATCGGGAATCTAGGTCCATCGTCGCGTCAACAACCCCCTACCTTATTAGTCCACACATGATGAAGACGAGCCTTACATCCATGCCCATAAACGCCGTCGCGAAAGCGCTGTACGTGTACCTCCCGATCGCTTGATACAGTCTCGCGCCAGCAAGGCCGCCTTTGGGATCCGTAACATTCTCATGAAGGAACTTCAAAGTCTCGTATTCCAATAACCTGGCACGGCCGCAGTAAGCACCAAGATCTCTCCGTCTCGTGATCCGAGAAACGCAAACTCACGGAATGATCTCATCAGCCTTCTGGACATTCGTCACAAGCTGGTTGATAACCTTGCGTTGATTCTCCAACCACTCGTCAGCAAGCTACATCACCAAACATAACATCTTTCCCCGTAATCGTTGTTTTGCCGAAACTGCCTCCCTCAGGCTTGGCCACTTTCTACTCACCTTCCACGTCGGGTCGCTCGCCTTCAAGAACAATACGTTAAAGTCGTTGTTCAGAATAGTGCTCGACATAATCCACGTCGGCCGGTCCGCCGTCTGCGCGGACTTCTTGTCAAAAATTTCCTGCGCCCCAGTCAACAAAGCCCTTCCGCGCCTGATCTCAAACCATGCCGAACAACCAAAACTTGGCTTGCTCACCTTCACCATCACATCAGAGTTGATGTAATAATCAACAATATACCCCGACCTAACCCCGAATATCGGCCCGTACGTCCTCGCCCACTCGTTCAGCCGCAAGTGCCACATCCTCGCCTTGTTCTCGCGGATCAGCTCCGGCAGGTGTCCGAGGACCGGCGTGGCAGGTGGTTGTGGCGGTAATCTCGCCGTCGACTTTCCCTTTCTTCGTACCCAAACAGCGAGTCCAAGAATGACTGCTCCCAAGATCGCGAGGGTGGGATTATTCAAGACCATCTCGACGACACGTGATTCTACAAATGTGCCGCCCATCGTTGTACGTAATGCTCGTGCCAATGTCGTTGAGATTGAGTTGAGTTAAGTTAGTAACAAGTTTGCAAAAGTCAACTTCAATCTTGACTCAACTCTTGCACGCACGAGCAGACAACTTTATTCGTTGGAGTTGTCCCATATCGCAACGGTTTACACCCGGGTTTTCCGACCACGAAGAGAACCGGATCGGTGCCTCCTGTCGCCGTCCTGGTAGTCGAACAGCCCTACTGCCGTGCGGCGTATCAGCCTCCCCCCACCGGCAATGCCGCACGTCCACCGGAAAGTGCGGGGGAGGGCAGCCTAAGCTTTCCCCCAGACTTCCCCAGACCACACTATCTCACGGCATTTGGAACAGGGTGATTCTAATTTGAAGAAAGAGGCGCTGTACATAGTAGGAAACACTTATAGAGGCCATGCCCATGGTCTTGATGCTCTACCCCACGAGGCATCATTCAATCGTTCTGCTAGCTACAATCTCTACATAGCACGAGACTCTGAATTTGTTACTGGTACTCATCGGTGGAATCGGCGTCGAAAGCGCCGTGTTTACTCGGATGTTCCGACGAGGTGCCATCTCATGCTCGGGCTGCTCGGATTGTTGAACTGAAGGAGAAGGTCGTACTGAGGCAGTGGCATTGGAGTAGAGATACCACCTATTTTACGCAAAACTCGTCACTGTTCAAGTTCGTCATGCTACTTTCCCTGGACACAACCTCCCTCATCCCCAAAATGTCCGACTGCTGGTGATTTGGAAGTCGAAGGAATTTTGACCAAAATGAGAGACTCGGGTCACCGTTTAGCTGACCCGACGTTGCAAATAACACGAAGACGAATCACCAACCCGTCTTTCTGACTCAGAAACCTACGCTCTGAAGACGTCAATCCCTCAGCACAAACCTCTCACCTTGAAATACGAGACGCACACCGAACAGCATTTCGACCACTCAGTCACCCAGCCGATACCGCTCCCGATCACATCCGGAGGAAGGTGGTGCTGAGTGAGACCACCGCCGCGATTCAAAACCTTCGGAAACGGCCCGGCACCCACTCTGAAAAAGACCAATCTATTGGCAAAGCTTATTTGCCAGCAGCGACTGTCCCAAAGGCCGAATGCGCAAGAGCAGCCCAATTTCGGCAGCATCGGACCACGGAGCTTTTTAGGACCCCGCTGACATATCCGGGTGAGCTGCCGGGAGGGTCCCGCCGCCTCCGAATGCGAAAAGTCGATTCGGATTTCTGCCTTGTCGCCGATGAATTTGTCAGAACACCTCCGTCCGGACGAAATGTTTGCAGACGGTCAACGTTGATAATCCTCGCGAATGATAGGATAATCAATTGCCGCAGGATCACGACCGGCGGCCAGGTCGGCAGGCCGGTATGGCCCAACGAAGCCGTTGGGAGGTAATCAAAGTTGCGGGGGACAGAACCACTCTACACGTCACAGATCAGCCGAGTGCCACACCCGTTAGAGAAGTCGATTTGCAGGGGTGGGAAAGCGAGAATGCCGTCCAAACTCCGAGGGAGGATGGCAGGAAAGTCCGCCGCAAGGTATCCGGTCGGATACGGCCCTCGATGTTGCGCGGGCTTCCAAGGCACAGAGTCTTAAAAATGGTGTCACCCGTTTGTTCGGCCGTATGTTGTGGAACTCTGCCTGCCGTTGTCGCCAGATGGCCAAGGCAGATCTTGCTTTGCCGTGCCCTTGGTACAATTAGAAAAAAAACATGAGATTCTGCAGGGCGTAACGCATGTAAATCACGTTGCCAAATATGAGCCGCTGGAGGGCCTGATTGCTGGTTGCGAGTGGCTGGGGCGGGATCGAAGCCTCACCGAGTGGACCGTGCCCGCACCGGTGTTCCGGAAACCGGCGGAAGAGATTCCGGAGGGACCCACTTAATGGAAATCGTGATGCCGCAAGGCCACAAGGCCAAAACACCACCCAGGGCTTGCTTGGTCGGTGCACTGATCGCCGGTCGCGTGAGAAATGCCATCGTTTCGGCTGGTTTGATTCCCATTCACCACCTTTGGTAGTGATTCTGGCAGATCTGCACAGGGCGGGGTCGGCGCAATTCCGAGGACATGCGCATTCCTCGGGCGCCCGCCCGCAAGGACCCGGGTGATCCAGCAGTGAATGTTGCATCCGTTCCGATGGCCATCAGTCTTCTGGCCCTCTGCTGAGAAAGCCATTGAGCCTCCCTGAAGAGAAGACAACATCCCGCGAGACTGGCAGAGCCCAGACGTGGCGCCGAGTGAGTGCCGGGCAAATCCCGTGATACCACGTCCGTGAAAGCCAAGGAGGATTACGCGCCGGGGCTACGTGCATATCAACCAAGACAATACGGGGCAGAAGAGCGAGACCAAGGCGGAGGTGTGTTGGAAAATGACATCAACTCCGGGCGCTCTGCCTCTGAGCAGAGCTTCCGTATGGGGGCCAACAGGGGCAGGGAAAAGTGGACGCTACCTCCGGGAAAGACGGAGCGAGGAAGCGTGGCGTCGTCAGCGACCATCAGCTTACGGGTTCCCTACGGACATGCGGTTGACGGTGACCTGCTCCAAGCCCCCCCCAGGCCCGGGTCTTGACCGCCTGAGGACCAACAAGCGTTTGTAAATAGCGCACGGCAGCGCTGAACGCCTCCCAATGGCATGACGGTGGGCTGCTCCGGTCGCTGGCGCCTCCGTCGGCACGTCCACGGCTTTGGGAACATGCGGACGGGTGGCCGATGGAACTGTTGTCTGTTTCTGAACGAACACTGGGGGGAAACGCCCGAGCAGGTCACACAATCCAGAGCACCGTGTCGGATGTTGGGTTTCAGATGACGCTGCGGAAGGGCTCATCAGGTCTCACTCGTTTTGTTTGTGCCGCGGACCACTGCGTTGAAATGGGCTGAACGTACCGCACTGGCACGCCCCCGGGTCGGCGCGGCTTCTGGAGGGAAGCAACCGCATTGGCCAAGCTGCCGGGAGTGCTACGGCAGCTGCCCCAGAAGAAACAATTTTCTTCGGAGGGCGGAAGCGAAGGTACATGTCCGAAATCGCACGAACGAAGCGCGCCGCCAAGAATAATCTGGCCCCAGATGCTGGAGCAACGCGGTCAGGTGATAATTGTCGCCATTCTCGCCAGCCGAGGATCAACTCGGAATAAACCAGGCGCCGCGTTGAAGAAGAACCTGAAAACCCCTTGTCTCTGCATCTGCCGAGTTCATCTCCAATAGGCTTTTGTTCGGTCGCCGGGCAAGACATCAGACGTCCCGCATCGTGGGATACGACGCCCGGCCGAACAAGAGTAACGTCGCGAGGCCCCAAGGAGGGGGGCAGACATATGGGGCGTCCCAACCAGCTGGATGACCTGGAGTAATGGCCATGATGCAGCATTTGGGCCCTTCCGTTTCATATTTTCCTTTCCCTCAACTGTTCATTGTCTTTGTTTTGCTGTGCTCTCTGTTCAACTGCGTGGACTATCGGAAGCCCCCAGCCAGCGTACCAGAAGCCCTAAAGTACGCTGTAAGCACCGAGCCCTACAGCGCGGATAAAGGCTGAAGCTTGTCTGCGTGGGCTTTGGGTTTTCCCGTCTTGGGGGGTTGCAACTGCGGCACACTCGGCTTGGCCCCCTATTCGACGGGCGACAGTGCGCAGGGGGCTGCTCCGAGGGCAGCGAGCCGAGCGCTCCAGGTTGATGTCGCCGGTGTTCCCACTTTCCGATACCTCCTGCACGGCGACGGCCTCGCGATTGGCGGCGGGTTCGCTTTCGTGAGGGTAACAGCAGGTCGATGCACACTTCTGCGAGAAATCGAACCAGTTTGGGTCTGAGACTTGTGTTGAATCTGCCGTGAGGGTAGCCGTAGATGATGAATCTCGCGAGAATCAGTTGCGTGCTTGCCATGGACGGCCGGGGTGGGTCGCAAAGCGCGAGTCCGCTCTCAGCACGGGCGGGTAAAGCAAAGGCCCAGGCCCGGGGCAGCGCGAATTTGATTAAAGAGAAATTTGGCGTGTCGCCGGAACGAGATGGCGCTGAACGCTCTCGGGATTGTTGCTCCATTTTCGAAAATTGGGTGAGGGGAAAGGGTGGGTGCCCCCGGAGCGAAGGCGGAACAAGGTGCCTAGCTGGCCCGGACTGGACGGCAGCGTTTGCCGTGGGTAATTTCGGGCACAGCGCTGGCTTGCCTCTGTAATTAACCTGCCGAGCTGCTTGAATAGTGTTGTTTCAAGCTGATGCCAGGCGGAGGGTTCACTGAAGGGCCTGATGGACTAGCTGTCATGAGGACCCACATGTCGCTGTAGGCAGCTCGCGCCCAGCAGTGAGGTCTGCAGCTGCCAGGCGCATTCGGGTGCCGATGTCGACTTGGGCCGGCCATCTGCGCCAACAGCCTGGTGGTCAACAGCATGCCAGTTTACCCAGTCCAGACCAGTCCGAAGCATCAGGTTCGCAGATTATGAAGAATCAACTGGATTGTCACCAGAGTCCCTGGAATGATGCGCACTTCTGTTGAAGCAGCGACGGCTCAAACGGGCTGGCGACGGACAGAATGGAGGCCACGGTCCGACGAGTGCCATGGTCGCCGGAGGAGGCCCAGCTGGCAGCCACCGGCCCCGCCCCAGATGAAAGCATATTTGATGTGCTAAGCATGCATATCATATATAGCTACGCTTTTGCTCGCCGTACCAGCGGTCGACGCCTCCGCATGCTGCGGGCAGTCGGAAAAAAAGGGAATGGGCGACGTGACGAGTGATGTTCGTTATTGCACGGGATCCGGCCCCCCTTGATCTTCGGTCGGTAGGCCGCGCCGCAAATGAAAGTCGATAGGCACGGGCGAAGGGCGTTCTCTCAGGTCAGCAGGCCGTGCCGTTCCACTGAAGTGAGGTATGAAGGCGCACTTCCGGTAAGGGTTGGCGCCGTGTTGATCCTGAAGGAGAAAGGACAGACAGGCAAGCCCCAGGACGTGTTGCCGCCGGCGTTGGAGCAGGGCGATCCGCGGAATCTTCAGGGCAATAACGGGCGACGGCAGCGCGTATGGAGCAAAGCTTGTGCTGTCGAAGGCGGGAGACGGAGGGACTCCCAGGGTGGAGGTGCGCACCGTGACCGAGAGAGAAGGGGAAAACCAGGGGGGCGCGGCCATTCTAGGCCCGCCCGACGGCGTTTGTCGTCCACGCCCCCATGTCATGGACAATCTGACCAATGCTGTCGAGTCGTTCCAGTCGGCGGTTTGCGTTGCAAGAGAGTCAAGAAGTGGAATGGCCCGATCGCTCAGTCCGCGCTTCTGATGTCGTTGGGTGGGCCAGAGCCCGGTGCGCGGCGGGCATGTCAGGGTTTGTGACTCTGTGGTGCCGAGGTGAAAAGTGCTGTAGCAATCGGCGGGCCCGGGGGCGTCGCAGGCTGGTGACAGGCGCTGCCGGTCGGGTCCGATTGATATTGCCTCGGAGATTCGTAGACTGCTGCTGCGGAGGGTCTTTTTGAGCGTCTGGCGCGAGAGATTCGGGTTGTAGAGTATCTCAGGCCTTGTAGACGATGGCAGCAGACATAGCACGCAGTCGAGATGCGAAATAGCACGAGCGACAGCAGAGGATGGAGTGATTGTTGCGCCGCGGGCATCGCAGTCTCTCGCAAACGGGAGGCGTCGGTCGGCGGCGGTGGGTAAGGCAGAGGACGGATGGATGCGAGACACGAGATGTGTCGGGGAGGTCTACCGGCTACACTGTGCCGCACTGTAGTCGTTGGCTACCATTGCTCGGGCGTCGTTGGGCAGAGGTGTCATTGTTGGTGATGGTGATGGTGATGATGGATGAAGAGCAGCAGACTCGGATTTATTTGTTTAACTCTCACGAAAATTCTGGTAAGGGCTGGCTGTGGCTAGCAGGCAGATATTCCAAAGGCAGCGGGAAGGAGAGCAGGAGCAGTGGTGCATCTGGAGGCAGGTGCGTCTTGCCGCGCATAGGTAGGTGCTTGCTTCCCCAGAGAGTGTCAGGCAGGCGCGCACACGCGCTGCGGCAGGTACAAACGAGCAGCAAGCATTGCGAAGGCAGGAGGTGTCCTGGTACGCGGTGCTGTGCGTATCGATACTTTCATCGCGCAGAGACGTAGGCAGTGGGCGAAGTACATCTACTCTGACCCACTACCGTGGAGGGCACCGAGTTCAAGGCAGAAAAGCAGGCGCTCAGCAGGCAAAGTGGATACGTTGGCTCCTGGCTTCCCTCCGTACCTCCTCATTCAGCTCCGGCACCGCCAGCCGATCCGCCCGTAAAACCTCAGGGCAAGTGACGGCAGAACGGTGGGGAGGCAGGACGTGACTTGCCCAAACTTCAGGACAGCAAGAGCACAGCACAGGTCTGCCTGGCCCCGTCGCTCCCCCTTCCACGTCCCGTTGCTCTTCCCTTTTCCCCTCCTGCCTCGACGCGACTCACTGATGAGGAGGTAGGTAGGCAGGCACCCAGGGTTTTCGTCGCTGCCGGCTTTTTTCGTTTTCTTTATTGCGCCTGCGGTTCTGTGTGTGGTGGTGGTGGTGGTGGTCCCGTCCTCCTCCTCCTTCTCCTGGTGGTCCGCCTCGTTTCTTCCGTCCATTTCCACTTGTTCTTTCGGCACACACCCCCAGACCCGCCGACGACACCCGCACCCGACCGCGCCGCGCATGCCCAGCCCTGAGGCACAACTGAGCTGCCCTGGCCTTGGGGGGATTGCCATCAGCAGGCAGGCAGGAGACGACAGTGCATCAGAAGCAGCATCAGAATTCGCATCAGACGGACGTACGGATACTCCGTAGAAATAGAACCATCGTAATTCTTTAGTGCCTGTATCAACCTAAACAGACGGACTTCTTTCCCGTTCTTTTGTCCCTGTCCGGTTCATTCTTTCCCCCGGCTGCCCACTCCTGCTCTACCTTTTGGCTTTCCTTTGGAGTTTGGGGCAGGTAAGGTAGGTACCGACCCTGCCTGCCTGCCTGGCCTGGCCTTGCCTGGCCTTGCCTTGCCTTGCCTTGCCTTGCCTTCACTCTTTCTCTTAGGTCCCGTCTGCCGCACACAAAAAAAAAAAAAAGGTACATCCCCTTTGTACCTCCGTACCTCTTTCTCTCTCTTTTTCCTTCCTGTCCCTCCTCCTTCCTCCACACCCCCCCCAAGCTCCCTCCACCGAAACGGGCACCAAAACCACCGCCCGGATTTTTCGCCCACCACCGAGAAATCGCGGCCGCCCGTGTCCTTCCTCCTCCCCCGATTCTCCCTCCTCGCTCCATCAACATCGCCAACGAAAAAAGTCTGCATCGCTTCTCGTGCATCCTCTTCAGATTCATCATCGGTCTGCTCCGACACCGCTCCGGAGACGTCTGCTCGCCCGCGTCATTTCAAGCCGGCACCTGCGCGTCCCACACGCCCATCGCCCGCCCGCCCCCGCCCCCCTGGGCACCGTGTCGCCTCTGGAGCCACCGCTGCCACCGCTGGCACCCTTCACCTTGGGGCTCCATAATCTCGGCGCGACGGGTCGTCTTTTCTCTGCGTCACCCGGCCCCAAAACTCTCTTCTCTTCCGGAGCCCGCCCCCCTCAACAAAACACACCACCTCCCGCTCCCCATCCCCCTCCGATCTCTTCCTCCTTCTCTCCTCTGTCCATCCAACCTCATCTGTTGCACTCCTCCGGGACACTTCGCAACTCAGCCCGACACCGCCGTCATCCATCACGGTCGCTGTCGTTGTCCTCGTCGTCGCATCCAGCACAGTACACTCTCGCTGCCGCAAACACCGTCTGCTTTGATCGCGTCGCGCGCACAATCCCGCAACACCGACGCGACTCCGGACTCGTCATCCAACCCCAAGCTGTACCGTCTTGTCGCATACTACCTCTTGAATCTTTGCGACATTTGATCACCACATCGACACATCGTCGCCACTTTCCACAGCATCGCATCACCCACAATGTCGACGGGTGTTGTGCGGTCCACCGCCCTCAGAGCCGGCGGCGCCTGTGTGCGCTGCCGCAAGGGCAAGACCAAGTGCGTCTACGAGAACGGCCGCGCGCCATGCAAGAACTGCGCCAAGGGCATGCACGAATGCTATCTGCCCTCCGAGTCCATGGCCCATCACCACGGCCAGTCGCCTGCTCGCCATACCACTGCTCATCGCCCTGCCCGCGAGAGCCTGCCTGCCTCGGTCCCGGCCGGCGATGCGCGCGCCGCCAACCCGGCCTCCGCTGCCTCTAGGCACATTCAGCCGCCCGAGAAGTAAGTCGCACATTCTCTTCATCATCCTACTCGCCAACAGCAGCTTCACCATCTCCCTTCCTTTCCCCTCCCATCTTTGCCCCCGTTTGCCCTCCCCTTCAGGCCCCGAGAATCAGCTGCCGCGCCCCGTGTGCACCGGCGTTCTATTCTGGTCGTCGGCTGTGTCGCCGCCCATCACCGCCGACCAGGGAGGGAGCTCGGCCCCTTCTGCATGCGGCCTGGGCGCGGTGGCTTGTCCCCCTCCTCATCACACACATTTCACACACGCCTGTTCCCCCTTTCTGCCCGAGTTGGAGAAGAGTCTCTGGCTCTGCGCTGGGAGGACACCCCCGAGACCCCAAGATCGCTCTGCCTTGCCCTCGATCTCCCGAAGGCGGCCGTCATCTCCAACCGCCGGCGGCATCTTCCACCTCCGCTAGCGTCGCCGCGGAGCCGCTGTTTAGCTTTCTGCCCCCATCCCCTTGCCTCCACAGCCCTTTTTCGTGCGCCATCGCATCCTCATTTCCCGAGTCGTGGCCTCTGATCCCCACACATCCGGGCCTCGTGCCGGCTCTTCCTCTCACTGTTTCTGGCTTTCCTCGGGACGCGTCTGCCCCGAGAAACAAATCAAGACAGGAATGCTGACATAACTCTGCAATCAGGCTCACTCCCGAGCTCATTCAGGAATGCGAGCGCGTCATTTCCAAGACCTACCCGGCTTGCGTCGCCTTCCACAAGCCTTCGTTCATCCAGCAACTCAAGAACGCTTCGCTCGATCCGGCCCTCATTTACGCGCTGTTGACCTGTGCTGCTCGGTACGTACTCCCACCTGATGGGCTGTTTTGCAGCTGTTCCCGATCCTCATCTCCTTCCTGCCCTTGTGTGTTTCACCACCTCCCCCGCAATGTCCGAAATTTTGTGGGTGGCGCGGCCCTCCGGTCGGGTGTGTCGTGTCGGCTCGCTAAGCCCCAAATGTCCGGACTTGGCCCGAAGCGTCCTTCTGCACTCTTTTAGACTTTCGGCCGACTCAGTGTCGTGCCGCTCAGTGGATTCAGCGGACTGGCCCCGCTAACTCGTTCGTCACAGGAGCTCCCCGAACTTGATTCGCCGCTATGGAGGTCAGTCCGGCGCAACCGGTGCCGCCGAGCACTTCGCCGCCAAGGCTATGGGTATCATCAACCAGAACTTGGACACCCCCAGCTTGGCGGAGATTCAAGCCATTTGCCTGATCATCATTCACGAATGGGGCTCCCGCAATGCTGTTCGTGCCTACATCTACCTCGGCCAAGCCAGCCGCATGGTCCAGATGTACCGCATCTTGCACAGTCACCATGCCGCTGTCAGTGAGGCCGACCGCTTCCTCCAGGAGGAGTCTTTCCGCCGTGTCCTCTGGTTGCTGTACATTCTCGACTGTCTGCTTACCAGCACGCCCGGCCGTCACCCGGCTCTCTCCACCAACGACACCAACGACGTCTCGCTGCCGTGCTCTGACATGAACTTCGCTTTCGGCAACGCCGTCTTTGTTCAGACTATCAACCTGACAGACCCGTCCCGCCTGCCCGCTGGCACCCGCGTTGACGACATTGGCGAGTTCGGCCAGATTGTCCTGGCTACCCGCATCTGGCGCGATGTCGTCCACATGCTCATGACTACCACAACCGAGACCTTTAATGATGGTGTCTGCACTGGTCTCATGAATGAGATTGAGCGTCTCAGAAACTCTCTGTCTATGCAGTACGTGGACAAGCCCGGCCAGATCAACCTTCATATCACGATGGGATCCGGCTTCACCTACGCCATGCTTCACTGCATGCTCCACTGTGCCTCTATTTTCATCAACCGCCGCCGCCTGCTGCAGTATGTCACAGCACCCGGTTTCAGCGTTGAGAGCTGGCGCCTGTCTCCCCAGTGTCACGAGATCATCGACAGGCTCTTTACTTCGTGCCACAGCACCATCGCCATGCTGACGGCGCTGGAGAATGGTTCCGACAAGGATGGCATCATCTGCTTCCCCATCTTCATGCTCTTCTCCTCCTTTACCGCTAGCGCCACGGTCGCGTACCTGTCCCTGAAGGGCCTCACACCGAATAACGCCGTGGAGACCGCTGGACACATTGTCCGCGACGGCCTTCACTTCATGCAAGACGGTGTCGACACTTGGCCCTTGATTAGCTCTTGGCTGAGGCACCTCGCCGTCATGCACCGTGTCCTGGGCAACGATGCCGGCTCCAGCAGCCCTGCTGCTCGCACCTCCGTTCCTCCTCCTGCCAACCCGCCTGTCGCCGACCAGGCGTCCGTCAAGGACGAGGCCGCCAGCAACGCCGACACCAACCCCGACGCCATGGACTACGATCAGGCCGTTCCTCAGCCCCAGCAGGCTCCTGTCAACAATGGCACTGCTCCCGTCAGCGAGAGCGGCCGCGACAGCGAGCCTCCTGCCCCTCAGCCCCGCCGTCCTGGTGTCGCCACTATCAATGGCGGTTCCGTCTCCGGAACGCCGGCTTCCGTCAGCCCCCCGCCCCAGCAACCGGAGGTCAAGGCCTCACCCGAGGCCGTCCCCCAGCCTCCTGTTGGCAACGGCACTGCTCCCAGCGCCGAGCCTTCCGTTCCTGTGCCTCAGGACATGACCGCGAGCGAGCTCTGCTCCGCATTCGAGCGCCAGCTGTTGGAGTTGGACGACCTTGCTGCCTTCATGGGCGGCGGTGTTTAAGTGGTGAATCTCAGAACTCATGGTGGGAACAAGTCTTTTCGAACAATCGGTGCAACTTTTCAAACATATTTCGGACCGGCAACTGTACAGTACGACTATACCCTGCGACTGAATTTTCGGCATGATTACGGTGCCGTGTCCATATTGGGACCATCTTGCTACGGCCTGGGACGGTACACGAATTGGAGGGCGTTGGCAAGAAGGGCCTCATCTCCCACTGAGCAGTTGATGAGCGCGGCTCTGGTGCAGAGTAATTGAAGCTTGGCTCTGGCGTTGGAGGTCGGTCAACGGTCACGACTGACCAGCTCTACGGAGACGTTGACATTCGTTTTTGATGCAATGCGTGGTATATCCAAAGGGGGGTTTAGGCTGCTTGCCAATTGGTGCCCATTCTACCAAATCAGGGCAGACGGCGTTTAGGAACATTGCTTGATAACTTTTAATCGTACAACCTTTGTGGCACTTGCCGTCTCGTATGATGCTCTTTGCAACGTGATGCGAAAGATTGCTGAGGCCTGTATGCCTTGTCGTGGGAATGTACCTCCCACCTTGACAGGGCTTACCTGTGCATGTTGTGAAGGAAGCGTCTTCCTTTGCGGAGTAAATTCGACAACTGTTTCATTGTCATCCCTTCGTCCAACATTTCCGAATGAGGTGAACCGCCACAAAAGCATCGCCCTTTGAAGTGCGACTGCTTGCGCCGGAGTTCGGACTTCGGCTGAATCCTGTTCCCGGCCCACATCCGTGCGCCCCCCAAGCCAAATACCAGCGCGCCGCAAAAAAAGTAGGTCATCACTAGTCCTGCCGGGCGGGGTAGGCCTCATTCGCGTCCAAACCCGCCTGTCCACCCTACTTATGCGTCAACGTCCCTCGAGACCCAGCCCCCAACCCCGGCGGAATTCGCTCTGCGTTAATTGTTCTGCTAATTCCTCACCTTGCTCGATTTCCCACCATTCCCCTTTTCCCTCTCCTGCAGCAAGCGCTCTTCGAAGGTGGTTTGAACGGCATTTGTGGAACAACATCGACTCTGAAGCCCGGTTTTTTGTGGTGACGCTGCGTTTTGGCGTATTGGATCATCAATCACCAGTCGAGAACGCCTGGTTAGGGGTAACACCTCCTGCGGCCACAAAGCTTGGCTGCGAGCGAGCGCGGGATCCAGGGTGCGTTTGGTCGACCGCAAACCCGCCGCCGGGGACATTCCATTCCGCGAGGACCTGGGGGTGTGACGGCATTCCCGGCCCGCTCCCGAGGAACATGGTAAAACAGAAAGAGACCACCACACTTACTTACTGCCCCCAATCCCGGATGCCGACGGGGGATATTCACGGCGACGCCGGGCCCCATCCGGCCGGGGCCGCCGGCGGAGGGATCGCGGCGCCTTACGGCCGCGCGTGCACCAACTGCTCCCGCGCAAAGTGCAAATGTATCCTCCGCCCCGCGGGCGGCGCCTGCGAGCGGTGTCACCGGCTCAACAAGACGTGCCAGCCGAGCAACCCGCAGCGCAAGCGCAGCAAGAAGCCGCCGTCGAGCCGGACGGCGCAGCTCGAGGAGAAGCTCGACGGGCTGGTGACGCTGCTGCGGCAGTCTGGCGGGCGGCCGGAGCTCGTTGACACGGCTAACATCTCTGGCGTTGTCGGCGGCGGCGGGCCCGCGGGGGTTGCTGCGTCTGCGTCGTCGAGTAGTCAGGACGAAGCTTCGGGTGCCGCGGATGGACGGTATGCCGACCGCGGCAGCAGGGACGACGGAGCCGGAGCTGGGGTAGCTGGGGCAGCGAGGGGCACCTCGTTGCCGACGCCGACGCAGACGGCCAGCCCCGAGGGCACGGGGTACGGCGACGGGGACGATTTCCTGCCCTCGCCGGACGAGGCGGAGGCGCTGTTCGAGTCGTTCCGGGGCCAGAACCTGCGGTACTTCCCGTTCTTGCACTTCCGGCCGACGATGACGGCGCGGGAGCTGCGGAGCGAGAAGCCGTTTCTTTGGATTTGCATCATGACTGTCGCGTCGCGGGTGGCGAGCCAGCAGCTTGCGCTGGGGACGCGGGTGAGGCAGATTGTGGGGCAGAAGCTGCTCGTTGAGAATGAGAGGGGTATTGACTACCTGCTTGGGTTGCTGGTGGTCTTGGGATGGTGAGTGTCACCTCCATTTTTGGTGATTGACTGATGCTGATGTATCACAGGGCGAATCATCAGCTGGGCAACAAGCCGTTCATGTGCCTGTTCTGCCAGATTGCCATCGGCCTCGTCTTCGACCTGGGCCTGAACAAGGACCCCGTCGACGGGATGAACCCCTTCCTCTGCTGGAAAGCCGCCCAGGAAAGGGCCGACAGAGAGAAGAATGGGTCCACGGCGCCGGCCAGCCTCTTCCTCAAGAACCAGCAGCCTCGCACGATGGAGCAGCGGAGGGCTGTTCTCGCGTGCTACATGGTCACATCCAAGTATGTGTCTCTTGCACTTGTGCATCTCCCCGTGATTTTGCTAACAGAACACAGCGTCGCCAGCTTCCTTGGCAAGATGGATCCCCTGCGCTGGACGCCACACATGGACGAGTGCCTCCAAATCCTCGACAGTCATGTCACAGTCCCCTCCGACCAGGCCCTCGTCGCGCTCGTCAGGATGCAGCTCCTCAAGGAAGAAGCAGGCCGTCTATCGTGGCGGCCCGAGGTAACCTACGACGCAACAGACGGCTCCCGCACACCGCCGTCAATGTACGTCAAACTCCTCCAAGGCCAACTACAAAAGATTCTCCAAAACCTCCCCACCGAACTCCAGAGCTCAGGTTAGTATCCCATCCCTCTCCCACCTCCCTCATTCTACCCGAAACTAACGCGCTCTCCAGACACAATCATCTCCCAGCTCCACTGCGCCGAGCTCTGCATCCAAGAAATCGCCCTCTCCTCCAAAACCAACGCCTGCGTCCCCGCCAACCTCCCCGACGTCGCGCGCCTCGACATCCTCTACGCCTGCCTGCACGCCGTCAAGGCCTGGTTCGAGCACTTCTTCACCCTTCCGCCCGCCGCCTACTACGCCATCCCCTTCACCTTCTTCGCGCAGCTCTCGCAGTGCGTCATTGCCCTCTACCGCCTCACCATCTTCGAGGACCCCGTCTGGGACCGCACCAGCGTGCGCAACACCATCGACCTCATCGCCACCCTCGACGAGGTCGGCGACCGGTTTATGAGGGTCTGCAGCGAGGCCGGGCTGAATATAGATGTGGAAGAGGGCAACGCGTTTGCCAAGGCCGTCAAGACGATCCGCGGGCTGAGGGGCAACTGGGAGAGCACGTTGGGTCCGTTTGTCAACCCCGCGACGGCGGCGGCGGCGGCTGTGGGGCCGGTGCTTGGCGCGGGGGTGCCGGCTGGGGTCGGGGAGGTGGAGTTGGGGCAGTTTGGGCTGGATTTGATGGACAACCGCTGGTTCACGGACATCTTTACGCCGTTTGATTTCTAATCCGGGGGAATTAGCATTTTTGCATGGGCGATACTTTTGTATGAGTACACGCAGGACGCGGACTTGGGGGAGTTGAATTTGGGAAGCGAGACGAACATGCATACGCCGCTCAACGGGCCGGCTTTGGGGGGCGGCGGAGACATGGACATAAGCCCGGGATTGTGAAATGGGGGTCTTCATGGGTTAGTAATCAGGAAATGCGATATTATCCGGGACAAAAGTCCCCTTCTGCTTTCTCTTGTTAGGTCTTATCAATCTTGTCCCGCTGCATGCTGGCGGGTGTGAGACAATGGCTTGCTGACCCGACGGAGTTCGCCCGAAAGCCGCATCTCAATCCCATACGCCCGTCCGCCTGTCAGTCAGCCATCCAGTCGCTCGCTCCTCCAAAAAGAGTCATACCAAAAACAATCACGGGAAATGCCAGCAAAGACCGGAGCTGAGATCCAAACCTGATGCCTAGCGGCTGTGTTGTTGCTGCACCGGTCGTAAATCTGGTGCCAAAAGATCTCGTAAGCTAGTAACGTTCCGTCGAGCCAATCGCGTGCGTGACTCACCCACACCTTCCACACCAACATGGGCTGATGTTCAGATGGGTTGGGGTTCGTTCAGCGCTGCAGGGCTGGACTAAAGGCCGGGGTTAGGATGAACCCCGCAGGTGCATGCGGCACGGCACAGGGGGGGTCAGGGGCCCTTCCTTATCCATGTGTTGTTGGGGCGGAAGAACGGCGTGTTGGTGTGGGTGTTGTTTGTCCGCTCCCATATTAGGCTGCTCGAGAACGATTGGAGATTTGTTTGCATTTTCGCGTGCGTTCGGGTTTGGGGCGGAGTTGGGAGTTGAGGCGGAGGAGGACCTTGCAGTAGCCTCCAGACAAGCCAGGCTTATATTTCACGCATCGTAACCGTGTTGGCTTGGCGATTCTTGTCCTCCATCACTGGCGTTTTGATTTCCTGCGGTATTGGGTTTGCCTAGACACAGCATCTAGAGGCTTCCGACATGGATCGACCTGTTTCGCGCGGCTCCGTCAAGGAGCAAGGCTTGAGGGATGGTTCTGCCGCAGATACGTCACTGAACGAGAAGAACTCGACAACTATTTCACCGCATCCGTCTCATGAACAGGTCACAGAAATGAAGGATGACGGGGGAAGCACGACAGCCGATGGCAGTGACGAGGCGCCAAAGGACGAGGAGTACATCACCGGCATCAAGTTATTGCTTGTTCTTGCTGCGTTGACAGGGACTACGTTTTTGATTTTGCTGGATATGTCCATCGTCGTCACAGTAAGTGTTCTTTTTTTTTCCCCACTGGCGAGGAGTTGGTAGCTGACCTGTCCAGGCTGTGCCGCAAATCACTACAACATTCAACTCCCTCGCCGATGTAGGCTGGTACGGCGCAGCATACAACCTGTGCAGGTGAGTAATCTGCATGGTCCTACTCCATCTCAGCCTCAGCCTAACACGTCCAGCGCTGCGCTACAACCCTTCGCGGGAAAGCTCTACACGCACCTCCGCTCAAAATGGATCTACCTCTCCTGCCTATTCCTCTTTGAACTCGGCTCCCTGATCTGCGGCGTCGCCAAATCATCCAACATGCTCATCGTCGGGCGTGCCGTCTCTGGCATGGGCTCCGCAGGTCTCTACAACGGCGCGTTGACCATCATCGGGAACACGGTGCCCTTGGCAAAAAGGCCCATGATCATTGGAATCTTGATCGGACTCGCCAACATGGGACTCGTGATCGGGCCCCTGGTCGGAGGCGCCTTGACGGAGTACTCTACCTGGCGGTGGTGTAAGCCCCCCTTCGCCATCTTCAACAATCGATTTACTGACTGTGAAGGCAGGTTTCTACCTCAACCTCCCCATCGGCGGCGTCGTCGCCGTTCTCCTCGCCCTCATCCACATCCCCGACAGAATCTCCGCCCCACTTCCCCTGCTCGAAGTCCCCCGTCACCTTGATCTGCCCGGGTGTGTTCTCTTCATCCCATCAGCACTCATGCTCCTCCTCGCGTTGCAATTCGGTGGCAATGACTACGCGTGGAACTCCTCCGTCGTCATCGGCCTCTTCGTGGGTTCTGGCGTCATGGCCATCCTCTTCGTTCTCTGGGAGCATCACGTCGGAGATGAAAAGGCGATGATACCGCTGGGGATGCTCAAGAAGCGCGTCGTCTGCACGAGTGCGCTGGTGGGCGGGATCAACATGAGTGTCACATTGGTGGGAAGCTATTACCTGCCGATGTACTTCCAGAGTGTCAAGGGGGAGACTCCGTTCAAGGGTGGTGTGGATTACTTGCCTACGATCTTGGCGCAGCTGATTTCTGCCGTAACTTCTGGTGCTCTTGGTAGGTTTTCTTCGCTATCAATGGAGAAGAGAAGACATGCTGACTTCAATCGCAGTTGGGCGGATGGGATACTATCTTCCATGGGTTTTCATCGGCGCCGGCCTTTCTGCGGTTGGAAGCGGACTCATCTCGACTTGGGTGCCTACGACAGCAACCGGTATCTGGATCGGATACCAGATCATTCTCGGTATTGGCCGTGGCTCAAGCATGCAAATGGTTAGTCTCCTGATTGACTCCCTGAACGATTCTCCGCTAATGGTAATCTCCAGCACATCATCGCAATCCAAGCCAACCTGCCACCCTCATTGCTATCCGTCTCGATGGCGACGCTGGTATTCGCTCAAACGCTCAGCGGCGCAGTCTTCCTCACTTTTGCCGAGCTCATCTTCACTGAAGGGCTGGGCAAGAACCTGGAAAAGTACGCGCCTTCAGTCAACGCTAAGACGATCTTGGCTGCTGGAGGCACAGGGTTCAGGGAGGTTGTTAGTGCTAGCGAGCTTCCTGGTGTGGTGATGGCGTATTCTAAAAGCATCAGCGAGGTGTTTTATCTGTGTGTTGCGCTGTCGGGTTGTGTCTTTATCCTGGGATGGGGCATGGGCTGGGTTGATATTCGACAGAAGAAGTCGGAGAAGAAAGGGGACGTGTGAGGGTGCTTAAAGTGTTTAGCATCACGTTCTAACTTCTGTTTGCGTCGGAAAAGGATACCAAGAGTTGTTGCATAGATGGTGGGGGAATAGGTTGGATTGGATCCATTACACCAAGGCGAAAGGGGCGTACGCCGCGCCAAAGCATCTCCTATCTATTATTAATGTAATCATAACCACTCTAAAACCTTTGTCTTGAGTCCCCCAAACCTGCGCATGGAGTTCCTGTGTATACCGCCGGGTCCTTCCGATGATGCTACTGCTGAACCTAGAGCTTCTTCTTCTCCGCGCCACTCTTGATCGTCTTCAACGCCGCAAAGGCCCTCTTCACCTCGACCGAGCTCTTGACCAACAAAAACAACGGGATGACGATCCAGAAGGCGTTCATCAGGATGTAGTAGCAGTAAAAGTAGTAGTCCTCAGGGCGGCAGTACACGAGCTTCTCGACAACCTTGTCGAACGTGCAGGTGGTGTAGTAGAGCACATCGCCGTACAGCTGTCCGAGGCTGATGATCATCTGGAACGGGTGTCGGAGCGGTCGGTCGGTGGCGATGAAGTAGGCGCAGGCGAAGGACATGGGGCCCCAGAAGAGTGCGGTGATGGACTCCATACAGACCACGAAGGAGTCCTGGGTCAGGTAGCGCGAGTCGGACTTGGAGTACTCTTTCCAGAGCTCGCCGAAGATGTCGGTCATGCGGGGCATGTGGGATTGGTTGTAGGCGAAGTAGCCTAGTGGTCATGTCAGTATTGGTGATGTGATGTTGGGGAGGTGAGCAAGAAACCTTCAAAGAAGAAGTGGATGAAGCCACAGAGGACAAACCACAACGCCGTAGCAACTTCGCCATTGGAGAGACGTGGGTTAGTCCGTCGGATGATGTTGTACGTCGGGGCGAGGACGGCAATCGTGCCGGCAGCAAACGTGCTGCAGAGAGCCAGGGCGCCGAGCTTGTTCTCGACGTAGCCCTTGAGAGGGGCATCCAGGGGGAAGTACGGGTGCAGGGACATCGTAGCGTTGATGATGGCTTCGGCGGCCATCTTGTCTCGTGTCGTGGTTGGTTTTCTGAATCTTATTACTCGTAACGATGATACAGCTGGAGTGTGACCGGTGGGATGGATGATGGATGTTGTTGTTGAGATGTAGTCGGGTACAAATACCGTTGAGAAAACGAAGGAACACCACGACTGAAAGCTGCAATTCGGAGCGCGGAAGGTGACCCACTTTGGCGCGTCCGGGAAGCTGCGTTCCCGGATCGGCCCATCAGCTCTTTACCTTGGGCGGTTGCCAAGTGTTTGTTAAAACGGACAATTTCACTGGCTGAGAAGCGGTGGCTCAACAAGCGAAATTGCATCGCTCGTCGTATTCGTGTCAGAAAATGCCTTGACCAGCTGAATCACCAAAGATCTTTTGGCCCCGGGGTGCGGAATTTGTTCAATCGGGGGGCCCGAGAGTCCGTAATCCGGGGGTTCACTGCCGAAAGAACGGATGCCAAATGACGCGCCCGACGCGGAGTAGCCCCCCGTATTTTTGATGATGGGCTATGCCGAAAAACGGGCCGGGCGACCAAATAGCGGTCGAGAGCGTTTACACTGATAACAAGGACTTTGTAACATGACCAGCGTAGTCGGTAGCACCGATTTTGCGTGACAGCCTGCTTATCGCCGACTTGTACGTCATCTTGTGGCCCCTAAAGCTTGCCTTTCCTGGCCATTGAGCTCGGCATACACGTTTAACAATTGACTATGATTATAGCTCGCAGGTGAAAAAAGGCTCCTGGTTAACGCATTTTTGGAGCTATGGCCCTCGTTAGAGATCATCATAATCGACCGTTCCTTTCTGGAAGCTCGGCTGAATGAAACTCAATCTGCCTTGCTTCGATCCTAGGTTCGCTCCTTTCTCTACTCCCAACAGATTGCATTTTCTCTGGCTTGTGAAATATGAGCACAGCCTGATTTGCTGTGCCTTGCGAATGCCGCAGGCTGCGCCTAGGCTGAGACAGGCGATGTCATGAAGTCTCTACACACTCCAATGATTTGTATTAGACAACGATCTGCTTACTGTTACACACAATTTGCCGAGTTCCAAAAATAGGCTGCCGGCAGATTGAGTGCAATCGAGTGGCTGACGATACAGTTCTGAAGGCGCCCTTTCATCGCGAGGGATGACCGACATATTAATACTGCAGCCATCCCCCCTTGTCGAGCTTTGTATTCTTGTTCTCATAACCGCCTCAATTGGCATCCTTGCGCCGCATGTGAACATATATTTCCTACGACGCTGTCCCGCAGCTCACGGCCGTCAGCTGCGCATTTACACCGTTTGCTCGAAGCCAGCCCCGAGGGATCGCGCAAAATGTATACGCCAGTTCACCAAGACTTTGGCGAATCTCAAGAGGCGTTAGAACTAGGGGACCCACGGAGCAAGGCCATCAGTAACACATGTTCACCGAGAGAGAGTATTTCCAGCCGTGAAGAACCACACAGAGCGAGAAGTTACAGATCGTCACGACGTCCCAAAGATTGGCCACATCTGCGCGCCTTGGGTTGCTCGGCGCTCATGACGAATACTTCAATCAGGAAGTTAGTCTCGCCACACCATTTTTCGCCGCCGTCTCAAGCTCACTCGGCTAGTGGTTCATGGATGAAGAAGACTCGAACATTCATTCCTCAGACTCGTTGGCAAAAAGCCGCACTTGGATTTTCCATCGCCGCGTTTTTGACTTCACAGTCAACGTTATCTTCGTTCTCTGGGCAACAATAACTAGACGAGATACACTGGAGAACGGTATCGGCATCATTTCCGAGCAGGGCTGTTCGTACACAAAGGGATTCAATACCGGCATTCATGTGGTTATCAACATCATGAGTACGATTCTTCTGGCTGGCAGCAACTACTGCACGCAATGCCTCATTGCTCCAACTCGTTCCGATACAGATAAAGCACACGCAAAAGAGAAGTGGCTGGATATTGGCGTCCCAAGTATGAGAAATCTGTGGAGTATCTCGAGAAAGAGGCGGTTGCTTTGGCTTCTATTATCTGCATCATCGTTCCCGTTGCATTTACTGCAATCTGGCCTCGCCATTCTCAGTTATTGAACTTTGCTAACAAACATCTAGCTACAATTCCATCATATTTACATCGACCTCAATGAATACCTACAATGTCTTTCTGTCTCCCTCTGAAGTAATCAGAAAAGAGAACAGCACTTTCATCCCTGTCGATGCTAAAAAAGTCGTCAGCCTCCCTGACTACATCAATCGAACTGCGGATATAAACAAGATGTACAATGCTGTTAAGCAAGGCGCTCTGGATCCAATCAGCATTACCGATTGTCTTAACGCCTACGGGACGCCCTTCCAATCTTTGAGGGGAAATCTTCTTGTTATCTTGGAAGGAGAATCATTGTCCGAATACGAAAACTCGTTCAACGAAGAGAAATTGCTTCCAGAACTTGGCCAAAGCGGCGGAGTATCTCAGCCGTATGCGTGGATGTGCCGCGGGGACAGCACAAACACCTGTGACGACCAGCTTGTGTCGTTCAAAAATGGGTCCAAGCCCTGGGAGCCCTTTGACTTAAAGATATAAAAGTGTCATAGCTAGAAGACAGATGAGCACTGCAAGCTGCTCTTCAGCAACTCGCTTTGCTGGGTAGTAGCTGCGCTCAACTTACTTAAAGGCACCTTAATGTTCCTCGTTGCGTTTAGGAAAGACAAAGCACTTCTGTTAACAATCGGAGACGCAGTAGCATCTTTCATTAAAGATGTGGATGAAGCTACTCAGGACATGTGTCTTAAAACGAAGGCTGACTTTTATATTAGCGACTAATTGAATATTACGACCTGTAAACAAGGATAATAACTAAACAACCTACTTAGGCGTTAGATAGCTAGAATAGGATATTTATACTATAGGATTATAGGAATAATAGGAACTTACTTAGGATAGAAGAACTATAGTTATGAGTTATATAATAATAAGATAAGGAATAATTAGTAGAATATAGGAAAGAATATTTAGTAATTAGTTAGTATTACTAATTAATTATAATTACTTATATATTTAAGTAATTACTTAGATATAAATAAAAATATTATCTAGAATTTATACATAATATAATTTAAGCTAGCTTTATGGTTAAACTTCTATAGCTTTTTAGTAATTAATTTTATTGTTATTCTTAAGATGTTTCTAGTTTATTTTCACTATAAATAACTTATAAAGTTTAAAATTAATTATTTTAGCTTCTAAAAACTAATTTATAATAAGGCTTATAATTTATAACTTAAATTATAACTTTAATATATTATTATAATATATTAATCTTTAGCTTTTATTAGTAGATTTTATGATTAGATAGCTAATTACAATATTTTAATTATTTCTATTTAATAAGTTAACTATTAATATTTACTAAATAGTATAAATAAAATATCTTTTTATATTTCTATAAAATTATTTATTTTAAACTTCTCCGTTAGATAAATAATTCAGAACTTAGCTTAAAAACTTAATAACTATAAAATAAAATAAAACTTAAAAGAAATAATAATAATAAAAACCTCAAGTAATAATTAGTAAAAGCTAATAGCAGTATTAAGTAAATATAAAATATATTTAATAAAAGCGCTTAAGCTATTAATAAGTTTTAGAAAGCTTTTTGATAAGTTATTTATTAAGTAGCTTAATTTAAAAATAAAAACTAAACCTTTTAAGCTACTATTAATATTATTATTTCATTTCTCTATAGAGAATAATAAAAACTTAAGCTTAGTATATTTATTATTTATAATAGAACCTCTGAAACGTTTAAAAGAATTAAAAACTATTAAAACTTTTACTATAGAGATTTTATTAATAAAACTAAGAAATTAATATATATATATAACTATTTATTTTAAGAGAAAAGCTTTGTAATGGTTTAAATTTATCTAAAAAGAATATTTTGAATATAAAACCTTTAATAAATATATTATAAAGCCTTATAATATTTATACTCATTTTTAAAAGTTTATAAATATATTTTAATTACTTTTTTAGAACTTTAATAAAAAATAATAAGCTAAGAGAAATCTTTTATAATTTTAATAAACTAAATCTACTAAAAACTATTCTATTAACTTTAGATAATTTAGCGT